>NW_026607528.1:0-1200000 GCF_021117445.2 Syzygium oleosum
TGGAGATAGTTCCTAAATCTGATCCTGATATTCTTCGTCACCGCAATTTAGAAAGGAGTCACGTTTTTGCGGGGCTCTGGCATCATCTTTTAGGAGCTCTAGTCTTTCTTCTCTTTGAAGATGCCCAATTTTCTCCCTTCAGAGGGTGACTATTACTATGCTACTGCTTCCTGATAAATGTTGGTGACAGAATAAAGTTAGGTTACATGGTAATATATTGCATATGTTGGACGGTCATTTAACAGTTTTACAAGAATTTGGAAAGGGTTATTCCAGAAGAGTTGCTTCTGGTTCTCCTCTCGAGAAACTGTGGGAATGTCATGTCTATCATCTTTTCCAATAACTCGATCTTAATTTGATATAGTAGATTATGCATATTGATTTTGGGTGTTGTGTACATTTAATAATGCATATAGACAAATGATCTAGAACTTCTGTCCTATAACTTAAGAGTGGCTGAAAAATGTTAATGACTATTCACCTGCATGTCTTCAGGTTGATTCGACAGCGTGTCTATGTAGAGTTGATACGAGCCTCAAAACTGTTGCTGGGGCCAAAAAGTACGTACCTGGAACAAAGCTCTGTCTCCAGCCCGACATCAAACCATCCATTCATCCAACAAGGAACAAGCCCGCACGAGGAGATAGAAGCCGGAATCAATCCCCTCTACTTCCAGGCCTACCCGATGACCTTGCCATCGCGTGTCTCATTAGGGTGCCACGAGTGGAACACTGTAAGCTCCGCCTAGTCTGCAAAAAATGGTACAAGCTTCTTTCGGGTAACTTCTTTTACTCCTTGCGTAAGAGCCTCGGAATCGCAGAAGAATGGGTATATGTAATCAAGAGAGACCGAGATGGGAAGATCTCTTGGCATGCTTTTGATCCCATATATCAGCTCTGGCAGCCTCTCCCTCCAGTGCCGAAGGAATACTCGGAAGCCCTAGGTTTCGGATGTGCCGTCCTAAGTGGGTGCCACCTTTACTTATTCGGTGGCAAAGACCCACTGAAAGGCTCAATGAGACGAGTGGTTTTTTATAGTGCGAGGACAAATAAATGGCACCGTGCCCCCGACATGCTTCGGAGACGGCATTTCTTTGGATCATGTGTCATAAACAACTGCTTGTACGTAGCTGGTGGTGAGAACGAGGGTGTTCACCGTACAATGAGGTCTGCAGAGGTATATGATCCCAACAGAAACCGTTGGTCCTTCATTTCAGAGATGAGCACGGCCATGGTGCCCTTCATTGGCGTCGTTTACGAGGGAAAGTGGTATCTGAAGGGGCTCGGGTCACACCGGCAGGTTCTTAGCGAGGTCTACCAACCAGATACGGATAGCTGGTTCCCAGTGTACGATGGAATGGTCGCCGGCTGGAGAAACCCCAGTGTCTCCTTTAATGGGCACCTCTATGCTTTGGATTGCAAGGACGGATGCAAATTGAGGGTTTACGATGAAGTGACAGATTCTTGGAGTAAGCACATTGACAGTAAGATGCATTTGGGAAATTCCCAGGCTCTAGAGGCAGCTGCACTCGTTCCTCTCAATGGGAAACTGTGCGTCATCAGAAACAACATGAGCATTTCTGTCGTTGATGTTTCAAAATCTGACGGTGGCAGGGGTGCAACTGCTGAACATTTGTGGGAAACTATAGCAGGAAAAAGCCAATTAAGGACCATGGTCACGAATCTCTGGTCTAACCTCGCAGGGAGGAACCGCCTGAAGAGTCACATTGTTCACTGCCAGGTTCTTCAAGCCTAGAAACTGTACACTAAACTCAGTTCCATGGTTATGTATTTTCGGAAATTTCTTGCCTCGGCTATATGGAACTGCGTCCAGATGAGGCCAAAAGCTTGTCAAAATTGGATTTGACGATGTTAAATGGATGTGCACTCCAAATTGAAGCTCAAATGTCCCACTTTAGAGTCGCTATATATATACGTGGATGTTTTACCTTTCGGGGCTTGGAAAAGAAATTTTGGAAGATACATGGCTGGCTTTGGGTAGAGGGCGGGGATCAAGTGATGAAAAGCTCATCTGTAGTTAGCTTGTTTGACTTTCGGGTTTTGCTTTTGTAGACCTTGTTTATGTTCCCTATTCAACACTGGTTATATTAAATATGCTGTGAACTGGTTTGACCTGATCGTCAAAAGTAAGTCCGATATGGTTCATGAAGGGCATTCTGGAGATGTCTACCCTCTCTCTTATCCGTTGAATAAGCAAACAGAGCCTTAAAAAGTCTAGGAACAGAATTTGCACCTGCTTGCTCTCTTGGCCTCCGTGGCTTGTGGACTGCCTTGTCCTCGTCGTCTTCCTGCATTTGTGATGTACAGGAAACCCAGGTGTCAGGTTACCTGAGTAAAAATAGCCAGTAACCGATTCGTCGAATCAAGTGACTTTTGATCTTTGCCAATACTTCTAGGTGATTATCGCGATGTCCCGAGAGATTCTGTCTAAGCTATTCAATCTTCTGGAGTGCCTTTCATGTTTATTTGTTTTTCAATTGGAAATACTAGACTTTTAATCCGGCATGGTTCCCCGGATCCGTATTTTGCGATACATTGAGAAGATTGTTTCTGTTTGATGCTACTTGATGTATGTATTCCGTAGTTCCCGAAGCAAGGTTTGCTGGTTCTAAGTTTAATGTAGTAGCACTCCTCCACAAACTGCTTTCGCCGGGGTTTTATCACGTTCGTTTAGATTCAGCTCAAGTCCATAGCAAAACGTTTTCAATTGCAGCTTGCAGAAACATTTAACGACGAGGCAATTCAAAAGAAAGGGGAACAAAAGATATTAAATCACTATTTATGCTTCAAGGTGTTGAGTTTGAACATCTGACATCTTTATAAGTGAAAAAAGAATAGGGAACGAATAAGGCACAACAACAAGGCTACAACTACGGACGACACCTCGTCCCAAGATTTCTAGCAATTTCTTCCAGAGTGTGCATCTCTAGTTTTCCTGCATTACGATACGAGTCCTAAATGTGGAAAAATCTATCCAAAAGCTTCTACAGACGGCTAGGTGTGCGCATACAAACAAACAAACAAACAAACACCCCCCCGGCTCAAGATCCTGTAAGGTAGCTTCTGGCCAATGAGATGGAACTCAGCTTCTGCCTCTTGAATTCGTTATACCGCAGAAAGAAATATTCCATGTAATCGAAATCGATGGGCGACATCTTTGCCTGTAGGATCATCAGCTCTTATGTAAGCATACTTGAGAGGCGATGCACAGCATCGATGATGATTTCAGTACATGAGAATAGTCGGTAGTACCTGGATTAGTCCCCATAATGCCCAAAATAGGTGTGCTGCCAACATGTATGTGTTGGTCTCGATGTACAGAGCTTCGAGATCTTTATCAGACACCTATCAAGAAAGAAGTGCATTATTTCGACTTTGAGATTGTGATAGTGGAATGAGGATCTGACAGATAAAGTAACCAGCCGATTTCAAATTCTATAGCAGCAGCATTAGACTACGGAACAATCGAGCAGCAACAGTGACTAAATGAAAACCTACTATGACGCTGTGACAAATTGAGTATTTGAATAAGCAAGCAATAAAATGCCATCTGCTATAGGCTCCATCTCATGAAAGTGCATATGTACCCAGAAGAATCTGCGTCAATAACAGGAGACAGACGCTGCACCATAGAGAAACAGTATGGCAATAAAGGGTAATATAGATCATCAAATTGAGAGTTGACTTAAAGCACATTAGAAAGTAATTGGATATGAAGCATTGGCAACATGACACGTATACAACACCATCAGCCAGATGACCGAGTAAACAAGCTCCCCCTGGCATTTCATTTATTTTATTTTTCTGGTTCTAACATGGGATTACGCCCACAACTGGAAAGTAGTTACTTCCAAATGAAGATAATCAACATAATTGGAGATGGTCACACCAGCCCCTCTACAAATCATAAGCATGATTGTGGTTACCGAAAATGGTAAAGAATGAAATGCATGAGTTCATCCTGAGATACCTCCTGCGGTTTCTCTGGCATCAGATAGTGCCCAAAGAAATGATACTGTTCATCTTTACTTGGGTACCTGCAAAATGGCAAAGTTTGATTACCAAGAACATAAGTCACATAACATCAACTCATACAATTGTTATGACATGGAAAGGCATAAGTTGAGGAACATACAAACTGTAGTCGCATTCATAGCCTGCATATTCATTGAAGTGATTTCCTATGTCATACCCTCTGTAATTATATGACCCATACTCAAAATCAATGAAGTGGAGTTTCCCTGAAAAGTGAGCAGAAATAACTAGAAAAGTTAATACAATGTATGAAAAGAAAGGAAAAGTAAGTGTAAGAAAGTAAAAGCCACAAGCTAGAATCTCATGCACGTGTCTCAATGTGACCAGTCTACTTGGGCATGCTCATTGCTCATGGAGTCCAAGTTAGATCAAGAGAACATGACGCAAACAAAAGAAATATTGGAATAGGAGTAGGAAAAACTAAATGCTTCTGACAACAACTGTTTGGTTCATGCCAGTCAAGAACAGAGATGAAAGAATGAAAAATAGAATTTATCACCCCAAGCAACAATGTGTACCTTCCTCATCATTGAGCATTAAATTGCCACAGAGCAAGTCATTGTGAGCAAACACCACAGGAGCATTAAGAAGACAGGTTAATTCCTGTTTCCACCATCAAGCAGCAGATTTCATCACATAAGAGCACAAGGGTCTGTCATATATATATGTATAATGTACTGATCAATGTGGATAAAATTGATTTAACACTTATGAACACCGGGGAATACTAATTTTTGCTCTTAAAGGCAACCTTCCCTAAAAGCATAAAAAAGACAAGAAATTGTTAGTAACTCGTGAGGCGATACTGGAGCATTAGAGTACCTCACATCCTAGCACAAACTGCATGATATTATGTGAAAGCCAGTGAGAAACTCATGACATGACATGCTAAGACCTCTCAGCAAGTTGTACATCATATACTCATTGCAGTATTAAGCAGTTAATAATTTCAGGCATACTTTTTGGCGTACCAAATAGACAATTTGAAAAGAGCTTGAATGAAAATATATGTATCAGAGGTTATTGATGTAGTAGTTATCCCACAGCATATATCATGTAAGAGTTGGGATATTTAGAAAAACTCCTTAAGAGAGGAATTTACCTTTAGCTCAAGAAGTTCATCATGAATTTCCTTAAAAGATATTGCCTCGTACTTCCTTTGCTTTTCATTATCATCAAACTTGAGATCAGATGCTACATCAGAAAAGTTGGCACAAACATGACTCAAAAGAAACATTAAGTTAAAATCATTTTGTTAAAAAGAAACATTTGACAGAGTGCAACGGTGAAATAACTTTTCCATGAAGTGATGAAGAAAGAGAAAGTGAACTGCTAAAGAGGAATAACCTTTCTCGAAAAACTTGAATATATCATTCCACAGTTGAGGTTCTTTACAACCTGGAATTTCCACTTGATGGAATTTGTGCAGCTGCTTAGCAATTTCAGCAGCCAGCTTTGGTTTTCTCATATCTGTTGCATGAGGTGGAAAATAAACAGCTGAACATGATGTCGAGCAACAAGTCATAGGCCATGGGAACTCATTATTAATATGTTATCAGACTTCATGGGAGCTCATAAATTATTGCCAGGATATAGATGTTTTGAAAAGTCTATTTTAAGAAAACGATCCTATAACTACAAGTTCAAAAGAATCGGCACAAAAACTCACATAAAGTTGTGATATCCAAAGTCAAACAGATTTAACAATTGAATTAGTTTTCATAGTGGCTAAAACAAAGACCCCAACTCAGGAAAAGAAGAAAAAATTAGGCGAACAAACAAATTTGAAAGACTGAACCAGATAACAACAAACTTTCTCATGTTAATCTGAAGAGCTGACACTGACAGGTATATATCCAAGATCACTATCCCCTTCCAAATGCCTTATTTCGAAAGATGGTCAGTGGGATTTTGAAACCACTTTAGACCTGTGGAACTGTGACCATTTCATTGCTGAAGTGCCTAAAGTATTACATGATACGGACCGTTACTTTCTAGAGCAACTCTCTGAAATCCACAACATCATCTGGAATTCTCTAGTATGCTGAATGATAAATTCATACCTTCTGGAGTGAGTGTACGAGCATTTATAAATGACTGAACCATGCCATTCCCAAAAACTGCAAGCAACTTCGCACCAAATCCTGCAGCCGAAAGGTACTTGATAGCCTAAAACAAATCCGTTAAGCAATTATTAAGCAGAGTACAGCATTGAAGGCCGTCATTACACACAGAAGTAACTGAGCACCATAAGTATTAGAAGCATTTTACTTTTTCCAAGTCTGTTGAAGAAACTGGGGCGTTCGTCATAGCAGTCCTACAGACAAAATGGTAACGAATGTGCCAAATCACTGTGGAAGGAGTTCTGAGTTTGTCTAGCAATAATTACGTGTGTGAGTAATTCAAGGAATTGTATGTGATCCATTCATCTACATTGCTCTCACGGGTTAACATCATAATCATCACATTTCTTAGACTAGTTATTGTAACCACAATAGAAATAACGAAATGGATCCCTCAAACCATATAAGTCCTTTTGACACTATCCCGACTAGTTTCAGCTCTGGATTCTATCGGCTTGCATTTGCACGATTACAATGTGTCTGGATTCGGGAGAGGTGCATCCAACCGTCTCCCTTGGAAAACTTTAAAGATGTATTGCTGTAACAGATGCCAACTTCAACATTTTGCATTTATGTCAGCTAAGAACCTTATGAATCCCAAAGAGATTAAGAAGGAAAAAACTTAACTAAAGGAAAGATTACAGAATTCTCTATTAAAGCACTCAGGGAAACAAGTCCAGTCGACTAGAACACAAGGAAGAAGGAAATGATCGACCCACAAATTGTTAACAAACTACATAGTTATTCGGAATAAAGACTCACGTGGAGTTCTCTTTCGCGATCAATGACATCCTCGGTGTTAGGCCCGTATAATCTGACAGTAACAGATTCCACATTTCCGCTTTCCTCTTTCACCGACACCTTCAACACTGCACCAAATCCTCAATAAGGACCCCCGACTAGGATAAACTCAAAAACCAGGCACGGCTAATCATCCATCCCTACCAGCAAACCTCGCCTATGATCGCAACGTACACACTAACACGGAATCATCGATGCATACGACTCATTACCACACCACAGCTGATGTTTAGAAACTCACATAGATTCGTGATGCCGCCGGACACGGTCTCCACGGCGAAGCGAGAATCGTCGAGCTTCGACCACTCCGCGAACAAATCCTTGCACAGCTCCCTGCTCAAAAAGCAAATCAACGCAACCTCAAGCTCACGAAAAAAAAAAAAAGAAAAACAGAGAAACAAACGAGCAGAAACGCGCGTCCAAGTCCCGAGAGAACCGAATCTCGCGCGACAAAGACATCAGCTCGGCCGAAACGGCGAAGAAGCAAAACCGCACGCAATCGGAGTCGGAGGATCGGAAGAAAGAAAGCCTCCGATTCCTCCGAGACCAGACCCTAAGAGGCTAACGAAATCGCGACGGGCGACGGAAATGCGAGGAAGCCGAGCGGAGGACGCACACGACGCGAGGGGACATCTCGGGGAGGGAGAGGGAGGTGTCGACGGCGAGCGGCGAGGAGGGAATGGCGCCGCCGCCGCCGCTGCCGCCGCTGGCTTCTCCGGCGACCTCCGTTGCGTTCCAGATGTGGGCGGCTCCCATCGGCGATCGCTGCTGCTGCTGCTTGCTCGTGCTCTGGAGATCCTTCGAGCTCGTGGCTTCTATGTTCGGTTTTGGGATTCCGGGGGGGAGGGGGATTTCGAAAGGTCAAAATGGTGGAAAAAATGGGGGAAAAGGGGAGACGACAGGCAGGCAGGCGCGTGGTTCGTACGTTCGCTGCAGCGAAATGATTGAGTACGGGGACTGATTCCACATGCCCAACGGGCGATTCCCGGTTTCATGAAACGGAGACCACGGATGGGTTTCTCATTTTAACGTGCCGACACCCGATCACTCTCAATTCCCTCCTATCTTTGTCTTCCACAAGAGGTGGGAATACCCTCTTCTTGCTTTACATTCCGGTTCTCAAATTTTCAATTTGTTCAATATGATTCACGCACTTTAGCTCAATGTGCAATATCGTTCTTAAATTTTTAATTTATTCAATACGATCCTTAAACTTTTAGTAAATGTTCAGACTAATCATCAGACATAACCAACGTTATTATTCCACTAATTTGAATTCATAAACAACATCGAACATTTTCATATGGTCCAAAGACGAATTTGAATATGTACTGAAAATTTAGGGACCGCATCGAATAAATCAAAAGTTCGAGGATGATATTGTATATTGAGTTAACGTTCATGGACCACGTTGAAAAAAACTATATATCATAACTTTGTCGAACATGACCTTTGTTGATTCGTAATTAAGGAGGCCATGCGAAGATTCTTATGCTTTTATAAGCGTTAGATAGATGGCATGGGCCCTAGTGAGCATCATCGATCATAAAGATAGAATGTGGAATTGAGTGACTACTTCGTTTGTTTGCCCGCCCCTCGTCATATAAGACGAAACCTTCGTGCGTTGTTTTTTTTTTTTTTGTCGGAGATGACTTCGTTTAGTCTCCTTGCTAATGTATATTCGATCGTATGTATCGATGATTTTGACTCTTATTTCTAATTTTAGAAATATCATTTTTATCGATCCAAAGTACATTTACGACTGACTTGTTTGTGTATAATTTCTTTCTAGCATTGAGATTACAATTTGATACGTGTCTGTTTGTATTTTTACAAAATAAAATACTATTCAAATTTCTAAAAAACAATGAACGAGTTATGCGTGAATTTACTTGTTGACATTTATATATCGTGAGAGTTTTGAATGTTTCGAATTATAAATAAAAAAAGTTAAAGTGCATCCGCCATGAAATTTAGACAAGTGAAAAATCTATCCAAACGAGCCCCAGTTGCGGAAGCAAGAGGGCGGCAGACAAAAAAGATGAGATCAACGGTTCGTAATACATCTGAAATCGGTACCGATCCTATAAATGGTTAATACCACAAAAAATCTCAAACTGGTATGCATATACCGTATTTAGCATAAACTAATCTTTATATCATAAAAACTCACAAGCTGGTATATTCGTGTCACATTGAGGTACCCCATGCTACATAAATCCAAAAGTAATTTTTCGCCACATTTATTCCAAAGTAATTTTTGTGGTTAAAAATCTTATGGTGCACCGGTTTGGGATAAATGTAGCACAAATATACCAGTTTTGAGTTTTTTATTATACAAAAACTAGTTTGGGTTTAATGTGACATGGATATATTGATTTCGGGATTTTATGACATAAGTAAGTGTGATACGGGCGTACCAATTTGGATTTTTTGTGGCAGTATTAGGACCCATTTAGCAATCATTCTGTTCCTGAAAGCTGATTCTGCTCATAAATTATTCTTTTTTATTCCGTGCTCGGGAATAATTTCTAAGTATTTGAAGGCGTTTGGTAAGTGTCCAGAATTTCTATTCTTGGAATAGAAAAAGAACATAAATGTATTTGGTAACTGCACAAAATTTCTTTTTATTAATAATATTTTAATATTATATTGAATTTTTTAATATTTCTTTCTTTTTTTCTTCCCCTTTCCCTTCCTTGGCCATGGCCGGTCGCCGGCGCCGGGAATTGGCCATAGGCCAGGGTCGGCAAGGGCAGCCCTCGCCCAAGCCGCGAGCCGCCCTCGCCCAGGCGGGGAGGGTCCAGTCCTCGTCGGCCACAGGCCAGGAAGAAGAAGAAGAAGAAAAATAAAAAAAAAATTTCTTGATTCTTGATTTTGTTTCAAAACTGATTCCGAGAACAAGAAGTTACTTTTTTTTGTTTCTTTATTCTGTTTCAAAATTGGAAAATTTGTGCCCGGGAACAAAAAATTTATCAATCGAATTTCTCTTCTAAAATTAATTTTGAAAATAAAAGAATATAAATTATTATTATTTGGCAACTTGGCAAACGGGCCCTAACCCTTTTTAATGAATAACGATTGGAATGCCTTTTGTTCCCCGTGTCGGAACCGAACGTAGCCGCAAATCTATTACACCTGCCAATACAACGATGGACGAATCCCGGGGACCCACGCCAAGATCGCCATCCATTCTTTTAGTATTTTTTTCTCGCTGCTTTCCTGTCCCCGCTACTTGATACGATCGTCACCTAACGACGGGGAAATATATACTATACTTTTGGTAATGAAAAGGACGTGCACTTTGACTCGGTCAACAAGATAATGCTCCTCATCATCTTTTCTCTCAAATTGCTCCTTCAGAGAAGTCAAAATTTTGGCCACGATGCTACATGAGTTTGACCTTTGAGATTAACGTGTGAAACCCGGCAAGTAACGAGGTTCAGCTGGTAGGTAAAAACCGAAAAAAAATTCCCTCGTAGATGAGGAGATATGGCGAAACTAGATTCGATCGCAGACGGAACCGGGACGGTGTTGCTTTGGGACCTCGGGTTGAGGGGTAACTTCATTGCTCGGGTCTGACCTTGGACATTAGTAGTTTTTGGAATGGACGGGCCTTGGTTCGTGTTTGATCTGGTCGTATCAGACTTTCTGACCGAATGTCCAAATCCGTGCGGAGCGAGCCTGATTTCCCGAGTGAGCATGGGTGGGTCAGTGATGGGTTAGCGATGTTTTTTTAACCGTCTGACAATTCCGTATATTACAAATTGTAATATATTAGGATACATCTCCCGGGCTCTACTTCCTAAACACTACATATTTTGGAATGTTTATGGAAGAGGAAGCAAAAGCCGACAATATGAGCGGCTGCTAGTTTCTTTTTCTTCTTTCTAGTATAGAACACCTGAATCTTTCAACTCGGCTAAACCTCATGAATACGCATAAATTGCCTCCTTTTTGCGTACATCATATGAGGTTTCCACCTATAAAGTGGCAAGCGTGCCACCCAAATTGATACGTGCGAAAGACAATGTGATATGGACACACGATACATCCAAATCAAACGCTTAATTGCTCAAACAATCTAAACAATTTATACGGGCTCGCGACCCGACGTGATAGTTATCAATACGGTCATAGTAAAATGTTACTCTTATTTCAAAAAATTATGAAAAGATTTATATTTAAATTCATGTGTGAACATTTGTGCTTAGTGACTTTCAAGTATTTCTCATATTAAAAGAAAAGCGCGGCGAAAATGCATAGACCTTAAGATTTTGATTAAATAAAAATGTAAAAAGCAAAAAAGGCAATCCATACAAACCTTAAATTGCATCCATGATTCGACATTAGTAGCTTTTATTGCCAAGTCTATAACTTTCTAAATTGGGCCACTGCAGTCTATTCGGAAGACCACCAATTAACAATCAGAGGGTGGAAAAGGTACTTAGACCCACCAATTGTCTTGGAAGGCTAGCGATTCGTGTTCTCGTGCCATAATCGATTTGCAATTCCTATCGACTCGGAACATCTTAATTATGACTCCACATGCCAAGTAATTGAACTGAGATGAAAACGTGTCCATTCACGTCAGCATATAAAAAATCGGGCGTGTCATGTCATACTCGAAATTTCTCTCCGCCGTTGATGTTTTACCTCGCGTCGCTCGAACGGGCCGTGTCCGATATCACTAGCCCTTCATGAGGCCCACTAGTGTCGTGGCTTTGTAGGCCTGAGAATCTCTTTCGATTCATGTTTATTGGGCTTTACCAGCATCCAATCTTATCAATAGTAATCAAAACGAGAGACTCGCAAATTAATGAAATTTTTTGGAAAGTAGACCTTGTCTTGTAAGAGCAACCCAAAAACAAAAAGAGCTTTTTTTTCGGAACGGGGACGGCGGTGACGGGATGGCTCGTCGGGGGCGTGAATTCGAGTTCGATGTGAGTTCCGATTACCGTCGAATGTGCAATTTCTTTCTGAACGCAAAAGGAATAAATTCCATGCCTTTCGAATGTGGCAAACCAAACATAAGAAAAGTATCAAACACTTTCTTCGTTTCCCTTTTCGTACTACACGTAGCCTTTGAGGAAGAGATGTGTTTTATAAGATTAGTCGCCACTTGGGCTCCGTTTGTTTTGCTGGAAAACGAACGATTCGGAGAATATTTACCTTAAAAAGGTACTCTTACATCTCTTGAAATAATTAGTCGATGAAAAATGATTTCATTATTGGCAATAATCTACGTCTAAACATTTACGTGAATGAGAGAAATATTTCCCGTTCATTTATTTCATAAGCGGTGCACGCGACTATTTTCAGGAACACTGTTTTCCAAATCATTCATCGCTTCCTAAAACTGATCGCTTGTACCGCTTGCAAAATAATCAGTTAATGAAAAATGTTTTCGTCATCAGCAACAATTTATGACTCAACAACATATTTACGTAAATGATGACATTATATTTTTCTATTAATTCATTTTTCTAAGCGGTGTAAATAATTATTTATATAAAAAAATACTTTTCCGAATCATTTACAGGAGCGTAACCTCGTACCGCGATGTTCCTTGCGTGCAAAGCAAGGCGTCAAGGGGGACTAAAGAAGGGGGGGTGGGGGGGGGGGGGCATCAAAGTTTCGGAGGAGGAGGGGAGTTACGACAAAAACTTTATCTTTTCGGGGCCTTAACTTTTGACGGACATCAAAGTGTAATAAAAAAAAAATTAAATTTCCGGCTTTAAAAAAAACGTCATAAACTGAAAAAAAAAAAGAAAATTAAAACTTTGGGGAGTTTCGTACGTCAGTGTAATTATTCATGTACGAGGATCCCCGGCGCTTTAGCATTAACAAATGAGGAGGAAGAGGAGGCGGAGGAGGAAGAGGGGTAATTCGGTCAATTCGGTGCGGAAGAAGGTCGTTGTGGCTTCACGTCCGGCACCCCTGCCCCGCATTAAATAAAAAAAATAATAACACAAATAATCTCTGAACTTTGACTAAATACATAATTTGATTTTTAAATTTTTAATTTGTTTAATATAATCTCTCTCAATATGGTCTCTAAATTTTTGGTACATGTTCAATTTAGTTTCTGAACTTTATAAAGTATTCAGTGTAGTCCTTGAATATTTTTATAAAGTTTAGGAACTAAATTGAATATGTACCAAATGTTCAAGAATCAGATTGAATAAATTGAAAGTTTAGAAATTATATTGAATATTGAGTTAAAGTTTAAAAATTATATCGAATAAATTAAAAATTTATAAATTAAATTATATATTGAATTAAAGATCGGGACTGTTTGTGACATTTTCTCGTAACGAAACAGAGTGTTCGAAAAAGCGCATGTCTCCGTCACACACTCTCTCTCTCTCTCTATCTCTACTGTGTGATTTCTCTGAGAAGGTTTTCTTGCTGCAAAGCTCGACGTCGCGCGACGTAGCACTCCGCCATTGATCCTCCCTCTTTCTCTCTCTCTCTCTCTCTCGAGGAGATCACGTACGCGAGAGAGAGACCCACCAATCGTCTCCCTCCCATTTCCTCCCTCTATATATACACCCGCATTGTCTCTACATTTCTTGCGGTGGCGTCGGACGAGCCAAGCGCCATTTCGCGCCCGCATCGTCGGAGGTTCTGTTTCGTTCTCTTAGGGTTTTTCGCTTCCCTTCTTTGCGCTCCGGTCTGTTCCTTCCTCCCTGCTGCGGGAAACTTACGCTGCAAGCGAAAAAGCTAGAGAGAGAGAGAGAGAGAGAGAGAGCCTCGCGAAGATGGCGTGGAACGAGCCGTTCGGCGAGTCTTCGGCTCCCCACCGGCCCGGCCGCCCCAGCCGGCCCTTCTACGCCCCTCCCCACGTCAGGCGGGACGACGGGTACTTCGGCCCCGGCGCCGGGCCGGCTCCGGCTCGGTATCGCCCCCGATTCGGCGCCTTCGACGACGCCAGGCCCGCCAGCGGCCGCGGCCGTGGCCGGAGCCGTGGCTACTGGGGCGGCGGCGGCGGCGGCGGCGGAGGTCGCTTCGCCGGACGACGGTTCGAGGTGCGCCGGGACGCTAGCCCCGAGAGGCGTTTCGACGACGCGTCCGAACCGGCTGCCGAGTTCCGCGACCTCGGGGTTACCGAGGAGAGCGGCGATGGCGGCGGCGAGGCCATCAACTTCGACGCGTACGAGAACGTGCCGGTGGAAGCCAGCGGGTCCGAGGTGCCGCCGCCGGCGGTGGGCACGTTCGAGGAGATCGATTTGGGGGAGG
Organism: Syzygium oleosum; assembly: GCF_021117445.2. Lineage (NCBI taxonomy): Eukaryota > Viridiplantae > Streptophyta > Magnoliopsida > Myrtales > Myrtaceae > Syzygium > Syzygium oleosum. Next base: position 14,222 of record NW_026607528.1, read on the forward strand.
CTCTGAGCCTGAACATCAGGCGTTGCAAGTACGCGAAGCCGACGCCGATACAGCGCCACGCGATCCCGATAGCCGTCGCCGGGCGCGACCTCATGGCGTGCGCGCAGACCGGGTCCGGCAAGACGGCCGCGTATTGCTTGCCGATGGTCTTTGGGGTCTTGAGCGACGGCGTGACGAGGGAGAGAAACCCGTCGTCGAGAAGATGCGCGTGTCCCTCGGGCCTTGTTCTGTCTCCGACGAGGGAGCTGGCTTGTCAGGTAAGAGCCATCTCTTGCTTTGGTTGTGCCTTGTGGGGGGAAAAAACGAAGAAGAACGAGTTGTATTACTGTTGCATGACTTAGGCATTGTGACGGGTTGAATTATTGTACGTTAGATATCTTTGAGAATGATGCAGAACAAGAAGGGTTTGCTTGACATTGTATCGGCCCATGATTATGCCGGAATTTACGATGAGTTTGTGTTCTCTTTGGGGTGTTGTGTGGTTTTTGACTGTGCAGATATATGAGGAGGCGAAGAAGTTTGCATATCAAACTGTTGTGAAGGTTGCTGTTGCATATGGTGGTGCACCATTTGGTCAGCAGGTAGAGCTTCTTGTGTTTGGTTTCTGATGCTTTGTGCTTATTGAGGTGACCAATTGTTCTCCAGGTTTGCTTTGAATTTGAATGTACATTTTGCTGAGGGAGAGTGAGTATCAAGGATGGATTTGTGCTTATTAATTGTCGTGCCGAGTAGTAGTTATTATTGCATTTGCATTCCTTCATTCCTTTTTGAGTTGTGTAAGCTGGAGGGGAGGGCGGTGAGGCTCGATTCTGTCACAGGGAATGGTTGCCTCCATCGTTGTAACCGGGTCTTCAAATTGTTGTAATTTGAAAAGGCATGTAATCAGTAGTGGTGCTAGTGCTTTTGGATTTGCTTTGTACTCTGTGGGTCCTTGTGCTTACACCACTTGTTATGATGTTTCTTGACCAATTAGGACATTCAATTTCCAAGTCGAGGGTGGTCATGTGGCGACACTATCTAATATGTGTATTTCTAGCGTACTCCTCTCGTAGTGTAATTCCTTTTTTTTTTATTATAAGAGGCGTTACCAAACCTTGATCTGAGAGGTTTTTTTTTTGGTCGAATTTGATTTGAGGGTTTTGACCATCCACTTTTTTACCAACCCTTAAATCATGGGTGGATGAGGCTCCTAGTGTAAGTTTTTCTTTACACCGATGGTGTATGGTCTAATACTCTGTCTAAAGTTCTGGTTGTTGTTTGTTTTCTTTGGACTTTCCTTACTGAGACCTCCTCTTTTGCTCTGTATGTGTATTTCTCTTTTGTTTAATTTCTCCTTTTGACAAGCATGGTTCGGTCATTCTTTCCTTCCATAGTTATTAACAAGAAATCCTTCATACCAATTTGTTTGGAGATTTTTGTTAATAGGTTGCCAAGTTGCCATTGTGGTGATTTTTGGCCACTGGATTAGAGTAGCCACTCGTAGGTGTTCTTTTCTGGAGATCACATGAGAAGCTCTTCGTGAATGTGAAAAGTGACATTAATGGCATTTGGGATCCCATATCATAATCTTGCTTTCTGCTTGACTACCTGGATCTCTTTCATGGGAAGATTTGTACTCTTTGTCCCACAGGTTTAAATTGCTTAATATCTAAGGTTTTATGCATTTCCTTTCACAATACTCGGATCTCGTTGTAATGTCTGGCCTCTATACTGATTTTCTTTCAGGTTCGCACCCTGGAAAAGGGTGTTGACATTTTAGTTGCCACGCCTGGTCGTTTAGTGGATATGATTGAAAGAAATAAAGTCTCTCTTAGAAAGATTAGATATTTTACTTTGGATGAAGCTGATCGTATGTTAGATATGGGCTTCGAGCCCCAAATTCGGAAGATTGCGGAACGGTTGGACATGCCACCATCTGGAGCAAGGCAGACAATGCTATTCAGTGCTACTTTTCCAGATGATATACAGGTTTATAAATGCTCTCTGATAAGCTGCCAGCATCTATGGGGGGAGCTTAGTTATTAATTAATCCTAAAGTACGTAAAAACTGGATTTTATGGCTGGTATATGTAACTTATCTTCTCTTTTCACATTGCAGAGGCTGGCGTCCGATTTTCTCTCTGATTATATCTTTCTTGCTGTTGGAAGGGTAGGCTCCAGCACGGATCTGATTGCTCAAAAGGTTGAATTTGTTGATGATAAGGATAAGAGAAGCTATCTTGCGGATCTTCTTCGTTCCCAATCAAAAAATGGATGTCTTGGCAGCAAGGTACTAGAATTACTGAATTCAGTAGGCACATGTTCATTTATCGCAACATTGCTGTTTACTTAATTACATTCTGATTTACCATTTCATAAGAAGAAAAGTCATTCTGTTTTTCTTTCTTCCCAATTATGTGACCGTTTCAATAAGATACTCTAGTGGCTTAGCGAACATAAATGGAAGCATCTTTTGCTGCAGCAAGCTTTAACTTTAGTGTTTGTTGAGACCAAGAGAGGAGCGGATGCCCTCGAGAACTGGCTGTCGAGAAGTGGCTTTCGTGCTATAGCTATACATGGAGATAAAGTTCAAAAGGTTAGTTTTTCTAATCTGAATTGCATTTCTTCTCTTTATGGTACAATCTTATGCCTTTGCTGTACCTGGTGGCATCAAGTTGCCTAACCCATGTTTGTTAAAAATCCTGCTTGAAAGATCTTTTGTCTACGTTCCTTTGTTGCCGGCTTTTCTTGTGGGGTGTTTAATCCCTCATCTTCTTCTCTGAAGGAAAGAGAGCGAGCTCTGAGATCGTTCAGAAGCGGAGCCATTCCCATTATGGTAGCGACGGATGTTGCCGCACGAGGTCTTGATATCCCGCACGTTGCTCATGTTATAAACTATGACTTGCCCAGAAGTATAGACGACTATGTGCACAGGATTGGCCGAACAGGCCGAGCTGGTAAATCTGGGTTGGCAACTGCATTCTTCAATGGAAAGAATATGTCACTTGCAACAGAGCTCGTGCAACTTATGCAAGAGGCAAAACAGGAAGTCCCTTCTTGGCTCAGTGAGTGTGCCGAACAGTCATGTAATGGTAGCCATGGCCGGGCTCGGAACCATAGGGCGAGCAGGTTTGGTGGCAATGACTTCCGAAGAGGTGCGAAATCTAGCTACAGGGGCTACTCTTCTTCTAGCGGTTACAGAGATGCGCATGCTTATGGTTCTAGTGAAGATTGTTATGCTCACCCTCCCAGCACCGATGTTTACGGCTACGCTGCTGCTGATTCGTACCATTCCGCAAGTCACGGTTACTATGATGGTGCTAATAACGATTCTCACGCTGGTGAGTCGGACGGTTACGGCACGAGTCATGGATCAATCGTGGCCAGAGGTTGGGAGTAGCCTCGCCTCGCCTCGGTCCCGCTTTTGCATCTTTATGTGTTGACACAGCACATTCACATATGGGGTATATATTTTAGCTTTGGCACCGTGATAGGAGAGCTATTTCAAGAACACATTACAGGTTGGAAACTGGGAAAACAAATTTGGGCTGTTCAGGCTTGGGCAGCTTTTTTACTGTCTCGGAGTTTTTGTTTGGGGGTTTTTTACAGAAGTAGCTTCCAACTTGTGTTCATCACACTTTACCTGACCTGTTACTGCCTTTACGAAAAGGCATGCTTCGTTCTCCTCAAGGATCTTTAACTTTTGATGGATGGCCCCATCTTGTGCTGATATATTGTCGTTAGAAGATAACCCACCTTCCTATCGGGTTCCCTGATTCTTTTGGTCGATCTTGTGAGGGTGATTAATCTTTTGAACGTGGTTCTTTTTGCGAGCATGCCTATGGTCGCGCGTAAGTTCGATAGTTGATGGTAAGTTTTACAAACCGGTGATTTCGCATCTGACGGTTGACGTGGTATTCTTGCGTCCGATGATGGAGACAAATTGCAACAACTTCGCCATGCAAAGGATCACCTCAAGACCGATTGTTCGAAAAATGAAAATATTCTCTTAAATATAAATTAAATGAATAATTTAAAAAATATTTTCTTAAATATAAGTCATTCATTTTCCGTGAATCTCTATTTGTTTCGCGGAAAACATTTTTCTCATTTTTAGATGTTTGGATCGTTTAGGAAATGTCAATGGAAAATTATGTTTAAATCATTAAACATAAATTTCTCCTTAGAAAATAGAAATTATTTTTCAAAATATGATTAAATATCTGTACCTAGACAAAAAATTTTACGTTTGGGCACAGAAACACAACGCTTGTTCCCAAGCCCTTGACAGCAACCTCCGGCTTAAGCCGAGTCTGCCGAGGTCCATCGAAACCAAGCCTGGATCCTAAGAGGCCGGGCTCGAAACACGGTGCCCAAGCCAGGGCCCACAGAGGAGGGCTTGAGACCCTAGTGCTTGAGTCGGAATCTCTTAACACCCACACCTGGGTCCATTAAGGTTGTGCTCAAGTCCACCACGCCTAGGCTCAAGACCCGTGCCCGAGACCACGTCCATCAAGGTTGGGATCGCAACCTTAGTGCTAGTGCTTGAGTACCCAGCGCCTAGGCCCATGTCCATCTAGGTTGGGCCTGGGTCCTTGGCACCCTTGTGCATGTCCATTGAGGCCGGGCTCAGGACCTCGGTGCCCGTGCTCGAGACCCCAACGCCCGGGCTCGAGTCTCGAGTCCATCGAGATTGGGTTCGGGATGCTGGCACTCGCCTAGGTCAATCGAGGTTGGGTCCATGTCCATCGAGGTGGGTCTTGGGACCTTGGTGTTCGAGCCAAGGACCTTGACACTTGCTCTCGGCACCCTGGAGCACATGCCCTAGTCCCTGGCGCTCGAATTGAGGTCCATCGAGGCCGAACCCGAGATCCTAATACTCGTATCGATGCCTTAGTTACCTATACGTAAATCACTAGCGCCCGAATAATGTCTGTCTATATAAGAAAATCAAATCGGATTTTCCTTACCCAGCGACGGAAAATATTTTCCTGTTCATTTTCAAGTTTCAGCTAAACATCAGAAAAATATCGTCATTGTCGTGAAAACTATTTAAAAAAAATGTCATATTTTTCGTAAAATAAATGGAGCATGACACAATAAATATGTATGTTGGTTTTCATTTTTGTAATAACCGATTTTATTTGTAGCACGCATGAGTGGGATTCAAAATGACCGAAATGGGTACTTCACCTTCACCTGGCACTTCCTCAGTTCCTACTCCTCCTCAGCACCCATGCCCGCCGCACGATCAAACATCAATCGACACACGATCCTACGGCGGCGCAAGAAGGCGGGAGGGGGCGCGTGAACGGCCGGGATCGTCGCGACGCGCGGTACCATGCACCGGCCCACACCCGAACGCGACCCACTCTATAATGGCGACCTCCTCGAGCGATTGACGATTCCAGAGGACCATCGGCCTCTCTTCTCTCCCTCCCTCTCCCTCTCTCTCAATTCGCCCCCGCTCTGATCTTCAAAATCCAACCTCTAATCTGCTCGCATCTCCGGCGAATTCGACGCCTCATCGTCGCGAATTCGCAGGTCCGATCCCGAATCCGGCGCGGCTTCTTGCGGCCCTCCGACGATCGCCGCGCGCGTCTAGGGTTTTCCCGGCTCCAAATCCGATCGGTTCGGCGCCGCCGCCGCTTCCGACGATGGACGGCAACAAGGACGACGCGCTCAAGTGCCTGAAGATCGGGAAGGAAGCGCTCGAGTCCGGCGATCGCGCCCGCGCCCTGAAGTTCGTCGCCAAAGCTCGCCGCCTCGATCCGAACCTGCCCGTCGATGACCTGCTGTCGAAGATCGAGGGGCAGTCCGAGTCGCAGCCGGAATCGACCAACGGCGGTGAAGGGCCGGCGCCGGACCGATCTGGCCCGGCGCAGCCGGATCAGCAGAGGCCGTCGGTCCGGCACCGCGGTCCGTCGGCCGGCTCCTCGTCGTCGTCCTCCTCGTCGAGCGCCGCGGCGTACACCGAGGAGCAGATTGCGATCGTGAGGCAAATCAAGAAGAAGAAGGACTTGTACGAGATATTGGGGGTGGAGAGGAGCTGCACCGTGGAGGATGTGAGGAAGGCCTACAGGAAGCTCTCCCTGAAGGTTCATCCTGATAAGAACAAAGCTCCCGGGGCCGAGGAGGCGTTCAAGGCGGTTTCGAAGGCCTTTCAGTGCCTGAGCGACGAAGGGAGCCGGAAGAAGTATGACGTCACCGGTTCCGATGAGCCCGTCCACATGGCTCGGGCGGCCAGGCGCGGCCCGGCGCAAGGGTTTAATGGATTTTACGAGGCGGAGTTCGACGCCGATGAGATATTCAGGAACTTCTTCTTCGGCGGAATGCACCCCGCGACCACGACGCAGTACAGAGGGTTTAGCTTCGGGGCTGGAATGGGGCAGAGGCAAGCGGATAACGCGTCGAGTGGGTTCAATCTGAGGATGTTGATTCAGCTGCTGCCCGTCATTTTGATCCTGCTATTGAACTTCTTGCCGTCTTCGGACCCGATTTACTCTCTATCGAGGTCGTATCCGTACGAGTACAAGTACACGACGCAGAGGGGTGTGAATTATTATGTCAAGTCCACCTCAAAGTTTGATCAGGATTATCCCCCGGATAGCTACGAAAGGGCGAGGCTTGAGGTGAAGATCGACAGGGATTACATCTCCATCCTCGCGCAGAACTGTAGGGTTGAGATGCAGAGGCGGCAATGGGGATTTATAAAGGAGATGCCGCATTGCGACATGTTGCAGAAGTTCGAGGGAGTGGCTTGATGAGCGTGGAGATGAGGTTGTTTTTCCATAAGTTTTTTTTTGCATTTGCATGAATCTGGCCTGTGTTCTTGGCCTAATTTATATGAGTATTAACCTGGTCACAGCTGCTCATCTTGCCTCAGCTATGCAGACTCGTGCGTTTTGTTGTTTAGGATCTTTATTTAGAGCATGCACGAGGTTATCATTTAGGTGGCTCCGAAGAGCAACATTCTATGGATGCTTTCAGTATTTGGAAACTTCCCTGTTGAGAGGATTTAAATTATTGGCTCTTCTTTGAGGAGTAGCATCTGTAATTGTAATTGTTCTATTTTTTTTTTTATTTGCTTTGAATTTCTTGATGTTGCTGCTCTAGTGGTCTATGTGGAAATGATGCAACTGCTAGCTGGGCTATGATCGATGCTAGCAAGTAGCAGGAATACCTAGGTTTTTTAAAATTCCCATCATTTTTTCTAATGCGTAACACTGCCCTTTTGTATGGGGAATTCCATGTGTTTGGTACTTTTTGTTTTTACTTAATCTATATGAATTTGCTTTGAAGTCACTGTGGTCCCTAGCTGAACATGAGTTTTTCCAGTAGCAACGGCTTTGATGATTGAGTGGCGTCTATTAGGGATTGCCAAGACTTTTGAGCTGTTGTGTCTGTTCTTTCGGGGGTCGAACTAACTGCTTATTCTTCAAAATTTAGTTTATGTTTGATGGGATAATCTTCAATTCTTTCTTGCATATATCTACGCCGAAAGCCAGATTTTCTTATCTTTGTTTCTGCTGTCTCTTTTGCAGATTGTCCAATGGATACATTTCTTCCATTGTCTCTTGCAAGGAGATGTTGGCTTTCATTTGCACGCTGATGCGATGGACCTCAAAAGTAATTTTTGTTGTGAATGCGGAACTGAACTTCCCTCTTACCCCTTTAGCTAGTAATGCCCTGCGGCCCGGGGTTGAGACATATAATATGAATTTCTGCCATAGGTTATTCTTGTTTGTTTAACTATAATAGTTTTGAACAGTCAATGGGACTCCGCCTGAGTGTCGATTCCTCTGGAGTCGTCATTATATCGGAATTTAGATATGAAGCTATCGTAATGCTCTTAATTCGATCGAGTTCCTTGCACATATGGTACTACCAGGCTCTATTCTCCAGCTAACTGCCAGTATGGCTGTTTATATGGAAGCGGTTGTTGCTTTGCTGTGTAGAAGACTTGTCTTCATACAATAAATTTCTGTGGTGGGATGCCATGGACTATGCAGAAGATACTTATTAGCATTTGTTTTGCTGCAATGCAGTTTGTCTCCTGTTATAAACATATGATTTAGTGGGAAACATCATTAATTTCATCATGTGAGTTGTTTGGATCTGCCTGTTGGTTTTTTATGATTAGCTCTTGCACTGGGGTACGTTCAGCCCTATCCGTGAGGCTAGTAATCTCTCTCCCTCCTCTCCCCCCCTCTCTCCGTATGCATGTTCATCTTTTAAACGTTCGAGATCATGGAGAAAACAGCAGTCTTGATATGTTTTGATTTCTCCGATATACCGCATCAAACAGTTACAGGATTGGCAATGGTAGATCCATTATTTACTTCTAAAGTCCAGAAACAAGAGTGAATAGGTCGATAGTCTTTCCTATTTTTCCTTTTCTGGGGCTGGTTATATCAAACACTCATCCCGGAGGTTGCAAGTTGGATGCTGCAATGAGCAGTGTAGGTACACTCAACAATCTACCCTGACTGCCTGACAAGATATGATATGTTATGATTCATGGTGGAAAATGTGATGAAGGGCATGCCGTGTGGAGTGGTTCGTCCTTCAAATCAGTCAGTAATCTGGATTATGTTGGATGTGAGCTGAATATGATATAAAGTGACCGGCCAAAGATCTCATATGAGATCGGTAGAGGCCCTCTAGGGCTAGGTCACGTCTGCTGCACTTGGATAGGTTCTTTTTACCTTCAACATCGCCGGGATAAAGAGCAGTGAGAGCTGTGGGCTTCTGATGGGTCGCCATAGTTCCGACTAACTCAGACGTAATGGAGTAAGCAATACGATTTTCTAGGCGAGTCGATGGTTTAACAATTGTGCAGTGAGGTTCCCGAATTACAGCATACATCGGGTTTCAGAAGCCTAGCTGTGGAGGATGGCAAATCCAGATTTTGAGAAGTAAAGTCGTGGTAAAATTAGACGCATGCACTGGGATTGTACATTTCCATACGACGGTATTCGTTGGATGGAGATATGTCTCATGGAATCAACAACTGATACAACATTACAGTTTGACAAGTCAGACAGACCCTCGTACATCTTCACATAGTGAATTGCTTTGTGACAATAGTCAACGCTAGTTGTGACTCGAGACTCTTGTTTCTGCCTCCAGAGTCCAGAGTGAACCCCCTTTTCGGTCTAAACGGTGCGTAGAACATGAAGCTTGGCGAATCCTATTCCTTCGAGGTTAGGGCAAACAAGCCCAATGCACCTATTAATACGTACTGCAAGAGATTTACAGAGCGTCTTCAGGTAATGTTTGAAAGGCATATCGACTTCTATAGAGATGCCGAGTGACAACGGCGACATCGAAGGATGAGCTCAAGAAAAGACAGAAAAAATTAAAAGACTCGATGTTCCTAAGGAGAGGCAACAAACCTTGATAATAGGCTTGTCGGTCATGATAATTGTCAAATACCCAATATAAGGTAAGTACCTGCGGGTTCAAAGGAAATTGCACTTCCACATTAGCATCATTGGTAGAAGAATTGAAGTATTTAGATAATTAGTCAAGCGTTTGGTAAGCTCTCTTTATCCTGATATGCTTCACAATGCTTCTATAACCGGCGAAACCACGGAATGCTAGGGTCTCTCCGGTCGCGTCATTTTCAAGGAGACGATGAGTTCTTTTTTCCCCCTTAAACAACAAGCCAAGTTTACTTTATCAACTACGAAGTGAGGCTTGGAGAACAAGGCAGAAAGAATAGTATTCTGGGATCCAAAGAGCATGTATAGCGTGGGAGATGGAAAATGCCGGGTTTCTTTGCAAATGACCCCTGATTCCAAATACTAAATTTGCCAACAAAATGTTCAAAGGAAAGGCCGAATTACCCAACGGCTCTCCCCATGATATGCTGCTGCTGCAACCAATGTTGGCCGGGCGCATACATGATCCTATCGTTTACATTGTTATTGTCACCTGACAATTTAGCCAAACAAAGAGATCACGAAGCTGGGTAAGGTGGAAGGCAAATAAGAACAAAAGAAGCATCATGCATAAGAATCACAGCAGGCTGCTTATCAGCCACTCCTCATATTTTGATTGAATTCAGGAAAGAAAGCATTTCAGGGTGATAGATACGAAACAATGAAATTACAGCTCGGCGCTTTCCCAGGGAATGGTCAGCTTGTTTTTGCCAAGGTACAATTGGATGATCTCTAGTCTTGTGCTCTACCTTTTGTTAAAATGTCGACTTCGCCAGTGCCGCGATGCTCATGAACCTAAACAAAAGAAGCGAATGTTCAGCGTTCTATCAACTGGCTTTTGGGAGCACTAACAGGCCTTAGAGAATGTGATGTGCGAGCGCGCATGAGAGTCAAGAGAGAAAGAGAGCCTTACTTCAATAACTCGATGCACAATTGGAATATCGCGTCCCTGGATGATGAAGCAACCATGTCCGCATTGCAGAAACAGAAAATGATGTTCAGTATCTATGGGCCAAGCGCACATGACATGCATAAGAAGTTAAGGATATATCCAGAAAAGTATTCATCAACTAATGTAGCTAGCGACCTATTGACACAATGCCTTCTTTTTTCTGCTCATCCAAGATATTCCACAAAGACTTATCATGGTAAGGAAGAAGGGGGAACAAGCACACTTAAAGAGCGCATGCTTTTGGGAAGGATGAATTGCTCCTAAAAGGAACCTACTGAGTCTCTCCTAATTAATTGGATTGTAGTTGTGATGATTTGCTTCACGGGTGGATTAAAATTCCATGAGATGTTTGTAACAGCCTATGATTGTGATTGTAGGTCAATGGCCAGATGAACACCAACTAATATTACACTAAAAAGAAGTCGGTCCAAACCAACTGGGATGATAGAAGACCATTCGTTTCAAACAATTTTCTGCAACTAGAGAGACAGAGAGGCCTATGCCTCTTTTCCAGCAATGGTTTCTGATTTCAAGGCTTTCAATGATGCTGCAGATGTCAGATACTAGAAGTTCAATTCTTGTGTGAAAGGGTTCCTCCTCATTTAAGTGCGTCAGATGTCAAAAGCATTCAAAGGCATATCCAAACTAAATACGAAGCAAGTAAATTGGATATAAATGCCAATTAAATGGACGTACGTCTATATTGAAGACAACAATATCTCCTGTCCGAATGGGATCCTTGTTCTTATGCAAGAATAAAATGTCACCCTGAAAGAGAAAGTTGTGTATGCAGATTAAATCACTAGGCAGACGAACAAGGTAAACTCTACTTGCTTTCACTGCAAATTTTTTAGGATCAGGTGCGACGAACAAAGCACTGTAAACCAGATCTATCCAATTTGTCCATAACATGTCACAAAACGTGAGAGGAGTTACTGGTTTTACGGCTTTTATTCCTCTTCTTCTTGCAAAATTTTCATGATGCGCAAGTGAAGGGATGATGTGCGATGGATGGTGAGCAATAATCATCCAGATAAATCCCAGTTTCTAGTTTCTTGGGTGAAGTCATTTTCAAGCAATTTAACCAGGCTATGGAAATCTGAAGGGTAGGTAAGCAAAAAAGTTTAAACTAAAAGTTGTGCTTTGTTACAGGCATGGGCATCAGAATCTATACCTTGAGAGATTAAAACACTGAGTAATCAAGGAATGTTCTGAAGTCTGAATGGAAGAATTCATTCTTCATCGTCAGAGAAATAAGAGCAATTAGTGTTGATGTACATTCCAAAACAAAAAGCACCATCTTTGGCATTATAAACATCAGACAGGATTATACACAAATCTAGATCGATTGCTTATAAAAACTACCATTGGAACAGGAGAAAGACAGCAGAACCTTGCTCCAATCAGCTGGTTCAAGTCCCTAACATTTACTAGTGCCAATAAAAACTATACTCACTCTTTTGAAGCCAGGTTCCATGCTTTCAGAGAGCACCACAACAACAGGCGATTCACTACCGGTAAAGTACATCAAGCCCATCCATATCATCAAGGTTGATGTTGCTATCATGCCTGAGAGAGTCGAGCATATCGGGAGCAAATTAGAGGTTCAGTATTCACAGCCTAAATGTCCTAGAGCACACACTCAGAGCATTGATTCAGAATGATTATGCCACCATATTAGAGCAAAGAATAACTAATGTGTTCTCGTCTCCCAAATAAAAGTAACCCGCTCTATACTGTAGATTGAAGCTCGACTTTCATCATGTGTAACAAATGGCACCCAATAAGTTTCGGAGAAAATGGAGAACTTCTAGTCGTTTACTTAACATGCGATGCTATGACTTCTAGTTGTTTACTTTAACACAACGATGCTATTCAGCAAACAGTAGGGGCTAATACTCTTGAAAGAGATTATAGCTCAAAGTAATGAAGCTTAGGGACATGTTTAGGCGTTCCACCCCTGCTTTCGCCAAAAAGCAAAAGAAACGGGAATTAGGATCAATCTTGACAAGCAGCACGTAATGTTCCCAATTGGACGTATCACAACTTGGATCTCATGTTTTGAGGGACTAATCAGACATCCCATCCGTAGCAAGAACAGTTAGAAAAGAAGCCTAGAGATCCTGCCGTAGAGGCATTCCATGGTGATGAGCTTCTCCATCATCGAGTGCACTTCATAAAGAAAAGTTACACCAACTGTAAGACAACTCCCCACAAAAAAAGAACAAGAACTAGCCGTGAACACGACAACCGCGGATTCATCAATTTCTTATAGAAATGACGCGGGACTAATTGTGCCTTTGTAACCGACTCCCTTACAGCTCTTACTTCTAGGTGGCTACACTCTATCAGCAGAGCACAATGGCTTTGCAACAGGGCCTAAACTTTGGAGTCCCTGGGAAATCTCCCGGCGGATTGGTGGTCCGGAGAATTCCTGAAAGTAGCCGCACTCTAATGACAACTAACGCCACCCGACCAATGCTGTCTCATCTCTTCAGTCTACAATTTAAATAGATAACAATCATTAGGATCAGTCACTGCCGAAAGCTACTAGTTCCAAAGGCGAGAGAGAGAGATCTCGGATCCATCAATGCGCACGAAATCCATGGGACCCAACTTAAGCCCGCCGCGGCAAAAGAGAGACAGACAGACGGTAAAGCAGCAAGCAATGTACCGCACGATCTCATCACCCACATAACCATAAGTGAAAAACCAAGAACCACCCCCTTCAACTACCATTCACTCACTCACTCACAATGAACGAATGCCTCTAGAGTCTCGATTGAACAGTACAAATTACAACGAAAAGAATCCAAGAAAACGCATGCTTCTCGACAAATGGACTCTGAAAAGCTAGAGGGAGAGCAACAAACCAAGAGAGATGGCCTGAGACAGAGCTTGCCTGAGCTGCGTGGGCTTGAAGGAGTCCAAGGTTTCTCTTATGAAACCCATCCTCGTGTCAACCTCTGTTCTGTGATCCCTTTTTCCTGAGACCAACCCCAGGAAAGCTCCGGAATTCCTTTGGGTGGGCGTTGGGTTGGTGCAAGAATGCGCAGAAAATTCAAGTTGACCGTTGCATAGAACTGGAGCTTTCTCTGTCCATTTTATAGGCTCGCGAGAACTGGGAAGCGTCTCTCGCTTCGCACGACTCATCTAGCCAATCACAATCCTTCGTTGTAATGACAGGATGGCCACGTGTCGTTGTTTGAGTGGCTGAGACACGTCCCAACCCAACTGGAGAGGGGGCTAAAAACTCCGGGGGAAGCTCCCTCTAGGCCTAGGTTGCTTATGGTGCAAATGGTAACTATTCTGCTCCAGAAATCAAATTCTTGTCTGAAATTGATTTCTGGAGGAGAAATCTGTTTGGTAAAACATGATTAATTCTGCTTCAGAAATTGATTTCTGGAACAGAAATCTGTTTTGATTTGTTAATTTTTTTTGCACCTAAAAAAATTTAAATTTTACTCAAAGTAGGTGGCCACATGTATTATAAGCCATTCTGTAAAGTTTTGAAATTTTTTATTTTTTTAAATTTTTTTTGGGCACCTAAAAAAATTTAAATTTCACTCAAAGTGGTGGCGCGGGTATTCTAAGCCATTTTGTGAAGTTTTGAATTTTTTATTTTTTTATTTTTTTGGGCACCTCAAAAAATTTAAATTTTACTCAAAGTGGGTGGCTACAGATATTCTAAGCCATTCTGTGAAGTTTTGAAATTATTTATTTATTTTTATTTTTTTGGGCACCTCAAAAAATTTAAATTTTACTCAAAGTGGGTGGCCACATGTATTTTAAGCCATTTTGTGAAGTTTTGAAAATTTTTATTATTTTATTATTATTATTATTTTTGGGTACCTCAAAAAATTTAAATTTCACCCAAAATAGGTGGCCACAGTATTTTAAGCCATTTTGTGAAGTTTTGAAATTTTTGATTTTTTGGGCACCTCAAAAATTTAAATTTATTTCAAAGTGGGTGGTACATGTGTTTTAAGCTATTCTGTGAAGTTTTGAAATTTTTGATTTTTTTTTATTTTTAAAAAAAAAAATTCACCAAATTTCATATTTTCCCGAAATCTGACTTTTTTTTATTTTCTAGAGTTTTCAATTTTTATGCATTTTCTGAAAAAAAAATTTGTGAGAAAATAGGGAGAATGCATTCCGGAATCAAGAAGCTACAAAAAGTAGCTTCTCTTTTTCTTGCCAAAAACTCATTCCAGAATCAAAATGCATTCGGAATCAAGAATCGATACCGGAATCAAGTATTTTTAACAAACGCATTTTTATTCCAAAATGCAAAAATCGCTCCAGAATGCATTCCGGAAATTTTTTAACAAACGCCATTCTGTTCCGGAATGCATTCCGAAACAGAATTTTTATTCCGGAATGCATTCCATGCGCACCCTTAGAGTTTATTGGCACTAGTAATACCCAACTTATTTTTACACTTTGTGGTCTAACATATATAACTCCAAACTATACCCATCGCGACACATTTACCCTAAACCTTTTCTTGTAACACAAAAAACCCCAAACTTGTACTTATGTGACACATTTAGCCTCCGTCAAGGTTCCGTTAGATGATTTTTTAAGCAAAAATAACATCGTTTTTTTATTTCACTTAACCCACGTGGGCTCTATGTTAACACTATTTGCTTGTGGCAATCATGTAAACAGATTTTTAACTGTTTTCATTGACAGAATTTTGACGGAGTGTAAATGTGTTACATAGGTACAAATTTGAGATTTTTCTTGTGCCAAAAAAAAGTTTATGATAAATGTGTCACAATGAGCGTAGTTTTGAGATTTTTTTGTGGCTTTTACCCTCTAACTTATTGCACTTTGTTCATATTCCCATAATGGTCTCTGTGTGCCTACACCGTAATGACGCGTCTCTCGTGCTAGCAATTTCCAGATAAGTCGATCGATCCTCTAAACGAGGAATGTCGAATCGTTGATCACATATGTTAAGATCAAGCGCATTAAATGGTGGAAATTAATTTCATCGTCTCGAATTGTGAGATCAACTTAACTCTTGAATGGACATGACTTAAACTTACCTTAGAAATTACTAATCGAGACAGATCGAAAAATTACGGAATGAAAATCGAAAGTCATTACGCGGAATGTATCGAAATCGATCTACTTTGGGATCAAATGCGACGATCCACGAAAGATGTACAAGCCTCGATAATCAATGAATTCATTTTACAAACTTCCACTTTGTGCTTAGAAAAGTATGTTTCATCGGTTTCGAAAATGTTTTTCAATTTGTTTGTTTTTTTTGGGGGGGCCTAAACGGCGCCGTCTTGGGCGTTTACCTGAGCTCCAAAAGACGCAGCCATCATCCAGAGAAAACCTGCACATAAAAACCCTTCCTTTCGGGCGTCTTCTCCTCCTTCTCCTTCGCCCCCTCTCTTCACCAGCAAAAACCCTAGCCCCTCTCTCTCTCTCTCTCTGCACGGCCTCTGCTCATCGACAATGGTATTGCTCCCCATCTCCTCTTCGCCTCGATCGGAGCCCCCTTCTCTCTCTCTCTCTCTCTCGTATTTTGTTCAATTTGCTTTCTTTCTTCGTTGGTTCACCCGTTACGCGGCGTTCCTAACGGCGCGCGCGAGTGATTTCCCATGCTTGTTGTTGTTGTTGGTGCAGACGGGCGAAGCGGTGAATCCCAAGGCTTACCCTCTCGCGGACGCCCAGCTCTCCAACACCATCCTCGATCTCGTCCAGCAGGCTGCTAACTACAAGCAGCTCAAGAAGGGCGCTAACGAAGGTGATGGATCTTTGTCGCTTTCCTTGGGGGATTTTAAGGAATTCAGTACTGGGTGTGTCTGGTTTTGTTGGGGAATTAACGGGTTTTGTTTTGTTTTGTTTGGTTGTTCTCTTTTCTTTTTTTTTGTGGGTGTGTGTTTCTTCAGCTACGAAGACGCTGAACAGGGGTATCTCCGAGTTCGTGGTGATGGCTGCGGACACCGAGCCGCTCGAGATCCTCCTCCATCTCCCGTTGCTTGCTGAAGATAAGGTGACTTGCTCGCGCAGCATTCGTCTTTCTTCTAGTTTTTTGTGACTAAAATGATGACAGTTGCTCCAATAGAACTGCTAAGTAACGGAAGTTTTGGTTCTTACTGGGTTTTTTTTTTTTTTTTTCAATGAGAGAAGCTCGATAAGATACTTTGGATTATGTTGTGTTGGCTCTTTTTATCCGTCCGGGCATCCATCCCTCGTTAAAATGGTCGCGACTTTTGGTCGGTGGGATGGGGCGATCGATTAATATGAAGCTACCGCTTTTGATTTATGCTCTTATACTGGAGACTTTGTTCTATTTATGTAAAGTCCCTGCTTTTAATTCCTAACTTCATTGGAATAATGATGGGCGGTGTTCTCATTGTTTGGAAATGGGTTTAGGGAGATTCTTTTAGGCTACACATGGTTCTTGGAAACTAAACTTCACTGTCATCTCTATCGAATGCTTTGGTTAATGAGGCATTTAAATTGTATCAGAAGATTTGATGAAAGTTGAATGTCCTCTATATCTGTGTTATTTGTTAACTCTTTACACGAGGCCTGTAACAGGAAACTGTGCGTACCAACCGAAGTATTTTAGGAGGTTGGACCGTAAGAATCGGCTTACGAGCCCTTATAGTATCGGATTAAATGACGTAGGTTGAGCATTCTAGTTTTGTTATTGATCTGATCCCTTTAGGCTAATAACCCTTGTATTGCCAGTAATTGTTCAGTTCCAAATATCTTCTATTAATTGTGATGGTTTGCATAGTTAAATAAGTCAAAGTGGAACCATCGGTAATCACTGTATTTCTATTGCTGGAAGCAAGTTGATTGCTTAGATTGTGCTAGATGGCCTTCTGCTCATTGGGTTAAGTAGGCATATGGGAGAGGATGTTGCGCTGCTTCTATTGTGGCCTAGAACTTCATAATTTAATTTTTTTAGCAGGCATTTGTAAGTGAGTTTTGCTGATCAGGCATGTGAAGTGAATGTTGCATATCAGCTGATCATGCGTTGGAAGGATGTTTTCTACTTCTTGTACAGTTAGACTGATGGTACTTGTTTGGTTTCCTATCTGTGACGTGCTGTCAGAAACAAATAGTAATTTCAGGGTGATAGTGATTCTGCTTGGTCTCGGCTCTGCAATTAGCTTCAATTTTTATATGTGGTCATTGTATCCTTTTTTTTTTCTAGTTGTCATAGAACCCACCAATTGTGTAGTTCTTTCATGAAAAGGATAACTTTTATCCAGAATTATTGCTCCTGTTGCATAATGTCCTTCAAAACCTTGCTTAACTTATGTTGTCTATGCCAGTTGCTTGTTTAAAGAGTTAGTTAATAGAATGTGTAGATTCTCTCGGAGAGTTGTAATTCGCTAACCCTTTTACGACAGAGAGATTCATATAGTGGTTCTTCCTTGGAAGGTTATAAAAGTGTTTATCTCGAAAATGTATTCGGAGGATCTAATTATTGCGATTGTTGTAGCTACAATCATGACTCTAGCATGCACCTAACATATTAAATGATGGATTACTTTCCCTGATTTTGTTTTTGTTTTTGAGAAATAACTTATTTTTGGGAAATTCATGGTCTAGATGTGATAGCTACTGCTATATTTACATTCTCCTAACTTTTTCACAGCAAGTAGACCCTAATTCAAATGTTGAATGAAATGGCAGAATGTGCCCTATGTGTTTGTGCCTTCAAAACAATCACTTGGTCGAGCATGCGGGGTCACCAGACCTGTCATTGCCTGTTCCGTGACTACAAATGAAGGGAGCCAGTTGAAGTCTCAGATACAGCAACTCAAGGTATGTTACTGCCTTCTCATTGTGTCGCCTCATAGAAAAAGGAAAAAGAAGAAACATATAGTCATAATGCTTGAGGTTGTTTTCCAGCCTGATTGTTTGCGAAATGCAGGATGCAATCGAGAAGCTCTTGATTTGAATCTTTGTGAAAGGGCGAATCGGTGTGATGGGCCTCTTGACTCTGTTGCGCTTTGGGAGGCTTTGACTGAAACAGTTGCTAGTAGAGAGAGATTGTGTGTTTCTCGGGGCTTTTCTTCTTCTTCTTTTTCTATTTAACATGACGATTATCCTTCTGTATCATTTGAGCATCAAATTCGTGAGCATGTGCTTTGGGTTCAGCTCACATCTCGTTGAAGTCAGTATTGAACTAGGCACTAAGCCAATGGTATGATAGCATATTGATCATTTGCGACTCTTGGGCATTCTCTTCATGTCGGGAACTATCAAAGGCCATGATTTTCTCTGCTGGGTTGAGCTTTTACCCCCGGGGAGATATCAATTTAGCATGTATTGTCCCCCGTTTTTATGATTCAAGTTCTACATGAAGAGAAATCCGAAATACGTTCAACATAATTTATGTAAGTTGTTAATAAAGTGAGATTACAAGTTCTTTATCGGCGAGTAGGAGCAGAGCCAACAAGGAAACAACTGAAAGGGTATTCGGTGGTGACCTAGAATTATGTCATAGGTTGATGTGGCATGCATTTTTGTCTAGGCCCAATCACAACTTGACATGTGTTGATGACCTGGACATAAATAAAAAATAAAATAAAAATCAAGCTGGATTTTTTCTCTCTCTTCCCCATCTCCTTTGCCACCGCTGGCGAGCTCTCATCCATCCACGACCGTGTGTTAAGGGCCAACGGAGGGGTTTCGATGACGCCGACGGTAGGGCCTCAGCCACGAGCGCCCAGATTTCCATATCTTTGGAGTTTGGCCGTGAGCGATTACGGAGTGGTTTAGATGAGGCCGATGATGGAGCCTTGGTCGCGAGCACCCATATTTTTTGATCTTGGAGGTCAATACGATGTTGCGCTGGAATCCTTCTTGCTGCTGCCCGGTTACCTCCACGTCCGACAATCGACATGAACGACAGGGAGAAGAGGAACCTAGATTTCCTCCGTTTACCTCCCGAGTGTCCTCCATTTCTTGGAATTTTCAGCCTCAGTTTAATTAAAATATATATTTGGCACCCTTTTGTTCAATGAAGTGGGCGTGCCGGAGTGGTTATCGGGCATGACTAGAAATCATGTGGGCTCTGCCCGCGCAGGTTCGAATCCTGCCGCTCACGCTTTTTCTTTTTTATTCATTTCCTGCTCCTTTCTTTTCGTAACCTTCCCAAGCACGTATTAGTTATAAATGAACGAAAAATATGCCAAAGTTTAGTGAATATTACTCATAATTGCATGCGGGTCGGACCATTTATGTGGATTACGCTTTTTCTTTTTTATTCTTTTCCCGCTCCTTTCTTTTCATAACCTTTCCAAGCACATATTAATTATCATTGAATGAAAAATATGCCAAAGTTTAGTGAATATTACTAATAATTGCATGCGGGTCGGACCATTTATGTGGATTACTGGCTATGCCCCAAATCTTCGATCTACCACATTGTGTAGAGTGAATCTTCCTTTTCATATTATTTGAGCTTACTTCTATTTTTAACTATTAATTTTTTTTATTGATTTAGCCATCCATACACTTTCAATTATCTTTAATTTGAAATTTTGAAATCTTTCGAGAAATATAAATATTGACATATGAAATCAAATTATTGTTGTGAATTTTTCGGATTTAAGGTATTTTTTTTTCATTTTCAAAATATCGAGGGAAATTAGTTGGAAGTTATAAGTAAAAAGAAAGAAAAAGTCCGCTCCAAAGTCGTTTATAAAGACTCCTGAACTTGATATCATCCAATATATTCATACTACATGCATGCCTTATCATTGTCGGTGTTTGGACGCTCGACATGCATGCGCGAAGGTTAATCTATTTAAAAGAGTGAAAGGTTTTTCTTGAAGAAAAAACTAATATAACCATTATGAGGATGGAAATGCTCCAACATACATTCTTTTGAACCAAAACTATAGTATAGATAAGATTAGAAACCAATCAATAAATCATAACAAAATAAAGAAGAACTAGGCGCGCGCTTCTCAGGACATTCTTGGTTCTGGAGGAATCATTCTAAGTTTTCAATACATGCAAGTTGTATTACTGCCGGATTGGATGCCGTAAATGGACGGATGAACTCTTGCTATTTGTCTATTGCAATTACAATGAGGAATAAATTGTTGTGGTGGGTGAAATAGTTGCTGGAAACGGTGATTGTCGAGCCCATCACGGTATCGACAAGGCCTCCAGGCAATTTGACAGAGAGTTGTGGTCGACTCAGGTATGCCTCAGAGCTTACACAGTCACTTTAACACGGCCTTTTCCACATCCATTCCTCCAACGGGCCAACCAAGCCCAAACCAACCAGTCATACTAAAATTTTTCCTTTAAAAAAGTGACAAGTCTAAGTCCTCACTTATAAACCAATTTCCGGTGGAGAATGGCGTATAGAATGGGTAGAAAAAACCTTAAAGTTGAGATATTTTTTTTGTAGTTAGATTGTAAATTAATGATGTAAAAGATTGCAACTTCGTGGAGGAGATGAGAAAGGGAGGAGAGAGAATTGCAGGAGAGGAAGAGAGTAGGGAAGGGGTTGCCTGGACCTCTTAGATTTATTATGGTTAATGCCGTCTCCAATCCTCTTAGTTTCTTGTCTATAACTGTTTCGTCCACATTTTTGCCCTATTCCCTCTGTAACTTTTAATGATTTGATAATAACTCAGACCACTCATTCTTCCATGCTTCCACTTGTCACATTAGTGTCCTATTGAATTTTCTGTAACAAATTTATTATATTGATGTTTTTTAAAGAACTTTGACAAAATTGATTAAATTTTGATCTCATATAATTTTTTCGTCCGACATCAAATTGATTCGATTTTTGCACCAACGAAAATTTGTTGAGTCAAATTTTCAATGCCTAGTGATATAAGTAATGATCACTCGTGAATGGAAGTTGTAGGAAATTTTATTATACCCATAGGTGGACTTCACTCAAATTTAATATGGTGGTATGATATGTTGAATTGGAGGATGGAGAGGAATTGCAAATTGGCTAAAGACATAGTATATGAGTGATCCTATTTCCACATCTTTTTGCTAAAGCAGATCAAATTATATATGACTCAAAATTTAATATGAGTGCCACTTTCCTAACTTGGTTTAAATCAAAATTTAATTTGTATTCTTTCTTGAACCAAACTTGAAGAGAACATTTACTTTTTCCTCCAAAATAACAAAAACAAAAAAACGATTAAAAATTAGAAAAAAATGAGGATTTCATTGATTAAGAGAGAGATGAAAGGGAAAATAACCAATGATTGGGTGTGTAGGAGTGGTTATTGAGCATCACTAGAAATCATGTTAGCTTTGTTCGTACAGGTTTGAATCTTGCCGCTCACGCCCTTTAACATGAGAATCGGAGGTCTTTACATCCACTGTGTGTTTACGATGTGAGATTTTATCTAATCTTGTTGGAAGAAAGGAGGTTCATTGAGGTATTTTCTTCTATTTTGTTGTTCATTGACTCGGCACTTGGGATGACCAACTTTTGTCTCGTATCCCTACACGAATTAAGGAAAAATTATTAAACAACATTCACAATTGAATACTCTAATCCCCTCATTACTAAATGCAGCTACCTTCAATTTGATGAGAGAATGAGCTGATACACCACCTGAGATCTCAATCTCTTTCTTTATTCTGGACACGAGGTTGATAAAACCCTGAAAATTACCAAGCATCAACTTAGTATCCCAAAATATGCATGTTAAGTCAATATTCTATGCAAACTTCACCTTCTGCTCGGGATTCAATTCCCCCGATGTTTCCACAGTGTTTTCACTCATTTTTTCAAGATATAAGGAGTTGCAAACAGAATAGGAGGAAAATCATAAAAGATTGGAAGCAATCTCCACATAGCCTTGTCTTCTGATGCATTGGCCAACAAAGATCGAGACTTTAGACACAATCTTTATACTGATCTAGAGAAATTCAATCATTTGTGCTTCCACTTGTCACATTAGTCTCCATTTTTCTTTTCTGTAACAAATTAATTATACTGATATTTTTAATTTTTTTTATAAAATTGCCTAAATTTTGACTGCACACAACTTTTTCATTTAACATCCAATTGACTCGATTTTTGCGTCAACAGAAAACTTGTTAGTCTAATTTTTAATGTTTAGTGATACTAGTAATTATTGCACGTGAAGGTAAGGTGGAGGAACTTTTTATCGTACCGGTAAGTTGACTAAACTCAAGTTTAATATCATCGTACAACATGTTTAATTAGAGAATGTAAAGGAATTGTAAGTTGGATAAAGACATACTACATAAATGAGGGTAAATGAGGATGGTCCTATTTCTCAGGTCTTTTATGCTAAAGCATATGCTATTTGTGTTAAGCGACCAAATCAACCTTCAACTTTATTAGGCATGTTCTAATATTTACTAATATCTTTTTAAAGAAAATTAATGATTTCTGAGTTGCTACTTCCCTATTATCTCGGTTTAAATCTAAATTTTAATTTTTTATTCTTGCTTGAACCAAACTTGAAGAAAACCATTTACCTTTTCTTCCAAAAAAACCAAAAAGAAAGATTATAAAAAGACTTAATTGAGGATTTCATTTGATTTTTCCTTCAAATCTATAAACTTAAAACTTGAGAAACGTTAGTAAGAGAAAAGAAAAGAGAAAGATCAAGACAAGACTTTTTTTTTAACAACTTCTTCCTTGTACTACATGCGAGCAAATTTTAAATGCTTTTCTTATTCTCTTTCTGAATCTTGAATAACTTTTGTTATTAGATAAGAATAGCAAAATGATTAGCCGTGCCCAAAAGCTAAAAGATAGAGAGAGAGTATGGGTGGAAAAGACTACTCGCGTGTATGGGGCATGCCCCCTTTAAAACTCGAAATCATAAATAAATAAATAAATAGCTGTGTGATGGTGGTTTTATTTAATGGATAAAGTTAGGAAGGAGGTGGTGAGTAGTAGTCATGCAAAACATGAGAAAGTTCAAGTTCAAGTTGCTCCACGGGAAGCAACTCTATCAAGTTCTCAATGACCTGTATCCAAAGAATGCCGGAGTTACAAAGAAAGAGACAAAAAAATTATTTGATGATTGAAATCCTGTTCTATAAGGGTGTACAACTAAATGTATACTCACTTTATCATAAGTTTTGTGTTCTTTGATTTCTTGACGCGCTCTTTCCAGTTCAAGATTAAGGTGTGGTTTGAAATAGTCGCACCCACTCAGTACACTCATCTCGAGAACCATTTGCTCAGTAAATCCTTCAAAGTCTTTGTTGTTCTGTAGTAGAGTCGAGTACTTGAATTCCTTCCCTTCCCCAGACTGTTGCATTAAGAAGATTATCTGAAAAATTAAACATATACAACCACAGAAAACACTTAATAAAGTGGGTCTAAAAGGCTATAGTTTGCTTAGGGGTTGCGTGTGTAATGGATAAGATATAGCAAGAAGCAGCTATAGGATAACTCACTCGGGGACAGCCAAACAGTATAAGATCCGTGTCATCTGTGATCACGGCATGAACCCGTTCATTTTTTGCTAAGAATGCGAGTTGTGCGTCGGCCTCATAAGGGGCGACGATGTAAGAAATTTTCCTCTCCTTTAAGATCTGCCGCATGCAACCGTACCAATCAAAATGCAATAAAATAATCAGGAATGATACTTTAACTTTAACCACACATTGCATGAGCACGAGTATTTTTCATATCTTTACGAGCTCGTATACCATGAATGGTGTGACTTCTATGGCTTTTTATAACCGTTGAACGCTTCATCAGTTTTTCCCTCTGACTCAAGCTTAACAGCATTAGCAAGTTTTTTCTCTCTCGACCTGTGTAAGCAAGATTGTTAGTCCTTCAGTGACTCTACACGTGATTGCAAACTTAGAAACATCTGAGAATTTGCTCAAAGCCAATAACATAAGTGGACAAGTGAATGCACTAAAGATTCGAAAGAACAACTGAAAATTTTGGGTTTCAGTTCAATAGTAAGTGATTCTGTTGATGAGTTATAAAAACATTTGCTCTAGAGGCCTCACAATTTCCGTTTTTAATTGCTCCAAAGCACCAACATCCATTGCCTATGCATGCATTGCAGCCTGATCCCCAAATGTTTCCATCCCCTCCGGCATTGGGAGAGAGTTCACTAGTTGCTCCACAGATGTCGGCAGTGGGGAGGGACGACATGTAAGGATGCAGAGCAAGGAGGTATGTCATGTACTCCGATAGGAATTTGCTTCCTCTACAAGCATAGGATTTTTCGACTTCCAATGAGTAGAGGGTTTCTGTTGCAATGTGGCTGATGCTCGTAGTAAATGTTCTCATGCTACCGCTCAGTTCTTGCTACCATTGACGTAGGTTAGATCCAACTAAGCTTCTTAAAAGATTTCCCGAACTCCGATTAGCAACTTCAGTTTACCCATCGGTTTGTGACAGGAATGAACCAAACTGTACATCGAATATGGGGAGAGCGATTATGATATATATATATATATATATATATATATATATATATATATATAAAGATTGATTGCTTCTTCCTTCGTGAAAAGAAGAAAGTAGTCTTTACGTACGGATTGATTTGATTGGAGGATTCAATACGGTCTGGAGTATCTTTGACACTCAGATTTTGTATTAAAGGAGTATCCAGAATTATAGGATTTTTAGGAATCAAAACTGTTTTTCCTTTGAGGAGTTTCCTCCTGTCTTCTAATGCTTTAGCAAATTCAAGACTAGGATTTTTTGGAATTTCAAAATTTTTAAAGAGAGGTGATTTTAAATCCTTTTTTGGAGCTGTTACAGAAGAGGATGGAAAACTATTTTGAGTGAGATTTTCAATACGATCAAGTTGTTTTCCTATGGTATGAAGATGTTGATTTGAAAAATTATTTTGTTCAACAATTTTCTTAATACCAATGCCATCTATTTCAGAGGCTGTTTTAAAAGGAGAAGCTATTATTTCAGTTTCTCGATGCTCAATTTTGATTTTTCTAAGTGGAGGATGATTAGACTCGATGACATGGCCATCGTATAATTTCCATTTATAAAATTGATCTAAAACAAAAATTTGTTTTTCTTTTAGAAATTCATTTTCAAACCAATCAAAGAAGAATACCTCTATTTCATGTTGGTACATGTAATCATAATATTCCTTTTTGATTTCGAGTGCTTGTTTTTGAAAATTAGCAAAGAACCATTCTCTGATATGTTTGTTTTCAAAATAATTGAATTCTTTATTCAAAATGATTTTATCAGGTTCAAAGGCTAATTCCAAAACATTGATTTCAGGGTCTTCCATTTCGGAAGGAGTAGGATCAGGGAAATCAGGAGTATGTTGGTAAACTAGTCTGGAAATTCCTGACCTGTTATCTATACCACTGATGTTTGGAAGAGGGGGAGCACTTGCGGATGCTTCCTCGGGATTATTTAAAGGGATATTAGGAATAGTATCTACTGACCTTCGAGAAGAAGTGGAATGTCAAGAAGGAATTGATCTAATGTCGCAAGACCTTCTAGGAATATCTATATATCTTCTGGAAAATTGAATAGTTACTCTTCCTTCAGGGTGTTGAATGATATTGGTAGGATCAGAATTTTGGATGATTGGCTGGGGAATTCGGTTTTCTAATTCCCATTGATCAGGAAGGGTTATCTGATTCCAAGGAATGATCCTAGGAATGGTGATATTTGCTTTAGAAATGTCTGTCTGCAGGAGAAGGGCTTCCCTATTGGAATTTAATTTAAAAGCTTTGCTACCGAAGGCAGAATTCATTACTTTGTAATAAACTCTGTATATAAGGGCTATGGGAATAGAACCTTCAGCTATGGAATAATTGTGGGTTTTTATTTGGAGAGTGAGAGATTTTAAAATATTTCTGTCTTTGAGAGAGACAGTAAGACCAGGATGACTATCAAAATGAATTGGTCCACTGCAAAGACTGGTTTCGACTGCTCCTAGAATAGATTCTTTATATTTTAAAAGTCTAGCATCTCTTAAAACAAGGAGTAAGGAAGTATCTAATCCTTCTTTGGTAAGGGGTTTTGCACCAACCTGTACCAAACCTATGTGCATGTAATTCCATTTTTGGGAATGCTTCTTTACAGAATCCTTATTTAAAAGTTGTATAGAAGCAAAATAATCAGAAAGTGGTACATCTCTTTCTTCAGTAACAATGACATAGTCATTATTTCCAAAGAGTTTAAATTTTGAATGCTCATAAATTCTGTCCAGTTTGACTTTTGGAATAAACTAATTTTCAATAGATTTATTGAAATCTTCTATATTAATTTCTTCTCTATTTATTGGTCCTTGATCTGAGGACATTTGTGATAAAGAACTAGAAGAAGACTCAGATCTTCTTAATAAGTTCATTGCAAAAGACTACTTTCTTCTTTTCAGTAGATTTCGACGATGCTTACCAATGGACTTACTACCCCACTGGATTTTACTGCCTGGAACACATCTAGAAATCTCGCGAAAAGACCTCCACGAAGGAAATCGTCTTTACTGCGAATGAAATTATAAAGAATATCTTTATCAACCCCTTGGCTCTGATACCATAAGTGTCCAAGGATCTGGGGATTGTAAATAGGAAAAGAATATAATATAGAAGGAAATCAATCCGTACGTTTTCGTTTATTAGAAAAGAAACTGGGGAATTGTGATAAAAAGATAAGAGCGACGAAGAGGTATGTAATATTTAAGCGTCGATTTAAATGTTCAAAATATCTAATATATCGAGAAAATAGATAATGGATATGAGATATGCTCCTAGCTCTAGCAACAGCGAAAATATATTCTAATATAAAAGTGCAGATCTCTACACATAAAACTATTAAATAAATAAAATTAAATAAAAGCGCGAGCATTATAAATAATAAAGAGACCGTATGCAATATATAGAACAAAAAGGAGAATTGCTAGAACTTTTAAACCAACCATGTAGGTGGTATTGCTAAGCAAGGATGAAAAGGGTAAAACGGTAAGAAGAAGTAAGGATATATAACAATTGCAGAGAACTGCTTTAAAGTAAAGTACAAACCATCCACAGGCGGTTCGACCTGCCGTTTGTGGGGTGTGTATATGCAGATGAAAGAAAGTATTAAGAAGAGATTACTGTTATTTAAACAAGATGGAAAGATTACAACAACAATATTGAAAGATTACAGAATGCAGATATTGAAGTACAAGTGCAGAAGTAAGGAAATTT
The DNA here is from genome assembly GCF_021117445.2 of Syzygium oleosum. Taxonomy (NCBI): domain Eukaryota; kingdom Viridiplantae; phylum Streptophyta; class Magnoliopsida; order Myrtales; family Myrtaceae; genus Syzygium; species Syzygium oleosum. Next base: position 41,762 of record NW_026607528.1, read on the forward strand.
CTTTGGTAGAAATTCTCCCGTTACTCAGACTATTGGTAGTCTAGAACGATAAGATTTTCCATGCTATAAAAATTAGAAAAAGATTTGAAAGATCCTTGAAAGTCTTGGGACAAGATCTTTTCCAGGGATTAGAAACTTATTGGTTATGGAAAGGTTATAGAAAAGTTTGAGATGTGAGATCTCTTATTCTTCTGAAGAAGGATTGGAGAGATCTAGAGAAGCTGGAGAGGTTTTGAACTCTGAGAGGAAAGGTCTGAATCGGTGCCCTTTCAAGTGAGTGAAGTACGGTTATATAGCGAGGCGGGGTTCTCGTAGAAATAGTTCACGGGTAAATAGGTAGTACGTAGCAAATAGTAGTAAGTGCACAGTGTTACAGTGAACAGTGGTCGATCATTATGAAAGATTTGAAAAAGAAAAAGCTGACAGACTTCTTTCGGCTTAGACATTATGAAAATAGCCTGGAGTCTTTCGGCGCCTTTCTCTCAGGAGAATCTCGAGAGATCTTCCACCGGTTCAGGTTCTTCTTCTTCTTCTTCATCCTTCACACTTGCCCAGTTGTGAGGAATAGGGGCTATTCCAGGGATGCCATAGCAGTCATCTTCGTTGGAGTTGCCACTGTGATGAGAAGAAGTGGTTTCTTCTAAATCTGAAAGGGCTTGTTTTAGCATTCCTGCTAACTGTTGGTGAGATTTAGCGGATGCTAGTCTAGAAAGCATAAACCCTTTGTCATGTAGAAAGGGGGTGATATCATCAGAACTGGTGTGGATGGAACCCCTAGAAATTAGCCATTCCGTGACGGCTTGCTTGGTGATCCTGTCAAAAAACTTGAAACCATCCCACCATTTGACTTTGAATTGTCTTATGAGAATGGGGATGCTTGTCTCAATGGCTTTTCTATAATCAAAATACCAACCCAGGACCCAAGATACTCCGAAGTAATAGAAAAAGAGCATGAGCTTGGGAAAGTTTTTCTCATATGGAAGTGGAGAGAATTTTTCTAGAAAGAGTTCATAACTCGGTTGGATTCTTGGGTGGATTAGTTCATCTGTTGGTCCCAAGTGTTCCCACCATCTGATAAACCAATATGGAACAAGTTTGATATCAAAATCTTCGAAGAAAAATAACTAGGTATGGGTATTGTTGGTATTTTTTCTCCAAAAGGTATTCCACCAAGCTTGTTGGTAGTCAAAATATGAGAAGGATGTCCTGTAAGGGAGGGCTTCATTTGTTTTGGTATTGAATTTTTTCAAGGTCAATGGATCAGGTTTCCATTGAGAAGGATGGATGACCTTATGAATTCTGGCCGTGAAATAGTTCACATGGCCCTTATCCGAGAAGTGTCTGAAAGTGGCAGATTTTGTTTCTTCCAGAATTTTCTCATAAAACTCATTTGTTTTGTAAATATCATGAGGAGTATATAAGAATTTCTCAGAAAACATGTTTTGAGCAAAAACATAAGGATCCTCATTATAAAACCCATTTTCAACATTGCAAATGTTTTGGAATATTGTTTTATGGAAAAATTTTGATTTTGGAGGGGTTGTTTGAGTAGACTGAATGACCACCTCACTAGAAATTGTTTTTCCCTTCACCTTTTGAGTGGCTATGGGAGAGGGATTAGGACTTATCATTGCCAGTGAAGGTTGTGGTTGGCTATTGAAGGCTTGTTGGAGAAGCTCTAATGCTTCTTCTTGGGATAATTGAGTTATATCAAATTGTGAGAATTTATTGGATTCAGAAAGATTTTCTGTAAGAGAAATGGGTTGTTCCTTGGCTTGGCTAGAAATGGTGGTAATATTCAAGGGTGACTGTGTAGCCTGAAGCCAGGTCCTGATATTAGTTAGACCTGAGGGTTTTTTCTCAGAAGAGGGTTCTGCAATTTGTTTGCCTTTGTCTCTCCTTGTGGGCTTGTTAGGTGGTTTGGGAGGCATTTTCCCTGTAAAAATTCTCTTGTGAGAAAGTCTGGGAGAGAATTTGAAGAACCGTTTATGAATTCTATATCAAAATCAAAAACAGATAAAATGGCTTGCCATCTGGCGAAAATTTGTTTTGAAGCAATATTTTGAACATCTTTCTGCAAAACGTCTTTTGCAGATTTGCAATAAATTCGTAACAAAATTTTTTGATTCAACAGATCTCCTTGAAACTTAGAAATAGAAAGTACAATAGCAAGAATCTCCTTTTTAATGGTGGAGTAATTCTTCTGACAATCATTCCAATGCTTAGAGACAAATTGAACAATTTGTTCCTTATTGTCTTTGGACTGTTTAAGAATTCCTCCATATCCAATATCAGAAGCATCAGTTTCAACTATTTTGAAAGCAAAAGGATCAGCAAGATGTAAACAAGGAATTTCCTTGACAGTCCGCTTGATCTGTTTTACAATATCAGTATGAATTTGAGTCCATGGTGGAGGATCTTTCTTGAGCCTCTGATGGAGTGGTTTGCAAATTATATTGATGCGAGGGAAGAATTCAATAATATAATTCAAACTTCCTAGAAATCTTTGCAATTGAATTTTATCTCTGATTTCATCAGGAAATTTTTCAGAAAATATTATTGATCTTTCAATGGGAATGATGGTTCCTTGATGGATGTAATGTCCTAGAAAACGAATCTTTGTTTTGAAAAGAGATATTTTAGTAGGTGAAACTACTAAACCATTTTTCTTCACAATATTAATAAAATGATTGATGTGTTTAAAATGTTTTTCTATGGATGTAGAAAATATTAAAACATCATCTATGTAAACTATAATGTAATCAGAACAATGATTAAAAATATCATTCATAATCCTTTGGAATTCAGAAGGGGCGTTTTTCAAACCAAAAAGCATGACATTCCATTCATATTGGCCAAAAGGAACAGTAAAAGCCGTTTTATACTTATCCTTTTCGCTAATCTGGATTTGCCAGAAACCTGATTTCATATCAAACTTTGAAAATATTTTCGCATTATGAAGTCTATTCAATAGATCCTTTTTGTTAGGAATTGGATATCTTATCCATTTTAAAGCTGTATTCAAAGGTTTGTAATTAATTACCAATCTTGAAACTCCTCTTTCTAGTTCAGCATTTTTGTTGACATAGAAAGCGTAGCAACTCCAAGGTGATTGGCTTTTCTTAATAAGCTTCTTCTCAAGAAGTTCCTGTATTTCCTTCCGCGATGTAAATTTAAAACTTCGTGATTCATTTGAGAAGGTCTAGCTTTAGTAGGAATGTCCTTTTCTGAAAACCCTGGTTCATAAGGTAGATCAACTATGTGACATTTTCGAGACCAGAAAGCATTGTGAATATTAGAACATATGGAATTTTTGATTTGATTTTCAAGATTGGAAATCTTTTTCTGAAGGTTTGCTTCAGAGAGATTTTTATCAATCCTTTTATATTCAAGGTCTTCTTTAAGAAACTGAAGATGAGTTTCTTTATCTTGAATTATGCAATTTATCTCAGAAATGGAATGTTCTTGAAGAGTATTCAAATTTCTGGTTTGGGGTTTTGAAATGAAATTAAAGCAAATTCTTTTGCCTAAGGTTTCAGTTTCAATTCCTTTCTCAGAAACTTTAAAAGGCTTGAGTAAATTAATAAAAGGTGACCCCAAAATAACATTTTGTTTGATATTCTTAACAAGGAGAAAGGGAGTTTTGAAAGAAATTTGGTCTTTCACAATCTCGGCTTCAGGAATTTTATAATTAATAACCAGCTTATCACTAGATGCTGATTTGAGAGATTGGGAAGTTTTTTCAAAATATTTAGTTGGTATAAGACCTTCTTTTATACAATTGAGGTCGGCACCAGTATAAAAAAGGGCTGTTGTTTCCAAAACAATTTCATTTTGGATTCTTATGGAAATGTTGATAATCCATTTTCTGGTAGTTATTTCAGAAAGCATTAAAATGAATTTTGTATTAGAAGAAGAAGGGAGTTGAGGAATATCATTTTCTTCAAAATCTTCTTCCTTTTGTTTCTTTTTAAAATTTTTCATTTTAATATCCAAAATGTCTTTTTGCATAATTATCTGAGCAGCTTTGAGGCTTTGAATTTCCTCCTTTTGTTTATTGATTTCTTGGGTTAGATCATTTATAGAAATGGGTTTGAAATTGGTTTTCTTGGTTTTGTCAAGAATGGTAGAAATATTATAAGGATTGCCAGTTTGAAAAGTAGGTTTAGAAGCTGATTTGGGGTTTTGGAAATTATTCAAATATTTTATTTTTGTTTCAGGATCAGTGATCTGGTCTATTGTTTACAAAAGAATTTCTTCTTCTTTTGTTAAAACATTTATTTCAAAGCTGGTGGCTTCTTCATCTTCACTTTCTGAAGTTGATGAGGAAGAGGTTTCCAAATCACAAATTTGTAATCCCTTTTCAAAACTAGATTCATAAGAAGAACTACTATCAGTTTCAACCATTAATTGATTGAGTTGATTAATAGTTTCTTCATCTAAATCTAACTCATTAACCTTTTTGCTGAGTTTGCAAAAACGAGAAGTGTGGCCTTTTTTGCCGCAGTTATAGCAAGTAATGTTTTTAAAATCTCTTTTAGATTTTTTGGTTTTATAAAAACTATCATTTTCTTTTCTTTTAGAAAATTTCTTATCAGAATACTTTTTATCAAATTTCTTTTATAAGGTTTCTTATAAAATTTCTTTCGATCCTTTTGTTTAGAAGTAGATGGACATTTTCCTGAACATTTGGACTTTTCAAAAGTTTCAAAAGACGGATCATATTGGGCACAGAAATCTCCTAATCTTTTTTTAGAAAGCTTTTGTTCTTTTTTGATTTGTTTTTGGAGACGAATATTAGTGCACAACTGTGTTCCTATTTTATAAACATAAGAGGTTAGTTCTCCATAAGAAAGATGGTCATATGGAATTTGATTTCCATATTCTTCCCTTATCTTACAACGAACTTGTTCTCCTATGAGTTTTGGTAAGCCAGCAAGAAATTTTTCTTTCCAAAAAGACTGATTGCAGTCTGCTCTTTGGAAAACTCTTTGCAAAAATATTTCTTTATATTCTCGGAATTCTCCTAAAGATTTACATTTCATATTAGATAAAAGATCTTGGTTTTTATCAAGAATATGAGAAGAATCTCCTAGAAAATATTGGGATATAGAAAATATTAAAGTATTAACAGCATCTTGGATGGGTTGATCATCTTCGTCAAGAATATTTTGACCAAAAGGGTCAAGTTTATAGGCATTTAGAATTTGGGACCTTTGCTCATCATTCAGATAGTTATCCCACCATCCTTTGAGCTGTCCTGTGAAACCGGCTATTAAAAAATATGCAACAGAGTGGTCGGAAGTATCCGGAATGGTTTTATAAGTATTGGCGAGCATAACCATTTGGATTAAAATATTGATGAGGTTTTGCTTAGAGACACCATCAATGTTCCATTCATAAATAGCATCAGAAGAATATTTATTCTGAACTTTTGAAAATGCTTCTTCCGTAAGAATATCTGGAGGAGTCGCACGAGAGTAATACAGCTTTTGGGGATTCTTCCAAGTAATACGATTTATTTCAGGAAGGGATTCAATATCGGATTTATCTAAAAGATTGATTTGATACCATCGTACGGATTGATATATATATAAAAACTAGAATTAACTCACAAAGAGTCTTTTGATGTAACAGCAAGCTTTGCTCTGGAACTCCAAAGTTAAGCGAGCACAGGCTAAAGCACTACTAACATAGGTGACCTACTTCCAAACTTTCCGCATATACACGAAGAGGCTCAACGACCCTTTTCATCCAACACACGCTACAATTACCTAAACATGTAATAAATCTACAATGCAGAGTCGCGACCGTTTGACCGTGTCAGCCACGACTAGGCCTAAACTTGAAATTCGTTCAGGAGCAAACGCAAATGGTAAAAGGGAAAAGGGAAAGTTGGGAACATGACAGGTCCTTAGTTATTCTTTTCGCCATTTACTCTCCTCTTGCCAATCTGCTTTCCATTAGATTATATTACATCTGAATAAATTTCTATCCGATAGGATTATAAATGATGCGGTCCGACCTTTATTGCTTAAGGGTGAATTCATTAACAAAATCAAGTTTGAATCAAGTGATCAGTATGACATCTACAAACCAACCTGAATGGAGCGCCGGAGCAATAGCCGGCACCACCACCAAAAATCAAGTTATGGCAAGACAATGCTATGAGCGTAATTGTATATCCAAGTAAATACCTAGAGCAAATAAGAGTTGTAGATGAAGTACTTAAAAAGACATGTATAGTTCTGCATATCTTATTGGCATAACAATGCTCTCAGCTTTGTGAAAAGATGAACACACTTCTATCTATAGCGGCAAACGACTTACATGGCACAGCTGGTGCTGATGTAAACATTTCTTAATAATATATAAATAATTTTTGAATTTTTTTCTTTCTTTTTACTCTCTTTTTTTCCTTTCTTTTTTTTTTTTTCTCTTTTTATTTCATCCTTTTTTTAGGTAGCCGACGAGGGCAAGCGCTAGCGAGGCCACTCTCGCCAGATCTGGTGACGCCTACCAGGGCGGCCTTGCTAGGCGTCGCCAGATCTGGTGTGAGAAGGAGTGGGTTGAGAAGCTTGATGCTTCTGGGTCTGCGAAGTTGAAGTCGGGAGAAGGAATGGCATGAGATCTGGACTTCGAAGCTTTGCCTGAAACGTTCGCTCGTTGGATCCAAACCCCAACACGAAGCCAAAGAAAATGCAGAAATGCCCATCGTCGGCCTCGCCAAATTTGGCAAGGGCAACCCCAGAACGAGGAGGAAAAGAAAAGGAGAGAAAAAAAGAAAGGAAAAAAAAAGAAAAAAATTGAAAATTATTTAAAAAATGTCCATGTGGTGCCAGCCGTGCCATGTAGGTCGGCCGATGTTTACGTCAGCAATATTTGGCCAAAATTAGCCGGAATGATTAAAATGGCTTTATGTCAAAAGGTTTCGGATAAAACTAGCACAATTGAAAGGTTTAGGACTAAATTGTCCCAATGCAATAGATTTATAACTTTTTTAACATTTTTCCCCTTTCCTACATATATTGTTCGTATATTCTTGATTGTAAGACATTGAAAAGTAAAGTTATTGAGTAAAGACTAGCCTTGAGTATTTTCTCTCTCCCTCTTTCTTAAATATCCTAAAATATTTACAAAATAAGAACATCGATGATTGTGTAATATCGAACATTACATGAGGTATTTATTGGCTTTGCAAGAAGATTGTCTAAGGTTTACGCCCAAAAAAAATGATGATTGTCTAAGGCAACAAATCTTACAATGAAAATCCTAATTATCTCTAACATACTCCAATGTAAAGAAGTCCAATTGAAATTTGAAGAAAAGATCCAAAAAATGCTCGGTGGATGTGTCTTAGTGAAGACAATAGCAGTATGAGAATTGGTTCGGTAGGCTAGACGAACCGATTTGGTTTGCTAACGAGAGAAGACTGATTTGTGAAGGCTACATGATAATAGGCCGATGTGATTGTGGCAGATTAACTTTGAGTCTTGTGGTTGCTGACATGGCACGCTACGAGAAAAAAGGCGATGGCAAATACTCATTTGAGTTTGACGTGACAAATATGCGTTTGAGTCTTAAAGGTGGCCATGAACATAGCGGTAACGTGAAAATTGGGTAATATGGTTGATTGTTTAGCACTCATGCATACATAGTGCACGAACCCTAATGCAATGACACATGGTGGCGCGTGGACCAACGGGACAAAATACAAGGATATGACTAGTTTAAGAGTCGTCGGCTAGGTGGACACAGACACTAGTTCGGCTGACGTTGGAACGATCATTGTGAAGAAAGACTCGATGATCGCTTCTTCCGACAACAAGAGCTTAATACCAAGATAAACATACGCAGAAGAGAGTCGTACGATTTTTGTGTGGTTTATAACGGAGAGTACATGTTATATTTTTTACTTTTGCAAGATGACGACTATCTAAGCTAACAAGACATTACAATATTAATTACAATCAATTAAGATCAATATATGTACAATGCTAAAGGATATAGAGAATTAAGAGAGATATGGAAAATCTCATTTGTATATTAACGAGAGAAACAGAAAATTAAGGGAGATGTGATGAATCTCTTAATCATATCTAACACTTTGGTCGAAAAATAGTGATTTAGTGTTTACTTTGCATGAAAACTTCCATGTCGTCATAAAAATAATGCCGAGCATTCCATTGCTCAAGCAATGAAAGTAATCGCGCGTACGCGTGCCCGAAGACTAGTGATCTCTAATGCCAAGTTTATGCCATCTCTAAGCAAGAAATCATTTCGGATCGACCCCTCAAGGAATGTGTCATGGTCTCAACTTCTGCAGGACATGGGAAACTGACGTTGAATTTTTCTTCGGCGAGCAAAGATACCGCAGTTCCTTACAAAATCTTGTTCCTTCCACGTTTCTCGCCACACGAAGTCCCCAAGTAACTCAGACCCCTCATTGACATGAAGCAATGGCGCTACGTCTCTATCCCCCATCGTACAGTTCAATGAGAGATTACATGTGTGCATCGAGCGAGTTGAAATCACATTGCAAGCATCCTCTGAGTCTCTCTCTGTCTCTTTTGCTCTCTCAAGAACTGCATTTCCGATCCAAGGCACTCCACCATCCTAAATATATCCTCTGACCGAGGGTGGGACGTGTCACCCGATGAGAATCCATGTGAGCGCAACGAACCATCAGGATCACCCACGTCCGCCCAGCTGAATCCTATCTCCTTCCTCACTCCCCTCTCTCTCATCCCTTTCCTCACTCTTGCCGCCTCCTCCCACAGTCCCTTCTCGGCATACAAGTTTGACATCAACACGTAGGACCCCGATTCCGTGGGCTCCATGCCCATCAGAGTATCCACAATCCTCTCTGCCATCTCGACGTTCCCGTGCACTCTACACGACCCGAGCAAGCTCTGGAGCACAGACAATCCCGGGCCTCCTGGAATGTGGCTAGCGAGCTCCTCTGCTTCGTTCAACCTCCCTGCACGGCCTAACATGTCCACCATGCATGAATAATGTTCGGGTGATGGTTCGCTCAAGTACTCCTCAACCATCGACTTGAAGATTTCTTGACCTATATCAACCATTCCCTTTCTACCGCAAGCGGTTAACACCGAAAGGAACGTTATTTCGTCGGGCTTTATGCCTTCCTTCTCCATTTCCTTGAATAGTCTTATCACTGACTCACAATCTCCATGCCTTGCATAAGCAGAAATTATTGCTGTCCATGCAAATTGGCTCTTTACAGGAGTTCCGTGGAAAACCTTGAGAGACTCAGAAATGCTCCCACGCTTTGCGTACATGTCGAGAAGAGCACCTGAAACAATTGGATTGGTGTCTAGTCCGAGTTTTGCTAGATGTGAATGGCATCTTTGGCCATGCCTCAAAGAAATAGCCTCAGCAGCTCCTATGGCACTCAGTACACTGCCGAATGTGTATGCATTAGGCTGTAGCTCTTTTGTCGCCGAAAAGAAAGTCTCGACTGCTTCCTGGCACTGTCCATTTTGGGTGTACCCAGATATCAAAGCATTCCAAGATATGATTTCTCTATAGTTGAGCTCTTCAAAAATCTTCAACGAATTTTCCATGGTTCCAAATTTTGCATACATTGTGATGAGGCTATTGGAAACATTCAACTCTGAGCAAAAACTAGTCCTTAAGCAGTATCCGTGAATCTCTTCGCCTTCTTTGACCAAATTGTTATTTGTTATGAAATGCAGAAGTCCAACGAATGTAACATCATTTGGGTAAACTTCATCCACTCTCATCTGATTGAAAAGAGACACGGCATCTTCATCCATGGAGATCATTGTAGTCCACGAGACAACATTTCGCTCGCTCATGTTCATGAATACCAATTTGGCATCCTCCACGGCCTCAGACTTCAAATAATTAGAGATCAAAACATTACCAACAGAGACTTGCTTCTCATATCCAACTTTTATCGTCAGGCCGTGAATTTGTCTCCCAAGCTCCCAATTTCTCTCATAGCCACAAGCCGAAACAGCGCTAGTAAATGAGACATGATCAAGCTTCATGCCTTCCCTCACCATTTCAATAAACAACCGTATCGCCTCCGCCCCATAACTTCCTTCTTTCGTGTAGCCCGATATCATCGCATTCCACGAAACTATATCCCTACTGGGAATTCCATCAAACACCTTCCTGGCATGTTCCAGCATGTCCTGTCTCGAATACAAAGTTATAAGAGCGTTGCCCACAAAAACTTCAGTATCCAATCCAAATTTAATCGCTAGACCATGCAACTGCAGTCCGAACAGGAACCCTTCGTAATCCAAGCAGATAGCAAGCAAAGAAGTGCATGTCACCGCATCGAAACCAACCCCACTCGAATTCATCCTAACACCAAAACCCAACGCGTCCTCACCATCCGGGAAACCAGATAGAACGGTATTCCAAGAAACGGAGTCGGGCCGCTCCAAGTTCTCGAAGATGTACAGAGCTCGGTCAAAGTTCCCACCTTTAGCATAAGCATTCATCAGAGAGTTCGAAACCGTGGTGAACGAAACAAACCCAGAAGAGATGGCGAAGCCATGGACCTGGCGACAGAGCCCGAGGTCTCCATTGCAGGCCTTGAGCGCCAGGGAGATGGTGGCCTCGTCGACGTCGCCAGGAAAGCCCAGCTGGAGCTGCTTCTTGAAGAGGGAGAGAGCTTGAGTCGGGTGTCTCTTGCGGATGGAATCCACCATCGAACGGTTGATGGAGAATGCATTATTGGAGCGAGGACTTTGGTCGAACGAGGGAGACGAAGGTGGTCTAGCGAAGAGAGATCGGTTTGAACGATACGATCGTGGGCTTGCTGCTCTGTGGAGTGTCCTGGTTTTGAGATGGCGGGTGATCATGAAGGCGCGGGTTGGTGAGAGAGAATGGAGTGAAAGCTCTCTTCAATATGGAGGAACACAAACCAAAGCCCACCAACGGAGTATTTTACATGATGAAGCAAATCTACATGGTTCTTGTCATATTATATGAATACTATCAGGTTCTCCTGAAGTGAATCTTTTTGGTACTTTCAGAAGTAATTATATTATGCTTCGAGAAACAAGAATATTTACCGAAATTCTTTTCCAATTAGATTAAGTCGAATCAAGATTAGAACTAAGCTCCTTTTAAGCTTTAGGTTTTCGGCGGGGCCCTCCTTTAAAGCTGTAGCTGACAGCCTGAGATTTGAGAGTGAGTTTTCATGTCTCGCTAGATTAGGAGTCTCCCAGGTAAAAGAATGTCAAATTTATCAATGATTATGGGAGCTCGTATTTAGGTTGATATTGATTTGATTAGGAAGACAATAACCCATCAAAGGTGCAATTCTTATGGATGGATGCCAAATTGATAACTCACTGAGCTTGATACAAGAATCAAAATGTTACAGATCGAAAGAATGGCTAATCCTACCAAAACTCTCTGAAGTCCTCGCCCAAATCACTGTCCAGGAGAACATTTAAATTGATTTACAACTCCTCCAAGTTTACCATGCTGGAAAAAGAATCAAGTACTTTACACATCTCCAGTGCCTGTGGATGACAAAAATTACTGGCACGGAACTCTTTAACGACGCCATTCACTTCGATCACGCTGCAACCGGGTAGCTTCTTCATTTGGGCGTCCGAGATCAACATCCTCAAGTGATTAGCCTGATTCTCCCAACCAGCTTCTTTATAAATATTGTACGAGAGTACATGAGTTCCGCTATCAGTTATGCCCATATCAGTAAGCTTCTTCCAGATCCTATTTCCGAGTTCTACATTCCCATAAATGCGACACGCGTGTAGCAATGCTCCCCACACATTAGCATCCGCTCCTCCTAGTCCTCCGATCTTCTCCTCCACGAACTTTTTGGCTTCCTCCACCATACCCGACCTGGCCAAAAGGTCGACAACGCATGCGAAATGCACCGACTTTGGTATAATGCCGTGGATGTTACCCATCTCTTCGAAAAGCTTAAGGCCTTCTTTAGTCATCTTGGTATGAGTACATGCCGTGAGAAGAGCAACAAACGTGGTCTCTGTGGGTTGAGTCCCATGTGCAATCATTTTCTTAAATAGCTCAAGAGACTTCACTATGTCTCCATTCAGAGCGACCCCGGCGATCATAGCGTTCCATGCTTCGGCGTCCTTATCAGAAATATTGTGAAAAACTGACAAAGCCAAATCCACAAGACCACATCTCGAGTACATATCGACCAGTGCCGTAGCTAATATGCGGTTCGAAATGAAATTCACCCGCTTAGCGTATGAATGCACCCATAACCCTTGAGTAACAGCACCAAGATGTGCACAAGCAGTGAGTACACTAACGAGAACAGATTCATTAGGTTCAAAACCCACTCCTTGCATCTGCCTGAATAAAGAGAGAACCTCCTTGAAGTCGCTGACTCGAGAGTAAGCTGCCATCATGGCGCTCCAGGATATAACATTTCTCTCAGGCATTTCGTCGAACAAGAGCCTCGCATTCTCCAAGTCCCCCGCTTTCCCATACCCATCGATCAGTGCAGTCCACGTGACCACATCCCTCACAGTACTTCCATCAAACAGCTTCCGCGCACTCTCCAAATCACATACCGACGAATAAAACTCGATCAACGCGCTAACCACAAAAGGGTCGACCTCATACCCGAGCTTAACGACATGTGCATGGACCAGCAAACCAATAGCTTTCGAATCGGGACCCATAAAGACGCAAGCTTTGATCAGTGGCGGGTAAGTATAGTTATTGCCCTCGACCCCAGAATGCAACATATCCGAGTACAACGACACCGCCGTAACAGGGGACCCGGATTGCACGTGACCTCTGATCATGGTGTTGTACATGAAGGTGCTGCGGCAACGCAGATGCTCGAAAACGGAGCAGGCGTAAGAGAAGAAAGAAGGGTCGCCGGAAGTCGCGGCGGCGGAGAGCAGAGGTCCGATGGCGGATGGGTTTCCGGGGAGGTGGAGCTTGAGGACGTGGGCGTGGAGTTGCTTGAGTTGGCTTAGAGTTGTGCATGTTCTCGCGAGGGAAGTGAGAGTGGCGGTTTGGCAGGACGTGATGGCCTTCTGGGTCATTGGCAATGGTCAGTCTAGTTCATCTTCTTGGTGTCACTCCACTCCAACGAAAGAAGACCATGTTTTCTCTTCGCACCTACGTGGTGAACTTCTTAGGTGGACCAAATCCCCGGCGTCATTGAATGTTGTGGCTTGACTTGAGAAGGGCTATAGAATTGTCTAGCTCGCTTTAGTATTAAAAATTTTCTTCTATTTATTTAAATATCAAATTAATATAAAAATGATCACTTAAATGTCTCCGACGATAAATTTAGACAAGAAAATATAATTAAAAATTTTATGTGAGGTGGCATTTAAAAAAAAAATCAATCCACAGGGACAGAACCTTGTGTAAAACGACGTCGTTCCTTCAAAATTCCTTTTACATCTTCTTTGTCATCTTCTCCACTTTCACCATCCTCAACACCGCCGCCCATGGAGCCACCAAGCACCACACCCTGCACAGCCACCTCCTCTACTACTTCGACGAGTTCACCAACCGCCGCAAGAGCTTCGCCGTCGACCCATCCATCTCCCTCGAGAAATCCCGGCCTCCGCGACAATACATTGCCCTCCAAGCCTTGAAGCATGCCATCATCTCCGACCCCAACAACTTCACCACCAGCTAGGTCGGCTCTTCCGTTTGAAATTTTACATCAGCACCCACCGTTGCTTTCTTTCCGTTACCGGTCATCGGAGTCACAGGATTCGCGACTGAGAGAACCATAATAGAGAGCCCCAAAAAATGCACCACCGACCTCACGAAAAAAAATCCTCTCTCGAGGAGTTTGAGAAGTTTTATCATTGGTAATCCTTGTCCATCACTTTCTGAACATCGTAGCCATCGCCGATCGAGCTGTTCACCGCCTCATAGTCTCGATCGCTCCTCTATTCTATTCTATTCTTCAAATTAGAGCGACCGAGGTGCTTTGTGTTTGCTCGATCCTTCTTTGCCGGCGCCGATCATCATCTTTTACGCCTCTAGGGCATCAGCTCTCTAGTTTGATCACCGTTTGTGACCAACAATCGCACCTTCAAGGCCATATCCACCACCACACGTAAGTCATCTGTTTTGCCCTACTTCTCGGCCAAGGACCATGAAGTGCCTCAAACTCGTTCATTACTCCCTCGTTAGCTTCGATCTCCGTCATCCACACTCCTAGGAGCTTCTATAACCAACTTGATGACCAACCACGACTAGGATTTGCTTACTTGACAAGGTAATACTTCGCCCTCAATTTTGATAAGTAAGAGATTGAGATGACGTCGAGGGAGACAAATCGAAAAGGTTATACTTCGCCCTCAAGCTCGTTCATTCCATCTGCATCGGGGGCCAAATCAAACAGGTTCGGATTTGGGGTTGTGGTCGATTAAGGGTTTTTCAATTTGGGAATTTCCTTGCAAATTGCAATTTAGGGTTTAAATTTTTGGGCAAAACACATAGATGACATTATTTTGGGCTATATATGCTGATTGAACATGTTGGTGAGCCATGCCAAATAGAGAAAGTAATAAAAAAATGGTCATGTAGATTTCCGGTGACGATGGCACTTAAGTGATTTTTTTAAAGTGACACTTAAGTAACGCAATCTTTGAGCTGGTAGGTTTTTAATGGGCTGATGACGTGGTATCCCATCTCCACCAAATATTTTTCAAGAATAAGAGTTTATCAAATAGGTCAGTTCGGTTCAAGCTACTTTGCCTCTTCGGACGTCTCATATTTTGTTCTATTCTTATTCTCTTTTATTCGCTAGTTAATGAGGAAATTTGACTGAATTTTTACATCTAACAGTTCTCTCCTTTTTAAATTGACACAGTTCTTAATAAATGGAAATTGATAGATTCTATTTTTGAAAAGATTGAGAAACTCCTTGTGCCTATAGGTTTCGACAAAATGAGTATTGCTAAAAATTACTTGATAAATGCTTGCCAACTATATCCAGACGTATTTTTTGACCAGTGAGATCTAGGGTCAAATTCTTTTTGGATAAAAAATTAAGTAGGGTACCTATAATCACATTATTATTCGCGGGTAGCGATGACTCGAAATTTGACAATAAGACCAGTTGCAGTAACATCTCTAATAATAGCCGTGACACAGCAATTGTTGCCACTAATCATATAGTTTGCTGTAGTAAGTCATTTATAAGCATTATATGCACAATAAATGATTTTATCTATACTAGCATGCCTCTTTTTATATTAAAGTCTATCAATACTAATATTGACCGCCGTTAATTGCGATCTCACTCTCAATCTCAAGAAAGGAAAAGAAAATGTGAAATAAGAATCGGAAAAGGGAGTTGATAAAATTAAAATAGATGGTTTTTATCTATCACGAGAGAAAGGAAACGAAAATAAAAATCACTAATTTACAAATAATAAAGTGTGGAATAGAAAATTGAGAGCTTTGTTATTTGAATCGCTCAAGATAGCTTTGTCATCTTAATTTTCTATCCCCTGCAATAACCCCCCGGACCTCCAAAACTAATGACATAGCCACTTCGAATTTGTTTCATATGATGATGGTTCACCAAACCATAAACATTGGATCTATCCACCCACTCCCTCGTGTTATGCGAAGGAGGTAGGGATTTGCCATCCGATCGAACCCAATGGAGTCGTCGAAAGATGGCGGCATGCCTCAAATTATCATCAGGCATGTGACCACTTCCCATTGGGGGACAGATCCCATCGCTTCCAGCTGAGCCAATTCCTCCCCAAGCTATGTATTGTGAACCATCGCGCAAATACGAAAATAGTTCCTTTGGCCAGTAGCCTACTTTAAACTTTGCCTTGAGCACAACCAACCACCAATTCCCAGTATTTCGATCCTGATTATAAAGAGCTATTGATAATAAGTGCTAATGGAAAAAATTGCAAAAATTATCTAACATGGATGCAATGATGGATTATATGCTTATATGGATAACTTACAGTAGGGTAGAATGATAGCGAAAAATTTTAATTTTAAGAACAAAACTATTAGTAGCTAATATATTTTAGCAAAAAATCATTACCTTAAGTACCATGAAAAAGATCAAACATACCTGTTCGATATCAATTGCAAGCTCATATAGATCTCCACCATAAGTAGAAGTAGGTTTTAATATAAAACCGGGGGTTACTACCCTACTCACTTGGACGAAACCCGGACGAAACCCGGACATAGTGCATTATAGCACCCATTGCGATAGCCATCACCTTATGAGGACAACGCTTTAGTCAATGAGATTCAGATAATCTTCAATTTCTAGTTTGGATTTCGAAAATAAGGGAAAAATGCTTTAATTAAGAATAAACGATCATTCACAGCTCACCTGTCCAATATGTGAACAACCGAGAAATGGTATCGCCAAATAACCGTGGAGCAACCTAGAAAAATAAGAGATTTTTCTCTCAAATCATTTTACCATATATTAAACTTATTATGTCCAAAAAAAATTATGGCATTAACTTACTTAAAAAATCACTTACCATCCAACCGGCTATGATCATGCTAACATTCTCCGAGGGACCGGATACAATCCACACATGATGTGAAGTAAATTGATCAGGAGCAGTAGTTAGATTGTAGACCGTCACATGTCCACCTCCTCCGTATTTAATATTTTCTACCATAAGGTCTGTTAGAGAAACCACCTACAAATGATAATTTGTAAGTTAAACCACCTAGAAATGATAAATAATCTCATATTCACCTATGCCTACCGATCTTACTTTAAAAGTTGTATTGATTTTCTTTTACTACACAAATCATGGAAAGAATAGATCTTGAGATTGTACTAAGTGGGCATTTGATATGTGGTCTCATAAAATTCAGAGATACATAACCTCATTAGTAGATTGGAAAAGAAAAATCACTGATGTTATTGTATATGTGTAGATATGCATATGAGCATGGGAGAGAGTGATAGTACATGTTGATTTGGAGAATGAGGACTTTGCCCCATTGCCGCGACAGATGGTATCTTGGGCAGGGACCTTGCGTTCACCAAATCTTCTTTTGTTACTCGACGAATGGGTACCGTTCCAATGGGGCAAAGCTCTCTCAACCCAGATCTTACCGATTTTGCAATCGGAGAAGTTTTGCGCAAGCTCACGTGTAGATTCGGTTCTTTCTACAAGAAGAAAAAACTGATCATAGAAGTATCAAGTAGACCATTTAACCTAAATTATTCAACATCGGTCCACATATTCATCAGTTGATTTAAGAGAAAATGATCAATTTTTACCTGAACTTTATGATTCTTCCGTAGGGGATGATCAAGTGCTGGTTGCTTGTTGATATCAACACAGTCAATTGTGTCTCCTTCTTTAGTCTCGATAAAATCAAACAGAGTTAATCAATCGCCGAGTAACAATCGTATTTCGAAGATTAACCGGATAAATTGCAATACCTCCGTGAAATTTAAATGGGATTATTGCAAAAAAATAGGGGTTGAAGGAAAATTACCGTAAAAGTCTTGATGGATGGCTTGTTCATTATTCTAACCTGGCTTTCCAAATCTAAATCATCCTCGTCGGAAATATTTGCCATCTCACGTGGAGAAAGACTGAAAAATAGGAGCAGCAACAGCACAAGTTCCCCATTCAGGTTCATGGTGATGAAAAGAAGCACAAAGTGAGGCCCTCTTCTTCAATCAATATTATTTGAGTTTGAGCACTGCAATGAGAAAATCTTTATTCTGCAAAATGAATATTATATACCGTGGGGTGTGAGAGGGATACACTTACTAAAACACCCATTTATTCTCCGTCTTAAAAAAAAATGTATTTAGTCAAAATATTTTTGAAGATTTGATCTATTTGACAAAGTGATTTTTGATTTTAATACAATAGTGAATTATTTAACTTACAAAGAAAAATAAAATTATTCAAGCAAGTGTGGAAATTGGTACAAATTTAAGGAGTCGTGAATTGATTTGTTAGAGATTCAGTTTAAGTTTGATTTACGATTTTGTCCCTCTATTAACGTTAAGCCATTGTAATTTCACCATGGGCTTTTTGATGGAACTTAGTAGGAAAAGTTCTATGGGTTTTTTTATTATATACTCGCAAATGGGCAAGAAACTGACATTTAAAAGATGGTCAAAGATAATAGTTTTTGATTCCAAACATAGTAAAAGATAAATGTTTAAAAGACTAAAAGTTTCCTTTGAATAATGCATGTTTGCCACATGTCTCATTCTTTATTGATCATATCACGCATACTTATTGCAGCCAACGGTATACTCGACGAGAAAATATACATATAAACTTCAAAACAACAAATTTATTCATTAAAAAGAAAGATATTTAAGGTGTGACTAGAATTAGAGCATGCTAAAGTTTTTCCGTAAATTAATGCAAACTCCTTCCACGTTCATTACATGCATAACTAGTTCTAAGGCCTATCTATTGTCCATGACTAAAGTGTTATGTAATAAAGGTTACAAATTCAAAATGCAATGAAATTAAAAAATATATATGAAGCTGAAATTGAAAGAAGAAACCAGAGAAAAGTTATATGCTACACAAGATACCTTTAGGTAGGGATTTATCGAAAAGAAACTTCTTGGGGGAGGCCAGGTAAGCCAACAATATATAACGAAGAACTTTTCTTTAATCCAAATAAATAAAAATTTCAAGTATTTAGAGAAAAAAAAAACTTTTAATGGTTTGATCTATTTGAGAAAGTAAATTTTAATTTTTGTGAAGGGACAGATTATTTAACTTACAAAGAAAAATAAAAATATCCAAGTGAGTTTGGAAAGTGCTAGAAATTTAAGAAATCTAGAGATTCGGTCTGTGTTTGAATTATGATTTTATCCCTTTATTAACATTATGCCATTATTGTACTATATAAATGAGCACACGCGTTACATGTGTGCAAGAAACTGACATTTGAAAGATGGTCAATGGTAAATGTTTTTTAATGCAAGCATGGTAAATGACAAATGTTTAAGAGACTAAAACGTGTCTTTGATTAATGCATGTTTGCCACTTGTCCCTTATGGTCATACATGCATAATTATTGCCATAGCCAACATTATTCTCGACAACTAAATATGCATATAAACTTAAAAAACGACAGATTTATTCATTAAAGAGATAGGTAGTAGAGCATCGAGATGCTAAATTTGTTTCCGTAAAGTAATGCATGCTTGCCATTTTGAAAAGAGTACATGACATTTGTTTGCAAACTCCTTCCACGTTCATCACATGCATAACCAAGGCCTATCTATATTGTCCAAGACTAAAGTGTTATGCAATAAAGGTTACAAATTCAAATTGCAAATGAAACTAAAAAAAAGATAGAGAAACTGAAATTGAAAGAAGAAGGTAGAGAAAAGTTATATACGACACAAGGTACTTCTAGGTATAAATGGATCCAAAAGAAACTTCTTGGGGCGGCCGGGTTGACCAACAATATATAATGAAAAACTTTTCTTTATTATAAATGAATATAAAATTCAAGTATTTAGATAAAAAGTTTTTAAAGAATCGATCTATTTGAGAAAGTGAATTCTAATTTATACGAAATGACAGATTATTTAACTAAAAAAAAACGTTAGATATTTAGTTTATGTTTGAACTACGATTTTATCCCTCTATTAACGTCATGCCATTATAATTTCACCATAGACTTTTGGTGGAACTTATTAGGAAAAGTTTTTCGAGTTTATTTTACTATATACTAGCAAATGACCGTACACGTTACATGCGTGCAAGAAATGACATTTGAAAGATGGTTAAAGATAAATGTTTTAATTACAATCATTAAAAACTTTTTCTCTAAAAGTTTAAGAGACTAAATATTATCTTTGAATGATGCATGCTTGCCACTATTAAATGCATGTTTTCCACTTGTCTCATTCTTCCATGGTCATATCATGCATAATTATTGCCGCAACCAAGGTTATTCTTAACGATCGGGTATACATATGAACCTCATGACGACAACTTTATTTATTAAAAAGAAATGCAGTTGAGGTATGACTAGAAATTATAAAATCGAGATGCTAAAACTTTTCCCTAAAATAATGCATGGTTGCCATTTTAAAAAGAGTACATGCTAGACATTTGTTTGCAAACCCCTCTTTTACGATCATCATATGCATAACTATTTCTAAGGCCTATCTATTGTCCAAGACTAAAGTGTTATGTAATAAAGGTTACAAATTCAAAATGCAAATGAAATTAATAGAAAAACAATAGAGATACTGAAAATTGAAAGAAGAACAAATGACGGAAGGTACATCCAGGTAGCAATGGATTCAAAAGGAACTTCTCGGGACCGCTGGGTTGGCCAACAACATATAATGTGGAAATTTTATGTAATCCAAATGAATATAAATTTCAAGTATTTAGAGAAAGAGCTTTTAAATATTTGATCCATTTGAGAAAATGAATTTTGATTTTTATGTGAGATAACAGATTATCTAACTTACAAAGAAAAATAAAAATATTCAAGTAAGTTTGGAAAGAGCTAGAAATTTAAGGAATCATGAAAGTAAGAGATTCAGTTTACATTTTGAATTGTGATATTGTCCCTCTATTAACGTAATGCCATCATAATTTCACCATAGGCTTTCGATGGAGCTTATGGGGAAAAGCTCTTTGAATTTATATTAATTCTTTTGAAATTTTTTAATTTTTTAATTTTTTTTTCTTTTTCTTCTTCCATGTACGGCGAAGGTCGCGAGGCCCTCGCCGACCCTTGCTAGACTTGGAAGAAAACAAAAGAAAGAAAGAAAGAAAAAATAAAAGAAAAAAGAAGAAAAAATAATTAAAAATTCAAAAAAAATATTATTAAAAATTGTTTACGTTAGCCCCAGCCTTCCTATGTGGCACTACCAGCATCCATGATAGTGATTTCCGATTGAAATTGGCCGGATGGACTCAATTGGCAAACTGTGAAAAGATTTAGGACTCAATTGTCAATTTTTTTAGGGTCGAATCAATTGGCAAAATTGAAAGGATCTTTTTCGGATCTTTTCGTCCTGTTTTTGTTTTTGTTTTTGAAATTTTCTATTTAATTTTATGACTGAACTGATAAAAGTGCAATATTAATTTATGACTTTTTGGACAATTTTCCTGTTAGATGAGTCCCAACTCCTTGACAGTCAAATCTTAGTGACAGACAAAGCAACATAATATGCTTTGGTGGCTAGCTCTAATAAGCCACCGGATGAAAAATGGAGCTACTAAGTTTGAACTATCAAGGTTTGGGCACTCCCTTGACAATCCAGAATCTTAGAGCCTTCGTTGCTCAAAAGAAGCGCAACTTACTTTTTTTGGTGGAAACTAAGAATCATGGAGCAATTGCAAAAAGAGTAAAGAAGCGTCTCAGTTTTTAGAATCACTTTATTGTTAATCTAGCGAATTGGAGGTGGGTTAGCTATCCTGTGGGATGATTAGGTAAAATTGATATATAGAGTTTGCTTCAGCAGATTTTGTGGACTTAATTTGTAATTTCAGGAAGATAAAAAGTGGATGAGAGTTACATTAGTGCATACCCCTAATGATTATCAAGAGAGATCCCTTCTATCAATCTTCACTAGATAAGCTTTCTTAATTCCCTTCCTTATGTTTGTTTGGAAGATTTTAATGAAATACTTTACTACTTGGAGAAAGAAGGGAAGAGAAAAGCAAAACACTATCATCTAATGGCTTTAGGAGATTTTTGAACTCTTGTGTATTAATGGACATTGGATGCAAGGGAAGTGCCTTCACTTGATTAAACAATAGAGAAGGGAAGACTTTGTAAAGAAGAAATTAGATAGGGTGTTGAGCAATGTGGAACAGAGGGGAAAAGGATACTAGAAGAGCCAAAAGTTATGTATGACGCTCACTTTAGTGCCAAAAGTTTTCATCGACTCACTTAAGTGCCAAATCAAAGAAAAAACGATAACTTAAATGCTTCCGGCGAGAAATTACGTCGCTTTTATAATTCAAAATTTTATTTGAGGTAGCATTTTCTCGTAAAAACCAGTCTACGTGGATAAATAATTGTGTAAAAGGATGTCGTTCCTCCGAAATTCATTTTACATCTTCTTCGCCTTCTTCTCCTCCTTCACCATCCTGTCCACCACCGCCCATGGAGCCACCACCCACCACACCCAGCATTGCCACCTCCTCCACTACCTCGACGAGTTTGGCAACCGCAGAGAGAGCATTGCCGTCTACCCATCCATCTACTTCGAGGACCCCCGCCTCCACAATGCATACGTCACTCTCCAAGCCTTGAAGTAGGGCATCATCTCCAACCCCAACAACTTCACTGTCAACTGGGTCGGTCCCTTTGTCATGCCCCGAACCCTACGACGCGCGCGCGACAACCCAACCGAGGTCGATTCCAGTGCGACGTCCCAGGACGCGTCGCCGACCCAACGCCCAACACAGAGATCAAGCACATGCGGAAACAATATAAACGCCTGTACGATTAAACACACATGACCAAGGATAACACATACTACGACAACATTAAAAATATACACTTGCATTAATATTGGGAAACATATACACTATCCATATACAGCATGAGCCCAAAAATCAAAAGCGGGTCAATGGCCACTACTGACAAAAAGGGGTAAGTGGCCCGGGCGGTCAGGGGTACTAGAACTAGGTGGGGATCCGGTCAAAAAAGTACTGGCCCGACCTAACTAGGATCTAAGGTCTACTCTAGGGCTCCCAGTCTGAGTCAGAACTCGACGAGTTGGAAGAACTCTCGGATGACTCGGGCTCGGACTTCATAGACTTCAACTCGGTATCGATCCCGGATGACTCTTCGTCTGAACCGTCCTCCTCATGTGCGGCCTCCAGCTCAAGATCCTGCTCCATCGGCTCTGGCTCATCCTCCGAATCCATCGGTTCCGGGCCTGGGTCCCCATCCTCCGGCTCCTCCTCCATTTGCTCTGGTTCGTCCATCTCACAAACTTTTGGCCCGTGCTCTAAGTCAGCACTAGAGCTCTCCTTGGACGCACGATCAGGGCTCGCCAAGTCCCCATCGGGACACTGAGGGTCAACATCCCCTGACTCACTAAACGGGACCTCAAAAGATCGAAGGGGTCCGTAAGTCCCTGTGAGATCCCTGATACACCAACCTAAGTACATGTGGGACTGGTCAAGCTGCTCGCCCGCATCAACCCAAACTGTAGTCAGATATCTAACATATGTATCATCATTCCCTACGAGGTACTCCGTCTCCTCCCGGTCTATCCGGTAAGGGATCCCAAAACGAATAGGTACTGCAGACATCTCAAGGCCGGGAGTCTGAAAAGTTAGGTTTATACAACAGTGAGAATAAATCTCAGCGAGTAGGCCCCCTAAATCTAAGCTAGGCTAACATGCATCTCCTGACGAGCACTAAACAACACACAATCCAAAACATAAATGACTTAGGCCCTCGGGCCCAAATCCAATATTTAAGTGATCCTGCATGTTAGACACTTTATAAATTCACAATAATAGCACATAACCCAATCGTGGCACGTATATAACATCACTTGGTCACAACGCATGTCAGGCATATGCTCATGCTCATGTTCATACTCGTGCTCATGTCTCATCAATGCACTTTCGCACACTTGTACTCTTGCACACTTGCAATTTACCAATTCTCCTCCGACCCGCGTAAAATGCATCAGGTCCGACTCGCGTAAAACGCATCAGGTCTATCACTTCGAGATCGATCTCTGGCCCGCGTAAAACACATCAGGCTCATGACACAAAACCCGCGTAAAACGCATCAGGTTGGTCATCTTTCGGTAGTCCGGACATCGTCCTGCGTAACACGCCTCAGGACGGGTTCAATACCCCGCGTAAAACGCATCAAGGCTTTATGTGATCACACATTCACATACACCAGTTATTATCTGAACCCCGCATAAAACACATCAGGGCGATTAGGTGATCACATGCTCATGCCTTTCGTGCGCACATGCATAATGTACATGATATGCCAATACTCAGTATGCACGCATAAGGCCACAATATCCACACTTGGCATTCGTGAAATTCACACGGGGCACTCAATATGAATTGGCTATTTATTCCCATAATGTCACAACAAGCTCAATAGACCAATCAGACCAAATCAATCGCAACAAATAATTTGGCACCCCAATTTCACGCAATTAAAACACCAAAACTACACATGCCGATAGTTTACCAAGCAATTCACGAATTGGCCATGCCAAGCACATCATAGGGCATTACACAACCACAATCAAGCCCTACTTAATTCAGCCTCCTCATGGGCCGATCACAATTCCTTTGGCGATTCGCCCTAAAATCTCGATTAACCGATTATGGCCCGAATCAATCCAATACCAAATCAGCCATGAAGAGTCCACCCTTGGCCATTAAATTATCTCCAAATCATCACATTAGGCCACAAGAATCACCATGAAAATAGCCACTACTCTGTTCACAAATTACACCCGCCAATTTTACATTTTCGCCCCGAATCACGGCGCCTACGCTCAGCCACTACACAGCACGATATGGGCCACTAAACCTCAATTAAATCATCACACTAAGCTCTCAAATTAGTCACAGTATCAGCCCCTAACATCCTTCACAAATTAACCCCTAAATTACCCTAATTAACCCCTAAAACTCATCTAGAAATGTACATTAGCTTAATTAGGGTTTAGGGTTGTACTCACTTGGATTCCTAAGCTCCCAACTGAGCTGAATAGGTGGGGAAAATGGACGGGCTGAGCTGAGGCACGGCGGCACACGGCGGCTCCTCGGTGGCGCAAGCAACGGCGGTTCAAACGGCGGAGAGGGGAGGCGGTGGTGCTAGACAGAGGCGCAACGAGAGAGAGAGAGAGAGAGAGAGAGAGAGAGAGAGAGAGAGAGAGAGAGAGAGAGAGAGAGAGAGAGAGAGAGATGGTCGGGTTGGTGGTGATGGAAGGCGGGGTGGTGGTGGTTGGCGGTGGCCCCGGCTCCGGCGAGCCTCACGCGGCCGAGAGGGGGAGAGAGGGAGAGCTCGCGGGAGAGGGAGAGAGGAGGGGAGTGGCCGGAGGTGATGGGAGGAAATGAGGGGGAGAGAGAGAGACTAGAGAGGGATATACACATTGCTAGCTAGTAGGGTGGTTGAACTATTAATGCACAAAAGACCATCATGCCCCTAATCCAAGGGTTGAGGTTGATCCAAGTCCAATAATGGAGGGGCAATCTTGTCCATAATATTCTGAATTATTGGGGCTGATTAGACCATAAATTAAACCCCAAATATCCACCAATTAATCTCAAAATTCGGAACATTATAATTAGGCATAGGGGTAAAATCGTAATTTTCCAATCCCGGGTCGAATTTCCAATTTTCGACTCTATCGAACCCAAATATAACTGGCCACACAAAAATGACGTCGTCCTTGCAAAATAGTCGCGTACGCCCATGAAATTCGACACCGAAGTCCGGACTCAATTCTACGATCGATTTCGCTCAATTTGCGATTTTAGCGTCTCTTACTAACGGGCGGCTGTTTAGGGGTTACGCGTATCGACCTAGGGTTACTCGAGTCGCGACGGTCTCGATTTCCCAGAGAACACGAGGATTTATCACTAGTTCCGGGGGTCGCGATCGTTCAGAATAAGTTCGGGACCGTTCGCCACGTGTACTCTCGGTCGTGCGGAATCACTCGCGATCCGATCGTACATCGTTGGCCAAATCGAATCCGTCACACTCCTTGGATCGGCCCACATTGGTACAAAATATTCCCTCGTCGCTTCTCGGAATCGGACTCAATTCACGATCGAGTTCTTGGGTCCATGTACCGTTTTCTCAGTTGGCCTTTACCTATTGGTCTGTATTCCGAGAATGATCAGTTCCGGGCGAGACTTACCAAAACGAAATGAGAAATACATCAATTTCATTGATTGCGAAAGTGGATCGAATTCAGGACGTTACACCCTTTGTCTAAGATTTTTTAAAGTAATAGTTAAGTGATTCGAATAAAAAATTTTGGTATTAAAGTGAGCACGCCATACATAACTTTTGACACTTTTAATGTCATTTTCTCATGTTTGTATAGAAATGCATAGAAAATTCTAAAATTTATCATTAAAGTACAATTGAGTTCTAAAACTTTTAAAAAGTGCAATTAAGTCTTAAAATATATCAAATTGATGCAATCAAGTTATTCTGTTAACTCCATTTAACTTGGCTAACAAAAAATGTTGACTTGACTTTGTTTTTATTTTTTTATCTCACTTATGTGGCAATAACGTAACTAAAACATGAAACACAAAACTAAAATGACATCATTTTATTCCAAATATTATTTAATTTATATTAAAATAAGCAAACTTAAAAAAAACACACACACACACAAAAAAGGAATCTAAGTGAGGGTTGTTGGCCTTTGGCTAGGGCTCGGCGACCCCCGCAAACCATTCGCCCACATCGCCGGCCCTCCTCAACGATGGTGGGATGGCGGCGGCAAGGGCTTATCTGATTTTTTAATACAAATTTTATTTAATTTATATTAAAAATAAGCAAACTTAAAAAAAGAAAAAAAAAGAAAACGCAGTTTAGTCATGTCAGCGCCACAAAGGATAGAGAAAATAAAAAAACTAACATCAACATTTTTCGTTAATCAAATTTGACGGAGTTAATGGAAGGATTTGATTGCATCAATTTGACAAGTTTTAGAATTTAATTGAACTTTGAAATTTTTAAGACTCAATTGTACGTTCGTGACAAATTTTTGAACTTCTAGTGCATTTATCTCATATTTTTATGTACACACAAAGCATTATTCTACATGTGAGAACCACGTGATGCAATAAATTGCATGTACTGCATCTATATGTATCGAATGTAATTAATTAATTTGCCTATAAATGATATGAGCGTAGTGTTTGTGCTAAACTAAATCTGGACAATCGAAATTAATAGGTCTTATATAAATCCCATTAGGTCCGATCCATATTGAGTTTAATATATAATAGATCCATGGAATATTTGCTCACAACTAGGTCAATATATCGAATCACGATAACTTAATATTATGGGTTCGGACAGATCTCACACGATTACACCCGATCTATCTATTAAAATCTAGACAAGAATATATCCCCATATAATGGATCTCAAGCAAGGACATTCATATCGAATTTGACTGATCTACAACTTTTCACATAGACCACGCGATAAATGGTTGTGATTCTAGTAGAGTCATTCTTGGGAATCGAATCATATTGAAAAATATATCAATGCATCAAGCGGTTAGTAACTACTTACAGAAAAAAGGTAAATATGTACATGTAATGTAAGTAGTAGTTTTCTATATCATTAATAACTTATAACTAAAAAAGACTTTGCAATACAGCAGTTGGGACCTTCCTCCTTGATAGTGATCATGGGACGTAATTTCTTCATCATACTAATATGGTTATATGTGGGCAAAACAAGTACTTACCGAACAATTAGTAATTTTTCTCATTATTTGGCTGGTACTTTTATACTAAGAATAGTAAGTTCAAACTCTCTCTATGGCCGGCGGACAACTTGTCAAAATCGACAGTGATTTCTCACGTAAAAACATCTTACACCATTTCAATAACTAGTACTTTCTTCGATCAATCACC
Organism: Syzygium oleosum; assembly: GCF_021117445.2. Taxonomy (NCBI): domain Eukaryota; kingdom Viridiplantae; phylum Streptophyta; class Magnoliopsida; order Myrtales; family Myrtaceae; genus Syzygium; species Syzygium oleosum. The sequence goes on from NW_026607528.1 coordinate 69,388, forward strand.
AATCTATTAGGAAAGAGTATTAACGACGATAGCTTAATAACATGACTAGTAAGCTTTCAAGACAAGAAATTAGTAATTGATACCATAAAAATTCAGCGACATTCACAAGTGTGCCTAGTGACCCTTCCTTGATAGAAAGGTAAAAATTGAAAAACTTTTCTTATAGCCACAATAACCTTCATTCCTTGCTAGATGGGAATGGCATCTTTGGCCATGCCTCAAAGAAATAGCCTCAGCAGCTCCTATGGCACTCAGTACACTGCCGAATGTGTATGCATTAGGCTGTAGCTCTTTTGTCGCCGAAAAGAAAGTCTCGACTGCTTCCTGGCACTGTCCATTTTGGGTGTACCCAGATATCAAAGCAATTCCAAGATATGATTTCTCTATAGTTGAGCTCTTCAAAAATCTTCAACGAATTTTCCATGGTTCCAAATTTTGCATACATTGTGATGAGGCTATTGGAAACATTCAACTCTGAGCAAAAACTAGTCCTTAAGCAGTATCCGTGAATCTCTTCGCCTTCTTTGACCAAATTGTTATTTGTTATGAAATGCAGAAGTCCAACGAATGTAACATCATTTGGGTAAACTTCATCCACTCTCATCTAATTGAAAAGAGACACGGCATCTTCATCCATGGAGATCATTGTAGTCCACGAGACAACATTTCGCTCGCTCATGTTCATGAATACCAATTTGGCATCCTCCACGGCCTCAGACTTCAAATAATTAGAGATCAAAACATTACCAACAGAGACTTGCTTCTCATATCCAACTTTTATCGTCAGGCCGTGAATTTGTCTCCCAAGCTCCCAATTTCTCTCATAGCCACAAGCCGAAACAGCGCTAGTAAATGAGACATGATCAAGCTTCATGCCTTCCCTCACCATTTCAATAAACAACCGTATCGCCTCCGCCCCATAACTTCCTTCTTTCGTGTAGCCCGATATCATCGCATTCCACGAAACCATATCCCTACTGGGAATTTCATCAAACACCTTCCTGCCATGTTCCAGCATGTCCTGTCTCGAATACAAAGTTATAAGAGCGTTGCCCACAAAAACTTCAGTATCCAATCCAAATTTAATCGCTAGACCATGCAACTGCAGTCCGAACAGGAACCCTTCGTAATCCAAGCAAATAGCAAGCAAAGTAGTGCATGTAACCGCATCGAAACCAACCCCACTCGAATTCATCCTAACACCGAAACCCAACGCGTCTTCACCATCCGGGAAACCAGATAGAACGGTATTCCAAGAAACGGTGTCGGGCCGCTCCAAGTTCTCGAAGATGTACAGAGCTCGGTCAAAGTTCCCACCTTTAGCATAAGCATTCATCAGAGAGTTCGAAACCGTGGTGAACGAAACAAACCCAGAAGAGATGGCGAAGCCATGGACCTGGCGACATAGCCCGAGGTCTCCATTGCAGGCCTTGAGCGCCAGGGAGATGGTGGCCTCGTCGACGTCGCCAGGAAAGCCCAGCTGGAGCTGCTTCTTGAAGAGGGAGAGAGCTTTAGTCGGGTGTCTCTTGCGGATGGAATCCACCATCGAACGGTTGATGGAGAATGCATTATTGGAGAGAGGACTTTGGTCGAACGAGGGAGACGAAGGTGGTCTAGCGAAGAGAGATCGATTTGAACGATACGATCGTGGGCTTGCTGCTCTGTGGAGTGTCCTGGTTTTGAGATGGCGGGTGATCATGAAGGCGCGGGTTGGTGAGAGAATGAAGTGAAAGCTCTCTTCAATATGGAGGAACACAAACCAAAGCCCACCAACGGAGTATTTTACATGATGAAGCAAATCTACATGGTTCTTGTCTTATTATATGAATACTATCAGGTTCTCCTGAAGTGAATCTTTTTGGTACTTTCAGAAGTAATTATATTATGCTTCGAGAAACAAGAATATTTACCTAAATTCTTTTCCAATTAGATTAAGTCGAATCAAGATTAGAACTAAGCTCCTTTTAAGCTTTAGGTTTTCGGTGGGGCCCACCTTTAAAGCTGTAGCTGACAGCCTGAGATTTGAGAGTGAGTTTTCATGTCTCGCTAGATTAGGAGTCTCCCAGGTAAAAGAATGTCAAATTTATCAATGATTATGGGAGCTCGTATTTAGGTTGATATTGATTTGATTAGGAAGACAAGAACCCATCAAAGATGCAATTCTTATGGATGGATGCCAAATTGATAACTCACTGAGCTTGATACAAGAATCAAAATGTTACAGATCGAAAGAATGGCTAATCCTACCAAAACTCTCTGAAGTCCTAGCCCAAATCACTGTCCAGTAGGGGTGTCAGAACCGAACCGAAAAATCGAACCGAGATACGAATCGAACCGAACCGAACCGAAAGTTCATGCATTTTCGGTTCAGTTCGGTTTCGGTTCGGATAATAAATAAATGAATTTGGTTAACACAATGGTTCGGTTCAGTTCGGTTCAAATCGGTTCGGATTTCGGTTTTTTAATGTGGTTTTCTTCCCTTCGCGCTCTCTCTCCTCAATCTCACTGTTCATTACTGGAGTACTGCTCACCTCTCACTGACTTTTCTCTCTCACTTTTTTACTTTATTCTCTCTCTTCCTCTGTCTTCACACTCTCACTGCTCTCCTCTCTCTCTCTCTTTCCTGCTTTATTCTCTCTCTTCCTCTTCCCTCGCAGGCTCGCATCATTATCATCTCCCAAAAAGTGACGAAAGACATTTTTCTCTCCGGCTTCTTGAATTTGGGCCAGGTGCCGCGCTTGAGGTGCTAGGAGGCGGTCCGCGACGGGTTGGAGGCGGAGAAGACGGCCTCGTAGAGGGAGTGCCGGAGCTTCACGGCCTTGGCGAGGCCAGTGTCGGCGTTGTGGACGAGCATGGGCTCGAGGTGCGCCCAGTACCACGCGCCCTTCCCCTTGACGGCCTTTGGCCGTAGCATGACAAGCCCCTTGTAGCGCTTGTTCACGGCCTCGGCCGTCAGCTCGTCGGCCGATGCCGACATCGAGATCGAGTCCACCTGGGCCGGCGACGGCGGCTCCGAGGTGTTTGTGATGGCCGCCATTAACCAAACGGGTCGTCCGAGTCCCGGTCCTCGCTTTTTTGTTGTTAGAGCGGGTTCAGTCGCCGGAAGTTCGGTCTCCGGCGAGTGTCCATGGCCGACTCCGGTGGTGATCTGGTGGGGCCTTTTGGTGGTGGGTCATCAATTGACCTGCTTCTTGACGGGAAGAAGAAAGAAGAAGCAGTCTCGCAGAGAAGGGAAGAGAGAGCGGAAGAAGAAGACGAGGAGGGGGAAGGGAAGAAGTGCGAAAACAGATAAGGGAAGAAGAAACCGAAAAGCAAACCGAACCAAACCGAACCAAACCGAACCAAATCGGCTTATCGGTTCGGTTCCAATTCGGTTCGGTTCCTATTTGGTTCGGTTCAAGGAGGCACCCTTAACGGTTCGGTTCGGTTCGGTTTTTCAAGAAAATCGAACCGAACCGAACCGTTTACACCCCTACTGTCCAGGAGAACATTTCAATTGATTTACAACTCCTCCAAGTTTACCATGCTGGAAAAAGAATCAAGTACTTTACACATCTCCAGTGCCTGTGGATGACAAAAATCACTGGCACGGAACTCTTTAACGACGCCATTCACTTCGATCACGCTGCAACCGGGTAGCTTCTTCATTCGGGCGTCCGAGATCAACTTCCTTAAGTGATTAGCCTGATTCTCCCAACCAGCTTCCTTATAAATATTGTACGAGAGTACATGAGTCCCGCTATCAGTTATGCCCATATCAGTAAGCTTCTTCCAGATCCTATTCCCGAGTTCTACATTCCCATAAATGCGACACGCGTGTAGCAATGCTCCCCACACATTAGCATCCGCTCCTCCTAGTCCTCCGATCTTCTCCTCCATGAACTTTTCGGCTTCCTCCACCATACCCGACCTGGCCAAAAGGTCGACAACGCATGCGAAATGCTCCGACTTTGGCCTAATGCCATGGATGTTACCCATCTCTTCGAAAAGCTTAAGGCCTTCTTTAGTCATCTTGGCATGAGTACATGCCGTGAGAAGAGCAACAAACGTGGTCTCTGTGGGTTGAGTCCCATGTGCAATCATTTTCTTAAATAGCTCAAGAGACTTCACTACGTCTCCATTCAGAGCGACCCCGGCGATCATAGCGTTCCATGCTTCGGCGTCCTTATCAGAAATATTGTGAAAAACTGACAAAGCCAAATCCACAAGACCACATCTCGAGTACATATCGACCAGTGCCGTAGCTAATATGCGGTTCGAAATGAAATTCACCCGCTTAGCGTATGAATGCACCCATAACCCTTGAGTAACAGCACCGAGATGTGGACAAGCAGTGAGTACACTAACGAGAACAGATTCATTAGGTTCAAAACCCACTCCTTGCATCTGCCTGAATAAAGAGAGAACCTCCTTGAAGTCGCTGACTCGAGAGTAAGCTGCCATCATGGCACTCCAGGATATAACATTTCTCTCGGGCATCTCGTCGAACAAGTGCCTCGCATTCTCCATGTCCCCCGCTTTCCCATACCCATCGACCAGTGCAGTCCATGTGACCACATCCCTCACAGTACTTCCATCAAACAGCTTCCGCGCACTCTCCAAATCGCATACCGACGAATAAAACTCGATCAACGCGCTAACCACAAAAGGGTCGGCACGATACCCGAGCTTAACGACATGTGCATGGACCAGCAAACCAATAGCTTTCGAATCGGGACCCATAAAGACGCAAGCTTTGATCAGTGGCGGGTAAGTATAGTTATTGCCCTCGACCCCAGAATGCAACATATCCGAGTACAACGACAGCGCCGTAACAGGGGACCCGGATTGCACGTGACCTCTGATCATGGTGTTGTACATGAAGGTGCTGCGGCAACGGAGATGCTCGAAAACGGAGCGGGCGTAAGAGAAGAAAGAAGGGTCGCCGGAAGTCGCGGCGGCGGAGAGCAGAGGTCCGATGGCGGATGGGTTTCCGGGGAGGTGGAGTTGCTTGAGTTGGCTTAGAGTTGTGCATGTTCTCGCGAGGGAAGCGAGGGTGGTGGTTTGGCTGGCCGTGATGGCCTTCTGGGTCATTGGCAATGGTCCGTCTGGTTCATCTTCTTGGTGTCCGCTCCAACGAAAAAAGACCAATTTTTATCTTCGCACCTACGGGGTGAACTTCTTAGGTGGACCAAATCCACCCCGTCATTGAATGTCGTGGCTTGACTTGAGAAGGACACTAGGACCGTGGAAAGTTACGTGCAATGCTCACTTCAATGCTTTAAGTTTTCGCCAGCTTATTTTAAGTGGCATCATTGGTAATTCTTTTCTGTCACTTTCTGAACGTAGTAGCCATCGCCGATCGAGCTGTTCATGCCTCGGAGTCTCGATCGTGCCTCTGTTCTGTTCTATTTTTCAGATTTGAGCGACCGAGATGCTTTGCGTTTGCTCGATCCTTCTTCGCCGGCGCCGATCACCATCTTTTACGCCTCCAGGACATCAGCTCTCTAGTTTGATCGCCGTTTGTGACTAACAATCGCACCTTCAAGGCCATATCGACCACCGCACGCAAGTCATCTGTTTTGCCCTACTTCTCGGCCAAGGAACATGAAGTGCCTCAAGCTCGTTCATTACTCCCTCGCTAGCTTCGATCTCCGTCATCCACACTTCCAGGAGCTTCTATAACCAACTTGATTACCAACCACGACAAGGATTTGCTTGTTTGACAAGGTAATACTTCGCCCTCAATTTTGATAAGCAAGAGATTGAGACGACGTCGAGGGAGACAAATCGAAAAGGTTATACTTCGCCCTCAAGCTCGTTCATTCCATCTGCATTGGGGGCCAAATCGAAAAGGTTCGGATGTGGGGTTGTGGTCGATTTAAGGGTTCCAATTTGGGAATTTCCTTGCAAATTGCAATTTAGGGTTTAAAATTTTGGGCAAAACACATAGATGGCGTTATTTTGGGCTATATATGCTGATTGAACACGTCGGTGAGCCATGCCAGATAGAGAAAGTAATAAAAAAATGGTCACGTTAGATTTCCGGCGACGATGGCACTTAAGTGATTTTTTTAAAGTGACACTTAAGTAACACAATCTTTGAGCTGGTAGGTTTTTAATGGGCTGATGACGTAGTATCCCATCTCCACCAAATATTTTTCAAGAATAAGACTTTATCAAATAGGTCAGTTCGGTTCAAGCTACTTTGCCTCTTCGGAGGTCTCATATTTTGTTCTATTCTTATTCTCTTTTATACGCTAATTAATGAGGAAATTTGACTGAATTTTTACATCTAACAGTTCTCTCCTTTTTAAATTGACACAGTTCTTAATAAATGGAAATTGATAGATTCTATTTTTGAAAAGATTGAGAAACTCCTTGTGCCTATAGGTTTCGACAAAATGAGTATTGCTAAAAATTACTTGATAAATGCTTGCCAACTATATTCATACGTATTTTTTGACCCGTGAGATCTAGGGTCAAATTCTTTTTGGATAAAAAATTAAGTAGGGTACCTATTAATCACATTATTATTTGCGGGTAGCGATGACTCGAAATTTGGCAATAAGACCATTAGCAGTAACATCTCTAATATTAGCCGTGACACAGCAATTGTTGCCACTAATCATATAGTTTGCTGTAGTAAGTCATTTATAATCATTATATGCACAATAAATGATTTTATCTATACCAGCATGCCTATTTTTATATTAAAGTCTATCCATACTAATCTTGACCGCTGGTAATTGCAATCTCACTCTCAATCTCAAGAAAGGAAAAGAAAATGTGAAATACGAATCGTAAAAGGGAGTTGATAAAATTAAAATAGATGCTTTTTATCTACCACGGGAAGAAGGAAACGAAAATAAAAATCACTAATTTACAAATAATAAAGTGTGGAATAGAAAATTGATAGCTTTGTTATTTGAATCGCTCAAGATAGCTTTGTCATCTTAATTTTCTATCCCCTGCAATAACCCCCCGGACCTCCAAAACTAATGGCATAGCCACTTCGATCTTGTTTCACATGGTGATGGTTCACCAAACCATAAACATTGGATCTATCCACCCACTCCCTCGTGTTATCCGAAGGAGGTAGGGATTTGCCATCTGATCGAACCCAATGGAGTTGTCGAAAGATGGCAGCATGCTTCAAATTATCATCAGGCATGTGACCATTTCCCATTGGGGGACAGATCCCATCGCTTCCAGCTGAGCCAATTCCTCCCCAAGCTATGTATTGTGAGCCATCGCGCAAATATGAAAATAGTTCCTTTGGCCAGTAGCCTACTTTAATCTTTGCCCCGAGCACAACCAACCACCAATTCCCAGTATTTCGATCCTGATTATAAAGAGCTATTGATAATAAGTGCTAATGGAAAAAATTGCAAAAATTATCTAACATGGATGCAATGATGGATTATATGCTTATATGGATAACTTTCAGTAGGGCAGAATGATAGCGAAAAATTTTAATTTTAAGAACAAAACTTTTAGTAGCTAATATATTTTAGCAAAAAATCATTACCTTAAGTACCATGAAAAAGATCAAACATACCTGTTCGATATCAATTGCAAGCTCATATAGATCTCCACCATAAGTAGAAGTAGGTTTTAATATAAAACCGGGGGTTACTTCCCTACTCACTTGGACGAAACCCGGACATAGTGCATTATAGCACCCATTGCGATAGCCATCACCTTATGAGGACAATGCTTTAGTCAATGAGATTCAAATAATCTTCAATTTCTAGTTTGGATTTCGAAAATAAGGGAAAAATGCTTTAATTAAGAATTAACAATCATTCACAGCTCACCCGTCCAATACGTGAACAACCGAGAAATGGTATCGCCAAATAATGGTGGAGCAACCTAGAAAAATAAGAGAATTTTCTCTCAAATCATTTTACCATATATTAAACTTATTATGTCCAAAAAAATTTATGGCATTAACTTACTTGAAAAATCACTTACCATCCAACCAGCTATAATCATGCTAACATTCTCCGAGGGACCAGATTCAATCCACACATGATGTGAAGTAAATTGATCAGGAGTAGTAGTTAGATTGTAGACCGTCACACGTCCACCTCCTCCGTATTTAATATTTTCTACCATGAGGTCTGTTAGAGAAACCACCTACAAATGATAATTTGTAAGTTAACCACCTAGAAATGATAAATAATCTCATATTCACCTATGCCTACCGATCTTACTTTAAAAGTTGTATTGATTTTCTTTTACTACACAAATCATGGAAAGAATAGATCTTGAGATTGTACTAAGTGGACATTTGATATGTGGTCTCATAAAATTCAGAGACACATAACCTCATTAGTAGAATGGAAAAGAAAAATCACTGATGTTATTGTATATGTGTAGATATGCATATGAGCATGGGAGAGAGCGATAGTACATGTTGATTTGGAGAATGAGGACTTTGCCCCATTGCTGCGACAGATGGTATCTTGGGCAGGGACCTTGCGCTCACCAAATCTTCTTTTGTTACTCGACGAATGGGTACCGTTCCAATGGGGCAAAGCTCTCTCAACCCAGATCTTACCGATTTTGTAATCGGAGAAGTTTTGCGCAAGCTCACGTGTAGATTCGGCTCTTTCTACAAGAAGAAAAAACTGATCATAGAAGTATCAAGTAGACCATTTAACCTAAATTATTCAACATCGGTCCACATATTCATCAGTTGATTTGAGAGAAAATGATCAATTTTTACCTGAACTTTATGATTCTTCAGTAGGGGATGATCAAGTGCTGGTTGCTTGTTGATATCAACACAGTCAATTGTGTCTCCTTCTTTAGTCTTGATAAAATCAAACAGAGTTAATCAATCGCAGAGTAACAATCGTATTTCGAAGATTAACCGGATAAATTGCAATACCTCCGTGAAATTTAAATGGGATTATTGCAAAAAAATAGGGGGTTGAAGGAAAATTACCGTAAAAGTCTTGATGGATGGCTTGTTCATTATTCTAACCTGGCTTTCCAAATCTAAATCATCCTCGTCGGAAATATTTGCCATCTCACATGGAGAAAGACTGAAAAATAGAAGCAGCAACAGCACAAGTTCCGGATTCAGGTTCATGGTGATGAAAAGAAGCACAAAGCGAGGCCCTCTTCTTCAATCAATATTATTTGAGTTTGAGCACTGCAATGAGAAAATCTTTATTCTGCAAAATGAATATTATATACTGTGGGGTGTGAGAGGGATACACTTACTAAAACACCCATTTATTCTCCGTCTTAAAAAAAATGTATTTAGTCAAAATGTTTTTGAAGATTTGATCTATTTGACAAAGTGATTTTTTATTTTAATACAATAGTGAATTATTTAACTTACAAAGCAAAATAAAATTATTCAAGCAAGTGTGGAAATTGGTACAAATTTAAGGAGTCGTGAATTGATTTGTTAGAGATTCAGTTTAAGTTTGATTTACGATTTTGTCCCTCTATTAACGTTAAGCCATTGTAATTTCACCATGGGCTTTTTGATGGAACTTAGTAGGAAAAGTTCTATGAGTTTTTTTTATTATATACTCGCAAATGGGCAAGAAACTGACATTTAAAAGATGGTCAAAGATAATAGTTTTTGATTCCAAACATAGCAAAAGATAAATGTTTAAAAGACTAAAAGTTTCCTTTGAATAATGCATGTTTGCCACTTGTCTCATTCTTTAATGATCATATCACGCATACTTATTGCAGCCAACGGTATACTCGACTAGAAAATATACATATCAACTTCAAAACAACAAATGTATTCATTAAAAAGAAAGACATTTAAGGTGTGACTAGAATTAGAGCATGCTAAAGTTTTTCCGTAAATTAATGCAAACTCCTTCCACGTTCATTACATGCATAGCTAGTTCTAAGGCCTATCTATTGTCCATGACTAAAGTGTTATGTAATAAAGGTTACAAATTCAAAATGCAATGAAATTAAAAAATATATATGAAACTGAAATTGAAAGAAGAAACCAGAGAAAAGTTATATGCTACACAAGATACTTTTAGGTAGGGATTTATCGAAAAGAAACTTCTTGGGGGTGGCCAGGTAGGCCAACAATATATAATGAAGAACTTTTCTTTAATCCAAATAAATAAAAATTTCAAGTATTTAGAGAAAAAAAAAGCTTTTAATGGTTTGATCTATTTGAGAAAGTAAATTTTAATTTTTGTGAAGGGACAGATTATTTAACTTACAAAGAAAAATAAAAATATCCAAGTGAGTTTGGAAAGTGCTAGAAATTTAAGAAATCTAGAGATTCGGTCTATGTTTGAATTATGATTTTATCCCTTTATTAACATTATGCCATTATTGTACTGTATAAATGAGCACACGCGTTACATGTGTGCAAGAAACTGACATTTGAAAGATGGTCAATGGTAAATGTTTTTTAATGCAAGCATGGTAAATGATAAATGTTTAAGAGACTAAAACTTGTCTTTGATTAATGCATGTTTGCCACTTGTCCCTTATGGTCATGCATGCATAATTATTGCCATAGCCAACATTATTCTCGACAACTAAATATGCATATAAACTTCAAAAACGACGGATTTATTCATTAAAGAGATAGGTTGTAGAGCATCGAGATGCTAAATTTTTTTCCGTAAAGTAATGCATGATTGCCATTTTGAAAAGAGTACATGACATTTGTTTGCAAACTCCTTCCACGTTCATCACATGCATAACCAAGGCCTATCTATATTGTCCAAGACTAAAGTGTTATGCAATAAAGGTTACAAATTCAAATTGCAAATGAAACTAAAAAAAAATAGAGAAACTGAAATTGAAAGAAGAAGGTAGAGAAAAGTTATATACGACACAAGGTACTTCTAGGTATAAATGGATCCAAAAGAAACTTCTTGGGGCGGCCGGGTTGACCAACGATATATAATGAAAACTTTTCTTTATTATAAATGAATATAAAATTCAAGTATTTAGATAAAATTTTTTTAAAGAATCGATCTATTTGAGAAAGTGAATTCTAATTTATATGAAATGACAGATTATTTAACTAAAAAAAAACGTTAGATATTTAGTTTTTGTTTGAACTACGATTTTATCCCTCTATTAAAGTCATGCCATTATAATTTCACCATAGACTTTTGGTGGAACTTATTAGGAAAAGTTTTTCGAGTTTATTTTACTATATACTAGCAAATGAACGTACATGTTACATGCGTGCAAGAAATGACATTTGAAAGATGGTTAAAGATAAATGTTTTAATTACAATCATTAAAAACTTTTTCTCTAAAAGTTTAAGAGACTAAATATTATCTTTGAATGATGCATGCTTGCCACTATTAAATGCATGTTTTCCACTTGTCTCATTCTTCCATGGTCATATCATGCATAATTATTGCCGCAACCAAGGTTATTCTTAACGATCGGGTATACATATGAACCTCATGACGACAACTTTATTTATTAAAAAGAAATGCAGTTGAGGTATGACTAGAAATTATAACATCGAGATGCTAAAACTTTTCCCTAAAATAATGCATGGTTGCCATTTTAAAAAGAGTGCATGCTAGACATTTGTTTGCAAACCCCTCTTTTACGATCATCATATGCATAACTATTTCTAAGGGCTATCTATTGTCCAAGACTAAAGTGTTATGTAATAAAGGTTACAAATTCAAAATGCAAATGAAATTAATAGAAAAACAATAGAGATACTGAAAATTGAAAGAAGAATAAATGACGGAAGGTACATCCAGGTAGCAATGGATTCAAAAGGAACTTCTCGGGACCGCTGGGCTGGCCAACAACATATAATGTGGAAATTTTATGTAATCCAAATGAATATAAATTTCAAGTATTTAGAGAAAGAGCTTTTAAATATTTGATCCATTTGAGAAAATGAATTTTGATTTTTATGTGAGATAACAGATTATCTAACTTACAAAGAAAAATAAAAATATTCAAGTAAGTTTGGAAAGAGCTAGAAATTTAAGGAATCATGAAAGTAAGAGATTCAGTTTACGTTTGAATTGTGATATTGTCCCTCTATTAACGTAATGCCATCATAATTTCACCATAGGCTTTCGATGGAGCTTATCGGGAAAAGCTCTTTGAGTTTATATTAATTCTTTTGAAATTTTGAAATTTTTTTTCTTTTTCTTTTTCTTCTTCCAAGTACGGCGAAGGTCGCGAGGCCCTCGCCGACCCTTGCTAGACTTGGAAGAAAACAAAAGAAAGAAAGAAAGAAAAAATAAAAGAAAAAAGAAGAAAAAATAATTAAAAATTTTAAAAAAATAATATTAAAAATTGTTTACGTTAGCCCCAGCCTTCCTATGTGGCACTACCGGCGTCCACGATAGTGATTTCCGATTGAAATTGGCCGGATGGACTCAATTGGCAAACTGTGAAAAGGTTTAGGACTCAATTGGCAATTTTTTTAGGGTCGAATCAATTGGCAAAATTGAAAGGATCTTTTTCGGATCTTTTCGTCCTGTTTTTGTTTTTGTTTTTGAAATTTTCTATTCAATTTTATGACTGAACTGATAAAAGTGCAATATTAATTTATGACTTTTTGGACAATTTTGCTATTAGATGAGTCCCAACTCCTTGACAGTCAAATCTTAGTGACAGAGGAAGCAACATAATATGCTTTGGTGGCTAGCTCTAATAAGCCACCGGATGAAAAATGGAGCTACTAAGTTTGATCTATCAAGGTTTGGGCACTCCCTTGACAATCCAGAATCTTAGAGCCTTCGTTGCTCAAAAGAAGCGCAACTTACTTTTTCTGGTGGAAACTAAGAATCATGGAGCAATTGCAAAAAAGAGTAAAGAAGCGTCTCAGTTTTTAAAATCACTTTGTTGTTAATCTAACGAATTGGAGGTGGGTTAGCTATCCTATGGGATGATTAGGTAAAATTGATATAGAGTTTGCTTCAGTAGATTTTGTGGACTTAATTTGTAATTTCAGGAAGATAAAAAGTGGGTGAGAGTTACGTTAGTGCATGCCCCTAATGATTATCAAGAGAGATCCCTTCTATCAATCTTCACTAGATAAACTCTCTTAATTCCCTTCCTTATGTTTTTTTGGAAGATTTTAATGAAATAATTTACTACTATGAGAAAGAAGGGAAGAGAAAAGCAAAACATTATCATCTAATGGCTTTAGGAGATTTTTGAACTCTTGTGTATTAATGGACATTGGATGCAAGGGAAGTGCCTTCACTTGATTAAACAATAGAGAAGGGGAAGAATTTGTAAAGAAGAAATTAGATAGGGTGTTGAGCAATGTGGAACAGAGGGGAGAAGGATGCCAGAAGAGCCAAAAGTTACGTATGACGCTCATTTTAATGCCAAAAGTTTTCATCGACCCACATAAGTGCCAAATCAAAGAAAAAACGATCACTTAAGTACTTCCGGTGAGAAATTACGTCGCTTTTATAATTCAAAATTTTATTTGAGGTAGCATTTTCTCATAAAAACCAGTCTACATGGATAAATACTTGTGTAAAAGGACGGCGTTTCTCCGAAATTCATTTTACATCTTCTTCGCCTTCTTCTCCTCCTTCACCATCCTGTCCACCACCGCCCATGGAGCCACCACCCACTACACCCAGCATTGCCACCTCCTCCGCTACCTCGACGAGTTTGGCAACCGCAAAGAGAGCATTGCCGTCTACCCATCCATCTACTTCGAGGACCCAAGCCTCCACAATGCCTACATCACTCTCCAAGCCTTGAAGTAGGGCATCATCTCCGACCCCAACAACTTCACCGCCAACTGGGTCGATTCCTTTGTCTAAGATTTTTTTAAAGTAACAGTTAAGTTATTCGAATAAAAAATTTTGGTATTAAAGTGAGCGCGCCGTACATAATTTTTGACACTTTTAATGTCATTTTCTCATGTTTGTATAGAAATGCATAGAAAATTCTAAAATTTATTATTAAAGTACAATTGAGTTCTAAAACTTTTAAAAAGTGCAATTAAGTCTTAAAATATATCAAATTGATGCAATCAAGTTATTCTGTTAACTCCGTTTAACTTGGCTAACAAAAAATGTTGCCTTGACTTTGTTTTTATTTTTTTTTTATCTCACTTATGTGGCAATAACGTGACTAAAACATGAAACACAAAACTAAAACGACATCAATTTTGTCCAAATATTATTTAATTTATATTAAAATTAGCAAACTTAAAAAAAAAACACACAAAAAAGGAATCTAAGTGAGGGTTGTTGGCCTTTGGCTAGGGCTCGGCGACCCCCGCAAACCATTCGCCCACATCGCCAGCCCTCCTCAACGATGGTGGGATGGCGGCGGCAAGGGCTTATTTGATTTTTTAATACAAATTTTATTTAATTTATATTAAAAATAAGCAAACTTAAAAAAAGAAAAAAAAAAGAATACGCAGTTTAGTCATGTCAACGCCACAAAGGGTAGAGAAAATAAAAAAAACTAACGTCAACATTTTTCGTTAATCAAATTTGACGAAGTTAATGGAAGGATTTGATTGCATCAATTTGAAAAGTTTTAGAATTTAATTGAACTTTGAAATTTTTAAGACTCAATTGTACGTTCGTGACAAATTTTTGAACTTCTAGTGCATTTATCTCATATTTTTATGTACACACAAAGCATTATTCTACACGTGAGAACCACGTGATGCAATAAATTGCATGTACTGCGTCTATATGTATCGAATGTAATTAATTAATTTGCCTATAAATGATATGAGCGTAGTGTTTGTGCTAAACTAAATTTGGACAATCGAAATTAATAGGTCCTATATAAATCCCATTAGGTCCGATCCATATTGAGTTTAATATATAATAGATCCATGGAATATTTGCTCACAACTAGGTCAATATATCGAATCACGATAACTTAATATTATGGGCTCGGACAAATCTCACGCGATTACACCCGATCTATCTATTCAAATCTAGATAAGAATATATCCCCATATAATGGATCTCAAGCAAGGACATTCATATCGGATTTGACTGATCTACAACTTTTCACATAGACCACACGATAAATGGTTGTGATTCTGGCAGAGTCGTTATTGGGAATTGAATCATATTGAAAAATATATCAATGCATCAAGCGGTTAGTAACTACTAATAGAAAAAAGGTAAATATGTACATGTAATGTAAGTAGTAGTTTTCTATATCATTAATAACTTATAACTAAAAAAGACTTTGCAATACAGCAGTTGGGACCTTCCTCCTTGATAGTGATCATGGGACGTAATTTCTTCATCATACTAATATGGTTATATGTGGGCAAAACAAGTACTTACCGAATAATTAGTAATTTTTCTCATTATTTGGCTGGTACTTTTATACTAAGAATAGTAAGTTCAAACTCTCTCTATGGCCGGCGGACAACTTGTCGAAATCGATAGTGATTTCTCACGTAAAAACATCTTACACCATTTCAATAACTAGTACTTTCTTTGATCAATCACCAATCTAATAGGAAAGAGTATTAACGATGATAGCTTAATAACATGACTAGTAAGCTTTCAAGACAAGAAATTAGTAATTGATACCATAAAAATTCAGCGACATTCACAAGTGTGACTAGTGACCCTTCCTTGATAGAAAGGTAAAAATTGAAAAACTTTCTTATAGCCACAATAACCTCTTTTTAATTTCCTTTATTTCTTTTTTTTTTTTTATATAAGCAAATCAAATCAGTAAAAATACAAGTAATGGGCAATTTCGACCATTTTTGGAACCGGCCCTTTGAGTTTCGTTCCAGCTCCGATCCTTCTCCCTTTCTGGTCGAACGGAGGAGGCCGGAGATCGGGACGGCGCCGCCGTGAAGATCACCGGAAGTGGTACGGTCGAGCGTCGCCGCCGTCGTTCTGGGGGTGCCGGTTGTCTCCAGCTTCTTGTCGTTCTCAGGAGCCCCAGGTTAATTCTCTCCTCCGCAGCATTCACGTCTCGAGTTCATTTCACTGTTGGACTTGTCAAGTTTCAATTTCTTTTGAGCCCGAAGAAGCATATGAACGTGCTGGTTTCCACTTTGCTGTCTTTCTTCTTAAGGGTTTAGATTCTCTCTCTCTCTCTCTCGTAGTTTAGTGAGAGTTCCGTACTGTGTTACTCTGTACAGCAATGAGATTTGTGCTTCTGATTTAGCCCTTAAGTTGGTATCTTGAATTGCATTCATTTGAAACAATGAAATTGGAGCATCTCTTGATACTTCATGAGCTGGTAATCTGTGGGTGGCTGGTTGATATTTGATCAGAAATTGGATTCTCTCTAGGAAAAGGAGAAGGTCCAATTTTTGCTATTCAGTAGTTGTCGCTATACAGTTTATGGGACGGTTGTGTTTGTGGATCATATTTGTGGGTTACTGGGGGCTTTGTGTCTGACTTTTGTGAATTTAGTACCAGGATGAGAGATAATATGGAACCAGAGGATGCAAGCAAGGAGATGGCAGAAGGTGTGTAGATCTCTACTTTGTAGGGAAATCTTTAATGACCTCCAATAGTTTGTTAATCAAACTTATGCTTTTACAACTTATGAATCTCATGTTTTGATGATTTTCTACGCAAACTTTTCTGTACTGTAGAATGTGACGATGCCCATCTTCACCACTCAATACACAATCTCCCGAAAAACTTCGATTTTAAAGTGGGGATGGTCTTTTCAAGTGAACTCAAAGCATATCATACATATGTGGCATATGCATTACGTAAGGGATTTGGAGTTCGGAAGGGTAAAAAAGCTAGAAATTCCAAAGGAGAAATCACTCGGCGTACATTTCTGTGTAATTGTGAGGGTTTCTCTTGCACTCCACCCGACCAGCAAAAAAAGATGGAAAGGACTGAGAATAGGTGTGGTTGTCTTGCACATATTCGATTTAAGGTTGAAAATGGCGTTCATGAAGTCATAGAGTACATGTCTGAGCATAACCATGCATTTCTTCCGGAAAATCAAAGGCACTTGATCAGATGTGGAAGGATGATTTCTGATCCAAGTAAAGGTGTCTTAGCTGACATGGCGAAAGCTGGTATTGTAAATTTCAGTTCATTTAACTTTTTGGAAAATGAAGATGGAGGAAGTAGAAATATGGGGTTTAGTTTGCGTGGTAGCCATAATTTCTTGCAAACTCAAAGATCAAGTATCGTGAGGGGGGAGGATTGGCAAACTCTCTTGAATCATTTCACGTGCATGCAGATGCAAAATCCCATCTTTTTCTATGCTGTACAGATAGATCAAGATGGTAGATTGACCAACTTATTTTGGAGAGATAGTTTGTCTAAATTTGATTATGATTGTTTTGGTGACGTGGTGATGTTTGATACCACATATCGCGTTAGCAAATATAACATGATATGTGCACCTTTTGTTGGGGTTAATCATCATTGGAGGAATACCTCATTTGGGTGTGCTCTCTTGTTAGATGAGACGGTAAATTCATTTATATGGCTATTTGAGACATTTTTGGAGGCAATGGGAAATAGGGCACCCAAAACGATTTTCACTGACCAAGATCAAGCTATGGAAAAAGCTGTTGAAAAGGTGTTTTTGAATGCACAGCATCGTGTATGCACATCACACATTGCAAAACATGCTGCTGTAAACATCCCCAATCTTTATGAGAAGCCTGAGTTTAGGGACAGATATTTCTCAAAACTACTATATAGATGTGAAACAGAGTCTGTATTCGAATCCACTTGGAAGGAAATGGAAGAGGAATGGGGCACTAAGGACAATTCTTGGCTTAACAGACTATATGAATCGAGAAATAAATGGAGTGCGGTCTTTGCTCGTGGTATATATTCATGTGGTATTGGATCAACTGAAAGGAGTGAGAACACAAATAATATCTTCCGGCTAATGCCTGCTAATAGTATGAACCTTATCGGATTTGTCCACCACTATGAACAACAGGTGAAATATATGAGGGAGATTGAAGTTCGAGATGATCACAATTCTCGAGGTAAGCCAAAATTGCTTGTGTCAAATAATGAGATTTTGACACATGCCGCTTTGGCGTACACTCACACCATATTTTCCAAGTTTAATGAGGAATTTTTGCAAAGTATGTCGGAACGAGTTTTGCGTTGTACTTCTGATGGGGTAGTCTCTGAATACACTTTAGTCTGCCATGGGGTTCATGGGGAAAATGTTGTGAGATATGATTCTGCTAATTTTTCCGTCTCTTGTGGATGTAAATTATTTGAATCAAATGGGTGGTTGTGCCGTCATGCTTTGTATGTACTCAACGGGAACATTATGGTTACAAAAATCCCATCTGCTTATGTTTTGAAGAGATGGACTAAGGGTGCCAAGGATTGTAATGTGGATAATGACTCTCCACAAGTGTCACCATGTTCATCAAAGATGAGTCGTTATTCTACATTGATGCAAAAAGCTTTTGCTATTATGAACTCGGGTGCTGAAGATGAAAATACAATGAGAATTGCAATGCGAAATTTGGACAAGACGATGGAGGAAATTCTAGGGCACAAATCCAATCTTTTGACAAAAGATGGTGAAGATAACAGCGATAAGGTTGTGAATGGTAATGAGGTTTCTTACTCCGTTAGTGAAACGTCAATATCAGATCACGCTCCAAGGAAAGCGAAGGGAGTAAGGGGTGATGGGGTCGAGATTGAGTCAAAGAAAAAACAAAAGAAATCATCGAAAGGAGCAACCTCAACCGCAATTCAAAGTCGAGGTGATTGGGATAATATTTTGCATTATGAGTTTACTTCCATTAATTATTTGAGCTGTATTACTTTACACTCCACATAACAACAATTTCATTCTGTATTGAAGAGCTGGTTGTTAGCGCTACTCTGGATGAAGCCCATTTACCAACTCATTTGTCACATTCACGTCAGCAGTCAAGTTTTTCGCCTTGCAATTTTGGGGGTCCAACTACAAATCCAAGTCTCAATAATGGGGTATCTTCTCTTGGCCTGAGATATGTTTTTTCATTTGATTAGCGAGACCATTTTACTTATCGAGATGTAACAAGTGTTCACCATTCGCCTGCGTTTGCGAGTGGCTTTTACGCATTTACTGAGCCTAGCACTTATGTAAACTGAATCTACCGTCCCACTGTTGTAGCATTCTTTTTATATTCCTTTTGATAGCTGATGTTACTGATTAATGTAGATGTCTGAATATCGCAACACAGCATATGCAGGTGTACTGAGTCAGGTACCTTATGCATCATGAGAAATTTGACACTTTCATGCCACATTTTAAAGAATTTATGCTACAATTTTTCTCTTTTGCAGGGATCATCAAATTCTTATCAGTATCCTGGCAGAAACGTAGCCAATGAATCTGAAGGAACTAACATGGAAGGGTTACAAGGTTGATTAATCCATCGCTAGAGGCAGAGTAAATATGGTTTTGCGGTATGGAAGATCCAACTTCGATACATGTCTGGTGTACCTCAAGACAATTTAGATCAAATTTGTGCATGGAATGTTGATTGTATATATCAGTAGTATGTATACTGGTTTATCTTCACATGTTGTTGAGTATATTACTGTAGACTCTCTGTCACTGTGTCATCCCTATTTTGAGTGCTTCACAGGGATCCTACGCTTTATAATCTTTTTTTGGTCATCCTATGTTACACTGACACTCCCTTGGGGAATCTAAATGTAAGAGAGATTAGTTACACAAACTTTTTGGGTAGGATTCATTAGTTCGTGACGGCACACTCATTGTGATCCATTTAAGATTGCTCGGTTTCTTTCTATGTAACAACATATTTTTTCTTGTACAATTCGTGTTATTTTTGGTCCAGGTTCCATGCTCGAGTAAACTACGGATGTCATGGCTCCAACAATGGGATTGCTCGTGATAAATGTCCGAGTCATCACTCTGAGAATGGAAGTTCCTCTGATGACTGTCTGGATGGAGAGTTCAGACGGTAGCCCAAAATAATATTGTGATCATAATGCTCTAATTAGCATTAGAAATGCTCCTCTGCATTGGCCTCAAGGATTCCAACCTTTTGGATAGGTTCTTATTCATTATCACTCGTATCAAGCTACTTTACCAAGTGACCCGACGTCACTTACTAGTTGTAGTTTTTTCACTGTACTCATCTTTCCTGCTCAACCAGGATGAACTTGATCGGAAGTGAATTCGCCGCTAACCATTTAAAAACTTTTGTTGCCGAGATTAGGTAGAGAAACCGAAAACTTTTGCATGAAAGTTATAATGATTACCACAGACATTACGGACTCTCTGGTTAAGTTGTTTAACAAAGCGAATTCATTCTTCTGTGATTGTAACCATCCTTTTCCGATATTATCTCCACGAAATAGTCCTACCAAAGCAGAGGGAATGCTCTCCACACCATTCGAGATGTCCTAGAGCGGGTGCATTTTGCCGCTGCGGAGATTGTCGCCTTTGGTCGAAATGAGATCCTCAAAGATGCCCATGTGGTCCCAGGTTAGAAAACCCTGGATCTTTATTTTCTTGTAAATAACATCTAACATGTTTGGCGCGGCTCTTTTTCCAGGATCTGTGTACTCAGATATCGCCCCACAGACGGCAACTCGGCCATAGGTATTCATGTTAGCCACCACAGCTTCTAGCATCTCAGCACCCACATTGTCGAAGTATTTGTCGTTTCTGTCGAGGAAGTACCTGTTATTGGCAACGCAGGAAGCAAAATGATATAGGAATTTCTTTTAGAACTTAGATTTATCCCAGAACTCTGGAGAAGAAGGTGGTCAATGCATCCGTGCATATTAAAATTGAGGACCCTGACCTTTTGAGAGTTGAATTCAAATCAGTTTCCTCTTGATAATTGAAAGCATCATCAAAGCCAAGTTTTTCCTTGAGCAGTTCTACTTGTGACACAAGTTTAAAACTTGGGAGATTCATAAGTGGGCTCACGTCAAGTACTAGTCACATAGAAAATCGTGAAAGTGACCTTTTGCTTGCTTCCGGCGCAACCAACCACATAACAGCTGAGCAACTTCGCATACTGTCCGACCAAGTTACCGACCGATCCCCAAGCTGCAGACACAAATACCTTCTCTCCTTGCTTGGGCTTGCATATTTCGAAGAATCCAGCGTAGGCTATAAGTCCACTGTATCCTGAAAGAGCAAGCAGAAATTTGATAAAGAAACACAAACAGAAGGGGAAAAAAACGTTTGGTAGCCTGAAGCATCAGTGGAAACTTTTTTTTTGTTTGATCTATCTTGAGCGACTGAGATCAAGAACTTGACATGGCTTGAGACATCATTTGCATCACACAACTAAGCGCATTCTGCAAGATACTGATCCAAGGTCAAACAAGCACTGCATCATTTCTTGGCCCCGTTAAGACATGTCCTTGTTCAAATGTGCTACACTATATAAGTCAAATGGGTACTTTCTGTGATATATTGCTGCAATGCATCAGATGATTTCAACACCATTTGGGGTTCTTATGTTTCTTCTGTTAGTATCAGTTTTTTTTTTTGGGTCGCTCTGTTATTATCAGTTAATTACAACATTTTTCTACCATAATAACTATTGAAATATTATCCCACATCACTTGACAACAGGTTCTAAATGCTTTTATATTCATGTGGTCTCCTTTCACCGATTAGCTCAAGTTTGGTTGATCTTTCTAACATGATATTAGAGCCATTGCTATCCCTTCGCAAATGTGCGGCAATCTTATAAAGTTATTTTGATTAAGAAGAAATTCGTGTCTTTGAAAATATTATGATAATAGGAAATTGTCGGTGAACTTTCCCGATAGTCGAACATGGTATGACAAAGGTGTTGGATGTTTGTTTGTAAAACAAACAAAACAATGCTTTTTCCTTTGTCCCACATAGGAAAGTTTTGGGTAAGTGGGCCATTTTATAACTATGAGTGTCTTCTTACTCCTTAGAGTGAAGACAATGGGGTGTGTGCTAGTCCACACAATACCCGCGTGCGGGTGCGCGATTTTGGCGCACTTAGCACTAATCCCTTTATTTTTTATTTTATTTCGTAAGGTTATCTCCTTAATCTTTATTAGTTGAAAGGTTGTTTTTTGTTTATTAAATAATTTTCGAAAGTATGAAAATTCGGAATTTTATTTATATATATTTTTTATTTTATTTTATTCCGAATTTTACATGTGTCTTTTCAAGACAACTTTTGGAGATTATACTTGTTCAGTTTTCAACCTTTTCCGAAGGGTTGCATTTGTTCAGTTTGCAACTTCTTCTGAAAGAAAATCTTTGTTAGCTTTGCAACCTTTCGTGAAGAGTTGCCTATGAAGACCGATTTCTATATATGTCAGTTTTTGGCAAGAAGGAAAATCAATCAATTTTCAAGTCTTCTTTCGAAAAAAAACTACGGCCATCATTTTCAATTGTTTCCTAGAGAGATCCTGGAGAAATACTAGAATTGCTATCTAGTATTCTCATTTTGAGACTTTGTTGTATCCTGGAGGATTTTTTCCGGTGACCATTAGCAACAATTGTGGGGCAAATAAATCCTTAAGGAAAGTGATATCACGCCTCAAAGTCCGATTTGATTGCTCTCTTGATTCGAAGCCATTCAAATATTACAACAAAAGGAAACCCCAATGGATCCAGCTTCCTGATCATCCCATTTCTTCTTATCTTACTGTACTCTGCCCAAGTTACAACTCCCACAACCAAATCACCCTTCTCAAATTCAACATTGTCTGAAGCCACACCATATGCTTCAATTTCCTGCACACAGATTTTAAGACAAAAATCAAAGAAAACCCAATTCCTATTTTCAATTCCCATCACATTTACATGATCTTCTTGTGAACATATATTTAGCTGCTATGAACAAGTCACACTCACCGCACCAAGAGTAATTCCTTTGTAACCGGGATCAGTTTTCTGCGACCGTCTTACGTGGCATAACGGCGCTGATGTGGATAATTTTTAATAATACTAAGACTCAATCGGCAAAAAAAAGGTTTTCGACTAAATTAGCACAATTGCGATAGATTTATGATTTTTTTGGTGATCTTTCCATAGTAGATGGCATGATACTTAAAGTGTATCATATATGTTTCTCCGATTTGTTTTATTTTGTTAAATAATTTTTTTCTCACTATACACGTTTATTGAATTTGCAAGACCGAAAAAAGATAAATTAGAAGAATACTTGAGAACAAAATAAACGAGCACCAAACGAATTATAGGAGCCGGTTGAAATCCAACATTAGTCTAGCTGTCATGTGATAAATAGCACTATTTTCAAGGAATCCCTTCTTAGACTGTAGTAATTCCCAAGCTCAACCGATGCCTGCAATTTTACATTTTATACACACAAAAAAAAATTCGTATTATTTATCAATTTCATTGAACTTTCAGACCCCAACTCAAGCTCGAGCTCAAGTCCAAGTTGAATTTGAGCTTACACAAAAAGGACTCAGCTAATTGAATCAAGTTGAGCTGAATTCTAAGCCTATTAAATATTAAATTAAGTCACGCTTGAGTTTGAGAAGTCGAGCTTGATTAAGCTCGAATCGGGTACCAAGCCTTACATGTTTGAGTCAAGTCGAGTTTGATCATTGAATTGCATCGATTCGGCTCGGCTTGGTTATAACACTAATATGAATGACAACTCGACTCAACTTGATTACAACTCTAGCACAGTATGAATCAATCATAATCAAGCGGTAATACTATAGACTAAACCAAATGCAGAGACTTGAAGAAGCTAAAACTGATCTGGTTAAGAAATCAATAATAATCAAGCACCTAATCAGGCCTCAACTGGACGCCTATCAAGCACGAGCCTGCCCTATGATCACCTTTATGTTGGAACCAAAAGGGATAATGACAACTTTGGAAATTTAAAACGAGTGCACAAGTTGGAGAAAGAAATTGTTCTTAAAATACTTTATGACGGCTTATCATATAACACTCACCCTCTAGTCCTTATATAATAGTAGAACACCTACGATACATTTAATGCTAAAGACTAACATCTCATACACTAATTACCTAGCGACAAAATATCAACATACATTAAATGAGCCATGGAGTCTCGAGCACTCTTTTTGACAACATTAAATGAAGCAACAAAAGTCCACAAATAATAAATGCGTTAGAAAACAAGCGTAGAAATATGTGGAGAACTCTTCAATGATTCCTGTCTTCGTTAAATGCATGGAGCATTTGTCTTCACTTTTCCCCTGCAAGCATTTAATCAGATCTTCATAGAGAGATCTGCTTTCCTGTTCACTCTTGTTGATTTCTTTCTGTTTTCACGGAGGAATTGTCGACACAACAATCAATTTTATTAATACTTTAACACTTCAATCACAAAATTCACCCCCACATTCAGATTGGAAGTCATCTGGCGGGGGTAGCAATGAGAATCTCGATTGATTTGCTATATATCATCTGGTGATGCCGGTGCAACCTCATGTAAAATTTTTCCTTTGGTAAAATATGATAATAAATTATCCAATGCAATGCGTATATTTATTGATAATATGTAGTAATGTGAGTAAAATAGTACTAACAGAGATGACAATAGTCGTGTAGGTTCATGTAGTAAACTCGAAGGAATCCGATATTGAGGCATTGATCTGGCTAAGTTATAACCCAATTAGGAAATTCTCATTCTTGTGCAATCTTAACAATTTTCTTCCCAATGTTGTCGCCGTGAAACAGCCCTGTGAAAAGCAAAGGGAATGCTGTCCAGGCCATCCGAGATGTCCTCGAGCCGGCATAACTCGCTGCTGCGGAGATGGTCGCTGGTGGTTGAGATGAATTCCTCGAAAAGACTAATGTGATTGCCGGCTAAACAGCCCTGAATCTTTATTCTCTTGTAAATGGCATCTAACATGTCGGGCGGTGCTCTTTTCCCCGACTCTGTATACTCGGATATTGCTCCACACACGGCAACTCTGCCAAAGGCATTCATGTTAGCAACCACCGCTTCTTGCATCTCGGCACCCATGTTGTCAAAGTATATATCGATCCCGTCAGGAAAATACCTGTCAATTGACTGAAACAAACACAAGAAAAATGACTAGATTTTTCTTTTGAGAAGGGAATATACAATCTAGATTCTTGGTACACTCTGAAGAATCAAGAACCTGACCTTTTGAGAGTTGAGTTCAAACCAGTTTCCTCCCTGTAGTTGAAGGCCTCATCAAAACCTAGTTTATCCTTGAGCAGTTGTACCTGTAACAACAAAACAGGTTCATGATTCATGATCTTTCGGTGACGGAAACATTGGGGAAACTTGTAATGTAGGACTATGGGGAAAGTGACCTTTCGTTTGCTTCCAGCACAACCGACAACATAGCAACTTCGCGTACTGTCCAACCAAGTTCCCAACTGACCCCGATGCCGCCAATACAAACACTTTCTCGCCTCCCTTCGGCTTGCATATCTCGAAGAACCCGGCATAGGCTGTAAGTTCACTGTTTCCTAAAAGAACAAGCAAAAACCCATAAAGAAGCCCAACCAGAAGGGAAAAAAACGTTGGTAGTCTGAACAATCAATGCAAACAAATGTTTTTTAATTTGATGTCTACTGAGAGGCAGAGAGCAAGGACTTGACCTAGCTCGAGACATCATATGTATCACCCAACTATAGCGCATTCTGCAAGAGACCGATCCAAGGTCAAATAACCCCTACATCATTTCTTGCCCTGTTAAGACACGTCCTTGTTCGAATGTGTACCTTCTGCGACATATTGCTGTAATACAACACCATATGGCTTCAACACCATTTGGAATTCATATGTCTATTCTGTTAAAATCAGTTGGCTAAAACATTTTTCCGCCAGAATAACACAGCTACTTAAGCGGGCACATGCCAAAATCCAAAATTCCCTGGCAGAGTCTTATAAAAATTCTTTTGATTAAGAAGAAATCATGTATCATGGAAAAGTTATGATCATAAGAAATCGTTGGTGAAAAAGATATTTACCCAATATTCCACCATCGTATGACAAAGGGAACTCCAATGGATCAAGCTTCCTGATCATCCCATTTCTTCTTATCTTACTGTACTCTGCCCAAGTAACAACTCCCAAAATTAAATCACCCCTCTCAAATCCAACAGTGTCTGAAGCCACAACTTTTGCCACACCATATGGCTTAATTTCCTGCACACAAGTTTTGCGACAAAAATCAAAGAAAACCCAATTCCTTCTTTCAATTCCAATCACATTTACATGATTTTCCTGTGAACATATATTTAGCTGCTATGAACAAGTCGCTTACCTCACCAAGAATGATTCCTTCGAAACCGGGACCGGGTTTTTGAGACTTGCTGTAATGCTTCATTCGGTTCAACTGATACGGGTCGATGGATTTATACAGGTTCTTCAATCTCATCTTGTCTGAACCGGGGTCGAGCGATAGAGCCACAGGTGAGGTTTTGAGCTCAAAATCAGACTCTTTGGGTGCACCCTCTATGTGGGTCTTCAGGGTCACATACTTGTTGGCCACTTCCATGGTTGCAGAAGAACAAGGAGAAGCTGAAGCTAGGAGACTAGACAGATTCTTGTCTGGGTGAAAGGGAAGAGTCTATTTATAACTATAGGACCATATTATGTAAAACATCTCAATGAAATTGACCGTTGCAGTGGTAATCTACCACGGTGCTACTTACCAAAAACTGTTAACGGCTTCCACCTTTTACTTTTTATTTTCATCGTTTAAAGTTGGATTTACTTAAATAAGATTATTTCAAAAGTTTCAACATATTTGGATACTAACATTCTAACGCCATCTAAGTTTTTTCCTTTCAAAAATCAATTAAAATATTTTCGAGAATTATCTACATAAAGAGTGATGTCGAGCATATTGAGAAGATTGGTTCCTAAACTTAGTATACTAATAATAAGACGAACTCTAAAGAGCTTATAAATATAATCACTATGTTAAATGTTAACTTATACTCTACCGCAAAACTCGATATTCTACATTTATAGACAGGTTTTAATAAACTTAGCACCACATACTAGGCAAAAGGCCGGTTTAGTGATTGTGATTGTTATTGTCCTTTGCAAAAATATTAAGGATACTAGATATGGTTTTTTTTGGTCAACACTAGATATGGTTTAAGACAAATACAAAAAAATAAAAATAAATAAACACGAAAGACAAAAAGACAAGGGCAGGATCTAGAACAAGAAATACCCGCAACAAGAGAAGATGCCATTTCCGTTGGCCAGATAGTGATCACCGATTTCCAATTGCACAATTACTCGATTAGAATAATCAGCCACTTGCTCAAGTGGGTGATTATTCTACAAAGTAGTTCGAAATATAAGTACAAGATGACATGATTGTGATTTATTTATGTTTTGAGCTCTAAAATGTATTTCGCTCCATATAATAACAGCTCAAATTTTTAGAATAGATTGTTGCATATTAAATCTTATTAATAAGAGCAATACCAACTATATTTTTCAATGAACCTTTGTCAATTTCTTAATCTCGAGATTTTGATATATAATACGTTGCATCGCTCATTTTTGTCGTTATGACATGATACTTAAAGTGTATCATACATGTTTCTCCAATTTGTTTTATTTTGTTAAATAAATTTAGTTTCTCACTACACATGTTTATTAAATTTTCAAAGAATCCTTTCTCTTAGGCTCCATTTGATTCGATGAAAAATGAATGATTTGGAAAATATTGTCCTAAAAAGGACCGCTTGAAATAATTAGTTAACAAAAAATATTTTCATTATCGATCCTATTTATGTCTAAAAAATTTCGAAGATAATGAAAATATTTTTCGTTGATTCATTTTTGTGAGTAACACAAGCGATCGTTTTAGGATAATGTTTCACAAATTACTCATTTTTTTGATAAATTATTTTCCAAAAGATGAATGATTTGTGAAACATTATCCTAAAAACGATAACTTGTATCACTCATAAAAATGAATGAATAAATTTTATTTTATCGTTTACGAAAATATTTATATATAAATAGTAGTAGATAATGAAAACATTTTTATTGGCTAAGGGCCAGAAACCCTCGCCTGATCTAGATGAGAGCCGCGACCCTCACTCAAATCTGGACAACGTCCTGCAGGCCCTCGCCTGCAGTCGGCGGGGTTGCCAGGTGGCTAACCCGACCGACCATTCCCCCACCAATGCCAGACTTTCCTAGTAATGGTGCGGCAGCGGCGGGGTTTTTTTTTTTAAATTTAATTTAAATAAAATTTGTATTTAAAAGGACTAAAATAACATTGTTTCAATCTTATATTTCATGTTTTAGCCACGTTATCACCACATAAGAAATATAAATAATTAAACTAAGTCACATCAGCTTTTTCCGTTAGCCAAGTTAGACGGAGTTAACAAAATGGCTCGATTGCACCAATTTAACAAATTCCAGGACTTAATTATACTTTATGTAAGTTTTACGACTCAATTGCACTTTCATGACAAGTTTAATGACTTTCAGTGCATTTATCCCTATTCATAATTTAATTATTAACTAATAGACAAAAATTATTTATATATTTGTAATATCACAAAACATACAGGGGTAAATTACACTCATGATTGACTAGTAAAGCAATAATCATAATACAATGTTTTTGTTAATATAATCACATGTTACTAATCTAATAATATCCATGAGGTATTAAGCTCATGAATCATTATTTAAAGTGTGAATTTATTATAGAAATATGATTATGTGACTGTCCTTAATCAACTGTGAGAATAACAATCTATTTAAGACTACAAAAAAATAAATAACAAATAAATAGAAATTATTGTGGGGTCTACTTCTTCAAGAATTTGGAGTTCACAACATGCTGTTACTCTCACAATAGTTCAAAGATTGTTACGTTAGCACAACCCTTTATTATATTCCCCTTGATTATGATTTTCAGGGTATTTTGAGAATTTTGATGTTATTCCTTCCTTATTACATGTCATTAGTGAAACCAATCATTATAATCCTTTTTAAAACTCTATTACATTTCAGTGTGATAGTTGCAACTAAAGAGGTTGCAATAGCATAGAGAGAAATCACACTAAGCTATCTCTAACCTCAATGAGATGCTGCATAAGATAAATGCAAAAACTTGGGCGGTCACCCATTTTTCAAAAACCTTTCACAGAATATGTTCTGTTGACTCTGTACTTCAATATCTTACTTAGGACCACCAGTTTTTGTAATTTCTGAAGTTTTCATTGCCTGATCTGCATCAAATTGTTTTGCCATCCTCCGTTTCAAGATTCCCATCATAAAAGATGTAAAAAGTTTCCGGCAATTTATGAAATGTAAACTCGAATGAATCGGACACTGAAGCACTGATCCGACTAAGTGAGAACCCCGATTAGCAAACTCTCATTCTTCTGCAATCTTAACAATTTTCTTCCCGATGTTGTCACCGCGAAACAGCCCTGTGAAAGCAAAGGGAATGCTGTCCAGGCCATCTGAGATGTCCTCGAGTGGGTACAACTCGCCACTGCAGAGAGGTCGCTGGTGGCTGAGATGAAATCCTGGAAAAGGCCTATGTGATCGCCGGCTAAAAAGCCCTGGATCTTTATTCTCTTGTAAATGACATCTAACATGTTGGGCACGGCTCTTTTCCTAGAATCTGTATACTCGGATATTACTCCGCACACGGCAACTTTGCCAAAGGCATTCATGTTAGCGACGGCCGCTTCTTGCATCTCGGCACCCGCGTTGTCAAAGTATATATCGATCCCGTCCGGAAAATACCTGTCAATTGACAAAAACAAACACATGAAAAATGACTAGATTTTTCTTTTGAGAACAGAACATACAATCTAGATTCTTGAAACACTCTGAAGAATCTGACCTTTTGAGAGTCGAGTTCAAATCAGTTTCCTCCCTGTAGTTGAAGGCCTCATCAAAACCTAATTTTTCCTTGAGCAGTTGTACCTGTAACAACAAAACAAGTTCATGATTCATGATCTTTCGGTGACGGAAACATTGGGGAAACTTGTAATGTAGGACAATAGGGAAAGTGACCTTTTGCTTGCTTCCTGCACAACCGACAACGTAGCACCCATGCAACTTTGCGTACTGACCAACCAAGTTCCCGACCGACCCCGATGCCGCCGATGCAAACACCTTCTCGCCTCGCTTTGGCTTGCATATCTCGAAGAACCCAGCATAGGCTGTAAGTCCACTGAATCCTGAAGGAACAAGCAAAAACCCATAAAGAAACACAACCAGAAGCCTTCTGGCAGAAGGGAACAAAACGTTGGTAGTATGAAGCATCAGTGCAAACAAATGTTTTCTAATTTGATGTCTCCTGAGAGGCAGAGATCAAGAACTTGACATAGCTTGAGACATCATTTGTATCACCCAACTATAGCGCATTCTGCAAGGTACGGATCGAAGGTCAAATAACCCCTACATTTCTTGACTCTGTTAAGACATGTCCTTGTTCAAATGTGTACCTTCGGCGACATATTGCTGTAATATGTCCTTGTTAAGACATACCATTTGGAGTTCTTATGTATATTCTGTTAAAATCAGTTCATTAAAACATTTTTCTGCCAGAATAACACAGCTACTTAAGCGTGCACATGCCAAAATCCAAATTTCCCCGGCAGAGTCTTACAAAAATTCTTTTGAATAAGAAGAAATCATGTGTCATTGAAAAGATTATGATCATAAGAAATCGTTGGTGAAAGAGAAATTTACCCAATATTCCAACATGGTATGACAAGGGGAACCCCAATGGATCAAGCTTCCTGATCATCCCATTTCTTCTTATCTTACTGTACTCTGCCCAAGTAACAACTCCCACAACCAAATCACCCTTCTCAAATCCAACATTATCTGAAGCCACAACTTTTGCCACACCATATGCCTCAATTTCCTGCACACAGATTTTAAGACAAAATCAAAGAAAACCCAATGCCTTTTTTCAATTCCCATCACATTTACATGATTTTCCTGTGAACATATATTTAGCTGCTATGAACAAGACACACTCACCTCACCGAGAGTAATTCCTTCGAAACTGGGACCAGTTTTCTGCGACGAGCTGTAACGCTTCATCCGGTTCAACTGATACGGGTCGATGGACACGTACAAGTTCTTCACGATCATCTCGTCCGAACCGGGGTCGAGCGATAGTGCCAAAGGTGAGGTTTTGAGCTCAAAATCGGATTCTTTGGGTGCACCCTCCGTGTGGGTCTTCAGGGTCACATACTTGTTAGCCACTTCCATGGTTGCAGAAGAACAAGAAGAAGCTGAAGCTAGGAGACTAGACAGATTCTTGTCTGGGTGAAATTGACAAGTCTTTCTATACTATAGGACCATATATATATAAAACTTCTGCATGCAATTGACCTCTCTACCTTTTACTTTTTATTTTTGTCGTGTAAACTTTGATTAATTTAAATAAGATTATTTCAAAAGTTTCAACATATTGATATTTTAACGTCATTCAAGATTTTTTCTTTCGAAATTCCAATTAAAAATATTTTCGAGATTTATCTACATAAAGAGTGATGTCGAGTATACTGAGAAGATTGATTCCTAAACTTAGTATACTAATAATACTTAGATTGATTCCTAACGTACAAAAAGACAAGGGCAGGATCAAGAACAAGCAACACCCGCAACAAGAGAAGATTCCATTTTCATTGACCAGATAATTACTCGTGACAAATTGTGATTAATTAAATAAAGATGAAGGAATAGTCATGCGTAGAGAAGATTTCTTTCGGCTCTAAAATGTACTTCACTGCATACATTAGTAGTTAAAATATTTAGAATAAATTATTGCGTATTCGACTTTACTTATAAGCGCAATCCCAAAATTATTTTTCAATCAACATTTGTCATTTTCTTACTATCGAGTTTTATGTAGAATAATACATTGCATCGTGTAATTGTGTTCCTACAACATGTACTAGATGACATGATGCCTAAAGTGAATCGTATGTCTTTCTTGGGAAAATTGTCCAAAAACTCCTTAACCTATTGCGTTTTTGTCAATTTTGTCCTAAATTTTTTTTATGGGAGATGAGTCAATTCTATACTTTGGGGTAATTTACATTATCATCGCTAAAATTGATGTTATTGAGCACATCACTTTAAATCTTTCGTGGTTGTCTATCTATCACATGACGTATTTCCCAACAGTAACATTAGAGGAAATGCAACATTAACATGTTTAGCTGCACTAATGACTGTTAAATTACAGGCATATTACAAGTTGATTGCCTATTACAATGTTTGTTTACACTTACAGTAGTAGCTACTACCGTTTACTGATATTACAGGTCTATTACAAGTTGTAATAGCTATGACTTAATAGCTATCACATGACCCTCTAAAAAGTGCCCCTCTTTTTTCCTACTCACCCAGTCAATATTAGATTACTAATTATCATTAAAATCTATGTTAATTCTAACTAATTTGCTAATATTATATTGATATTGATAACCCCTGTCGTACTTATTCTGGTATACAAAAATAGTATATGAATAATAAATAATATATTACATAATATCTAAATAATCGATATAATTTAACTATGATATCTTGATTATACATAGTTATTTACAAAAGGTTGTTCATACTACAATAACTAGCATAATGTTTGCTGCTCACTGTAAGGTACGATTACTTGAATTTTCATAATTTTTTTTTGTCTGTCATACTCTAACTCTCAACTCACTCGTAGACTTTTGCCATGCCTCTTTGCAGAGCTTAGGAGTCGAAACCCACATTTGAAATTAGAAGTCCTCACCCCTAGCCTCCTGAGAAGGTGGAGAATCAAATTCCTCACCTCGCTCTTCCCAAGTAGGAAGGGCAAACCTCAGTGGTTGAATTTTCATAATTAAATACAATGTAATCACACGTTACTTCTGTGAGGTATTAAGCTCGTGAATCATTATTTAAAGTTTGAATTTATTATAGTCCCCTTGATTATGATTTTGGGAGTATTTTGAGAATTTTGATGTTATTCCTTCTTATTACAAGTCACTAATGAAACCAATCAGTATAACCATTTGCTTGAATTAAACCAATCATTATATTCCTTATTAAAGCTCTATTACATTTCAGTGTAATAGTTGCAACTAAAGAGGTTGTAATAGCATAGAGAGAAATCACACTAAGCTATCTCCAACCTCAATAAAATGCTGCCTAAGATAAATGCAAAAACTTGGACAATCACCCATTTGTCAAAAACCTTCCACATAACATGTTCTGTTCATGACAAAAAAAAAAAAAAACATGTTCTGTTGACTCGGTACTTCAATATCTTACTTAGGACTATTAGTTTTTGTAATTTCTGAAGTTTTTATTGCCTGATCTGCATCAAATTGTTTTGCCATTCTCCATTTCAGGATTCCCGTCATAAAAGATATAAAAAGTTTCCGGCAATTTATGATATGTATACTCGAATGAATCAGATACCGAACACTGATTTGATTAAGTTAAAATCCTAATTAGCAAACTCTCATTCTTCTGCAATCTTAACAATTTTCTTCCCGACGTTGTCGCCTCGAAACAGCCCTGTGAAAGCAAAGGGAATGCAGTCCAGGCCATCCGAGATATCCTCAAGCGGGCACAACTCGCCACTGCGGAGATGGTCGCTGGTGGTTGAGACAAAATCCTGGAAAAGGCCAATGTGATCGCCGGCTAAAAAGCCCTGGATTTTTATTCTCTTGTAAATGACATCTAACATGTCGGGCGCGGCTCTTTTCCCCGAATCTGTATACTCGGATATTACTCCGCACACGGCAACTCTGCCAAAGGCATTCATATTAGCAATCGCCGCTTCTTGCATCTCGGCGCCCACATTGTCAAAGTATATATCGATTCCGTTAGGAAAATACCTGTCGATTGACAAAAACAAACACCAGAAAAATTACTAGATTTTTCTTTTGATAAGAGAATATACAATCTAGATTCTTGATACACTCTGAAGAATCTGACCTTTTGAGAGTTGAGTTCAAATCAGTTTCCTCCCTGTAGTTGAAGGCCTCATCAAAACCTAGCTTTTCCTTGAGCAGTTGTACCTGAAACAACAAAACAAGTTCATCATTATTCAACATCTTTTGGTGACGAAAACATTGGGGAAACTTGTAATGTTGGGCATTGGGGAGGGTGACCTTTCGCTTGCTTCCTGCACAACCGACGACATAGCACCCGTGCAACTTCGCGTACTGTCCAACCAAGTTCCCAACCGACCCTGATGCTGCCGATACAAACACCTTCTCACCTCGCTTCGGCTTGCATATCTCGAAGAACCCGGCATAGGCTGTGAGCCCACTAAATGCTGGATGAACAAATACAGGAGGATCAGAAAAGGGCATTATATCAAGTGACAGGACTAGCTAAAGAGATAAGATGGTGAAAGAGATTACCCAATATCCCAACATGATAAGACAGAGGAAACCCCATTGGATCAAGCTTCCTGATCATCCCATTGCTTCCGATCTTGCTGTACTCTGCCCAAGTGACAAGTCCCACAACCAAATCGCCCTTCTCATATTCAGGATTCTCTGAGGCCACAACTCTTGCCACACCAAAAGCTTCAATTTCCTGTTTACACAATATTTATAAAACAAAACGCCCAACTTATGTTTTTGCCATAAAAGTCAATCTTTTCACAACAGTGAGTTCTCTTTGGTTGCGTTTATTGAGAATGATTGATGATTAGCTTGGTCTTCGCGATGATGTCGTTTTATTTTTCACCAACAAAAATAGTCATCATTGCAGGCACCGGAAGCATTACAAATTCACCCAAAAAATTGTATTTTATAAAAAGAAATTAATTTGATTCACAGAACAGCAACAATGTCAAAACAGACTTAGCTACTTTATGAACAGAGTGACTAACCTGACCAGGAGTGATTCCCACAGCGAAACCGCCGGTCTTCTGCGACAAGCTGGAACTCTTCATCCTGTTCAACTGGTACGGGTCGATGGACACGTACAGGTTCTTCACAATCATCTCCTTCGAGCCAGGCTTGAGCGACAGAGCCAACTTTGAAGTCTTGAGGTCGAAGTCAGCTTCCTTGGGTGCATCCTGTATGTGGGTCTTTATGGTCCAGTACTTGGTCATCACTTCCATGGTTGCCTTGCCTCCTTTTGTTGAAAGAAGCTCAAGAAAACAAGTGAAGAAGCAGCAGAAGAAGCGGCAAAAGCTAATTCTTATCTTTATATGCGTAGATCTCTTTTATAATGTGGACCATCTATGTACCTGTATTTATAGACATATCATTGGTTTGCCTTCGATTGATTTCGATTTCTCAAAACTATTTCCCCCGTCCTTTTCCAAATAAAATGTGCATGGAACAGCTCCTACGAATATCCCTCTTGCCGATATGTCTGTATGAGCCAAAATATGGAAAGACAGAAGAAAAAATAAAAATTTTCTTCTGTTCATCTGAAAATTATCGTACAGAGGCAGTGTCAGCACATTACTGAAGTATGTGTATCTGCAAAAGTTCAAAAACCAACTACTAAAGAATCAATACACGCGCTTCCAACGTTGGAAAATACCGAACGTTTTGAACTTCATTAATTGAGCCGTTAACATTATATTTCGATCCATTAAGTCTTTAACATTATAAAAAAAAGGTGCGTTCAAGTCCTAAGCTCACCGTCAAAAATCATACATAGCTCTTGGGTTAGTGGCCACGTGACATTTAAAAACATAGGATTTTCAATATTGGAAACCCATCGACAGTGAGATTAAAACTAGATTGCACATTTTCTAAACGTTGAGAACTATGTACAATCAAAATGTGAAGGACTGATTCTGCACTTGTACGGTGGTACCCAGAAAAGATTGGAGTTTCTCTTCATGTTTAAGCATTTCTTTCAGCTACTGTGTTTTGAAAATTCGAGAAAGTTAATGTATATTTGCTACGAGTGAACATTATTGGAATAGTCTGACCCCCAAAAAAAAAACATTATAGGAATAAGTCAACGAAAAAGACAAGAAGTGGGATCAAGAAATATGTTGGACTCGCAACAAGAGAAGATTCCTCGTGACAATCCGCTATTCAGAAAAACAAAGTCGTCAGAGCAATTGCCGGCCACATGAACTGCATATGGGTCATCTTATGCAATTGTCAAGATCCTTCCGGTTAATATGTCATAACTCAATTGCTGTTCAAATTAAGTCAAAAAAATTACCTAACTCGTTAACAATTTTAAAGAAGAGAAAAAAAAATTCGTAGATTTCAAGAACAATACCTAACTCTTCTCCACATTCAGATATGTGCTTGTGGACAATGGCAAACTTGTGCCATTAGAACTAGAATCTGTAGTTCGTCTGCACTTTAGCAGGTCACCTATAATACCGGACGCGTTGCAATTGTCTCGACTTGCAGAGTCTTATTTCGGCACAAGTGAAAACGGAACGTCAGCGTAGCATATCAAAGACATAACCAATGTTTGAATGTTGTGAAAATTGATACAGTTATAGACTGTATAGTTCTGGACGAGAATGATTTCATTTCCTGAAGACTACAATGCATACTGGTGGTGTTAAATTTAGGGGGCATGAGGTAATCGTAGATGATGCTCAAAGTTGATCAATTTTGTCCATTGTTCCTCTCGACGAAACTATTGATGTTAATGCATGATGGATCCTTTCGAGTCGGGCAAGACTTTCACCGGGAATGGATTTGCATGCATGAAAATGGGTTGACGCGTTCGGATTTTTGACCTCGATTGGACCTCCCATACTTAAGTTAGTACGTGAGGAAACCATAACATATGTGTGACATCTCAAGTCCCATGTCAGTTGGGAGAGGACCTGTTAAGTGATTCATAAGTCAACACTCACCTCAGAAATGGTCACCACCTTGTGTGGTTGCTTAGGTTACTTTGTTCGGGGGTTGGATTCACGTGGATCAGGCTAAGTCGTTACAGATGATATCAGAGCAGGATCCCCTTAAGTAAATACGCAATTCATAATTCATAAACGAACTAGGCCCATTTCTGATCCGACAAGGATGGAGAGTGATTGACCGGGC
The DNA here is from genome assembly GCF_021117445.2 of Syzygium oleosum. NCBI lineage: Eukaryota > Viridiplantae > Streptophyta > Magnoliopsida > Myrtales > Myrtaceae > Syzygium > Syzygium oleosum. The sequence goes on from NW_026607528.1 coordinate 106,307, forward strand.
GGAAGACATTGGTTTTTTAAGTGGGGGTCGGTTGGGAGAGATCTTATGGAGTGAATCATAAATCTAGACATCCTCAAATGGTGGTGTCGCATGTCTTGCGTGGCCGTTAAACCGTCCTTAAAGGGCCAATGGATGCTTGATTTCTAGGTAGTGCAACGCTTTTCCTCCTCCAACAGGATTAGGTTTTAGTGGAGGTCTTATCCATCAAACCACCTGTGGTGTAAAACCGGCTGAAGCCCGTTGTTCCGAGGGTCATTCTCCCTTCTCCATTGCCGTCGGGACCATCCTCCCGTCGGGTTTTCTGAGCACACGTGGCGTGCGCCCAGGTGCTTAGCTAAGTCCATCACTATCAACTGGTGTCTGGGCTCTTGTATGATATTGATTCCTAAGCTCAGCTATCTTGATTCTGAACATACAATCACAAAATAATGCAGAAACATTTATGTGCAGAAAGAGAATGCCAGTGAAGAGAAGCACTTTCAGCGAGAAATGGGTACATATAGACACAACCCAGACAGCTTTCACTGTACAACTGCTGAGGATACATGGGAGCTCTCTGCAACAGCCAAAGAAACTTTGAGAAGTCGACAGAGTTAGATGCCGTTCTCTCGGTAGAACAAAGAGATTAATGGGCTTCTGTCAAACTTTGGAGACGGATCCGGTCGAACCACTCCAATGGTGTTCCCGTATGCGTTGAGGCAACTAGACGTGACTTGCCTATCCATGTTTGCAGATGTCAGCTCTATCGATTCAAAGTACTATTCCGGTGCACGCGACGCTCCGACTGCAGTTCAGATTAATAGCGACATCAATGCTTGAAATCCCGGAAAGGCCAATATATGCCCCGTCACTTAAGTGAACTCCGGTTTGCTTCGTCCAAAAATTCGTAGGGAGAAAGAAACTGCCTCAATGATTTGCGCCTTTCATGGAAAAGAAAAGCATCACTATAGGAAAGGGATTTACCATTTCTTGGCATGCTCCCCGGGCAGAACAGTAGTTTTGGTCGATGATTATCGGGTTTCTAACCGAGTCGAATTTAAGATGGTCGAAAGTGATCCTTCGTACATATCCCTTCCCAACCTTCACTACATCAACACAAAGGAATATCGAGGAAGTGCAAACAGAACAGAAATATGAAACGAAATTCCCATCTCGGATGAATGCAATTTGCACTCATTGTTCATTACCTGCCATGTTTTGATCCGAGCACCGTTTGTAGTATGCTTAAAATGTACATTGCTCACGTGAATGTTCTCGACTTGAACGAAATTCCCTCCTCGGCCTAAACTTCCAATGCTGTAGAAAGCATAAACAAAGTAATGACAAAAACGAGAAGTGGGGTAGGAATTTCTTGACTTTCGCAAGAACGAAACGACCCTCATTTTATCGGACAAACGCAAAGTTCATTTCCTTTTTAGGTTCAAGATTGGTGCATCATCTGTAATACTGCAATACCTGATAACAAACTATAGCCATCTTATGCATGAGTCTTGGAGAATCACGATGTAGATAATTTTCCAGATTAAGATTGCCCAAAGAGATGTTTGTGTTCATGATCCGATGCCCTTTTATCATGATTGATTCCATCATACAATCACATTGACAGAGATAGCATGAAGAATTGGACTTCACCTTACACCATGGCCAGTCCACATGTGACAGATGAGACATACATATTTGAAGTGTAGTCTCCAGTGGATATACAATCATCACCTGGTGATCACAAGCCCAACTTTAAGGAAAACAGAAATCACAGAGACGAACATACGTGACTTCTGACCGCAATAAGGAAGACCGAACAGGAGGAATTGCAGAAATTACCAGTTCCAATGACTGTATTTGCAATGGACACATGCTGCAAAGTTTGAATGTGAATGCCATCGGTGTTGGGGCTCATCTCCGGAGCTTCAATCAACAAATTGCCGATGTTAAAGAAGCCGCATCCCCTGATTAACACATGGGTTTCAGAACTGTTTACAAGTTTTATATTGTTAAGACTGCTCGCACTGCACCAAAGGAATTTCATAGCCTGCGAACCAATTACAAAATCGCCACAATTGTTCTACAAAAACACATCAATGTCCTATCAATATGTCAATTAGTGTTTGTCAATGCAAGGTAATAGGTTGAAGACTTACTATCGGTGCCAGAGAAGTGTATCCTTCCTGAAAAATTGCAGTCCATTGCATGACCCGAGCCAAGAAAAAACAAGCAGAATGAAAAATATACTTAGAAATTTTCATGTACCAAATGTGAATTATATCTGCAGGATTGCTTCCACCACTCTGATCCCTGTCCATCAATTGTGCCGAAACCAGTGACATGAAGCTGATCTATGCCACGGAATGTGATCCATGAGCTAGGGTCGAGATCTGTCCATTCTCTAGGCAAGGTAGGTGCGTTTTTATATCCCCTAATACCTATGGAATTGAATGAAACATGTGTTGAAATTGACATGTAGGAAAAATGAAAGAGAATCGAGTTAATGATTTTATTGCACTCTGGAATGGTCAGTTTGAATAATTTGATAATCAGGTGAAAGAGTGAAGTTGATCTATGTATACAAGAAATGTGATATTTTTGGCGTTGTAGGGCCCGCTGAATGGAAGCTGATGTACCAGAAACGTGTAATTATCCAGAATGATCATGGTCGGATTCTCGAATTGCGCGCTGCATGTAGCATGCCAAGCTTCAAGAAATGCCTGCAACAAGTGGGAGACAATGTCAAATCCGACATAGTGAGAAAAAGTTATAGACCAAATCGAGTGGATAAAGTATTAACAGGAAAAAGTATTACTCCTGCATCTTCTGTAATGCCATCACCAACGCTTCCATAATCGCAGACACTGAAGAACCCGGAGTCTCCGAAGACAATCACAGAGCCAAAGCCACGAGAAATCGTTCCAAAGATGAGAAAACGAGCCAATGTACCCTTGCAAAGTTGCAAAGCAGTCATTCACAAATGAGTTTTCATTGTACTTTAAACGCAAATAACAGAACAACACAGTCATGGGCCTGACCAAAAAAGCTTATGCGTAAGACTCTCACCATGAAGTTTTTCAGAACTCAGTGTGAGCACTAGCTGAAGGAACGATTTTCCATTGTTGCCGATCTCATAGTTGCTCCCGCTTCTTCCTTGTACAAAAGCTCCACGCGCCATAATACTGTTAAAACATGTTGTATAGTTTTGTAGATTTTCCTTTACATCTCTTCTTTCTCTTTGGTCCCACATAGGAAGAATGCTAGGCTCATTTACTCCTCTAAGCCTATATAAAGGCTTCTTATGTACATTGTTTCATATACCATTATAAGAGAATAAATACCATTCTCTTTTAATCTTTCTTTCTTATCATGGTCTCAGAGCCAAGATCATTGTCTTGAAGAGTATGCTCTGCGGTTGCCATCAATTGGATCTTCCGCATCAGAAATTAAGACAATGAGCTCATTATTTTTTTTTAAAGTATCTCTGCGGTTGCCATAAATTGGATTTTCCGCATCAGAAATTAAGATAATGAGTTTAGGGCTTTTGGGCCATCATCCTTGCTCGTTCTAATCCGCGCTTCTTCTTTCTCGATCCTTTCGATCACCTCAATCCATATTTCTAGCTTTGCTAGTGATTTCTTTTTCTGTCGTCATGGGTGATTCTAGTGACCGTATTGACGTCAAACTCGATGGTTCAAACTATTCTCTTTGGAAACCATCGGCAATGGCAGCACTTGTTTACCGCGACTTGTTTGAGCATGTTGAGGGACTTTGTCCTTGTCCTGGTGCTCTTGAAAGTGAATCATCTGATGAAGTTGCGAAACGTGCCGCTGAAATTCGAGCATGGAATGTTGCTGATCGGAAGGCATGGGCTATCATTTTTGGTTCCATTGATCCTGCTCTTCGCCCACAATTTTCTAATGTTGTTGAGGCGAAAAGTTTATGGGATCAGCTTGCCGAGATGTTCACCCAGACAGGGGACATTCGAGTTTATCAGTTGGAGCAAGAAGTTTACAGTGCTACGCAAGGGTCTCGCTCTATTCGAGATTTCTACAATTACATGCACTCACTTTGGAGTCAACTGGATATTCTTGCTCCTATTCTCTGCCCATCATGCCTGAATTGTACTCGGTGTCCATCTACTCGACTTCAGACTCAAGATAGGCACCGTCTACATTCTTTTCTTATGAAGCTCGGCTCTCCCTATGAAGGTGTTCGCAGCCAACTTCTTCACCGCTCTCCAAGACCATCCCTCCTTGACGCTGTCAAAGAATTACAGTTTGAGGAAACTCGTCTTGGTCTTCTTTCCTCCTCGGCGCTGATATATCATATGATTCAAAAAGCAGTTGCCTATCTTGACAGCGTCAAGGAGGGATGGTCTTGGAGAGCGGTGAAGAAGTTGGCTGCGAACACCTTCATAGGGAGAGCCGAGCTTCATAAGAAAAGAATGTAGACAGTGCCTATCTTGAGTCTGAAGTCGAGTAGATGGACACCTCGAGCAGGGCCTGTGCATGATGGGCAAGTAGAATAGGAGCAAGAATATCCGATTGACTCCAAAGTGAGTGCATGTAATTGTAGAAATCTCAAATAGAGCGAGACCCTTGCATAGCACTGTAAACTTCTTGCTCCAACTGATAAACTCGAATGTCCTCTGTCTGGGTGAACATCTCGGCAAGCTGATCCCATAAACTTTTCGCCTCAACAACATTAGAAAATTGTGGGCGAAGAGCAGGATCAATAGAACCAAAAATGATAGCCCATGCCTTCCGATCAGCAACATTCCATGCTCGAATTTCAGCGGCACGTTTCGCAACTTCATCAGATGATTCACTGGTTGCTCGAGGTTTCTCGCAAGAGTATGGTATCGACTATGAGGAGACCTTTGCTCCCGTAGCAAAGATGACATCTGTCCGTGCTTTATTAGCTGTTGCTTCAATTCGCAGTTGGCCTCTCTTTCAGCTTGATGTGAAGAGTGCTTTTCTTCACGGTGATCTTCAGGAAGATATCTTTATGCAACCTCCGCCTGGTCTTGCTCATACCTCTGAACAGGTTTGCCGCTTGCGATGGGCTCTTTATGGTCTCAAACAAGCCCCTCGTGCTTGGTTTGAGAAGTTCAGTGATGCTATTCAGTCTGCTGGTTTTATTCAAAGTGAGGCTGATCATGCTATGTTTGTTCATACCTCTTCTTCAGGCTGCACTATTCTTCTTCTTTATGTTGATGATACGGTCATCACCGGAGATGATCGTGACCATATTGAGCATACCAAGCGACACCTTCAGCAACATTTTGCCATGAAGGATCTAGGACCACTGCGCTATTTTCTTGGACTTGAGATTGCTCGCAGTTCACGTGGTATTCTCATTTCTCGGCGAGAAATATACCGGCGATATTATGTCCAGGGTCGCTCTATCGATTCACGTCTTCTTGCCACTCCTATTGAGCTAAATCAAAAGTTTTGCCCAGACGATGGAGAACCTCTTTCTGATGTCACCCGCTATCGGACTTTGGTTGGTAGTCTTATTTATCTTACTATCTCCCGATCCGACATCGCCTATGCTGTTCATGTTGTCAGTCAGTTTGTTGCTGCTCCTCGAACAACTCATTATGCGGCTGTTCTAAGGATTCTGTGCTATCTTCGAGGCACTTGATCGCGTTCCTTATTTCTACCATCCTCTTCTGCTCTCAAGTTGCGTGCCTATTCTGATGCTGATTGGGCTTCCAATGTCGCTGATCGCAAATCTATCACTGGTTATTGCATTTTTCTTGGTGATTCACTTATTTCTTGGCGTTCCAAGAAACAACATATTGTCTCACGCTCCTCTACAGAGTCCGAGTATCGTGCTATGGCCAACACTACTGTTGAGATTGTTTGGCTTCGCCGCTTACTTGCTGATATGGGAGTTTCACTTCTGGATCCTACTCCTCTACATTGTGACAACAAGAGTGCCATTCATATCGGTGCAAATCCAGTCTTTCATGAGCGTATCAAACATATTGAGATCGATTGTCATTTGACTCGTCATCATCTCCAAGCTCGCACTATTTCACTTCCTTTTGTTGGAATTGAGAATCAACTTGCCGATTGTTTTACGAAGGCTCTTACATCACAACGATTTAAATTTCTTCTTTTCAAACTCTCGTTATTTGATCCACCTTGAGTTTGAGGAGGGGTGTTAGAACATGTTGTATAGTTTTGTAGGTTTTCCTTTACATCTCTTCTTTCTCTTTGGTCCCACATAGGAAGAATGCTAGGCTCCTTTACTCCTCTAAGCCTATATAAAGGCTTCTCATGTACATTGTTTCATATACCATTATAAGAGAATAAATACCATTCTCTTTTAATCTTTCTTTCTTATCAAATACAAGCATGAGCTATATCATATGATTCAAAAAGCTAACTGTTTTCCTGCATATGCCGGAGAAAAAGTGTCGAAAATGTTCGTGATCTGTGGACTTTCACTTAGCTTCAAGTAGCAGCCTATGCCTTTAATTGCTATTTTCAGCAAAAGAAAATCAACTTGAATGTTCTGTGTGTTGAAGAACTAGAACTCCCAATCATTCCTTAACAAAAAGCACTTCATTTATCTCAATATATTCATTTCACCTAATCAGTAAAGCAACAATTCAGATAGAACCGGCATGCAGGCATGCATGAACAGAGTATGTACATTATATTAGCATCATAAGAGACCATTAAAGCAACAATTCAGATCAAACCGGCATGCATGCTGTGGCATGAACATACATGCTACCATAAATCAACACCCTAAGTTCAAGAAACTACGAGAGAATCATGTCAATACTCAATATATACGTATGATACCATGCAGAAGAAGAAACAGTGAAACTGATACCATCCAGGACAGGGTTGAAACAAGAAGCACCGGATCTTCTTCAGCAAAATCAATGGAAAAATTGAGTTTGAAGAGAAGGCCAGGATTTCCTCACACAGAGAGAGATTCCAGAGCAAACTCTACCGGTTGAAGAAAGCAAATGCATGTGGAAGTGAAAGAAACGAAAGAAGAGAGTAAAAAGAAGCATGAAACACAAGGAAAGACAAATTCATAAGTCCCGAGAAGAGGGCCTTTCGTGAAGAAGGAAAACAACAACGGCAAGTTTGTTAAATCTGCTCAATGGCCTATTACATGATCTTCACGCCAAGTCTCATGAAATCCGCAAGCTGACGTGACAAATTTCTTCACTCAAGCTTGGTCATTTGATGATATGTTTTCTTACAAAATAGAAAAATGGTAGTAAATAGATTACAAATTTGTAGATTTCCGAGGTAACGAGGTTGTCTGACAACCTTGGTTGAGCTTTGAGGAGATTTCCAATACAAACATATTTCAATCCCACTAACTGCATACAACTGCTATGAATTAGAGTCACTTGTACAAGTCAAAGGCTTAAATTAAATCAGTTCATGAGACTTAAAAGGTATTTTATTAACCTCCAAATAGTGGAGCCTCTGAGCTAGTGTCCCCTTGAGCTATGAAAAAAAATAAGATGAGGTTGTAAGAAGTGAATGGGTAACTTCGTCAGCAGACTGATTAGTTTGAAATTAGGTAAAATTTCAGCATTGTCTCAAACTTATTATGTAAAATCCAGCTTTGAACATGCACAACTTTTGTAATCAAGTCGTTCTCACTCAAAATTTGATGAATTGCAGTTGATGTATCCATTGGAGCCACCACGAGTTTCCCATGAAAAACTCGAGTGCAGTGTTCATGTTAAGAAATCTCATTACTCAAGGTTCGGTTGTGCTTTCGTGGTTTTCAATCCCATGCATTTCCATGAGGTGATAACCTACGGTTGCAAGAAGATTTACCACATCAAACACGTGTTGACTCCAATGGATACATTAAGGCTCACTTTTGCTGAAGGGGAGTTTCTAAAATTGTTCCTATACACTAAATTTTAGCACAAGGGGCTTTGGATGCCCAAAGCCCTTGGCAAAGCCAATTCCAAACGCACCCTAAGTCAAGTGAATTTAGAGCTGGAGGGATTTGAATTGAAAGTTAGGCATAAGTTCAAGGACCAAAATTGAAATTTTATCAGGCTCATTCAACATTAGACAAAGCATCCAAAAGAAATACTTTAAATAAGCACACATGGTGGTGATCATTTGGGGTACACGTGTTAAATTTATATATCAACCAATGGATACATCTTGCCCCCGACACCTTCGTGGCCGCACCATTCTTCGGCATCGAACAGCTCAGAGACGTGCGAAAAAAGGGCCTCGCTCGTAATGCTGGCTTCGTCTCTGGGCAGTTCGGCTCCCTTGACGAGACCTAAGTAAGAAACGAGTTGTTTGACGCCAAAGGATGGTGCAGCCGACCAAGGTGTCGAGGGCGAGATCGATCGCACGACGATTCTCTAGTGTCAATCAACCAATGGAGTTAAGTATGGCCTACTTGGCACTTGTCAACTATGCTTTATATTCTTTCTGAGTCCTTGCCAATGTCAACCATTGGGAGCACAAAGATCACCGGATTGTAAATCTTTGAAATGGCCCGAAGTTGTTCATCGAATAAAACTGCTAAATCAAATCTATCTAATGAACTAACTGTGAGCTCGATTTAGCTAGTGCTATTTTCCTGCAATCCTGCCTCCAACCATGTTATCCAATGAGAGGCGTAAGTTATGAATATCATCTACTTAAAACTAACCCAAATTAAATATATGTAATGTCCATGTTTTGTCATTCACAATAAGAGATATGACTAGTAAGGATGTGCATCGGTCTTGGTCCAACCCAAGAATCACACCAGACCAAACCGAATTGGCCTATTTTGGGTGGTTCACCGGGGAATGGGTCAGTTCCCGATTCCACATAAGGGAACGGACTGCTCGGATTGATCAAGATTTCTTTATTTTTTCATTTATTTATTTTGAAGCAAATCATAATTAGTAAATTATTTTTTTCTTTTCCCTACTTGTAGAGAATAGAAGAAACTCAAAAAAGAAAAAGAAGAAAAAATCACTGGTTCCGAGACGAATCTTGGAACCAATCCGATTTTAGGACTGGGTGGACCAATTTCCGATTGCACAAACTGTGAACCGACCTTTTTTTTTTTTTTTTATCGAAATAGAGATATCATTTCATTAAACCCGGGCCCACCTACAAGAGTAAGGGGCATCAAAACACAGGATTTCCCAAAGAGGGGAAGGGGGGTTACAAACCCAGTTTCGAGGAAAGGTTTTATACCTTGACACCTTTACAACCCAGTCTGCTAATCTATTTGAATCACGGGTGCAAAGAACCAATTCTAAACTCTCAAAAAAAGCCAAGAGGCCAATACAATCAGTGATAATTGGCTCAACATCCCAAGGACAGAGGGAAGAATCTCTCAAACAGCTTATCAACGTTGAACAGTCAGACTCCAGCATTAGTTTTAAATGAGGCCGATCAGCAAAGTGTTTGAGGGCATAGAGACAGGCAAGGGCTTCGGTTTGAAGGGCGGAAGATGCTCGGACTGGTCGCGCAAGGCCTTCCATCAATCTTCCTTCTGAATCGCGACATACGCATGCAATTGCCCCTTCCATGGTCCCTGAGACCGACCTTGCACGGTCTAATTTTAGGTTCCTAATCTGAAACCGATCACTCATGGTGGGTATTGGGAGTTTTCTACCTCTTTTTTTTTCATAAATCAAACCGCTCTATTCCCGTCTGCTTATTCACTTCTGAAGAGCTTGCGTAGAAGAATATTAAGAACTTTGATCCAAAGTCTAGAACAAACCAAGCCAGTTTCGCTCTACCAACTGTAATCCAAAAGAAAAAGAGCCAAGTCTTTCCCAAGTTAAAGAGGCGCAGTGCGCAAGATCCAATCTTGAAATTTTCCCCCAGGAAACTCCTCCCCCCTGCAAGAGATCTCGCACTCACCCAGCCAAGATCCCCCTCCTCTCCCTCCCTCCAATGGCGAACGCATGGAGGAGGGACAAGCAGCCCCAGTTCCTCTCCTCCAAGTTCCTCTGCCTCCTCTCCTCCTCCTCCCTCCTCCTCCTCATCTTCTACTTCTTCTCCGTCCGACCCGCCAACCCTTTTCCCAATACCGCCCCTACCCTCTCCCCCAAGTCCCGCTTCTCCTCACCCTCCGCCATCTCCCCCTTCGACTGCTCCGCGTCGCCCCAGGCTCACCCCGTGATCGCCAACGTCGTCGAGGGCGTCAAGCACCCTTTCCTCTACTCCCTCTCCGACTTCGGGTCCCTCCCCGACAAACCCCACAAGAACATCGTCCGGACCCTCAAGGGGAAGGCCTTCCGGCGGCCCGACATATCGGTGACGGTGCAGGAGCTGCTGGAGGGGTTCCGAGGCGAGGGCAGAGATGGGTTTTTCGTGGACGTTGGTGCGAATGTGGGGATGGCCAGCTTCGCCGCCGCGGCGATGGGGTTCAGGGTTCTGGCTTTCGAGCCGGTTTTCGAGAACTTGCAGAGGATTTGTGATGGGATTTGGATGAATCGGGCTGGGGAGCTGATGGATTTGTTCGAGGCCGCTGCGTCGGATAGGGTTGGGAACATCACATTTCACAAGGTGACGTCTTTATGCTTGTTGAGTTAGTTGAATTGCTCTTAAGTTTGAAATTTTTAATCTGTATCATCAGTTAGTTTCGTTCTTAGAAAAAATGAAATGAATTTTATCTGCTGGCGGAGACTCTTGTTTCTAGGAGGCTAGTGAGGTTGGTGCATTTTCAGATTTTGTAGTTTATCATTCATCCAGTCAGTGTATATGTCACTTGAAAGAGTCTAGCCTAGGGGCAACATGGTTTGATCGGAATACGCATGTCATACAAAGGTTGAACTGGTGGAGAGGTAAATTTCCGATCCAATAAGGTATCTGCTGGAACTTCTGTGGTAATGTCAATGGAAGGCTAATAGAATATGGCTCCATTTGGCTTGGTTTGGTTTGGCCTAATAAATGGGATGTAACGTGAGTGGTAGGCTTTGGCCCTCAATCTTCTGTAATGCCTTTGGAAAGAAAATTTCAGTGCTTTGATGCATTCTGTGCATAAATGAAATTATTGAATTCGAAAAGACATCAATGTGCGGCTAGAACTAGAAGATAGAGTGCATTTCGGACTATTTACACTCTCAAAATTGTATTCCCTGTTTGCAAGTTCAACAATGAACGTCTTGAGCTCTCCTATTTTGAAATGACAATAATGGGCACAGTGTATCCATTGATGGGTACCAACATTGAAATTTTCTGTTTACATTGAAGCTGTGGACTAACAATTACAACATTGAGAAATAAGGATGTGGTCTCTATAATACTCGCTGAACCCGTTAAGACTGAATGAGTATGCAGTTCGGTGCAAGAGAGACCATGGCACTACAGCGATGATGCAAGACTCTTGTGTTGCTTCATTCTAATAAAAAAAAACTATATGTGTTTGAGTTCTATGATGAGATTGAAATGATAGGGAGGACAATTTGCATGAGCTCCTTCCGGTCATGGATCTCATCTGATCCGATCATGTTTTGAGTTCCTGATACTGATGCAGTCATTCTTACTAGAAGATTGAGCGTACAGTTATTCTTTTATTATTGGTATCTGGCTATGCTTTTTGCTGTGCTGATCATGTCTAGGCTGACTGATGATTTCAGTTGGTTGGTCGGCTCGACAACAGTGCTGTCTCAGCAGCCGGTGCCAAATTGGCATTCAAGTCCAATGAAGAAATAGAACTTCAAGTAAGGTCCATCCCACTGGATGAAGTGATACCAGACTCAGAACCCGTGCTTCTCATCAAAATTGATGTTCAGGGCTGGGAGCACCACGTTCTGAAGGGGGCCGTGAAGCTGCTGTCAAGAAAGGCAGGCGAGGCACCATATTTGATTTATGAGGAGGACGAACGGTTGTTGCAGGCAAGTAACAGCAGTTCCAAAGAGATTCGAGAATTTCTTCACTCTGTTGGGTATCGTCATTGCACCCAGCATGGTACAGACGCGCATTGCACCAAGAAAGGCTGATAGTGGATTAATTAACCCTAGCCTTGTTGACGGAAGATCACTGAATCAAGCATGAAAAGGGACAGTTCTTTAGCAGACTTATTTGTGAGAGTTTTGCCTGTAAGAGCTACCCTCGGACAGAATTTCCACTCAGTTCCTAGATGGAGAATTAGATTTGGAATGTGTAATGAGACACAGCCGTCCATTGAAGGAGCCAGTTATTGAGCGAGGAAGCACAGATACTTTATGGTTTTCTTGTCGAGTATAGTTAGGGATGGATCTGTTTCTGTTGGATCCCCAACACCCAATTTGTTATTATGTTCATTTATTGCAATTCATACTTTGTATTTGTAACAAATGACCTTGCGATGTACGAGCGAATGCAGAATTAATTGTTGGCCAGACCTTACAGAGGCATATTCGACACCTTTTCACTTGTAGCCTGGTTTTTCCTGTGATTTTATTGCTCCATGAGAATGAAGCAGTTTGACCACAATTAGAATGTACTTACTGGTAGTCTGGTTTAATTGGTGAAGTATGTATACAAATTGACAGTTTCATGGTTTTTGAGTTTGTCCTTATACGTGAACGAGAAGAGAACATAGGCTTCTCCATTTTACCAAAAATTCGGTCTCACGGCACCTCCATGAATAAAAAAGTTGGATGTGGATACGAGAAACGAGAGGACAGGATCCATGTAAACAATCAGAGGAGCGCTATAAATATACAGATTCCTTTCTCTTTTGTGATGTATAAAGGTACATAACCAATGCAACTCGAACTGGCTACTACCATTCTAGAAGAAAACATTCATAGGTACATATGCACACGAGAAAACTGTCTTGCACGTAATTCTCATAGTGAATCTTTGGTTAACCGAGCACTCTGAAACATTTCCTGCAAAAGAGAGAATCCCAGATGTCATGGGAGGAAAAGAATGACGTTTGTGCGACAATACTAATTACATTCAAATGGCACCGGGTGACTCAAATAATTCCATTAGCAAAGAAAGGGGAAAAGTGCCAAAAAAGTCCTAAACCTTTTGCATTAGTGCCAATTTAGTCCTAAACCTTTTTTTGGTGCCAATTCAGTCCTAAACCTTTTGCACTGGTGCCAATTTAGTCCTAAACCTTTTTTTTGGTGCCAATTAAGTCCTAAACCTTTTAAATTGGTGCCAATTCAGTCCTAAACCTTTTATTTTTGTGCCAATTTAGTCCTTCCGGTCAACTTTGACCGGAATTTGCTGACATGGAGCCTGCCGGCCGGCGGCGGTCACCGGCGCCGACGTGGCGCTGACGTGGACAAATTAAATAATATTTTAATATTTTTTGAATTTTTATTTTTTTCCTTTTTTTTCTTTTTTTTTCCACTTTTTTTTTTTGGTTTCTTCTTCATCTGGCCGGTCGCCGGTCCGGCGACCGGCCAGAGGCCAGTGGCCGGCGAGCTCGACCTCGCCGGCCACTGGGAGGCCGGCCACTATCCGGCGAGGGCGAGCCTCGCCCAACCATGGCGAGGCTCGAGCTCTCGCCGGAGGCCGCTGCGAAGGCGAGCCTCGCCATGGTCGGGCGAGGCCCGACCTCGCCGGATCTGGCGAGGGCGAGCCTCGCCCAGCCGCCGGCGAGGCTCGACCTCGCCAGATCCGGCGAGGTCGGGCCTCGCCCGACCATGGCGAGGCTCGCCCTCGCCGCGGCCTCCGGCGAGGGCTCGAGCCTCGCCATGGTCGGGCGAGGCCCGACCTCGCCGGATCTGGCGAGGTCGAGCCTCGCCGGGGCGAGGCTCGCCCTCGCCGCGGCCTCCGGCGAGGGCTCGAGCCTCGCCATGGTCGGGCGAGGTCGGTCCTCGCTAGCGGCTGGGCGAGGCCCGACCTCGCCAGATCCGGCGAGGTCGAGCCTCGCCCGACCATGGCGAGGCTCGGCCTCGCCGGGCGAGGCCGCCCTCCCCAGTGGCCGGCGAGGTCGAGCTCGCCGGCCACTGGCCTCTGGCCGGTCGCCGGACCGGCGACCGGCCAATGAAGAAGAAACCAAAAAAAGTGGAAAAAAAAAGGAAAAAAAGGAAAAAATAAAAATTCAAAAAAAATATTAAAATATTATTTAATTTGTCCACGTCAGCGCCACGTCGGCGCCGGTGACCGGCCGCCGGCCGGCAGGCGTCCACGTCAGCAAATTCCGGTCAAAGTTGATCGGAAGGACTAAATTAGCACAAAAATAAAGGTTTAGGACTGAATTGGCACCAATTTAAAGGTTTAGGACAATTGGCACTAAAGGTTTAGGATTAAATTGGCACCAATGCAAAAGGTTTAGGACTAAATTGGCACCAAAAAAAGGTTTAGGACTAAATTGGCACTTATGCAAAAGGTTTAGGACTTTTTTGGCACTTTTCCCGCAAAGAAAGCCTCTGGGTTAATGCAGCATAAAGTCAATAACATGGCCAAATAAATATCTTTTCTAAGAGATTGATGATGAAAGACAATCAAGATAGTCTCAAAACTTCCAAAAATCACAATGAAGAAGCTAGCAACCAAAAGAGTGAAGAAATACAGCTGCTACAGAATCCAGAAAGACATGACTCGTTCTTGGATTTGACAAACTTTGACAATTTTTAGTATGTAGTGCAATACCTCGTCAATTTAAAGTCCCACATGATATGGCATGGCTTGATTTTGGCATAAACTCTATTAGCATTATTTTGGCCCACTTGTTTTCGAAGGACCAGCTCTCTCCACCATGACATCATATAGTTGCTTCCCATTCTGATATTTCAAGGAAAATAGTCATAGATTAGATTTCGAACCTTCACTGGCTCCACAACCTAAAAGCAGTGAGAAGCTGAACAAGATGCTGCATGGTTTTGCAGCAATTGCAATTTACTTATATCTTTTACTTACAAAAATTACTGGAAAGAAATGCACTTGTCCCTCGGGTTTTGTTTGTGTCTCTTTGAAGTACACAAGGATAGGAAAATTTGGCCACCAGAGCTCCCAATTCACAAAGGTGGAGTATCTGAAGAGATGCAGAATGCAAAGCAGCGGCTTCTATTATAACAGGAAGGAGTTTTTTTTCCCAAGTTATTGGAGCAACTAAATACTTACTTCCACCGATTTTTCCCCCCTACAAAGACATTTTCACCTGATTCTTGAAGCTCCTCTCCAACTTTCACCTCCTAAGATTATGAAATATTATAGCACCATGCGGTGAATTTATGCAACCAGTAAGTTATGTCATGTTTCTTATAAAATCCAAAACCCATGAAACCAGGGAGCTGGGTAGCCTAAAATTACTTTGAGTCAATCTCATAGCATATGACTTGACAAGAAGAATCATCCTCCTGTAACAACTAACTGATCTTTTTGAGATTTTGAAATGAAGGGAAATTCTTTAGGGTGGTCATGGCTCAAGCTAAAGTTACTATGACATGGCTCAAAGCCTTAAACTACACTTACTAAGACATAATATGAGTAATGGAAGAATTCCGGAAATAATGAAAGTAAACATACGATGGAAGAAACTAGTGAATCATGGTATTAAACCATCTTCAGATTCCAATTGTTGCATAATAGGTGGAGTCAGTTCAGATTGACACATCAGCTCAAAGTACTCTCTAACTGAGGATGATCTTAAATAGAGAATAACAAAAGCAGCAGCTTCAGCTTCCAGAATTACAATCGCCAAGGTCCACCTTGAACTTTTTAAGTCAAAATAGTGAAGGGCCAGAACCATGCTTGAGTGCAAAAAATTCAGACAATAGAGATATAGGTCAGGAGAATCTTCTTCTATCACAATACACATAGAGACAAGAACACCACATTAGTTTTCTTGTCAATTAGCTCATGCATGAATTGCACACTTGCGATGAAGATCGATAAACGTACCAGAGCCTCATTATCAAAGACAAATCTCACTCTAGTAGTCTGGATCAGAAGGGGAAGAAAGAAAATAGAGTCAGCATTTAGGCAAACTAAATCACAATTCGCATTGATTAATAAGCAGACATTGTCGAAGGAAACTCAGAATCTTTAACTAGTTATTGACTAAGGAAGCAAATTTGGGTGGCATGTCAGACAAGAATTTTCTACTACACTTTAAAACCTACATGCAAATATTGATCCTTAATTATGGGTGAGGATCCTCTACTACTTGCTGTGCTCCCCTTGATGTCTCAACAAATTTCAACCGTTGATAAAAGTCTCATTTTCATGAATCATTGGTTGAGATTTATTGAGGCACCGGGGGGAGCACCGTACCGGTAGAGAATCCATATGCCTTAATTGTAACATCACCTGAAATAATAAGAGCAGACCAAGTAGACCAACAGGGGCAGCAGGTAACAGATTATTTGTATAGGCTAATCCACCAGCCATACCTGATTCAAATCAACATTCCTGTTAGCTTCTTCGTCGCCGTTTGACCATTTAGCAACTGATCTATTTTTTCTTAATGACAGTATATATGAACATCCAAGCAGCGAATTCTAAAGATTTGGAAAAATGAAACAGTCAAGATTGGTTCAGTAGCCAGTATGATAAGCCCCAAATCAAATATTACGACAGGAGGATTACATACTTCTGAAGGTTCACCTGAATCATCCTATCACAATTAAGTTTGTGGAGAGCGAGTAGAAGCAAACTTCAACGTGAGAAAAGCAATGTTATAGGGCACTTACCGAGTAAGACAATCGGTATTCTATAATCAGGGTCAGGAACTACAGTCTCTCTCTGGGTGACCTTCCTCCCAAGCCGTCATACATTACAATGACCAACTGTATCAGGCCATAGCTCCCCGAAGAGCTCCAAATTCACAAGTATCAAAATTACCAAAACAGTTAAAGACAAGCCCTTTTCTTGTACATCACAACAACGAGTCCCACCCAGCAAAACAACATTATTGTGCTAAGCCAAGTTTTGAACGCAAAAAGACTGAATTCAAGATATGACAACAGACAAGAAGAGGCGAAGAAGAGCAACCAACCACGGAGGCAATCTCAAGGCGTCCTCTCGCGCTGCTGCTGATTTCCCTCCTCACAAGATTGGCTTTGGAAAGCAACTCGCCATGAAATGAGCTCCTGGAGCTCCTAACGCGGAACCCACCAGTGTCTCCTCTATCTGTTCAAAATGGCGCATGTAAGAGACCACAAGAAGCTGTTCCTCAATCCCAACGAAAGCAGCACAGCGAATCAACAGCAAATAGCTCAAAAAGGTGAGCTTTTGAACCTTCAAAAACTGTAAATGAACGAGCTTTGATTTGCTTACTTCTTGACGGGAGGAAGAGACTGGTGGACAAGAGAGCACTTGCCATACTCTCTCTCTCTCTCTCTCTCTCTCTCACCTGTTTTACAAATAAAGAAGAAAATTTGAGCTCTGGTTCTGCAAGCGCAAGCGAACCACTGCACCCCCAAAAAAGAAAATGTTTTCGCTGCAGACAGTGGAATATTACCCTTAACCCCCTCTACTCCAATTACTGCTTGCCATGGGTGTGGAGGGTATTTCGGTAAGTTTATGTTTGTGGTTGTCCCCATTCTTGAAACCACGAGCGCCTTATCCTGGGCATTAGCGGCAAAAACACCTCGGCTGCTCTGTTATTTTCATCTCCTCTCGTTTTTTAGGTTGAGTTCTCCCGGTTGTACTCGGTCCAACACAAGCACGAGGGAGCTTGAGCATCCTCTTTGACATGGCGAATTCTCTATGCTTTGCTCCGACTTGTTCTGTCCGGCCTCCACCCAGAGTGGGTACTTCCTCTTCCTCTCTTCCTCATCCTCCTGTCCTATGTGGACGTGACATTGAATTCTTGATTTTCTTGTTTGTCAAATCTTGAGTTGACATTCGATCTTTTTTCTGTTTTGCGGGGTGGGCGTTGCAGGAGCAGTGATTGGCTATCCGGTTGCTGGGAAAGTTCTGAGAGTCAATGATGCGTGTATTGGGACTAAAACTGCAAGATTTCAGTCTCTGGAAGTCAAGGTGATAGCTTCTGATGCTAATCTTTCTTCTTGAATTGTGGTGACTTTAGTATATGGGAGATGAGGGGTTTTGATGCTGAAGCAAACGGATGAATTGTTTGATGCATTAACTTCTTGGGTGTTTAGTGATGAGATGACTCTGAGTTGGTCCATACCAAATGAGGGTGCGATTTCCGCGAGCTTTTTGGAAATCACCTTTCTTGGACATCCCCTGCAAATTATGTAACCTGTGCTTGGGCGATTATGTAATCCATGGGCAACAGGGGTGGATTGTATCGATCTTTCATTTGGTTGTGAGCAATTTGCAGTTGGGAGAAGTTCCTTGGAAGTTTATCGGGTGGCTATAACTTCGTGCAAGAAATCAAGCTGGATTACGCCACAGTGACAGTGAAAAGTATTGCGCCATTGATATTCTGGCTATTTGAATGGTTTGTACAACATAGAAGGATTAATCACATGATTGTTAGCTTGAACAAGAGGGCAAATATGGAGAAATAACCTTTCACAACAAAAGTAACATGTAAAATGGATATTCGTTAGATGAGTCTTGTCAACAAGTGGCCCTAGAGCACTTGTTCACCATACTTAATAAGGAAACATCTTTACTTTCAATACACTGATTACACACAACACAAGAAAGATAGTGGATTGGAAATGACAAATTTTCTTCATTGAGGTGTTTTGACAAGTGACGTGAGGGCACTTCTCAACAAAATCCTTTTTGAATGACCTTTTTGAATTTGTACGTATTGAGTTTGTTCTCCATGATTGTTTTTTTGTTTCTTTGGCTTGAACATTGTCTCGTGGTTTTACAGGCTGCAGAGAATAGTCCAGGCACGAAAACCCGAAGCATTGTTTGTGCTAATTGTGATGGAAATGGTAATGGCCAAGTATTGATTCTTGAATACTGTTTACTGACTCCTAAATTTTGTCGTAATGTTCAAGACTAGCTACATTCTGCATAAAATCACAATGAGTGCTCTCCACTATCCACATCCACTATTGTAATACTATGTTATACACTGCCGATCTGTATACTGTGATGTAATATTTTGTACCTGACATGAACATTCTTTGCTGATATGCACATTTATGAGCTTATTGCTCCTGATACACAAATTATATCCATTGTATTACATGATATCTGAAGCATTGAATAGTAAGCTTTCCTTTTGGAGTATGGCCTGTAATTTTTAACACGATGTTAAGATTTCCTCTGTGCTTATATGGCAAATTCTTATGATAAATGGACCATCATACAAGTGTTTTTCTACTTGTTCCACTGCTCAACATGAAAAAAGTCCCTGAAAAAAAGAGTCCCTTTGAGATGCAACATAGTTAGGGAGAAATGCACTCACATTTAGAGACAAGGCAAACTGTTTTCTTGGTTTCTCTCATCTTCCATCAATTGGCTGTCGTTATGGTCGAGGACGAGCTTTCAGAAATATTCAGAAAAAAAATTCCGAGGAAGTGGCATCTGGTGTCTCTATTTGTTTAGTTCATCTGATCATAGAAACTTGAAACTCGTCTACTTGGATGATCATTTTCTGTGCAAAAATGTCGGGCTTGCTTTATTACCAAGTGCTAGTATTCTAGTGGGATGCAGCGCGGTATTTGGAATAGAAGATTTTGATTTTCCTCCGTGAAACCAGGTGCAGTGCAGTGTTCCCAATGTGAAGGGACTGGAGTAAACTCTGTAGACCACTTCAACGGACAGTTTAAAGCCGGCGCGATATGTTGGCTTTGCAGGTACTTGAGCAATCTCTCTCTCCCATATGTTTAGTCACGGTACCGATTTGCTTATGGCCAGTTTTAGCAATATCTTTTTCTCTTTCCTTTTACCCTCAATTCATGATGTGGTTTTAACTTCGAATTTGTTTTGCAGAGGCAAAAAGGAGATGTTGTGCGGGGACTGCAACGGAGCTGGTTTCCTCGGTGGATTCATGAGCACATTCGACGAATGAATTTCTTCTTTTTCACTAAATTCATTATTTTCGGTAATGTGCACGAGCCTCAGAATACAATTTCCCTTCATAAGGATAGTACGCAATGTGCTGTTTTGAAGTCCCGATAGGAGAAGGATGATGTCCGTTATGTACCAAATACATTCAGTTCTTTAGTGTTCTCATATAAGCTTATATATGGAAGAGGTATTTGATGGAGTGGTTAAGGCACGACAAGACTGGAACATATTTTCTTTCGAGCCGATGTGATCGGCAGCGTTGAGTTGACGTCCTGTCGTGGTTCGAGAAGAGACGCCGATCTTGCAACGGCATCCTTGTCGCTGGTCATAGCAAACCCTTCTTGGGCAAGTCCTCGTCCATCAGTCTTGGCCATAATTCTCAAGCTTGGCAATCCGAAGCTCCAGCGTTGCGAGTTCCATGCCTTTTCTACGCACAGTCACACAGACGCAAATCATTGACAAGCATAAAAGTTGAAGAAAATTTGAAGGGGAATAACGGAAGTTAAAAAAAACAAACATGGCCATACTCATGATAAGAAAATGGAGTAGAACTCGCGCCAGGTAGGGGTCGAACCTACGACTTTCTGCTTAGGAAACAGACGCTCTATCCACTGAGCTACAGGCGCTGGTTTTGACACTCTCATACTAATATTTTATTCTTCTATTAGTTTCTTACCCAGCACCTGCTAGTAACAGGAAGAGAGGATAGGGATCTGTATGATTCAATTGTACTCGAAAATGTCTTTTTGGGAACTTGGTGAATCTATGTTCGTCATAAGCTGACTCGCCATGGTTTCGAATGAGACCGAAGTGAACTGTTCCAATTTCAGTTCTTGGTTTTTCCATCCTTATGGATTATCCTCAAGTACTAGAAAGTAAAAATGATATTTACAAATAGATTGTCGTGTTAAGATCAAGGAAGCATATAGTGCTAACGATATCAATGATAACAATAAAATTTTGATTCTATTTGAATCTTTTCAATTGTTTCCACGACTACCGTCCTATCTATGTTGAAACCCCAAATGGACCCACCATCCTGAAATGACTTGAACCATCTCGAAATTCCAATTTGTTTGAATTCGATTAGGCTATTTCGATGAATCTCTTGTGGACAGTCATATGGTAAAATAATGGCTCGATAAGATGCAATCAGCTTCTAATGCGCACTAAGGCCCCGTTTGGTTCGACTTTGGGGGAATGCTTTTGGGGGAATGCAAATACCTTTGAGCTAAAGGGATTTTCCGAAATGCAAGTAGTGTTTGGTAAGCGTTTTTTAAAATCTAAAGGACTTTTGCTAATTTTTTTTTTTAAAAAAAAAAGCTCCGGTTGACCTACACCGCCGGCCACCACCGCCGGCCAAATCTGGTCGCCGGCCAACCGCCGACGACCAGATCTGGTGGCCGGCGACCACCGCCTGGGGTCTCGCGACCCCCAGGCGGTGGTTGCCGGAGTCGGGCTAGCCCTCAGGCGGCGGTCGCCGGCCGCCGGACCTCGGTTTAGGGAAGATGACCAGTGTCGATGAATAGTGCAAGTTGCATTCCGAAAATGCAACTTCCCAAAGCATCTCTGATGAAGCATTGGCCAAAGGTCCTTCGGTAACATTCCAAATGTAATTGCATTTCTCTAAAGTGAGTAAAAAAAATTGCCAAACACCATTTGCATTTGGCCAAGGGACTTTAGAGCCCAAATGAGCATTGGGAATGCTGAACCAAACGGGACCTAAACTGTTTTGAAGCCTCTTTCTAGTGAACATACGCCATGAAGACTCGTCTATGTTGCGTTCGTGACATGACTCGACCATAACCTCCTCACTGTGCAATCCATCAAAGACTCGGCCTTGTCGGAAAAGGGTTCGGAACGAGGCAGGAGTTTAGGAGGTTAGGGTTCAACCCTAACAAGAACATAACAGGCACAGTAACACTTCGCACAGCCAGTGTTCCAAGATACTGCATCCTAAATCCCAATCAGATACTCCATCAATAACAAACACTCCACACGCTAGTATACGTCAATGTAAAGTCAAGGGGCAAAACCATTCATAAACGAAATTCATGTCTCCCTATATGCGGGAGACATTAGCTTCATAAATCAAGAAACGATTAGCCAAGTTTTTCAATGTGAAAAGTTATGTACAGCAGAACCTTATGCTCCGCGTGAGGAAAAGAATTCAGGGGTCACATTTGACAGGTTAAAACCAACACATCGAAGGACTTGCTTGCGGTTTGCAAAGAAATTGTGCAGGTCCAAACACAAATGTAAACTGTCAGGCTTTTTGCCCCATTACTTACAACAGATCGGTACAACACTTGGTTTTCATACGCACATCACAACAGTATCAGACGAAGAATGTCGCCAGAGTACTTGAATGATTTCTCAGTCTCTTCCAAGCAATGGTTCTTCTCCTCTCTGGTCCAGCTCTGGCGACACGACATGTGAAATTACACGTTAAACACCAAAACAAGCAGTTTACACGTCAAAACCATGGAACTAAGTTTTTCATTTGAATATATAATAGCGGAGACCATTTACAGATCTAGTCTCATAAATAAACGATTTAGATGAAGAGTGCCGAGGAATTACTTCAGAGACTTTGTTCAGCTTGTCCCTCACATTCTGCAATAGTTGGGGAAGTTCACCATCCCACTTATAGAACTCCAACTCCTTGTTATCAAGTATCTTTTCAGCCACCTAAAACAAGATTAAATTTAGAGATGAATGAAATGTCACTTCCGTAAGCAGATCGAGCATATAAAAGATACTCCAGAAAAGTCGGAAGATGCTCAGGGAAGTAGACAGCAGGGTAGGATAACGATGCCAATGAATCTCGAAAAGTTTTCGTAAAACCAATCCTTTCTCTGAGTGAAGGACGGGTTATCTGTCACTCACCTCCTTCCGAATTGCCCTTGACATGGCAGATCAGATATAGATAACTTTTTATACTTTTAGATGGATGAATTGGGTCCCGGCAGATTCTATAAATAAAAAAGATTGGCTTTATACTTTTGGCGCAGTTGAAAGATGCTCATCGAGGTAACTGCTTTTTTGACAGACTATAGATTCTCTCTTTGTGGATGAGCTCTTAGGGGCTTGGAATCCTATATATGGCTTTGGCAACCCCCTGGTGCCTCTCTACAAAATTATATTTAATGATCAAAGAATAAATTGCCTATTGCCATCTAATTCTAATTCAACATTGTACAACACATTCTCCGTAGGATCCAAGAAAAAGATGACAAATTTAAAAGACCCACAACGCATAAGAATAAGCACAGCTTTCAATATCCACGTAAAGGAGGGGGAGGCAGAATGGTTGAGTATTCGGTGGCATTCATAATCTTTAAGCTAACATGCAATTTAGTTTCTTCTGTTTGGACTAGCCTCGAGACAGCATATTTGACCTCTTCGAGTATGAAGAATATCCATCTAATACACTGATTTATGCACAAATGAATTGAAACAGAAATAAACCGATTGATTTCAAAGCCTTAGGGCTTTACCTTTTTCCCAATCATCCGACCACCAGCACTGTGGGCAAAGTAAACATTGTAGAAGTGACAGATGAATGCTTGAGGATCTGTCTCAGACAATTCTTTGAGATAACGGGCATATGTCACCCCGGGTGAAGAAGGTTCAGGAATGTTATAACCTTGCTCTTTGAACCACTCCAGATCCTTCGCCAGTTTTTCTGACCTCTCCAAACCAGTATTTCTGAACTCAGCATCTATACTCAAAACAATTCAAAGATTCCTATTGGCTCAGGGTCATGACTAAGGTCAAGATAAATGCACACGGAAAGGAAAAACAGGTGCATATGTATGTCAACAAAGGTCAGTCCTAATTTCTAGCATTTAGCAGGTTGCAGTGAATTCATAGTGTCCTAAAAATAGGTAAAGTTTATTCTCAAGTCACAAAATTAAATAAAGACCAAGTGGATTTGTTTTTTCTTTTCTTTTGGGAGAAAGTTGAAAAACTAAGGACTTGTTCCGAAAGGATCCTGGAAATTATGTACAGAATATGTTTGAAGTTCAAGCACCAGAAGAACAGTTTTCAAGCAGATTTTCAACTAAGAAAATGCAACAGCCAGATAATATTCTGATTCCACAGAACTAGTTGTTTAGAATGAGGACCGTGTTACATAATACTTCTTCGCATTCGTGTCTACAACCTAGAACAAGAATAGGTAGATAAAAATCAGAGAAGTTATTTTGCTAATCACGTGTTAAGAGTACAAAGTACCCCCCCTTCTTCGTTTCCCCAAAAAACAGAAGCACCTCCCAATTAAACAAAGTGATAATAATAAACAAGCACATTTGAAAAGCCAATTGCAGCATTCTCACATGGAAAAGAAAATGGTTCGAGAACCAAGAATCCAACATCCTAATTCTACGTTCCTTTAAGATCCTAAATCACAATAGACCAGCTTTGGCTGGCAATAGACACAAAATGGCATTACTAATATCTGAGCACTAAATGTGGACTGCAATGCAGAGGAGTCCTACTTCTGAATGAAAACAAGAGGTTTGATGCTGCTTTATCTGCTGCCAGCAATATACCATCAAAAGAGCTGCAAATCTTAAAAAAAAAAATTTAAACCGAGAAGAACATTTAATGTGCATGACCTTGCAGGAAGAAATCCCCCATCACACACAAGAAAAGAAAAGGACAAGCTTTTGAACAAGTTCATCCAATGCACGCATTCGCTAAATTCGTCAGGCAGAAAGAAACGTGCCATTGCGTGTTTCAAACTGTTAAGAGACTCGATCATTCCTCCTCTGCTAAGACTACAACTTTTTCGCACCATAATTTTCAAACAATGACTAGTTGCAGCAATAAGACACAGAAGCAAGAAAATGGCACGGCACACAAAGAAACTCAGAAAGGAGCGACACCTTTTTCTGCTAGGAGGGAAACCACTAATCCTCCTTCAGGATAAAAGGAAAAACTATCCAACAATCATCCGTATCTGAGATTAGCTTGACATCTAAACAGCCATATATCTCTAACAGGTCCATCTCACCATATCAAAAGCATCATCCAACCACTCAAAACCAGCATCCCAATAATCATAAGTCATCACAACCACACAAAATCAATCAGACCTGATCATAACACCGAAAAACAAACCAAGAACCAATGACAACCCCAAAGAAACCACGAACAAATCAACCACACTCACAGAAGGGGAAAGCAGAATCCTCCACAATCCTCTCAAGCGTATCATACACCAACTTGCTGTCCACCAGGAACTTCAAGTACCCATCGACACTCGGTTCCCACTTCGCCACCGACCTCTCCTCGGGCTCCTTCACCTCCTTCTCTCCTTCCTTGGCCTGATCCCTCGTGTGCAATTTCATGGCCACAAACCTCATCTCCTCCACAAACCCCTTCGCCTCCCCGGGGTACCTCTTCTTCGGCTTCTCCGCCGTCGTCGCCGCGACGACCACCGCCTTCGGGGGCATCTTCGCGACTCTGCGAACCGCCCGAAAGGACCCTTTTTGCAAGAAACTAGTCCCTAGGCTAGCGTTCGCGAGGGGAAAGAGAACCTGGGCAGGAGGCGATTTCAACTGGGCGTTGCTTAAGAAGCAGGTGGAGTGCGGCGCCGGGGTTAAAGAAGCCATTGACGCTGCCCGAGAGATGGAAGAGTGTACGGTACCCCAAGCGGGAAATCAAACAACACAGAGAGAGAGAGAGAGAGGGAGGGTTCACGCAAGTCTGGTAAGAAAGCGTTGGTGGGTTTGGCTTGGAACGAGGCTGCAAGAGTAATCTTCAAGACGGGGGGCACAGGCTGTATGATACTACACTACCGATTATGGGCAATAAAAGAATGGCAAGACAATGATGTGTGCTGGGCTGTGGGGGATATTATATTGCCCTGCCGTATGGGTGGCGTGCGAGCTTTATCTGGAAGCTCCCATGACTCGCTCTGCGTATCAAGAAAACGCAAACGGGGAAGCGGTGGCGCGAGGGGGAGGCCGCCGAAGGGAGGGAGTGAACAAGAACTCACGACGGTCGGCGCGGGGCGAAACACAGAAAGCAGACAAGAACTCGAGATTACGAGGCCTTGGTCTTGGTTTTGGGATTTCGCAAGTTGTGGTTTCTTGGGTGAGATTTCGCTTCGGGCGATGCGAAGAGGAAACGTGTGGAACTGTTTTGTGTGGCAACTTTCCAACGTTTCGGTTCCGTGGGAGGACAAAGAACAAAAAGAGGAAAAACGAGAAAGAGGCAAGGAACTCTGTCGAGCATGGGCCCAAACATATATCATCCTAAGAACCAGCTACTTCGTATCAAATTAGCTTTTTTTTCCAAGAGATTATCGACGTTTTCGATGAACCTCTCAATAGCTCGTATCGTGTTTGCTTAACCGAAGTGATTTTTGGCTCCGATTGTTTCACTGGAGATGAATTATTTGAAAAATATATTCCTGAAAAATAATTGCCCGTACCCTCGAAATAATTAGTCAACGAAAGCTATTTTGATTACCGATAGCAATTTATATCTAAACATTTTCATGGACGGCGAGAATCGATATGAACATTACTTGAACGAATATGAGACCCTTGAAGTTTATGCCTAGAAGTCGTCTCTTCTCGACCTCTTGATTGAAAAACGACCGGTTGATTGCTGGCGTGGTGGGCTATAAGTATGGGTCGATAATTTGACATCGGAAATCTTCTCTTGAATCATGTCTTCTGTTAATTACTTTTGTATGGTTGTAAAATTCTACCATGCCCTCATGACAAGTTTTAGGACTTCCCGTACATATATACTTGCCAGCTATTTCATAACAAAATTTTGCCATGTTCCCTCTTGTCACTAATTCTGAAATAAGCGTTAACAGTTTAGTGATAGACGGGTCTAGCTTTTCTTCAAGAGATTATTATAACAATGAACCTCTAAACTGCTTGTATTGTGTTTGCTTAATTGAAGCAATTTTTGTTTACGATTGTTTTGCGAGAGATGAATTACTTGTAAAATAATTTTCCTAAAAAAACGTTTGCTCGTGTTGCTTGAAATAATCAGTTGAAGAAAACTGTTTTGATTATCGACAGCAATTTATGTCTAAACATTTTCGCAGACAATGAGAATCGATCTAAACATTCCATAAACGAATTTGGGAACCTTAAAGTTTATGCCTAGAAGTTGCCTCTTCTCGACCTCTTGATTGAAAAACAATCCGTTGATTGCTGGTGTTGCAGCAGTGTTGTAGTGTGGTTGGCTCTAAGGCTGCGCATGGCAACTTGCCAAATAGTGTTTAATTCTGTTCTTTTGTTCCCAGAATCAGTTTGGGAATAGAAATCCGTTTGTTTAATTTTTTGATTCTGGACACAAATTCTTGCAAATTTGTGCCCAGAATCAGTTTTGGAAGTAGAATCAAGAATAAAAAAAAGTAGCTTCTTGATTCTGGGAACAAAAATGAGAATCAGTTTTTTTTTCTTCTTCTTTTTCTTGATTTTTAATGTAGCTTCTAATGTCCGGCGCGAGGGCCACCCTCGCCGTATCTAGCGAGATTAAAATATTTTAATAAAAAAATATTATTAATAAAAAAAATTTTACCAACCATGGCAAAAAAAATTTAAAAAAATATTTTCAATAAAAATATTTTTTATTAAAATATTTTAATAAAAAAATACAAAAATATATATATTTTACCGGCCATGGCCAGCGACCAGGCCATGGCAAAAAAATAAAAAAAATAATTTCAATAAAAATATTTTTTATTAAAATATTATTAATAAAAAAATATTTTACCGGCCATGGCGAAAAAAAAGAAAAAAATATTTTCAATAAAAATATTTTTTAGTAAAATATTTTAATAAAAAATTATTTATAAAAAAATATTTTACCGGCCATGGCCAAAAAAATAAAAAATCATTTTTAATAAAAGTATTATTAATAAAAAAATATTTTACCAGCCATAGCCAAGAAGGAGGAGAAGAAAAAAAGTAAAGAAAAAAAGAAAGAAATATTAAAATATTTAAAATATTATTAATAAAAAGAAATTTTATGCCGTTACCAAACGTATTTCTGTTCTTTTATTATTTCAGGAATGGAAATTTTGAGTCGTTACCAAACGCCTTCAAATGCTCAGAATCAGTTCCCGAGCACAGAATAAAAAAGAATCATTTCTGAACAGAATCAGTTCCCGGGCACAGAATCGTTGCCATGCGCACCCTAAATATGGGCTGATAGTTCATGAATGCAAAGGTCACAAAATTCGGCTGCGTCTCGGTCCTAGTAGGTATATCTCACTTCCACTAAACGGGGCTGTGCCACCTCTAACACTTCGGTGAAAACTATTATCGAACGAGAAAACTCGTTTATCATGGAAGAGGAAATTTTGGAGAGGTGAAATTTGATTCTTTCACGTGTTTACTGGGCGGATTGATTGGCTAATTATGATTTGAGCCGAAGCACACACCAAAGGATCTAGAATCACTATTATAAGCTGATCAATCTAGGAAGTTCTGATATTCGTAGAGTCTGTTTATGCAACTTTGGCTTTTGGCCCTCCTTTTGCTACCCGAGAAAAGATGTAACACAACCTTAAACTTTGCCTCATCGTGGATGAAGCTTCCTCTTAAGTAAGAGGTGAAATTGCTTCGTCTGAGGCCACGTTCGGATCTCGGCATCCCTTGAGCGTTAAACACAAAGAGGGTATTCCCTTTTCTTGGAGATGAAAAAGATTCAAATTAGGGAAATTGGGCATGCGGGTACCGGCACGTTAAATAAAAAAATGCAGTCATGTCAGCCCACCAGGTGTATATACTTAAACAGGCAGAGTGGCCCTAGTAGGAACTTCGGCTCTTGCTCATTAGTGAGGAAACATAATTAAGTACACAACGTTAATATCTGTCTTGAGACTTGAGTATAGCTTGCTTAATTAGCATAGAGACCCAAACCTGTCTCATCAAAGCAAACATCGAAAGTCACAATGCTAAGATTTCAAGGCCGGTAATTTGTACTGCATCTTAAAGAAGGGATTTTTGTCGAATCGATGAAAAAAAAAAGAAATCAACTCGTTACACACTTGCAAGTTTGATTAAAAGATGTGATGCTAAAAAAGAAAAATATGGAAAACGGTGTTGATGGAAGATAGAGGTGGTTCAAGCTTTGTTCAGCACAAATGGGAAGGTTTGATACATGCCTAACTTAAATATAGCAGCATTAGTCCTAACATCGTGTTTGGTCAAGGGAATTCTACGGGCGGACGAAGGATTTTAGACGCGCGTCTTCCTTGAATAGAGAAAAAGAGATGGAGGGAGAACAAAGGAAAGGATCGAACGGATCCATAGCGCGTGCTTCGAATCCTTCTGGATCCGTCCGAATGCGGAGGCGATTTGGGCGGAATCAATCGAATTCATATTGTCAATGAGTAATTGCTTCTCCCTTCTCGCTCGCATCGCTCGGTGCTTATGCATTTCTTTCCGTTCGTTGCCACAATATAACTCGATCGCTCATTCTTGTTTTTTGGCGAGGGTAGTTTTTCGAAGGGACGATGACACAAACAGTCCCTCAACTTTGGCCCAACGTGCAATTTGATCCTTGAACTTTTAATTTGTTCAATGTAGTCCCTGAACTTTAGTTTAAGATTCAATGTGGTCCATGAACTTTTAATTTGTTCAATTCAGTCCCCGAACTATATGAAAATGTTCAATGTATTTCAGGGACTGAATTGAAAATTTACCAAAAGTTCAAGGATGACATTGAACAAATTAAAAGTTCAGGGACTACATTGCACATTGGGTTAAAGTTCAAGGATTACATCGAACAAATTAAAAGTTATGGAATCAGATTATATATTGGGCCAAAGTTCATGGACTGTTTATGTCATTTATCATTTTTCGAACGGGCTTGGGAATGAAAAGGGTGCTCTTAGATTCGAGTTTAATGCGACTTTCATAAGCGCAATGCGTTACTTGACTTGGTTCGTGGGGGCCTCTCTTGTTTTAATGGGCCGATGCTGCAGCACATGATCGAGCAATATGAGGTTATAATGAATGAATTGGGCTTGGTCATGACATCCAAATGATTCTAATTGGAGGGCTCTCTCCGACCACTCTAATCGATGAATTTACAAGCACGGATATCGTTCGCGTTTAAGTTTGGTACGGTCTGCATGTAGGCGATGTTCATAATTCGTGAGCCGGCATGATTGGAGGGAGTTTCTCGTTGGAAGAAAATTCTGTAATTAATAAAAGTAAATCAAGATAGGTGTAGACTATACAAGTACCTCCTCTCATTTGATTTTGGAGTCTCAAGTGACTAAGGATGCCAAAAAACAGAGCACAGTTTTCACATCAATCATAGTTTTCTCTTATAAATGAAAAAACTGCTGGCTCTAACGACCCTCTTTGGATAGGCATTGTTGAAAGTTAACCAAAACGTCATCATACCACAGGAACAAACTGCGAATTGTAATGTCATGCTCGTGCGGTAAGTCATACATTGATTACTTTAACACTAGTTATGTTGCCCCGTGCTTTGCAAGGTTTTCTTCATTTTAATCAATGTAAATCAATGACCGATACATTACATAAATCAGAAATTATATGTCATTCGTTTTGTTAAAAGCAGTTCTCTGCCCATGCATTGCATGATTGTAATTTCCTCTTCTTCTTTTTCGGTAAATCGCGATTTTAATTTCGAGTTTCGTTTATTATGATTTGAACCTGTGCCTGAGATTTAAAAAAATATTTGCCAATATTCTCTTTTCATTTTGGTGAGATATTAAACAAAGAGCAAATTGATTAATATGAAAACGGCAAAGTAATATTATAGACGTACTACAGATTTCGAATGCTGAAAATCTACCCATCTTGCTGGACTTCAATTACAAGACCCATATGACCACAAAAAACAAAAAAAAGAAGAGAAATTAGAAGACCCAATATTTTTATTTTTATTTTTACCGAATTTTCTTTGTATTTATAATCATGGCCGTATAAAAAAAGAGATACTTTAATCTCATTTTTTAAACCATCTTTTGTTACTAACAGTTTTGTCCACATAGCGCAAATCCAATTTTAACCACAAGACAACCATACGAAAATAATTAACAGAAGACATGATTCAAGAGAAGATTTCCAATATCAAATTAAATTATGACAAGAAAGACCAAAATAAAAGATTAAAGAAAAAAATACAGCCGAGAAATGCCTTGACGACTTTGATCGAACAGTTGGTGGGCATTTCGATAGGACTGGCTTTTGCTAAAACTAATAAAATTCCAATCAAATATTTAAAATTCAAATTGTACAAAATATATCATAGGTTAAATATTATAGTTAAAGTTGAATCCATTTCAATTTTTTTTTTCGAATATCAATGTTAGATGAGCGGCAAATTGAGTTTTTTTTTTTATCCAACTCACGTAATCTAAGTAGGCGCCTTTAATTGTTTATTATTTTAATCTTTCCAAAAAAACTTTATCGATCAGTTTGTACTTGCTCATTAGTCAACACAACATAAATAAATAAATAATCGCAAGCAATGTCGCTCCACCTCTTGATGTTGAATTTTGGCAATACCGTGCAAGGGCATGCAACAGCTCCCTTGAACAATTAATTAGCACAATTAAGCAACATGTGTTTGAATAATCACTGATGACCTCTTCACATGTTGCATGAATCCATTTTGAACATTTTGGAAACGTCATGTGATAGGTAAGTGGGATTAGTAAGTTTTTCTTCTTCTTCTTTTTATCTAATCAATATGAAAAGAAATAACTTAAATTAATGTGAAAGGAACAGGGAATTATGGATCAGCTTTCAATCGCCAAAGATTTGGTGCCTAAGAGCAGATAGAAATGGGAGATGTTCAATCACGATCGGGGTCGAACCGAAACCCATCTCCTGGTCATAGTCACCAGGATCGGAGGGACGGCAGCGATCGTTCAAGCCAACCCACCGGGGTGCGAGAAGGGCGTTAATCGGAATAGGCTTTGGAGCGAAGAGAGATTCAGAGAGAGAACGGAGTTTTGCCATGAATCTTATTATTATGAATCTGGGATATGTTCACCGGAAGTCTCGCGAAAGTGCAATTGAGTCATAAAACTTGCAAAAAGTTCAATTAAGTCATAAAATTTGTTAAATTGATTCAAATGAGTCATAAAGTTAACACCGTCAAATTTACTAACGGAAAATGCTGATGTAGCTGTTTTAAAATTATTTTTTATCCTACGTGGCTTATTTTAATTTTTAATACTAATTTTATTTAAATTAAATTTTAAAAATAAGCTAAATAATTATAAATAAATAAAAAAGAAGAAGGAGGAGGAGGAGAAGACCCATGGCGGCAAGGGGCTATGGCCAAGCCCTCGCCGGTGGTCGCCTGGAAGGGTCACCGGTGGCCACCGGGAAGGGTCGACGACCCTCACCGGCTTGGGCGAGGCCCCGGCGAGGGCCTGCAGGCCTCGATTTGGGGGAGGGCGCGACCCTCGCCCCAGTTTTGAGTGAGGGCCGGCGACCCTCACTCAAATCTGGGGCGAGGGCCAACGACCCTTCCCCAAATCGGGGCCTGCAGGCCCTCGCCGGGGCCTCGCCCAAGCCGGTGAGGGTCGCTGGCCCTTCTCGACAGCTGTGGCGACAGCGGCCACTGGCGAGGGCTTGGCCACAACCCCTCGTCGCCATGGGTCTTCTCCTTTTTTTTTTTTTTAACTTTTAGCTTTTTTATCTAATTTAATCTATATTCTTTTAATTTTTTCTAATGTGATGCTTGTTGAATGTCACTCATTGCCACGTGCTTAAAAATAATAATAAAATAAGACACATCAACATTTTCTGTTAATCTAGTTAAACGATGTTAACTTTAGAATACGATTGAACCAACTTGACAAGTTTTAGAATTTGATTACACGTTTTACAAATTTTAGAACTTAATTGCACTTTGGTGACAAGTTTCAAGACTTTCTAGTGAACATATCTCTATGAATCTAAAAGAAAGCATCTAAAGATCAAACAAAATGCAAATTCGAAGGCAAGGGCGATACTGATGCAGCTCGAACCACACATCAAGATATTAAGCAGATCTTTTTAGTACAGTAAGAACTCTGCTAGGGACACAAATCCTCCGGTACACAAGTTATGCAGCTTGTATAGACTTTGGTTCCCCAGGAAATCTCATAGCACATTACACTGTATGCAGCTATTAAGAAGAGTGAAAAGGTGAAAAAAAGGAGAAGAAACTATCAAAGAGAACAGCTATTTAGCTTCTTGTTCCAGGAGCGGGACTTTCTTCCACGCCTCTTCCGGTCCGCTCAGCTGCAGCGGCGGCAACGAGAAGACGCTGACCGTCGAGCTGCCGCTCCGGATCTCTTTGAGGACTCGCAGAGCCGATATCGTGCTCTTCATGTATAAGCTCTTCATGTGCTCAATCTCGGCGAGTTCCTTGGGCACTCTGAGCATGCCGTCGGTGTCGGTGTCAGTGGAGACGGAGGTCGTGGGGTCCAAGCCACCGTCGTCGTCCAATCTAGCCGCCTCTGCCGAGGGTGGAGGAGGCTCGCTTGCAGGGAAGAGTTGGTCGATCATCTTCTCGCACTCCTTCACCAGCTTGTAGATCATGTCGGTGGTGAAGAACGGCTGCTGCAGGACCCGCTGGATGAAGGGCAGGCGGATCAGGGCTCCGGTCCTTTTGTCATACTTCTTCAGGATTTTCACCAGCCCTGTGACCACAAAGAAATCCAGAGACTTAGGAAACAATTTGAGGGGCTAATAGAAAGCGCAAATCAGAAGCCCCGTCGGGATAATCATCAGATCACAGTTTCTTTTCTTGATTTCGACCAAAAGGGAACCGATTATGATTCTGTTTTTGCTTGATCGGTAAACCGATAGCTCGACGGACACACACAGAGACCAGGGGAATGCCATAAGCAATTCAATTCCAGGAAGATGTTTAACTGCATCCTAGACTGGCCTGCAAATGGTACTACTTAGTACTAATCTAAAGCAGTCTGTCCGTTAAGAGAAAGTTATCGGGAAGCACTGTAATGACTCTTCTGAAACCAGCTATGCGACACAACTAAGTCTACCAGAATAATACGCAGCAATGGTGTATCCAAGGTTGCGGGTTGCTCGACAAAAATGAGTCGAAATGCATTCCGCATTACGCACATATTCAATTCAAAACTGAGAATGAGATACCTGTATAGTTGAGGGCACTGTAATTCTCTAACAAGACCATCTCCCCATGGAAATCGACAATCTCCTTCCTAATCTTGATCATCTCTTCATTGGAATCCTTGGCCTTTGCCATCCTATCCTGCAATTCCTGCGATAACCCACAATGCGAACATCAGTCATCAAACTACCCTTTAGTCTCCAGAGGTGGCACTCTAATCAGTACCACATCTCAAACATCTGAACAGGTACCGAACACTCAAAATTTTCCAAGCCATTTCACGGTTCTCTATATCCTAGATTTAACAAGCATTGTGCACTAGAGCCGGATACAAGTCCTTCTATAAGCATGATTTCTACAGCAAAAAAAAAAAAAAAAAAATCAATCGAATCGACGAGAATTTCGCCGCAATACAAGAACGACACGTGATACAATGGAAAGAGCGACGTGGCAGCGATTGATAGGCACGCATCGCGGATAACATTAAAAAAATAAATAAAACGAAGTTCGATTGGTCAACGCAGCATCTCTTGTGTCGGCTAATCTGTCGTCCCAGTCAAACGTCACGTCGCTTGACCACTAAGTAACCATAAAAGACGTATTCCAATTCACTTGGATTTGGATGATGATCCCAACAACACCCAACTTCTTCCAAAGTAGCCCCAATGCTCATTTACCACACATGGCAACTAAGTGCGTCATACACAATATCACTATACGTGATCCGATCCGAACTAAATGGTCACGTGGCGCTACAGATGACAGACAAAAAAAAAAATTACCGTTAGGCGCGAATAAAGCAAGATAAATTCATCATGGATTCGCAGAATCTCTCGTGTCGACTAATCCGTCATCCCAGTCAGCTCCACATTATATATTAATTAGCACGTGTAATGCAGTATATGCCTTGACAATCTAGCGAAATATATACTTTAACTTAAACATAATCGCGACAGATGACAAACAAAATTTTTTTTTACTGTTAGGCGCGAATAAAGCAAGATAAATTCGTCACGGACTCCCAGAATCTCTCTTGTCGGCTAATCCGTCATCCCAGTCAGCTCCACATTATATATATATATTAATCAGCAAGTAATGCAGTATATGCCTCGACAATCTAGCGAAATATATACTTTAACTTCAATCATAATCGCGACGCCCCCACGTGATTTCGTACCTCAATCGTACTCGATCGTACCATGCTACCTAGCAACAAATTGCACAATCCCGGACCAAGTCGCACGTGCCAAGACGCGCCACGCGACGAATCCGACCCCACCGAAGCCGATTTGAGGGCATATGAGTCACGGCATTCCGTCGACTAATCTGTGGTCCCGGTCAGCTCCACGTTATATATTTTTTAACCTTACTATATTCGAAGTACCATGACCACTAAAGTGCGTCGTTCCAAATCACGAGGTAATTCCACGTTAACGTGAACTTTCTAAAGCTAGAACTTACCCGAGGAAGTAAAAACTGACACATGGAATTTTCGGCATCATCATGTCAAGTGTCAACTAGAAGCGAAACGCGAGCGCCGTTCGTAAAAGCGGATTTCCCCGGAAACGACGTCGTCCCGGGAGGGGGCGAGATCTCGGACGGTTGCGAAACGATCGCGTCCGACGAGACGGATGGAAGGGGAACGAGCGAGCAGGGGGAAAAGGGGGTGCCCGGAATCGGCGGGGAATCGGTGCGCCGCCGATTAAAGCGAGCGCGCGAAGAGGAGACGGACAAAGATCCGATCGGAAAACGGAAGGAGGAAGCGAAGGAGTACCTTCAATTTGATGATGTACTCCTCCTCCTTCTCGACGAAGAAGGAGTTGAACTTCTCCAGCTCGTCCTCCAGCAGCCGGATGAACTCGACCACCTCGTTCGTCATGCCCTCGCCGGCCCCCCCGGCGGCGGCGGGGGCGGGCTCGGCGCCCCCGGCGGAGGAGGAGGAGGAGGGGGGCGCCGCCGGCGCCGGCGGAGGCTCGTCGAGGCGGGGGCGCTTGGCGGGGCGGTCGCCGCCGCCCTTGGGGTCGATGAGCTTCAGGCGCTTCTTGAGCTCCTTGTAGGACAGGAACTTCTCGCGCCACTCGGGCAGGGTCTCCTCGATCTGGATGCTGAGGCTCTTGCCGAATTTCATGGCTGGTGGCTGCCTTACTGCCCGCCTGCCCGCCTGCCCGCCGGTGGTGGTGGTGGTTCCCCTGCTCGGCCGGCGATGAGGGAAACGCGTGAGGGAGGGAGAGAGAGAGAGAGAGAGAGAATTTCTTCGGCAAAAGAAGGGGAGGGAGATGAGAGGGGAAAGGCGGAGGTGGAGGAGAGGGGGACTTTAATGGCGGAAGAAGGCCAAGAATATTCGTTAATTTGTGCCAGGAATATCCGGCCATTTGGTTTTTCTAAGTGTTAACATCTCCTCCCTCCCCTCCCTCCCCTCCCTCCCTCCTTTTTCTCCCCAAAAATATTACTTAAATCTTCCCGTTCCTTTTTTTCCACCCTCTCGAAATTGCCCGGACCCGTCCGAGACCGCCACGTGGAAGGCGGAGACGCGTTACCTGGATTAATTCTTCTTTTCTCAATTAATATCACGAAAATCTCCAGACCGATACATTTATGATAAATTTATCAAAAATTAATTTACCATAAACTTGTACACACGTGGCAAATTTACCACGAACTAACGACCATCGAAAATCCCGTTTTTGGTTATTTTGGAGGTAAATTTATCATAAATATACCAGTTTTGGATTTTTTTAATGTATTAACTCTTTGTTTTTCCTATTTAGCTACTTAATTAGTAATTATCTGTAGTGCTTCTATTAATAAAATGATTTCTTATTTTATTTATTTATTTATTTATTATGTAGTGCAGTGGCTCGAGATCGTGGCTGGTTTGGCGACAGGTGAAACGGGGGGCCGGAATGAGCTGATGAGGGAGAGAAGTCAAAAGTATATAACCGTCCTCGGGGAGAAAAAGGCGACCCCCCATCGCGGGGGGGGGGGGGGGACTCGACAGGTAATTCTTATATTTCGAGTGGCCATAAAATAAAATTTGCTCGCCGGGATCGGTTCTGCAAAAAAAAAAAACACAGAAAATCCCGGGGTCCTTTCGCCGTTTTTCCAGTGACGTCATCGGCCCGAAATATGACGCGGCCCGAGGTTAAAAAAAAAAGGGGGAGAGAATAATAGAGCGAAGGGGCGAAGATGGGATTTCGCAGCCCCCCCGCGCGGGGGTGTCGCCGAAGCCGTAATGCTAATTTTGCGCGATCGATTTTTTTTGTACGTTTTTTTTTTTTTTTTGGAGGAGAAGCTCGGACAGGTCAGCCAGCACCCGACACTGTTCCGAGACGACAAAGATTTTACGTTTCGAGTATCATCAGTGCGAGCACTGAGGATGCTTTGTGAAGCGCGCGAGTGTATCGCGGGATCTTCCGGGGTCAAAGCATGACGCGACAGGCTGTGCCGAGATACAAGAATGTACAACTGTACCGAACAGATACGGTCCCGTACGAAAGCGACTGTCGGCACGCGGGCGGGCCCGCCGCCGCCGATGCCGCGAGCCTCGGCTCGGGTTGGCTCGAGCGGGGATCGATCAGGTTGGCGCGCGGCGTAAGACAAGAAGACGATAACGAACGGCTTATTATCTGAACCAGTCGATACTGCCTGTGCCGTCCATCTTCGCATTTTCTTATCGCGCGATTTTTCACTTTCCCCGCCGTCGCCGATTGACGCTTTTGCATTGGAGGATTTTGGATGCGCGGTGGTAACTACAAAAAAGGAGCTCCCGAAAAGAGCGTGGTAAAAAAGAGGTTGTAACTATTTCTTCTTTTTCGGAAAAAGCAGAAAAAGCGGAGGACCGAGCTGGAAAAATGAGAAAGCGGCTAAGCCGACAGTTTGGCCGGCGGCTCGAACGAGATGGGCCGAGCCGCGCCGAGCCGAGAGCGGGACCCTCTTGGGTCTTGGCATATTTATGACGCGTGGTATAATCCCAAAAGAATCTGGAATATCCATCCCGCACCTCATCTCTCTCTCTCTCTCTCCTAGTTAAAAAAATAAATAAATAAGTAAGTAAATAAATAACCCCCCAAATTTTACTTGGTACGGGGCACATCTCACCCCATGTGATCCCCGTAACAGACGACAAAGACCACGTCGTGAACTCTCTCTTAACGCTTAAACACGATTTAATGGAAAAAAAAAAAAATTTGTCCGCTATTGTTTCACCGGATCGACCCTTAATCAAATACCTAAAAACAAAAAAATTAAAAAAAATGCGAAAAAATGCCGCCCTTCGGCGAAACAATGGGGAGAGATATTTTCTTTCATTGATTCGATTGCTTAGCTTAACAATGTGAGCACGACGAGCTTTTGTTTTCGACGAAATTCGGACGACGACGACGACGACAAAAAAAACACAAATAGATAAGAAAAAGAAAAAAAAACAACAAGAACAACAAAGTCAAATGGGAGATGGAGGGGTAAAAAAAAAGAGCCGGGGAAGCAAGGAAAAGTCTCCCCCGCGGGGGTGGGAGTGGGGGGCGGCGGGCCCCGCGCGCGCCTGACACGTGGAGGCTTCGGAGAGTTCCACGAGTACGGAGCATAATCCTCGGAAGATTCGGATATGCCGCTCGGATATTCTCCTCCCCCCGCCCGTCCTCGATTTTCCAAATCCCCCCCTTTTCATTATTATATTATTATCATTATTATCATTATTATTATTTCCCCGACCTTTTTCCCAATTTTCCGGCACGACACGTTCCGCCGCCCCCCTCCTTCTCAGGCCGCCGCCGCCGCCCCCTCCTCCTCTCGCTCCGCCGCTCCCCCGCAGCCGCCGTGCCGATGGGGGCGAGCCACCGAGCGGTCCGAGCGGTCTCCGGAGAGTCAATTGAGTCGTGCTTTTAGTTTCCGTTTATTATCGTTTTTTCGAAGAAAATAAATAAAACAAATGGTGGGGGTTGGGGGGGCCCACGGGTTCCTTCAAATCTTTGTTTCAACGACATTAATTTGATGCTCGGGTAGATTCGCAGATTCCTCCGAAAAGAAAAGTCGCCGTCGGCGCGTGCGCGTCAGATCATAACGGGTCGAGCTGGTGGGGCTGACCCCTAGATTTATCCACGGCTCGGCTCCGCCGGCTCGGGTGGCCCGGCGATTGTACCCGTAACCCGAAAGCGAGTTACCGGGCCCCCGCCACGCTGGCACGGCGCCGCGCCCCCCTCCCCCGGTGGGCCGGGGGGCGGGGCGCCGCGCCGGGGTGGGCCTGGCCTTTTGTAAGGCCGTTTTGGCCCCGCCCTTATCAGGTACTTCCGTCCTACGTTGACCCACTTCGCAAGGATCGTTAGATCACGCGGATGAATAAAATATAACGAGAAGTCGGGTTAATTTATAGAGGTCGCTCTTTATTTTTTTTTTATGTATCATAGGACTAAACTTGAGTTAACAAAAAAAAAAGCACCCCCTTTTAACTTAAATTACAGAAAAAGGGAAAAAAATTACGGAGGAATGCGAAGGTTCCAACGCTCTGATTAACGATTTTTCGTCACACAGGGTGATCGAATGATTACATTACGAGGTTATTTAGCTGAGCAATCAGAACCGGCAATATTTTCAAGCCATGCGACGTAGAAACTAAGATAATGAAATATGACCCCCAAAAAAGAAAAAAAAAACTGACATAATGAAGGACCGTCACCGCCGCGACATAGATTTATGAGTCGTTCGTCTAATTTAAAAGATTACGAGACTCGAAGTAATCTATAAAACCGTAATGAAATCTTTTTATTTTATTCGGTTGGCATAGCTACAATCTACCTATTATGGACAATTACTCCAATCCAAAAGCCTCTTTTAGCCTCACATATAAATTATCGTTCAATACGAATAAATTTCTTATGAAATGATACTAACAAGATCGTCTAGCTAAGCAACGAAGAAACTAGTATAACAAAGGACGCGACGCGATTTTATGAGTCGTTGTTTACCTACGCAATCTAAAACCGCCGAGAAATAAAATATCGTAAAAATCATAATGAAATGTTTTTTTATTTTATTCATTTGACAGAGCTACAATCTATCTATGATGGACAAACACTCCAATCCAAAGCTTCGTTTTAGTCTCACATAATTTTTTCCTCGTTCGACACGAATAATATTCTTATAAAAATGATTTTTTTCGGGTCAACTTGTTCGTAATTTAATTTTTATGGGAAAATATCCTTCAGTATATCTGCAAACAAGGATGTGCATGATAGAAATAAATTGAGAACCCTCCCTCGTAATAGATGATCAAATGAGGTATGGATCGCTCGTTGACCGGACATCTTCAATAGATTTCAAACTTTGCAGTAAACACTAAATATATTCTCATAAATTATTATTTAAGTTGTCCTATGTTCCTTTTCCTTCAAATTTTGAGGACTAGGAGAGAAAAGGGTGTAATTCCCTTCAAAGCGCTAAATCGGGTCTTAATTCTGGTCTAAACTTGTTATAGTCTCGTAAAGCGATACCAATTTTAGTTAGGGTTCATATTCTGGCCCGTATTTTTGTCTTTTTGTCTCGTAAAAAATACCGACTTTAGATCGAGTCTCAATTCGTACCCAAATCTTCTTCTTCTTTCTTTTTGTTCTCTTACAAAAGACACAAACTTTCATTTGGTACCCAAATTTGGCCATCATCAAGTTTCTGCCCGATGACACCGTGTCGTTCCACTTGTACTTTGCACATCACTATGCAAGACAAAAAAAAAAAATTTGAGTAACATACAATGAGAACTCGACAATGGCCAAATTTCGGTACAGACTAAAAGTTTGTGTGTTTTTACATTAAAAATAATTGATCTAGAATTGGAATATGAGCTAATATTGTTCATATATTCTATACAATAAAAAAAAGAAGTCCGGATGAGAATTGCGACCCGAAGTAAAATTGATGCTCTTAAAGGAAATTAGGGGGAAAAAAGTTGTTCCTAGTAACCACCGTTGGATCTTCTTGGTTAAACCGTCAGATACATGGCACTGTTTCTGTCACCCCTTTGGACGATTTGCATCGAAGCACCCGTTGCGACCGGCCCGATCCAGTCTGATACCGTCACTGTACACCACCCGACCGACGATGGAGCCGTCGCTTCCTCCGATGGCCTCGGACTCCAGCACGGGGCCATGAATCCTCGGACTCTGCTCGGCCACGGTTCTTGCGAGCGGCATCTTCCGTGCCGCCGCACGGTTCATCATCGCGAGGTTTCCGGCGATTCTTCGGCGGGGGGCGGCTTGCCCCGACTTTGCCACTTCTCGACCCGCCAATGTCACTCTCGGACCCGCCATCCAGGACCACGCGATGGATCCCGCCTGATCAAGCTCAACGCCCAAAAACGGGCCTCTTGGTCTTCAACACCCTTAATGAACAGCATGTCCAAGGCCGTGGCTCCACCCATGTCCCCTTCAACAAGCACATCGCCTGCTGCCTCTCCACTTATTGGGCCTCGAGCCCATTGTCCCGTCGACGAACACGACCCAAATGCACCCACAGAGCTCGCGGCCCAAGGATAAGGGAATTGGTGGGTGGGGACGCTAGTATCATAAGTACGAAATTCGACTACTGCACTTTGCAAAGAGGCAGAGCGAAGTCAGATAGAGAAGAGTTAGAAATAGGACAGACATGCAACAAAAAAAAAAAAAAGACCCAAATGCCTTTCCGTTGCATCAATCCTCTAACTTCAATTTGGACAAGGCCAATGTCTCGTCACAAGCACGAGCCCTCCGACCCGACTACCAGAGAGGCAACGGCGATCTGGCTACATCACGCTACCGTCGCCAGGACTGCTGGTGGTGGTCATCGACTTGCCCCGGACTCTCTGTCTCCACCTCTCACGCCCCCACTTCGCGCAATAACTCTGCGGTAAAATAACTCGGCATCGATGGAGGATGATTGTCCATCTCAATGACATAGCATGTAAAAAGAAGAGAAAAGAAAAAGAATAAGCAAGCCTAATCCTAGAACACGAACAAAAAGTCTCGAACCTTTCTATCGGAACTCGTAAGGAAGAGTGGATGCTGATCACCATTCAAAAATAAATTTGCCAAGTAGCATTTTTCTTAAAGTATTAAATGATAAATTTCCAGTACAAATTTTTTTTTTTAAATAATGCGCGATTTGGATAAACAATTTATTGCCATCCTATCGATGAGGTCTAATTGGATTTTGAGACTAATAGAAAGAATATTTCAAATAAGACGGTATTTTTTAACTTAATGAGCAATTAGACTTAATAGGATTTGATTTTAAGGCGCATAATCAATTTGCCCCATCTTATTGTCCATCCTTTTGATACCAATTTCTAATTTTGGAACCTACAGCTCGTCTTGTGCCAATCCACTTATTTTAGGATACTCTGTGTTATTTTTTCAGATGAATAACATCTCGTGCTCCGTTTGTTTCGTGAAGAATCGATGATTTGAAAAATATTTTCCTAGAAATGACCGCTTGTTGTAAAAATAAATGAAAGAAAAATCACAAACTTTAGTCTCTGTGAACATTATTTATCTCTAGCATTGTACTCACCAACACATTCAACTATTATTTTCTAAAGTATAACGAATTTATGCAATACGCAATACACTGATTATTTATAGTTTGATATTGCAGGTTGCTTACCGTTTTTTAATTTTTCAACATTTGTAGCACTCTCTATAAATCTCAATTTATCCAAATACTTCTTCGAAGAAAAGTTTTGATGGTTTTATAACGTACAATGAAAATATAACTTCAAAATTACCTCTACATCTTAGACCACATGTCAAATATGGAGTTGGGAGACTTCTTAAAATGATTGCTTCTGCGGTTATCCATGTTTTGTCACAATAAAACCAAAGGAATAATCTATTAAATGGCACAGTATTAACTCTAAAAGTATCGTTGACTTGATTAGTCAAAAAATAAGATAATTAATAATTACGTGTCTCCCATGCAAATACTGAATTCACGATAATGTATAA
Source organism: Syzygium oleosum (assembly GCF_021117445.2). NCBI lineage: Eukaryota > Viridiplantae > Streptophyta > Magnoliopsida > Myrtales > Myrtaceae > Syzygium > Syzygium oleosum. The sequence continues at coordinate 149,238 of NW_026607528.1, forward strand.
GGCGGGAAAATTATCCAAAAAATTTTAAACCTATTGCAATTTTACCAATTCAGTCATAAACCTTTCAATTTTGCCAATTGAGTCTTAAACCTTTAAACAATATGTAAATTGAGTTCATATGGCCAATTTTGGCCGAAATTCAGTGACATGGAAATTTTTTAATAATATTTTTACATTTTTCGATTATTTTTTTCTTTCCTTTTGCCTTTTTTTTTTCTTCTCTTTTCCTTCTTTATTTTTTTTTTAATGTGGCAAGGGAGGGCCCGACCTTGCCCACTGGGAGGGGCCATTATGAACGAGGCTAGCCTTGCCCGTCGTAGGCGAGGCCGCCTTCGCCCACGACCGCAATGGCCTTCTAGACAAGGGTCGCGACCACCTTCGTGATGCAAAGGCCATCCTGACAATGGCAAATGCAGAAGTAGAAGGGTTGGACACGAAGCTAAGAGGGATGACGCGTGGCCTCCGTTTCTTATGGTGCGTAGTGCACGGCCATGGGCGAGACCAGCTTTGCCGGTTGCGGGGGAAGGCAGCCTCGCTTACGGCTAGCGAGGCTAGCCTCACCCAAATCTAGCCCTCACCAGCCACAGTAAACAAAATAAAGAAGAAAAAGAGGAAAAAAAAGGAAAAAAGAAAATAATAAATAAGTAATTTTAAAAATATTAAAAATTGTTCACATCAGCGCTAGCGGTCTTACGTGGCAAGATTGAAGTCCACTTAAGTGAATTCCTGCCAAAATTGGCCGGATGGACTCAATTGGCAAAATTGAAATGTTTAGGACATTAACAAAACTACAATAAGTTTACGACTTTTTAGACAATTTTCCCTGTATAAGGCATATGCAATTATTATATTAAAAATCTCAACGTTATGTATCAATAGTGTTAACATATTCTATGTAGGATCTTAAATAGAAAGTTCGAGACTTATACATTATCAACAAAAAAATTCTTAACTGTACTTTTAAGTAAATATAGTGAAATGAAAGTTAAAAGGGAAACAAATTAAAAAAAGAAAAAAAGGAAGGAAGTCACATATGTGATATGTCCCTTTAAACATCTCATTTAGGATCTAGAATAGATCAATTATTGTAGTAATACTTTTTTTTTTTGGCCAAAAGATGCATTGGTGATTGAAAAGGGGGAAAAAGGGAAGAAAAACATTAAAAAAGAGATAATAGTGAACGGGAGTAACTAACGAAAAGTGGGTGAGAGTAGAGAATGCACCCTACCAGCTCATTCATAACGATAGCACCATATACTTTACATTTTAAACTTTAATAATGATATAAGGAATCGGATTATTTTTTTAGAATGTATGTATTTTACATAAGACGAGACAGTCGTCGATCATTTCCATCCGTTCAATTGCGCTTATAAAGTATAAAGATGATTGTGTAAGAATTTTTCTAATGTGGGCTACATTAATTAAAATTATAATTTACTGTTTTACGGGATTGGTCTAATGAAGTAAGATATAAAAATTCTTAATTAGTTTAATATATGACTAGTTAGTGTGGGCCAACTAAAACCTAAACTGTGATAAGAGGGCATGTAGCTGAAAACTCTATAAATAATGCTCAAGTCTCTTCTCTAACCCTGATGCACAAATTACTCATATAAGGAGCAAAACGCTATTATGAGGGGCAGTCTCATTGAGCTAGTGATACAGATGGCAGTAGAGGAAAAGTGCTTGAGTTTGAGGATCGTCGCTATTCCACATCAAGAACGATGGATTCTAAATCAGGTGCGCGAATCCCTTTTTCTCTATTACAGTGATCTAGATTCTAGTTATGGAGATCTTGGGGTGCCGTTTTCGCGACCATCAGATCGCATATAGAAAATGATGAATTAACATAGCAAAGCAAAAAAAGATGATATCTAATGAGTTCACATGTTAATTACCTAACGGGAATTCATTCTTTCCTTTAGATTGAATTTCACATAATCGGGATGATCTTGTTCAATTCAGGAAAATTCTCCAAAAATTCCTAAACCTATTGTATGGCAGCCAATTTAGTCATTAACCTTTTAATTATGCCTATTTAATCCTAAACATTTTGATGATTTGCTAATTTAATTTTAAACTTTTCAATTATGTCAATTTAGTCCTAAATCTTTTGACGATACGTTAGCTTATGTAGAATCATGTTTCCGAATGTTAGAACTTACTTATGTGTTAAGATTTAAATCCATTTAATAAAAAATGGACATTAGACAAAAAAAAAAAGTGATGGAAAATAAAAAAGAAAAAAGTTTATATTAGATGCGTCATATAAAATATGAAAGTCCTTTTGAAAGGAGTACAAAATTTAAAGTGGCGAGTTACATATACGCTATGATTCTTAGCTTGATATTTTTTTTTCTCTCGTTTCTCGAATTATTCTTTTATTCACTAATTATATTCGAATCATGTGTACATCTAATGTCTATTCGCCATTATCACATGGACCCGACCTTCCCAAGGTCCTCAGGGCACTTGTTTCCCTCGTACCACGATACAAGACTTGGGGCTAGGCGTGGGGACTCGATGTCACCACAATTAAGTTAAACGAACACGAACGAAAGACATAAGAAATGGGAAAATGAAACAGCGATTGTGGTTATGTTTTTGAACGCTAAAACTTACTTATGTTTCCAAAATTAACTTACTAACAAATGAGAATAAGAAAAACAAAGTGATGGAAAAATGAAAAAGAGAAGTAAAAATTAGATGCATCATATAATAATTTAAGAATCTTTTTTGAAAGGGATACAGTAGGGAGTGGGTAAAAAACCCAAAACCCACTTTCATCTAATCTCACACTCATTGCTCTCCCTCCTATGCATTCGAAAAAACCCACATCTAATGTTATTTTCCAAGTATAAAAAGAATTATAAAATGAGAAAATTATCCAAAAAAGTCATAAATCTATTGTACTTTTACCAATTCAGTTCTAAACCTTTCAAATTTACTAATTGAGTTATAAACCTTTTCATGTTTTGCCAATCGAGCCCATTCGGTCAATTTTGGCTAGAAATCCTCGACGTGGACGCCAACCATCTTACGTGGCACAGCCGGCACTGACGTAAACAAGTTTTGTAATTTTTGGCAAAAATGCAATAAGTTTAGGACTTTTTGGACAATCTTCTCACCATTAAAGGCATACAAAGTTTCGGGTAATTGATCAATCACATAAATGCATAGGACCTGATGGGTTATAATTGTTAACGACTCGGGACCCCATTCAAGTGGGAAATGAACGCGCATAATAATTCACGAACAGCTCGCTTGTACGTGCTAATAAAACAACGAAGTACATTTACTACATATGTGCAATAACCATTAGCTTGATAATTTTGCGCTTATTTCTTTAATCGTCTTTTTATTCCCTAATTATATTCGAATCAGGAGTACATCGAATGTCTCTTCGCCATTACCACCTGGACCCGACCTTCCCAAGGTCCTCGGGGCACTTATTTCCCTGCCTCGTACCATAAGAAAACGGGAAAACGAAACGAACGAAAGGCATAAGAAAACAGGGAAACGAAACGTGAATTAATGCGACAGCTCGATTTCGGAAATCGTCAATTGAGTTTTAGGCATTGAGGAGATCCCACAGCTACCCATGTGACAAGTTGAGACTGGAGTGTCTAAGGCATTCAGATATTATCAAGACAAATGGTTAGGTGCTAGTCAGAATCATGAAAAGCTTCGTCAGTTGCGCAACAGCACAGCCTAGCCTGTCGTGCAGGAAAGTAAGAAGCAGAAGAGTCCCACAATTCGAAACTCTACTTGAAAAAAAATTGCTAAGCTTAATCGATAGAGAAAATTGGATCACTAATTCCGAAAGTCCATTTCAGATGACAGCGTTTGGATCAGTAACGAATGAGACTGAGAATTGGCTTCAAGTAATAATCTTTCCTAGAGTTGTGTTGCTTTTACTAAAGCACGGAAATTTATGTGTGAATTAGGCGCACGGCGCACAAGTTCGATGTCCAATGATTTCAAATGCAAACCATTCTATATTTGGGCCATCTACTCGAGCTCTAGTCGCATTTTATCTGGTATATGAGATTAGTAAGATATCTCTCTGCGCCTAGAATTTAGATGCCTAAATTGGATTTTCTTGTCAAAGAAAAAAGGCCCGTTTACCCCCATTCGCATGGCAATCATTAGTCATTCTCTTTGTTCTTGCACATGCACAATATTTCTAGCAGTGTCAGCAACACGTTTTAATGTTGGAGACGTAAATTGATTGGGTGCAAAATATGGAGATGATATTTGAAATTCTCCCTTTACATCTTAATACAACCCCATGACAATTGATATAAGGGGGTTGGAGCTAAATCTCTCTAGGACAATCTGACTTTTAGGCTATTGGAGAAACAAAAAATGAACTTTTTTTTGGGTTCTAAGTCGACTACAGAGTTATCAAACCTTCGCAAAACAAGTTTTTCAAAGATGGATTTGATGGTTTGAATGTGTGCAAGTCGTGCGACCTCCTACAAACAATGTATGGATAGAGTTCATGGAAATCGACCTACTTGACAAAGAAAAGTAAATTGCTTGGAAATTTGAGTGGAATTAGCGGAAATTAAAGCGAAATAAAGGGGCGGCGCATAGGATAAAGGAAATTAAAGCGAGGAAAATGAAATCAAAGGGAGAAAAACCAAGTGCAATTATTGCCGAGGAAAAAAAATCATTGGAACGTAGAAATGACTAGGATTGAAGTCGATAAAGGAAACTACTGACGCTCAAATGGAAACAGCACGGACATTACTACGATATTCACAAAACACATTACGGATCGTTAGCTTGACTCGAAAATCGAAACTAAAATCAAAGGACTTTGCGACGAGCACGAAGAAAGCCCATGCGAGAATTTGGCATGTCTTCCTCCTTTGCATTCTTTCCATTTATAGATCTTGAATCTCCTCCAAACGGTTACTAGATAGACTAGGGAGTGTGTAGAGGCACTGGGAACTGCCCAAAATCGAACTAGACCGGCCCATATTCGGCGATTCCCGATTCCAATTTACTGGAACTAATGAGTACTGGTCCGATTCCTAATTTCAGGTATGGAACTGTCTACCCACCAATCCGGACCGGTGTGTATATATATATATTAAAAGATTACTATTTACTTTAAGTGAAAGTGAGTTTTTCTCACTTGCCTTTTACCATTTATCCTACAGTCCTACTCATGTCTTACGATCCTCAAAATAGAAATAAAAGAAAAAAGCCTAGCCTCATCTCACTCTTACCGTGAGAGTCTCACGTGGTCATGCCTTCAACTCTGTCATTGCGTCGCGGACTTGCAATCGACTCACGCCTCACCTTCGGCCCTCCCTCATATCTCGCATCTCCTTCGCATTAGGCTTTCGCCTCGCCTCGCCTCGCCTTCAACTCTGTCGTTGAGTTGCAGACTCGCAACCGAGTGAAATTTTCTGCTTGAGGGTACTCATTCTTTTGGCTATTGTTGGTGAATTCGATTTCCGACCTAGGGTACTTCAAATTATGTTGAAGTTTAGTTCGGGATTTGTCGGTTTTTGGCTTGTTGTTGCTTTTTGCTCTTGCTCTAACTGTGATTCTGCTTACTCGAGCCTTTGTTAGCAGATAATTTCAGGGAATGCACTTGGTCACCATGTTTGTAGTCTGGTTGTGAATATGCTGGGATTGGGTACCCCATGGACCTACTCGGGAACCGGATCGGACCGGTGGTCTGGGTCCCGAGTGGATCTGTGGAACCAACATGCAATTCCCAATTTCAATTTTTCGAAACCGATCATTAATGGGCGGTTCTCGATTTCAGGGTGAGAACCGCTCGTCCGGACCATGCTCAGCCCTATAGATGCCCGTGTGCAATTTCCATACTCGATTGCTCTCACGTCTTCATGACTTCCTCCATTCCCAGATAACTTCCGAGTCACCGACCATTTCTCAGTGACCCCTTCCATCACATTCGAGGTACATAGCTCAGGCTCCACAACCGTTGATGATGGGAAGATCCGAACGGCAGGGGGGTTTGATTTTGTCCACCCGCGCTGGAGAAACGACTCGAAATCGCAATCACCTTTTTGCTTCCTTTTGCACTCGTAAGATGTGAGGTGTTGATGAACAGAGGAGCTTCCCTTTCTTGACCGCAGAGACACGAGAAAGGAAACATGCGGGAACCGCAAAGTAGGGGTACTAAATATGGCCCCACCCACACAACACACGAAAGGACACGACATTAGTGAAGTGACGAGTGCACGATTGCTGCCGGGAGACTTTTCGTCGTGTCCGTCAATATCAATCTCCGCATACCCCCCCATCCTCGTATTTCCATTTCTACACCAGCGACAAAACGGGTTGTCGAATAGGGATGTGCAAAATAACTGGATCGAATCGGTTCAGAACTGACGATTTTCTCGGGGATCGATCCGGTTTCTGGTTCTTATTTCTTGAAACCGGTGGGTACCGGGTCGATTTTTTGTTCCAGGCGTGGAATCGACCGCCTGCCCACCCGGACCGGACCAGTACACGTATATATATATATTTAAATTTATGGTTAATATTACGAAAAATCTCAAACTGGTACCTCTGTGACAATTTTACTCAAAACCAATTTTTTGAGCACCAAAAACCCTAAACCGGTACGCTCGTTACAAATTTATCCCGAACTATTTTTTTTACCACCAAAAGCCCCACACTAGTGTACTTGTGACAATTTTACCCCGAACCAATTTTTTTACCACAAAAAATCCCAAACTAGTACACCTGTGACAATTTTACCCCAAACTAATTTTTTGACTACTAAAAATCCTAAACTAGTAAATTTGTGGCAAATTTACCCTCCGTTAATGTCAGTTAAATTGGATTAATATTACGAAAAATCACAAATTGGTAAACTTGTGACAAACAGAGGGGTAAAACCCCAAATTGGTACACCCGTTAACTACCGCGTGTCATCAAACTTAGCAATTTGACAGTAAAATTTAACAGAAATTAACGGAGGATAAATTTGTCACAGGTGTACTAGTTTGAGGTTTTTGGTGGTAAAAAAATTAGTTCGGAGTAAATTTGTCACAGGTGTACCAGTTTGGGGTTTTTGGTAGTAAAAAAATTGGTTCGAGGAAAAATTGTCACAGGTGTACCAGTTTGAGGCTTTTCGTGGTAAAAAAAATAGTTTTGAATGAATTTATCACGGAGTATATCAGTTTGGGATTTTTCGTAGTATTAACCCTTAAATTTAAGCTTTTAAGTACTAGACTCAATCACTGGGGTTTGTCTCGGCGGCCACCCTTCCTATTTGGGAAGGGGGAAGGTGGAGAGTTTGAATCCACAACTTATCAAGGGAGTAGGGGTGAAGACGTGTAATTTCAGATGCGAATTTTGACTCTTATGCTCTGTTAACATAAAAATTCCGAAAGTGAATTAAAAATTAGAGTAGAGTAGATAAAAAGGAAAAATACTAAACTCTCTCTCTCCAATTAATACAACACTGTCTCTCCCCTCCCCCCTCTCTTTCTCCTCTGTCTTTACACGATCACGGATCAACCATCATCTCTCTCCACTTTCCTCTCTCTCTTCATTTACTGCGGCACTCTCACTCTCCTCTTTCTTCTGCGCGTCCATCACTCTCTCCCACTTTTCTCACTCTCTCTCTCTCTCTCTCTCTCTCTCCATTCAAACCTCCCTCATCCTCTCTCTCTCTTCAATTAATAGCGCTCTCTCCTCTCTTTCTTATGCGTCCAGCAGCTCTGTCTCCTCTTCTCTCTCTCTCTCTTCGTTCAAGCTCCTGCATCCTCACTCTCTTCAATTAATACGGCACTCTCTCTCTCTCTCTTCTTCCAGAAAAAAAGTAGACCCTTGCAAGATCTCTCTCCCCCCCCTCTCTCTCTCTCTCTCTAAATAGAGCTACACGTTCATGGCCATTTCTTCGTTCTCGCTGAGCTGGGCTCCAAGAACCTTCAAAGGAGAATTTCTCCGTTCTTGATTTCTAAACATACCTCACCGTTTGCATCCATCATCTTTCACAGCCTGCCTCGTTGGAGCGAGTCGCCTCGAACCAATGTCCATTATTACCTTTCACAATTTGCGTCCATCCTCTCTCTCTCTCTCTAGAGAGATGTAGATCTTCTCTCCACCATCTTTCACTCTTTTCATTCGACGCCTGAATTTGACCCTTTCGTAAGAACCCGACTCTCGCTCCCCCTGCTCTCCCCACCCTCCTCCACTCCCGCTCCACCTCGTGGTCGTCGTACTCATCTCACCCCTCGTCTCGCCCTCTCCTACCTCTGCTCCACCCCACTCGAGGATCCGTGCCCGCCTTTCCCCTCCTCCTCCGCCACTCCCTACCCCTTCTCCGCCTCCCCGGTCGGTTTCATGGACCCACCCAGGAATTGGACCACCGTGGTCCGGTTCCCGGGTGAGTCAAAAGATTAGCGGGCGGTTCCCGATTCTAGGGTGGGAACCGCCTACCTGGGTCATCCTCACACTTATTGTCGGACGTTTGCCTACACAGTTTACGTGTATACCACAACAACAATAACGTGAATCCCTTTTGAATACAAAGTTAATATTACAAAACACTCCAAACTAATGCACTTATAATAAATTTACCATAAATTAAAGTGGACTAATGACAAATTGACCTCAAATTGATATATATATATATATATATATATATATATATTTCAAGTGGGCTTATCATATCAATTGAGTTATTGTCATGTATCATGAAGCTCAATAATTTCACGGTAAAATTTGGCATGAAGGGTAGGTATGTCATGAATGTAACAGTTTGGGGTTTATGATGAATTAATGACCCAAAAATTAGTTTTAGGTAAATTTATCACCAGTATACCGATTTGGGGTTTTTGTTGACCCAAAAATTAGTTTGGGGTAGATTTGTCAAAAGTATACTAGTTTGAGATTTTTCGTAATATTAACCCTTGAATATATTCAACGATAGGAAATCAAGGCATGAAAAAAAATATTTGATGCATTTGTTATACGAATGACCGATCAATTCATTGATCGAGCGAGCTCGTCATAATGCAGGAATGGGATGAGATCCTCTAATAATTAGTAATTGCAATATTGCTGGCGTCTCGTTCGTTCAAATCATCGATCAATTTGAAAAAGGGTAGCTGTAAAAGTTATGGCCCAATGCACCGACGGTTGAGAGTTTTGTCAACCAATGGAGACATCGCGCATGATAAAGGATCTTCGTCCTACGAAAACTGTGTAGGAGCTGGTGGATTTACAGAAGGACCCGGTGATTTGCATCTTGCTTTATCTTAATATGTGATTGAAGTAATCTGTTAAATCAATTACGTGCACCACAAAATCTTGGCCTAATTATTAAATCCAACATTAATTTCATCTAATATGATCGAGATTACCAATTCGCTCGAATATTACTAGACACAAGTCGCAATTGACATCACTTATACATACCTCCCCCGAGGCGATGAAAGTAGGTTAAGTCTAGATTTAATTCTATAGTTTATGGCATTTTGCAATTTCGTCGTTTTGACTTCTTTTTCTTTTTTTCAAACCAAATCATCTAATTAATCTTTCATTATTAACTTTATCAGGATATTTTTTTTTGTCAAAAGAAAATTTCATTCATTTGTCATAATCAAACATGAGAGAACATAGAAAATTTCTAAGCAAAGCAAATCCCAAAAAAGTCGCAAAACAAAACAAAACCCAGAAAACAAAATAGCATAGCTTGCAGCTATAAGAACGCTTGCATCCCAAAATACTAGATTTGTCACAGCATAAAAAAAATAATCAGCAGCAGATAATCGGAATCATCAATGGTGATGGGCACATGCCGAGCTCTTCCCATCTAAAAACTACGGTTTGCAGTGCGCGCTTAAGTTTAGCGTCCTCAACACCATTAACATACGAAGACAACAATAACATGTTGAACCACCACATATCAAATGTCTCTAAGAAACTCCAGATCTATATTTAGATCAAAAGTGAAAAGCTCCCAGATTTAGATTTACGCCTAAATTGGGAGAGGAGAGCTTTCGTCAAATCTCGGCAAAGTTATACACCCACGTCTCGGACATTCAGCTGGCTGGACCAGTAACGACATTCCCACGAAATTTTCAGCTGCAAGCAAATTTATTCAGAATATTTTCATGGCAATGTTAATGCGGCAATTTGACCACCATGGCATGCGTCGTGCAAAGAAAAAATTAATGCAAGAAAACCATTTCATTTTAAATATATAGGAAGAATTTTATTATCCTGTTCCACTAAGAAAAACGTGGGTAATTATCATCGTTTAGTTAACTTATTTAACATGCTTAGTTAAGGGGGGAAGTCGAAAACGAATTGAAAGGGAGGCTGCAGCGGCTAGACCGGATCAATTTTTTGGTCACGTAGTTGCATCAAATGACACTATAAATCTTAATGATGTTACTGGTAGAATGATCTAGTCATATAAAATAAAATTAGAGGATGTGATTGCTAATGTTAGACTGTCCAACTCAAAAGTTTAAACCTATAAATAAAGGGAAATCACTTGTATATAAGAGCATATAAGACCCGTTTTTTGGACGGTAGGAAATGCGACCGGTGCAGCTGGCGTTATATTGACACCTAAATTTGCCCCTTGATGGCCGCACTTGGGGAGGTCATGACACGTTACAATAGCTTTAATATTATGTTAAAAAGTTCAACTTAAAAACTTAAGCCACAATCACAGTTGATGCAACGCTATTCTTTGGACATTTCTTATGATAACAATAACTCTGATACCATGTTATGAAATCTAACTCAAAAGTTTAAGTCAGTATGTGAAGGAAGACCACGTGTATATAAATAATATATAAGATTCGTTGTCAAGCGGTATATGAAAATATTTCGAAATCATAAAAAACCTTAATATAACCTCCTAGAAGCCAAATGACGCATGCAGTAGCATAACATCTCGCAATATATGACATGGTAGTTGAATAAAACAAACAAAAAGAAACAAAATTATAAGAAATGCTGTCAAGTGATAACCATGATAACCATCCCATCCTTTTCTTTCCTGCATTCAAACCACACATTTTGCCCCACAATTTAACATATTTACTTATACATCCCCACAATTCCCTCAATTTATTCATCTACCCCCAATTTCAGTCGTTATAAACATTATTTATCTCGAGCATCATTATGTTCACCAATACATTACAATTATCATTTCCAAAAGTATGACGAATTCTTGCAATACTCTATACACGATACATTTGTTATTTATATCATAAAACCACATTAAATTTACCATTTTTAAAGGACTAGAGATAAAAACTATCCTCCTCCTCCGCTGGGTTTCCAAAAGGAGGGTCAGGGCAGTTCCTGTTCAAGAGCTCTTCAATCATTTGCAAGGCAATCCTCTCTTCTTCGTCCAAGCCCCCTCTCACCATCGACTCCGAAGGCGGCGGCGGCGGCGGCGGTAACGACGACGACGGCAACGACGAAGAAGAAGTGGAAGAAGAAGTGGAAAGAGGATGAGGAAGTGGCAGAGGGTCTCCAGACTCTCCAATGGCATCGGCATTTTTTTTGCCGAGCTGTACGGTCATGACCCAGTTGGAGTCGGAGCGCTGGCCGGCGCGCTTCTGCCAGACGCCGATGTGGGAGTTCTCGGTGTCGAGCCTCAGGCAGGTGAGGGACGGCGACGGCGTCTTGCTGCATTTCCTGAGCTTCGCATGGAGGATCTCCGCCAAGTGCTTCGAGGAAGACAAGGAATTGGCGGTGGCAGCGTTGCTGTTGCCGCCATCGCCCGTTTTCGGGTCGCCGTTCGGGGTTTGAGATATTGGGAAGTTGGTCTTCGCGTTGCGGCCGCTCATCAGGATGGCGGCCTGGTCGTAGGCTCGTGCCGCCTCCTCGGCTGTCTCGAACGTCCCCAGCCACACCCTTCTCTTCCTGTAATTTGAGAGTACACGCATGATAAATAGATCCATGGTGGGAAATGAACTGATATATGATGAATATTCACGATCCTAACGAGAAACTTCTTTTTTTGTGTTTTGGACTGTCATTGACTCATTATACGCGATAAAAGTCAAGTTCCCAACTGCCTGACTCGAATCATTTTATAAAACCAGAACATTACCAGAAACTTATGGGGGCTTGAATATTTTGGTCATCAACACATTGTCGGCGAATGAGGCCGACTCAGAAATGTGGTGACGAAGCAATATCGCAGAACAAGAAGAAGAAGAAGAATGAGGTAGAGGATGAGGAGGAGGAGGTAACATACAACAAAGGATGGCGAATTTCGGAAACCCAAGAGCCCCAGTGACGCTGTCTCACGCCCCGGAACTTCTTGGACTGAACCATCTTCATCTCCTTCTGTCTTGTTTCTTTATTTCTTTCTTTGTCCAGACGCAGACAGGGAGAGAAAATCTAAGTCACGATCGGACTGGTGCTGACGATGATGGAGTGTAGGATCTTGCGGAATATAAAGAGTGAGCTCTGGGGGGAGTTTGAAAAGTTGGGTGTCTCTGTGTTCTTCTTTTCTGTACTAAAGTAATAAACCGTCGGCAAACTATAAAAGGGGAGGCAAGTACACACAGCTTTTTGCAATCCAACCCCCTTGAAAGGGTCAGCCCCCTTCATCCACCCAAAACTCCACAATAAAATTGTTAACCTACCCCATAAATGGTAGGGGCTATATGCCACCTCCCCTTATTATTTCTAACTACCGTGTATGATGTATATAGATTTGGATCAAATGACTCTGGCCAGTGGTGCTGAGGTACCGCGAATTTTTTTTTTCAAACTTCTAATAAATGTCGGTAACAATAATGGCTTAATGGTACGGGATCGCAACTCTTGGTTTGCAAGGTCACGAGTTCGAGTGCAAACTCACTTGCGATAGTAACACGTGAGTCCTAATACCCTAAAAAACCTCAAACTTTAGCTTTTATCTCAAATTTACCTTTTGTCTCATAAAAAACCTCAAACTTTAGATTATGTCCAAATTCTACCATAAACTTTTTTTTTGTTCCATAAAAAACCCTCAACTTTAGGTCTTATCCTAATTTTACCTTAAACTTTTTTTTATCTCATAAAAAACCCCAAACTTTTTGTCTTGTCCCAATTTTACCGTTCAATCTTAATTTTACCCTAAAATTTTTGTAGATTCACAAAAAATCACAAAATTTTACTTGAGTCACGAATCTGTCCCCATTAACCCTCTGTCCAAAATTTTTTGTTGACAACTGAGAGATGGAAAAATCCAAAGCACGAGCTGTTCGAGCGTCCGAAGCGCAAGCTCTCTGACGTGAGAGAAAGCACAGGAGATCAAAGACTGAGTGCAAAATCACTAAGCGCGATTTTGACGGAGAGTTAATGAAAAGCAAATTTGAGACTCATGTAAAAGTTTGTAATCTTTTATGAGACAAAAAAATAGAGTTAAATTGAAACTGGACCTAAAGCTGGAGTTTTTTATGAGACAAAAAAGTTTCGAGTAAAATTAGTACCGAACCTAAAGTTGAGGGGTTTTCATTAGAAAAAAAAAAGTTTGGGGTAAAATTGGGACTCGACCTAAAGTTGGGGGGTTTTTTATGGGATAAGAAATAGTTTAGGGTATAATTGGGACAAGATCTAAAGTTGGAGGTTTTTTATGAGACAAAAGGTAAAATTGGGCAAAAACTAAAGTTCGAGGTTTTTTAGGATATTAGGCCAACATGGGATTCTTGTGTCGGCGAACGGGTTTGTATCAAGCTGCGGTGCTCTTGTGGTATTTGTCAGGATGGGTTTGGACATCTATGGATAAGGTGAGTAGTCAGTGATTCCATCCGAAAATTCCGTAATAGGTGTGAGACCCTTGTAATCGTGTCAAAAGCATACTCCTATGCGTACCCCAATCATCATCTTTATGGCGGACTGGCTTATTTATTCACACTATCTATTTACTTGACGGAAAAATAGAAAGAAAAAAAAAACTCTCTCCATAAGCCACTCGATGATAACGACAATGCATACAATTCATTATGGATTTGCCTTTTTCTACATCTCCGATTGGAGGAATCCATTTATGGGCGATACTTATCTTGTTATCCATTAATCAAGAGGACCGGTGGGAAAATATAAGCTTTGCTTTTATGGTGGTGTATGCAAAAAGTCTGATGCCTTTGTCATGTTCTGAATGTAAAATTCATGATTGAATCCACTAAAATGACACGCAAACATTGTCATGGTGGCTGGGACCCCGTCTCATTAAGGGTAGAAAGAAGTCAAAGATAGTAAAGACTATTGTGGTGGGAGATAATTGTCATGCATTATTTATTGTATATGGTTACGAAGGTTAGATTCACCAAAATATCGACCAGGAAAAAAACATCTACGCAGAGCAAAACCGCATGTTGTCATCGCATGAGACGACTATGTCTACATGAATGTTTTTGTTAAGAGTTCAATCCTATCGATTTTGCCATTTTATATCCAATGGAAACCCTCATTCTTCATGAAGAACATTTCGACATTTCGAGGGAATTATGAACTGCATTTTGTGTTTATGTTTGATGGTTTTGAAGATCAAGGGCATAAACTTTATACAAGGCGAAGGGTAGGTGACGGACCTTCTCATTTTCCTAGGTAAACATATCTCCATCGGGAAATTAAATGACATTTGGCCCACTCGCATACTTCTAAAAATACCTGGCACTACCCCTACGACTACAACCACCTATTCGGGAAAATTATCCAAAAGTCATAAACCTATTTCACTATTGTCAATTCAGTCTTAAATTTTTTAATCATGCCAATTTCTTTTGATCGGAATAGTATTGCCGATTGAGTTCTAAACCATTTCAGATTTTGCCAACTGAGTTCATTTGGCCAATTTTGGTCGGAAATCGCTAACGTAGATCCCGGCAATCCTATGTGGCGCGGCCGGCGCTAACGTGGACAAATTTTAATAATATTTTAATATTTTTTTCAAAATTTTTATTTATTTATTTTTTCTTTCTTTTCTTTTCTTTGTTTTTTTCTCCAATTGTGGCTAGCGAGGGCATCGTGGCCCTCACCCAGACCAGACGAGGAGTCACGGCCCTCGTCAGCCAACAGGCGAGGGTGTCGGCCCTCGCTTGGATTTGGGCGAAGGGTCCGATGCCCTCGCCTCACCTAACCATAGTTGGGGAATAAAAACAAAGAAAAGAAAAAAAAGAAAATTAAAAAATCGAAAAATATTAAAAATATTATTAATAATTATCCACGTCAGTGCTGGCCATGCCACGTAAGACTGCTGGCGTCCACATCAGCGATTTTTGCCAAAATTGACCGAATTGGCTCAATTGGCAAAACGTGAAAAAGTTTAGGACTCAATTGGCACAATTAAAATGTTTATGACTAATAGGTTTAGGACTTTTTAAATAATTTTTCCTCACGTATTCTAGGTAATCACACCCCAACTATCTAAGTACATTGACACGCGCAACACGTGTATTAACCCTAATATATATGACAAAAGAATCCTCATAAAGGACCCTCAAGAACCCATAAAAAGGATGGATTATGAGCCTGAAGTATGCTCAAACGGGTTTTACCCCGTACAACATTATGAAAGAGCTTTCCATGTCAATTTTGCCCTTCTTGTAACTCCATCCATATCAAATGTTTTTTTGACTGTTTACTAAATAGCATGCGGCTTCTGTTGGGGTTATTCCATATCAGTTGTGGAAGGGGTTGGTGGTTAGTTCATAATTGTGAGGGAAAGTCTCATCCTTTGAGCTAGCTTTTGGGATGAGAGAGGCCCAAGACCACCCAATACTGATATCAGAGCTAAAGTTACTAAGAAGTCTGGACTTAACAATTATACGGGAGATATCAGTTGTTAAGGTTTTGACTCAAGACCTAATGTGTGAGGGGGAGATTGTTGGGGTTATCCCACATCGGTTGTGGAAGAAGCTGGTGGTCAGTTTATAAATGTGAGGGAAAACCTTACTTTTTGAATTAACTTTTGGGATGAGAGAGACCCAAGACCGTCTAACAATTTCTCCATTTTAGACCAGCCTTTTTGGATTCCGCTAATTGAAATTCATTAGTAATAGAGACCGACATCACTCCTGTACGTCTTACCTAACTCGTAATTCTGTTGGGATTTTTGCGTCCAAATCCCATAGAATTGAATGAAAAGTGTGCGGATGAAAGTGTCCCACATTGAATAGAAGAGAGATGGGAGATGGGTTCAAATAGTTGAGCCTCACAAATGGGTTTGGGCCCCAAGGGGTACCTCGCTTTTGTGGAAGGGAGAGGACTTACGCCAAGCTAGGTCGGTCCCCCCCCCCCCCCCCCCCGCGCTCGTGCGCCGCCGCCGCCGTCCGTCCGTCCGGTTCGGTTCGGCGTCCGGGTCCATTCTCTATCGGTTTTTATTTTTATTTTCCGAACAGACACACGTTGTTTAGAAATTATTGATTTATTTATTTTGGACAAACAAACATGTCTGTTCGTGAGGTTCGGTTTGCCCGAATGAAAACCGAAGCCCTTCGTGACTGTTCACGAACCAAACCGGTTCAAGTGAGCCTTCTTCGCTACTGTTCACGAAGAAGCTCGTAACTCTTCATTTTCGCCACTTTAATATGACCGAACAGTTGAGTTCGGGAAAAGTGACACTTCGTAGCATTCATATTCCCGCGAGACATTTTCCCGATGCACTCTAGACATTTTTCACTTCATCATTTCGTGCGATTATTCTGCGAAATTGAATTCGAAGGGATCCTCCGAATACGTACCGCTTCGGAGGAACGAGATCCGTTCTATTCTGGGAGACGATTGTCCAATATCCTCGGGTACTGATTAAGGGGCCAAATTTGTCTTAAGGACACGACGTTATTTCGTTGGGCTCGGATCAACATTCTGCTTATTTGGTTGTACTGATTTCAGGTTAGTTTTCCTAATGTTTGATTTTAATTTCTGGTATACGAACTTAGCCGACAACAATCTTAAGACGAATTTGCTTCGGTTCTGTTCGTATATTCTTATGCGTTGTTCATTGACTTTTTCTGTCAAATATCTAGATTGCCGTTCCTTTAAGTCGAACTTTTGTATAGTTCGTATGTTCCTTGTCATAGTCGTATAGGAATACGATTCTGTTTGTATATTCTGTTCGTGAACAAATTTTTTCGTTTCTGTTCGT
Source organism: Syzygium oleosum (assembly GCF_021117445.2). Classification (NCBI taxonomy): domain Eukaryota; kingdom Viridiplantae; phylum Streptophyta; class Magnoliopsida; order Myrtales; family Myrtaceae; genus Syzygium; species Syzygium oleosum. The sequence goes on from NW_026607528.1 coordinate 166,354, forward strand.
ATTAAAATTTTCAATTCTGTTCATGAACAAGTTTTTCGTTTCTGTTCATATTAGAAATTTTCAATTCTGTTCATGAACAAAAGATTCTGTTCGTAGTCATATATTTCCGATTCTATTTGTGAATATGTTCTGTATTTGTATTTCAGAAATGGCTTCGACTTCGACTCCGGTCAACCCTATTCCGAATCACGGAGAAAAGCCAGAAAAGTTCAATGGTATGGATTTCAAGAGATGGCAACAAAAGATGATGTTCTATCTCACGACCTTGAACTTGGCTAGATTCCTCAATGAGGATGGTCCTAAATTGGACGTTGGAGAGACAAATAAAGAAAAGTTGGCTGCTGTGGATGCATGGAATCATTCTGACTTCCTGTGTCGCAACTATGTCCTCAATGGTCTGGACAATACTCTCTATAACGTCTATAGTCCGCTAAAAACGGCTAAGGAGTTATGGGATAGTCTGGACAAGAAATACAAAACCGAAGATGCCGGATTGAAGAAATTCATTGTCGGTAAATTTCTGGACTTCAAGATGGTTGATTCAAAGACCGTCTTAAGTCAGGTTCAAGAGCTTCAAGTGATTATGCATGATATTTATGCTGAAGGAATGACTCTAAGTGAGACATTTCAAGTGGCTGCATTCATTGAAAAACTGCCACCATCCTGGATAGATTTCAAAAATTATCTCAAACACAAGAGAAAGGAATTGTCACTTGAAGACTTGATTGTTCGGTTGAGGATTGAGAAAGACAATAGACTCTCTGAGAAGAAAGTTGGGAAGAACCTAGAGGTTTCAAAGGCCAATGTTGTTGAAGAAGGATCGAAACCTAACAAGAAGAGGAAAATGCCTAGCAAGTCTGGAGAGGGATTCACCCAAGGCCTGAAGAAGTTCGTTGGCAAGTGCTTCAACTGTGGCAAGTCTGGACATCGAGCCAAAGACTGCAGAGCCAAGAAAAGACAGAAAACTCAGGCTAATGTGGTGGAAGAAATTTCCAATGGTGTTGATGATATCAATCTAACTGCTATGATATCCGAGTGTAATATGGTGGGAAACCCCAAGGAGTGGTGGATTGATACCGGAGCAACTTGTCATATCTGTGCAAACAGATCGATGTTCTCGTCCTACACAACTGTGGGGGGTGATGAAAAAATTTATATGGGTAATTCATCAACCTGTAAGGTTGAAGGTGTCGGAAAGATTGCTCTAAAGATGACATCTGGGAAAGTTGTGACACTAAACAATGTGCTACATGTGCCAGACATACGCAAGAATTTAGTGTCCGGATCTCTTCTTAGCAAGAATGGTTTCAAGCTGGTGTTTGTGTCTGATAAGTTTGTACTCTCCAAGAATGAGATGTATGTAGGAAAGGGTTACCTTAGTGATGGTCTTTTCAAGTTGAATGTAATGACTATTGTACCCAATGATGTTATGACTAAAGTTGTTTCTGCTTATGTGCTTGAGTCTCCTAATTTATGGCATGCTAGATTAGGACACATTAACTATAAGTCGATAAAGAAATTAATGAATATGGGACTGTTGCCGAAGTTTGAATGTCCAAGTGAGAAATGCCAAGTGTGTGTTGAATCTAAATTTTCTAAGCCTCCTTTCCATTCTGTAGATAATAGAGTTACAGAACCTTTAGATTTAATACACACAGATATATGCGATATGAAATCAATACCGTCAAGAGGTGGTAATAAGTATTTTATCACATTTATAGATGACTGCTCGAGGTATTATTATGTTTATTTGCTTAGTAGCAAAGATGAGGCTGTGAATGCTTTTAGAACTTATAAGTCCGAAGTTAAAACTCAGTTGAATAAGAAAATTAAAATGATAAGGAGTGACAGAGGAGGTGAATATGAATTTCCTTTGAGGAAATTTGTACCGAGTTTGGTATCGTTCACCAAATGACTGCTCCTTATACACCACAATCAAATGGTGTGGCGGAAAGAAAAAATCGATCCCTAAAGGAAACAATGAATGCATTGTTGAACAGGTTCCAGTTTACCGCAGAATTTGTGGGGAAGTCTGTCTTAACAAAGCAAATTTTATTTTAAATAGAGTACCTCACAAAAAGACACAACAAACTCCCTATGAGAAATGGAAAGGCAGAATGCCTAACTTGAATTATCTCAAAGTGTGGGGGTGTTTGGCTAAGGTTGCGGTTCCTAAGCCTAAAAAGGTTAAGATAGGACCAAAGACTGTTGACTGTGTTTTTATCGGATATGCTCAGAATAGCAATGCATATCGTTTTCTTGTTCACAAGTCAGAGATCCCAGATATACATGTTAATACGATTATTGAATCAAGGGACGCTTCGTTTTTTGAAAATATATTTCCGTATAATATAGTATATGAGCCAATTGATAATAATAAGAGGCCTCGAGATACTATATCTAGAAGTGATCCAATGGAGGATGAACCTAGACGTAGTAAAAGACAAAGGACTTTCACGTCTTTTGGACCTGATTTCTTAACGTATCTGTTAGAGAATGAGCCTCAGACATTCAAAGAAGCTGTGACTTCGCCAGAAGCCCCGTTCTGGAAAAAAGCTATCAATAGTGAAGTTGAATCCATCTTGTCAAACCATACATGGGAATTGATTCATCTTCCTACTGGTAATAAACCACTACAATGTAAGTGGATTTTCAAGAGGAAAATGAAAGCGGATGATGCTATTGATAAATATAAGGCTAGGCTTGTAGTAAAAGGATACAAGCAACGAGAAGGTCTTGATTATTTTGATACTTATTCACCTGTTACTAGAATTACATCTATAAGGATGCTAATTGCCATAGCAGCGGTGTATAGGCTTGAAATCCATCAAATGGATGTTAAAACGGTCTTCTTAAACGGGGATTTGGAAGAAGAAATATATTTGGAACAACCCGAAGGGTTCATTGTTCCAAGACAAGAGAAGAAAGTGTGTCGGCTTATCAAGTCACTCTATGGATTGAAACAAGCACCGAAACAATGGCATGCTAAATTCGACCAAGTCATGTTGTTGAATGGTTTTAAGATTAATGAGTGTGATAAATGTGTATATGTTAAGAACACTCATAATGGTTTTGCCATTTTGTGCTTATATGTAGACGACATGCTTATAATGGGCAGCGATAGTGAGGTTGTTAAGGCGACCAAACGCATGCTCACAAGTAAATTTGATATGAAAGATATGGGGGTTGCAGATGTTATTTTAGGAGTTAAAATCCATAAGACATCTGGAGGATTAGCTCTATTACAATCCCATTATATTGAGACGATTCTTGAAAAATGCAAGAATCTAGATATTGTACCAGTAAAGACTCCGATAGATGTTAATTTACATCTTTCAAAGAATACTGGTGAAAGTAAGGCTCAAAATGAGTATGCTAGTATACTAGGCAGTCTAATGTATGTCATGAACTGTACTAGGCTGGACATAGCTTGTGCGGTTAGCAAGCTAAGTCGTTTTACAGTTAGTCCAAATGAAAATCATTGGAAAGCTATGAAACGTTTATTGGGCTACTTAAAGCATACTCAAGATTATGCTTTGAATTACACAGAATATCCGGCGGTACTTGAAGGATACTGTGATGCAAATTGGATAACCGGCACTAAAGACACAAAATCGACAAGTGGATATGAATTCACACTTGGGGGAGCGGCAGTGTCTTGGAAATCATCCAAACAAACTTGTATTGCTAGATCCACTATGGAATCGGAATTTATTGCTTTGGATAAAGCCGGTGAAGAAGCAGAGTGGCTTCGAAATTTCTTGGAAGATATTCCTAATTGGCCTAAACCAAGGTCGCCATTGTTTGTATACATTGTGAGTCAAGCGGCAATAGGAAGGGCAAGGAATGTCATGTATAACGGTAAGTCTCGACACATACGTCGAAGACATGACACAGTAAGACAACTTCTTTCTAGTGGAATTATCACCATTGACTATGTGAAGTCAAAAGATAATATTGCGGATCCATTGACAAAAGGGGAATGGGTTTAAGGCCTATCAACAAGTCATCATAGCGGAAACCCTACCTAGTTGACTGGAGATCCCAAGATCTGGGTTCAAAGGGACAACTAAGTTATGACGACAGTGTAGAGTACTGTCAAATTTTTTACTCATTCCCGGATTAAGACAGTACTAATAGGTGAAGGTTAAGCAAAAGCTTTTAATGATTCTGAATTGAGTATGTGATATACTATATGTTCAGAAATCACCTATGTGAGTGTGAAGTGAGGGCCGCTTCTGTGAGAATTGAAAAGGCCGAATTCTCTAAAACACTCATGAGACCAGGCGGTGTTCATGGCCAAAACGAACACAACAGTGAGAACCAATTTTGTTTGAGAAACAGTTGTGTGATTTCTATTGTCTAGGCTTACACCAAAGGTCGACAGTTCAAAGACATCAAGTTTACTGATTGACCGAGTAAGTCCGATAGGTTTCACTAAGGAAAGTTCAAAGTCTCAGACTACTTATCCTGATGCAACGTTTTCTCATGGACTAATCGTACATTGCATCTCATGTATACACGAAGAGTCATGATATCATAACTTTTCATTAATGTGGGGGATTATTGAGATTTTTGCGTCCAAATCCCATAGAATTGAATGAAAAGTGTGCGGATGAAAGTGTCCCACATTGAATAAAAGAGAGATGAGAGATGGATTCAAATAGTTGAGCCTCACAAATGGATTTGGGCCCCAAGGGGTACCCCACTTTTGTGGAAGGGAGAGGACCTACGCCAAGCTAGGTCGGTCCCCCCCGCGCCGCCGCCGTCCGTCCGGCCAGCTCGGCTCGGTTTGGGGTCCGGGTCCATTCTCTATCGGTTTTTATTTTTATTTTCCGAACAGACACACGTTGTTTAGAAATTATTGATTTATTTATTTTGGACAAACAAACATGTCTGTTCGTGAGGTTCGGTTTGCCCGAACGAAAACCGAAGCCCTTCGTGACTGTTCACGAACCAAACCAGTTCAAGTGAACCTTCTTCGCTACTGTTCACGAAGAAGCTCGTAACTCTTCATTTTCGCCACTTTAATATGACCGAACAGTTGAGTTCGGGAAAAGTGACACTTCGTAGCATTCATATTCCCGCGAGACATTTTCCCGACGCACTCTAGACATTTTTCACTTCATCATTTCGTGCGATTATTCTGCGAAATTGCGTTCGAAGGAGTCCTCCGAATACGTACCGCCGGAGGAACGAGATCCGTTCTATCCGGGGAGACGATTGTCCAATATTCTCGCAGTCGATTGAGGGCCAAATTGCCTTAAGGACACGACGTTATTTCGTCGCCTGGATCAACATTCCGCTTATTGGTTGCATCGCTTTCTGGTTAGTTTTCCTAACGTTTGATTTTTCATTTCTGGTATACGAACTTAGCCGACAACAAATTCCAGTGATAGTAATTTGTTAGTCCCAACTTACCATAGTCTTAATGTAAAATTCAGCATCGCCGAAAGAAGAGAGTGCACAATTCATCCAAATTAAGTTCTCCCCGGACGAGGGTACCATCCCAAAGGACCAACTCTCTCAAGTCTCGAACCCATGAAGCAGGACCACCATCGCCATGACAACTCATTAGAGAGAGAGAGAGAGAGAGAGAGAGAGAGAGAGAGAGAGAGAGAGCTATTCATTTTGTGCCTTTCGTGCCCCTTGACTCGGTGTGACTTTTGAGACCGTGGCTTGGAAGCATAACTTTCTCCTTTGTATAAAGTCGAAAAAGAAACAACACGCACGGTTAAGTCCCCCCCACCTGTCCACACATTTACTTCGTTTTGACTGGGCTGTGAGCGCGTTGTACCCCTTAGTTTGTACATGTTCTTCCCCCAGAGAGTAACTACACTTAGATTTTTTGTCCTGTGCAGAAAAAAAGAAGGAAGAGGAGAAAAGGACCCAGTAGTGGATCCGTAATGCTGTGGAAAAGGACAACAAAAAAAGAGTCAGGAGGCTTCCTATGTGTTTGATATGTCGAAAATGATTGATCGACCGAAAATTATGTACGGTCAATGAAAATATGCATGCTTAAAGTTAGGAAAATGAATTCCCCGATTTGAAAAGGGGAAACATTTTCCTAGGAAAATGATTTTCCGGAAAACATTGTCATATATCATGAAGTTTCCTCCGAAACAAACCAAAATTTATTTTGTAGCGGGTATTAATGTTTTCAATTTCAGATGGAGAATATGATTTACAACTCAGGCATTGATAAAAATCCTCAATTGGACTGATGGTATTCAATTCATCAGGAATAGAGAACTTGTGACTAGTGTTTTGAGAGGGAATCTGTAATGTATAACGTCGCAAAGGTTATTGTGTCACGAGAAGGCATACGTCAATGAGAAGGTAACAATGTCATCGTATGTCGTTTCAAGCTTTTGAAATGACGATTTACGTCGACCGCATAGTATGTGTAGGTTTTAGAGCAAGAGATGACAAATTTAAATCTCCTTTAATAATAAGCTATTTTATACACAACATTCTAGTGGCCTGTCAAAATGAAGACGATGTTGATTTATATAAAATGAATTATATGAAAACATGACTTAAAAATCATTTCCTTATGAATAAAAGGGTGAGGAGGGACAACCGGTGTAAGTGACCCTCTCAGGGCATTTCCCCGCCCCCTCGAGATGCTAGCGGGCCAGAGTGTCTCTCCATAAGAAGTATGTTACAACTACCCAACTTAACACGACGCGTTCGGTGACTTACTCACAACTCGAATCTCATCTCGTGGATGACAAGTAACTTCTTCACAATTAGGCCAACCGTCTCGATGGTCCACAACTCAACAGATTCACGAAAGGACAAGACCCTCCAACCTCGAAAGGCAAAATTAGGAAGTCCAAAAATTACCATGAACCGTTACTTGACAGCTTTGGGGATGCGTACCTAGTCACCGAGGCATTCAAATGCAAAGAACAGGCCAAACCCAGTCACCAAGGCATTCAAATGCAACGAACCGGCCGTTGGCCCGTCGTTTCAGTGATGTGTACCAAGTCACCGGACAACTGTATTTACATCAGTCTTGAGTCCTTTCACTTGTTCATTGATGTCTCTAGCTTTTATCTCGTACAGGATGATTTAGGCTCAATTTGTGTTACGAAAAACGAACAATTTGAAAAGCATATTACTAAAAATAATCGCTTATATAACTTGAAATAATTAGTTAATAAAGTATATTTTCATCATTAATAACAGTTTATATCTAAACATATTTGTGCATAATGAAATATTTTCCGTTAATTTATTTTTGTAAACGATATAGGAAAATATTTTTTAAATTATTTATTTTTCGTAAAATGAACGCGCCTTTAATTGCTACGTTAACTTACCAAGCCAAGAGAAAATTGAAGAGAACGAAAATCTGTAAAGTTGCCCTGCGTTGTCATGCCAGTTCATCGGAAGTAATTCTCCTTTAAATTATGCAGGTCAAAATGAATTCACTGGTCATAAAACCAGAATGATCTGGCGCACGTATGTCAGAAGTTCACGTGAGAACCAAAACACAAGTTTAATTTCTATGGACTTCGTGGACGCGATGAAGTCCATGAAAATCACTCAGAATTTCCTGAGTTGTTGAATGCTGGCTTGATGAAGTGGGCATCATTGGTCGAATTCACTTGTCTGATTTCATTGGACCGTGTTGAGCAGGGAAATTGTCCAATAATCAGTACAAAATTACGGATACCAATTCGATTTTATACTTTTCAAATTTACAGATTTAGTTCTAAACCTTTATGTGAACTTCCAATGTAGTCATTCCGACTAATTTATGCAAGAAAATAACCGACGTGGCAGTGTGCCATATCGGACAGCCACCACGTCAACCATTTTCTGGCGAAAATTGGCCAGAAGAATTACATCGAAATTTAATCGACAAAATTAAAAAGTTTAGTAATTAATTGGCATCCATACAGTAAGTTTATGACCGATTGAGTAACTTACTCGGCTGTTAAGTGCCCAGATTAAATAATTCACCCGACTAATCCAATCTGATCGCTACAGAAGGAGTCTCTTGTCTTGTTCGAACCGACAACTATCGGAGCAAGATATCCCGAATATGCCGACTATAGTTCTGAAAGCGCAATACGATGTTACGTGCGAATCAACCCGGGTTGGTTAATTGAATTCATTAGCCGCAGGATGCTCTGTTTCGTTTGTGCATTATTGTTTCACTAGTTGCGTGACGAATTCTTGTGCACTTCTCAGTCCGCGTTATTCATGCCCAAATTACCACATGGGGGCCATAAAAGTCGATGACTTTCCACTGACTTTTAGGCACGACGTCAATTCGTGAGCTGGATGATTTCATAACTCCACTGACTTTCGGTCTCAATATTATCCCTAACTTTTTTCTTTTTATCTCACGAGTATTAAATCTGCCCACAAATCCAAAAAGCCGCCATTAATTTACTCGAAATTCACTATCAAAACATGCATTTTCATCAACACTCTCACCTTATGATGTTGACAATATTGAAGAAGTCGATGGCAATTTTTGAACACGCCGGACTAGAGTTAAAGTTGGAGATTTTTTATGAGATAAAAAAAAAATTCGGAGCAAAAGTAGGACCATACCTAAAGTTGAGGATTTTTTTAGGGAATTAACCCCTGTTCAAAGAGCATTGGTTTTAAGCCTACACGGCAAAAATTTCGCTTTTCGATACTTCAATTATATATTTCAAGAGAACGATTGATGTATAGAGAATTGTAATAATTTCCTTAATTAGTCGCTTAATAAGTGTCCTGGAAATATCAGTCACGACGAATTCCAAACTAGAGACGTGTCGGTCTCTTGAGTGTGCAATGACAATGCGTGTTTCTCGAGTCGTTCACCACTAGCTCGACGAAGTGGGCATTGATGGGTGAATTCACTGGTGCAATGTTACTGGAAGGCATCGAGTGTGCGGACTAATCACATCACCTGAGTAATCCAATCCAATCACGACAACGCCTCTCGTCCCGTTTCAATCGATGATTTTCGGGACGAGACTCTTGAAACGATCGCGGATACATATTGCTAGTGTACCTCGACTAAACTTTTGAAAGCGCGATCCGATGTTATGCCTCAGACCAACCTGGAACGGTTCAATGAATTCATCAGTTGCAGGCTGCTTTATTTCGTTTTGGCATTATTGTTTCACTAATTGCACGACGGAACCTAGTAGTGTACTACCATCGTTATTCATATGCCCAATTACCACAAGCGGCCCATAAAAGTACAGTGACTTTCCATTGACTTCACCTCTTCCCTTGCGAATGCATGGCTTCAATTCACGTGCTCGATTGATTTCGTCACTCCCTTCTCGATATCGCTCGGCGCCATCCATAAAACAAAAAGGGTCTAGTTAACGAGCAACTTTTAGGGTATTGTTAAGCATACTTTGTTGGATATTTTAGCAGTTATGAAATATTTGAAAATAACGATTTTGATAGTAATTATGACCGCCATGAAAGCCAATAATTTTTTAATGGTTTTTCCTTCTAATGGCTTTATAATGGTTTTGTGACATTTGATTTATTTCTTCGTAAACTGTTCATTATTTTATAATGGTAATATAACGGCCATCTTCTCCTTCAATAATTACCAATTTATTTATGACGGTTTCCTAACGGTTCTCTCTTTCATCTGATATAAAATTAATTAAAAATTTCAAACCACAATCAAAAGAGAGAAAAGAGAGAGACATCAAAATAAAATACAATTTCCTTGTCTACTCATATCTTTTCTTTCATTGTTGGGTTATACACATAACATTGTGCTTGCTTTTTCTATTATTCTGTGCGGAGTACTTTATGAGGATAGCCACCAGAGCCCTATCGCACTGAGTTTCGTACTTTGAGGAGAAAATATTGTCCCTAAGGACAGTGCCTTGCACGCCTCAGATGTTTTGATCTTATTTTCTCATCTTTTCTAACAGATTTTCAACGATTCTTATTTTTTTCATATTATCTAATTTTTTTCAACAGTATTAAAGATAATTTTTTAGCGTGCTTTACAACGTGTGAGCCCCAACGCAATTCAGTGATGTCTCAACATGAGAAGTGATGCGGCGAGCTTGGGCATGGTTCGTGTTAAGTGGAGGTGAGGCTGAGCAATAGCATGTGGGCGACAGATTATGAGAGTTTACCGAATGGAGTTCAAGGCAGCCACCTCGATTCTCCGTGTAGTATCGGGATTATCAGTACTGCTTGGAAGATTTTCGATGAATTGTCTTAGAGAAGAACTAGTGATGGTGTCTCGTGGAATTTGATGGTGCTCAAGTAGGGATTATAGGAACATGCTCATCTCGCTTGAAGGATTTCGTCTCCAACAAATAAGCTAAGTCCAACATTTCGCTCTTTGGATTTTCAGTAACCTTACGTGTGTATATTTCTGGTTTACACCCATCATCCATTTTTTTATCGCAGTGGCATGGGCCGCTGAGACAGTCTAAGCACCATACATCGTCCCCGTTGATTTTCTCAGCAAAATATTTCAAGCTATGTTAATGTTGCAGTAAATTCTATTTGTGGTTGCTCTTTGCATTTATTGTCGCGTGAATGCCATGTGGAAATAAATATTCCGTAATTTCATTACAAAAGCACCTAAAAATAGACTAGAAATCACTCGTAAGGATTACGGGAGTAGTTAAGTTATTTCCAACCCAAACATTTGTAGTTCATTATGTTTCCCCCTTCTTCAGTTGGTTCGCTCGTTTTAAGTTTTGCTATTATTGTCGAAGTAAGATTTCAACTATTTGTGTCCTGTTTGATTAGATTCATATGAGAGGAATTTGCCCTTCAATTTTTTCTTTGACTCCACCTCCACGTAATCTTATCTGAAAGTTAAGGGTGAGGAGAGCTTGTCCATGTTGGACCAGGCTATGTATAATTGTTTTCAGTGAAACAATGGATGCTGTCTATGTGTAATTTCGGTGTTTTACCACTGAAATTAACACAGAAATTGTCCTCTCTTTACCTTTCATTGTGCCTATAAATTCTGAAATAGGTGTTATTTGACTTTAGGAGTATACTGATAATTTGCTTGTTTCTTCTTGTTTACCTTCTGTTATTCTGCCTAAAATATCTAAAGTAGTCATTAATTTTTTAGAACTCTTTTGAAGGTGTGAATCAAGATTTTTTACCGCATTTTTTGGTAATGTATTGATATTGTGAATGAAACAATATGTTTTGACTTCTAAATTCGATACGAAGGACTTGGGAGAAGCTAATCTTATTTTGGGTCTTAAATTCATAAGAAGTGATAGTGGCCTAATACTTACTCAAGAGCATATGTGGAGAGGTTACTTTAAAAAAAAAAACTATAAATAGTGGATATCCCGCTGTAATAGAAGGATATGATGATGCGAACTAGATCTTAAATTCAGAAGAGACAAAATTCACTAGTGGATATGTGCTCAGTGGTGAATGTGTTGTAACTTGGAAATCAACCAACCAAAATTGTGGGGGAAATGGCAATCCTGCTAAATCAAAATTCGACATGGTTGAAGCATATGATTCTAAAGACATAATTGCCGTGGTCATTTCCCAAGTCAATATTGTGGCTAATGTGAAAGAATGGGCGGTAGACTCAAAAGTTACTAGACATACATGTACAGACAAAATGCTTTATCCTCCTGCACTCTAGTACGTGAAGGAGAAAGAAATATTTATCTTAATGATTGAGAACTGCTCAAGTTCTTAGGAAATAGAATGTCCTTATCAAACTCACATTTGAAAAAAGGCCGAGTAGTCGAGAAACTTCTTAGTAGATGTCCCTTTGGGAATGAAACTGACACCTTTCGTGTCTATGCATTGTGATTGTGAAGTGGTAATAGGCATTGTAAAGAATAAAATTTTTAATGGTAAAAAGAGACACGTCTGATTGAGATGTGATGTGGTAAAACGATTGCTTAAAGATGGAATTATGGCCATTGATTATGTAAAGTCAGAAGTGATTTTAGCCGATCCTCTGACTATACATCGAGGGGAATGGGACTTAAGCCAGTTGAAGAAAATCAACAATAATGGTAACCCGACCCATGTGATCAGCAATCCCGTGAATTAGGTTCAAATGGGTAATAACAAGTCACTTGTTGATCTAGTGATGCACTATTAAAATTTTCTGTCTAATCTAAGGTGAGCATAGTGCAAGACTGCAAGGAAAAAGAGGCTGAGCTAAGCTCTTAATGAATTCCTTAGCTATTTGGTAGTGTCTTAAACTACAGAATATACTTGATGGAATCACCTATAAAAGTATGGAGTGGGGCCGCTCCTATGAGAATTACTAGCAATAATCTCTAAAGCACTTATGAATAAACTAAGCACATGCATGGCTTATTATCGCAAAACCGCGTTGAATTACAAAATTTATGGGAGTGTAATGTGATTGGTGAAAATTATAATTCACAAAAAGAAATTCTTGGTCCATAGAAGTTTCAAACGTCACCAATGATTTTGTGAATTATATTTGATTAATTCTAGGTTTGGTTCATAGTCTAACAAGCACCAATTACTATGCATCACACTCCAATAACCTAGTATTATTCTATTTTTTCTTTTCAAAACTTTTTTAAATATGTGGAGGATTGTTGCATATTTCAGCAATTTTAAAATATTTGAAAGTCTCGGCTTTGATAGTAGTTATGACCGTCATGAAAGCTAATATTTTGTAATGGTTTTGCAATGACCGTATATTGGCCTTCTAACGGCCATGTAACGGTTTTGTGACATTTGATTTGTTTCTTCATAAACTCTTCATTATAAATGTAACATTTGATTTATTTCTTCATAAACTCTTCATTATTTTATAACTGCTATATAACGATCATCTTATCCTTCAATAATTCCCAATTTATTTATAACGGTTTCTATCGGCTCTCTTTTCTCATATCTTTCCTTTACTTGATGGGTTATACATATAAGGTTGTCTTGTTCCTTCTATTATTCTGTGCGGAATAAAGAAGAATGTCTATTGTATCTTGGGAGGATAGCAGCTGGAGCCTGTCACACCGAGTTTTGTACTCCGAGGGGCGGAATTATTCTTAAGGATAGTGCTTACACTCCTAAGATATTTTGATCTTATTTTCTTATCTTTTCCAACAGATTTCCAATAATTCTTATTTTTTATAATATCTAATATTTTTCCAACATATTATACGACAAAAGTCAATGATCTCCATTGACCTATTATAAACGCTTCCCAGACGAGTGCATGACTTGAATTCACGAGCCTCATGATGTCGTCACCCCAATTTTACATCTCCTGCTCGGCACCACCATAAGATAAAAAAGGTCTTATCAACGAGTGCTCTTAGTGACAATGGTTAAGCATACAATACGACGAAAGTTCTGCTTTTCATTACACTAATTGCAAATTCGCCAGAACAACTAATGTGTCGAGAACCACAAAAAATTTCTTCGAATCGGTCGGTTAATAAGTGCTCCGGAAACACCCGGCCGTAGCAAGATCCCGAAATGGAAATGTGTCGATCTCTTAATTGCGAGATGACAATGCGTGCTTCCTCATACATGTGAAGACAAAAAACAAGAGACCTAAGGAGGAAGTGCCCACCACGTCGCGGGAGGGGTCACAATAAATTACATTGAACTCAATGATTTGAAAGAGCTCCAACGGCCCTTCTTCCCCCCTCTTTCCATCAACCACATGGGCTCCGACATGCATTGGAATTTAATATCTTTTGTTCCACACTTTTGGTTGCGCCGCACCGTCCGCACTCACTTTGAAAAATCTTGTACGATTTGATTCTTCTAGGGAAATGCAAGAACTCAAAATTTTGCTCATGCGTCGAGATGACACTTCATAGTCTAAGCACCCAAAAACTATTGCGGAGGGGTGATTTTTTCGCGTATTTTTAGCAAAAGAAAAAAAACAGATGCACTTGTTTGTTATTAAACTCCCGACAAAAAGGAATTTGATATGGCATGAAATACTTCACCGCAGATCGTGCACGTGACCCAGATCCAACTGTCCATCCAAACTAGAAGGTTAAGTGGATGGACTCGGAAAAGAGCCTTGCATAACGAGCCTAGCCAGAATTGACTTTTCTTGAGTTCGACTCGGCCTGACAAAGCACCCCGTATACACAAGTTTGTTATAGGGTGGGTTTGAATATAAGGAATAATTACCAAAACAGTCCTAAATCTATTGTATAGATATCAATTCAATCATAAACCAATCAATTTTGCCAATTGAGTCATAAACTTTTTGACCATTTACCAATGTAGTCCTTCTGGCCAATTTTTGCCGAAAATCGCTAATGTGGATATTGACCGTCCTATGTTATATGGTCGGCATTGACATATACTATTTTTATAAATTTTTAACATTTTTTGACTTTTTTATTTTTATTTTTCTTTCTTTTTTTCCTTTTTTTTCCTACCAAGTCTGGTGAGGGTTGTTGGTAATTTCCGACCAAAATTGACCAGAAGGACTACGTTGGCCAAAAATAAAATGTTTAGAATTGAATTGACAACCGTATAATAGATTTAGAAATTGCACCATAATTCCATTGTCTGCTACACCGTCCTTGATATTAACTTATAGTAAGATTTTTTTATTGGTCGAAAAGCTTATGGTAAGATGAGTCGGGTGTGTTTGTATTATTCAAACCGAGTAACAAGTCACTAAGGATAATTACCCAATCAGTCATAAGTCTATTGTACAAGAAAAATTGTCCAAAAAGTCCTAAACGTAATACACTTTTGCCAATTCAGTCTAAACCTTTCAATTTGCCAGTTAATTTCTAAACCTTTTCACGTTTTGTCAGTTTAGTCCATTCGGTCAATTTAGCTGGAAATTGCTGACTTGCATGCCGGCCGTCTTATGTGACACGACCTTACGTGGCATGACCGGTGCTAACGTTGCCATTTTTTTATAATATTTTTTCAATTTTTTTATTATTTTTTTCTTTCTTTTCTTTTTCTTTTTCTTCTTCCAAGTCTAGCGCCGGACTTGGAAGAAGAAAAGGAAAAGAAAGGAAAATGAAATTTTAAAAAATTTTAAAAATCATCCACATCAGTGCCAACCGTCCTACGTGGCATTACTGGTGTCCACGTCAGTGATTTCCGGTTAAAATTAATCGGATGGAATCAGTTAGCAAAATGTGAAAATATTTAGGTATCAGTTAGCAAAATGTGAAAATATTTAGGAATCAATTGGCAAAATTGAAATGCTTAGGACTGAATTGGCAAAAGTGCAATGGGTTTATGACTTTTTGGACAATTTTTCCTTAATGTACAGATTCCGATTTAATTCTAAACTTTTCAATTTTTGCCAATGTAATATTAAACCTTTGCGCGAAATCCCTATGTAATGCTTTTGGCCAATTGCCTCTGGGAATTACTTACATGGTGTCAACGTCAGCGATTTTCAGCGGCAATTGGCCAAAAAGACTGTATTGAAATTTCAAGTAAAAGCTTAAGACTACAATGGCAAAATTGAAAATTTGAGAACTGAATTGATACTTATACAATAGATTTAGAATTGAATTGGTAATTTTCCCCATATCATTATCCGCTCATGATCCAATCTCCGTCTCCTACGCCCATCAAGTTCATCTTTCAATGGATGCAGCGTGTGCAACTTAAACCTAATCACGCCACACCTCTCTCACTTCTCTATATACTAGAATATCATCTTCAAACTCGACCATAGTAATTGTTGGATGGCCTCCGTTGCGCTCTTCTAGTAGCTACCATCATCTATCTATTTATCTCTCTCTCTCTCTCTCTCTCTCTCTCTCTCTCTCTCTCTCTCTCTCTCTAGACAATAATGGCGGCGAGTCTCTAATTCGAGATAGGCTTCCAACTATTTAAAGAAATACAATAGAATTGTACCATAAATCCTAAACGTTTGAAAAAGTGTAATCAAGTCCCAAACATTTTAAATCCAATCCAATGAAGTTCTTTTGACAGTTATCAAACATTTTGCTGACATGGCATTTTGAAAACGTGACGTGTTTATTTTTAATTTGACGTTAGCGAGGTGGGGCCGCCCCTACCCCCCTTGGATTTCTTTGTCCAACTTTTTTTGTTAAGTTTTTTGTTTAATTTTACTTTTTTTACATGGCCCCGCGTCAGACCACGTCACCGTTACACATTGTAAAAACTTACTTAAAAAGCCACACCGATTTCCAACATGTCACGTCAACAGAATTAAATAAATAATGTCAAAAGGATCTGATTGAGCCGGATTTAAATTATTTGGAATTTGATTGTACTTTTTCAAACGTTTACAACTTGATTACGCATTTCACCTAATGTTTTAGGCCTTCTGGTACAATTTCCCTTTAAAAAAAGAATCTAAACTAAGGCTTAAATTGTTGCCGATAATGGAAATATTTTTTATTGACTAATTATTTCAAGAGATATAAGCGATCATTTTTAAGAAAATATTTTCTAATTCATTTTCGTTTCCTGAAACAAACGGATCATTAGTGGTTGCTCGATTTTTTTTGTTGTTGCTAGAGATTGGGTTGACTTTATGTAGTCGAGATCGAGAGAGAAAGAGAGAGAAAGAGAGAGAAGAGAGAGAAGTAGCTGGAGATGGCCATGGCGAGCGGCAATCCAAATGGGGTGGGGACGAGACATAGGTTCAAGTGGCGAGGGCGACGTTCAAGGGTCCTAACTTGGATATCTTCTTTACAAGTTACGCACATGCAATTATGTTGAGCAATGTAGTTACATAACCGACGTAGAGCTATCTGACAATTACCATTGAAATTTACACCCTGTGCAAGAAAATATTACCCTAACAACCTTCGAGGAAAACCCGAAGTTACCAACGATCCCAGTCGCAATTCTTTGCACGCGCGACCGAAATGGAATCGCGATGCTATTCTGTAACTCGACGTGAACATTCCAAAAGCTTCTTCTTTAGTCCAGTAAGGACCCCTGAAATCGCCACTTTGACCCCTGAAACTGCCGTGATTTCCGATTTGATCCCGGAATTTAAGATTTCTTCTTAGTTGAGGAAGGACCTTAAACGGGAAAACATCGATAAAGTGCAAAGCGAATTGACTAACACGAAGTTTCCTCCACGCTGGTTCGAACACATTTTAAAGAGACAAACGCAAAAGAGACTATGACGTCGGGATTGGTATGGAAAGAGAGGAGAATGCTTTGTTTTGCTACATCCTTACTACTCCCGGATCCTGAAGAATGCGACCGACCCGATGGTGATTCCTCAATGTCTGCAACAAGCCTTCCAATTTGTCCTTCGATAAAATTGTCTTTAGGCGATATGATCCAAGATGCGAAATCGACTAATAATTCGCATTGGATCGCGACTCGTTACTCCCTGTCGAACCTACACTTCTCATGACAGCTAGAGATATAAATCATTGAGCCAACCTTTCTCATGATCCGACCAACATGGTAAAAACAACACAATCCAAAAGCAAAATGGGGTCGACTGACGGAGAACTCCTTGTGCCCGAAAAGGGCCGCAGTTGCTACTATAAGTAAAGAAACGGTTAAGAGAGTCGAAGAGCGCATAAGAGAAATAACCCAAAATCTAAAGCTTCATCAATTGACCTAAACGTTAATGATGAAGCCATGACAAAAAACTAAAGCCCCGAGATGATAAAAGAGTTCAGAACATCCGGAAGTTGCGGCGGAATTTAATCGACTTCCTCCATCTTGCTGCCCTCGGCGTCAGCGTCAGCATCCGCATCCTCCAAAGGAGGCATGTCCGCATCACCATCACCTGCTTCCTCGTCGATGCTCAGGCCGAGCTTCAACATCCTGTGGATTCTGCTGCCGAATGTGTTGGGGTCATCGAGGCTGAAGCCGGAGGTCAGGAGTGCGGTCTCAAAGAGCAAAAGGACGAGGTCCTTCACCGACTTGTCGTTCTTGTCCGCATCTGCCCTCTTCCTGAGCTCGTCCATGATGGCGTTCTCGGGGTTGATTTCCATGGTCTTCTTGCTCGACATGTAACCAGCCATGCTATTGTCTCTCAATGCTTGTGCCTTCATGATCCTCTCCATATTGGCAGTCCACCCATACTCGCCAGTAACCAAGCAGCATGGTGAGTCGACCACACGATCGGAGACGACGACTTTCTCGACCCTGTCGCCCAAAACATCCTTGATAACCTTGCACAGGCCCTCAAACTTGGCCTTCAGCTCTTCCTTCTTCTTCATCTCGTCCTCACTCTCATCGAGCTTCAAACCTTCCTTGGTCGCTGAAACAAGCTTCTTACCCTCAAATTCCTTGAGCTGGCCAACAGCATACTCGTCAATGGCATCAACCATGAACAGCACCTCATAGCCCTTCTTCTTAAGCTTCTCCAAGAATGGGGAGTTCTCAACAGCCTTCTTGCTCTCACCAGTGATGTAGTAGATGTCACTCTGGCCCTCCTTCATTCTAGTCACATAGTCCTTGAGACTGGTCATCTCATCACCACTCTTGGTGGAGTGATAACGAAGCAACTCAGCTAGCTTTCCCTTGTTCTGAGAATCCTCGTGAATACCGAGCTTGAGGTTCTTCGAGAATGACTCGTAGAATTTGTTGTAGTCCTCCTTGTTCTCAGCAATCTCAAAGAAGAGTTCAACACATTTCTTGACAAGATTTTTCCTGATAACCTTCAGGATCTTATTCTGTTGGAGCATTTCTCTGGAAATGTTGAGAGGAAGGTCCTCAGAGTCTACGATACCCTTCACAAAGCTAAGATACTCAGGAATGATCTCCTCACAGTTGTCCATGATAAAGACACGGCGAACATAGAGCTTGATGTTGTTGGGTTTCTTGCGGGTATCGAAGAGATCAAAAGGAGCCCTCTTCGGAACAAAAAGGATGGCCTTGAATTCAAGCTGACCTTCAACTGAAAAATGCTTCACAGCCAGATGCTCCTCCCAATCGTTGGTCAGGCTCTTGTAGAAGGCACTGTACTCTTCCTTCGTGATCTCGTCAGGCTTCCTCATCCAGATGGGCTTCTGCTTGTTCACCAGAGACCACTCATTAGAAACTTCCTTGATCTTCTTCTTTTTCTTCTCTTCCTTCTCTTTTTCTTCATCAACATCCTCAACCTTTCCTTCCTCATCCTTCTTGTCTTCCTCATCATCTTCATCATCAGAAATTTCCTTCTCAGTGGTCTTCTCAACCCAGAGGGAAATAGGGTAGCTAATGAATTCAGAGTGCTTCTTGATTAGATCCTTCAGACGACGCTCTTCAAGGTACTCAAGCTGGTCTTCTTTAAGGTGAAGAGTGATCTTAGTTCCCCTGCCAAGATTCTCACCAGAAGTGTCCCTGGTGACAGTAAAAGATCCACCAGCTTGGGATTCCCACACATACTGCTCATCGTCATTGTGCTTAGTAGTGACGATCACCTTTTCAGCAACAAGGTAAGCGGAGTAGAAACCAACACCAAACTGCCCAATCATGCTCACATCAGCACCAGCAGCTAGTGCTTCCATAAATTCCTTGGTTCCTGATCTGGCAATGGTACCAAGATTGTTCACCAAATCTGAAGAAACAAATTCAACAATTAGCAAACAACTATACATTAGGTAAGGGTGAAATCAGGACTCTATGTCGGGAACCAAGCACCAAATTACTGACCTGCTTTGGTCATCCCAATCCCACTATCAATGATGGACAGTGTGTTGTTTGCTTTGTCAGGGATAATGTGGATAAAGAGCTCTGGTTGACCATCGAGCTTGCTCTTGTCAGTCAAGCTCTCAAAGCGGATTTTGTCAAGAGCCTGAAGAAATTTGAGTTTATATTCAGTTCCAAGAAAGAGACAAAGAACTAGATGAGCCACATCATTCTACTTACACCGCATTCTGTTGGCCCCAGTAAAGAATTTTCAAATATAAAATCAAATGAATACAATAAATCAACAGGTTCATACGAACAATCATCTTTACGTACAATTTAGATTTAGACAAGAGCAGACGATCCCCAAAAACCAGCATACAGAAGAACGCTTTCTCAACCTTCAGTTTAATAAATCACTACGGTCATAAGAGGAATTCTCAGAAGCTAATCTTATTCCCACATGAAGACCTTCCCATTGTGTTCCACTACAAACTTACCACAAGCACCAACCTAAAAGTTTACCCCAATAACGAGCAGCAACATGTACAATAGATTTCATCAGCTTTCCAAACAAAGCACAAGCGGGCAATTCCACGCAATCCTCAACCATCACTATACCCTCGCGATCAAACCTTCGACACGCTACGATTTCCAAAACCACAGCGAAAAATGTATACCGACTTCCTACGCAGTCAACAGGACATGCTCTATCCAGCAGCAAGCATCGCATCCTAAAGCACACGTTTTCCACCGAAAGACCTCACGGAACACTAACACGCCCCTAAACGCGAGCGTCAGATCACATCACAATCACGACAACAGCGAGCGATCCTCGCTCGCGCGCACACTCCAACAGGCTAAATCCAAACACAAAGCGACGCGATCTCGCGAACGAAAAAAAGGGAAACACTCAAACACGCGCGGAGCTCCCCTTAAAAACGAAACGGAAACGGATCACGGGAGGAAGAAACAACTCACGTCGGAAGAGTTGCTGATGAGCTCGCGGAGGAAGATCTCCTTGTTGCTGTAGAAGGTGTTGATGATCAGGCTCAGGAGCTGGTTGATCTCGGCCTGGAAAGCGAACGTCTCCGTCTCCGCCATCGCCGCCCTCGATTCTTCGCCGGCGCAACGCAGGAAGCAGGGGTGCTCACGGCAGATCGGCAGGAGGAGACTAGGGTTTTTGGTGGGGGGGGTGACTGAAGAGTTGCGGAGCGAGGACTGAGGAGGAGCTTATATAGTGGTGCTCGCCCTAGGGTTCTAGATCCTTCTTCGACCCGAGCTTTCGTCACCGGGGGTTTCATTTTGTCGAATTTTAAAAAAGAGGGGGCCGGGGATTTACGCTTTCGAACGCTGTATTTTCGCGTGTTTTCTAGTTTTGGTGCGTCGTGGGTTTGCTGTTTTTCAATTTGGTCCCTGCACGAGCTTGTTTTGTTTCACTCTAGTCCAACTCAGGCTCCGTTTGCTTCGTAAAAATTGAAATGATTAACAATTATGGGCAACAGATTATGTTTCAATATTTTCGTGAACGGTAAAAATATTTTTTATCTCTTTATATTTATACGCAATACAAAGCGATTGTTTGTGATGGGGAGGGACGAATTTTCTTGCCAAGCATGCAGTAGGGACGGAGGCGGTCGGTCTGGCCCCCACGAATCCGCCCCGTCCTATGTTTAATTTTTGGAGATTTCTAGTATTATGCTAGTCTTTTTTCTATATACGTTGTAATATTTTGATAATATAAAGTTCCTTATTTTTCACATAGATTCCAATATTAATGTGGATACTTCCAATGATTTTTTTTTTTTCACTTTTCTCATCAATTGGTCATGGGAATTTTCTATACCAAACTTTATGCTGATAGACCAAAGGATTCCAAATTCTTTTTTTTTTTTGCACATAATTTAAGTTATGTTTTCTGAATAATTTAACTTGAGACTTTTAAGTTTGAAATTATTATAGAGCGGGGGTCAGTGGGTCGGAAAAATCCGTCACATCCGCTAGGGTTGTGATGGATTACAGATCAAACATTGATCTAATTTTTGTTATAGTATGACAAATCAAGAGTTGCGTTTAGATAGTCCTGTGATCTTAGTTCATCGGATTATCATATACACCGGACTCACATTGGACGTCAAAGTATAATATTGAAATGCTAAGTATAAATAGACCGATTTGCAAAATAAGTATATCAAATGATCTCGCGATCTGTCGTTAGACGTTGAATATGCTTTACTCGTTAGAATACGAACTTGGAATCAATCACTTATCTCCATATACCGATTTTATAGACAAAAATACTTATCTAGCATTTTAAGAAGAGCATTCTCACATGTTTCATTGTGTCAATCCTATTCCTAACCTCTTTTTGGCATGTCCAACGAGATAGTAATATTTTCACTATACATTGCAAATCGGGATTCCACCATAAATACTCGTAGCTAGTAGACTAGATCATGGGTTGGATGACGCGACGGCCCGCCTAGAAAGTGGTCGGACTTAGTCATGAATTTAGGATCTCTTGGGTGAGCCCGGTGCTTCCTTTAGGCCCGATCGATGTTTAAGCCGAGCCTAGGCATAGGGTTTGAGGCCCCGCCCAGCCCGGGCGGCCCATACAAGTTTTAGTTTAAATAAGGTTTTGTGTGGTTTCTGTAATGCTAGAATATTAGTTTGTAGTGTACTTTCATTGCTTGAAGGTTGCATCATTACTTCAAAAGAACAGAAATCCTTTTCGAGCGGCACTATCATCATGTGATGCGATTGGCATTGAGTAGCGCTATCATTACTTAAAAAAGAAACTGATTGTTTGCTAAGAAACAAGCTTTTGGTGCTTAGCAGCTCTGCTGTAGTAGTTTTTATATTTAAAGAGACCTTTAAAATTTGATAATGTCCTTCCAAACAAACATTTTCGTGGTGCAATGGCACACGTCACTATCCGTGAGGTCAGGCCCATGACCCTAGTGTCCGTGCCTTGGCCCCCAACACCCGTGCTTGGATCCATCAAGGCCGGGCATGAGGCCCTGATGCCCTGGCACTTGGGCCGGGGTCCATAAAGGTTGAGCGCAGGATCCAAGTACCTGTGCCTGTATCCCCGGCGCTCAGGTTCGCATCCTCAATGCCTAAGCCAGTTTCTATTGAGGTTGAGGACCCCGGTGCCCATGCCCCTATCCTAATGCTAGGTTCCCCGATGCCCAAACCAATGTCTATCAAGGCCGAAGCTTGAGACCCTCGTGCCTCGGTCCATCAAGGCCGAGCTTGGGACCCAGCACCTGTACCCGTCTCCTCGACACCTACGCCAAGTCTCACTGAGGCCGGAATCGAGACTCCGGAGTCGGTGTCGAGGACACGAGGCCATCCTTGGGACCTGGGTCCAACCTCAAGGAACCCCGGTGGTGCCAAGGTCCTAGGCCCGAGTATTAGGGACTCGGGAACGTGCGCAGGGGATTCAGGCCGAGCCTTGGGGGACCTGAGACCAATTGCGGGCCATCCTTGCCCGACCTCAAGGGTCCTAGGTTCGAGCTCCAAAATCTACTCATAATTTTGAAAAATCACTTATTACTTTTAGAAACTAAACCATTTTCCTGAGTTTAAATATAAGGCTCCGTTCGTTTGGCGGAAAATATTCTACCGGAAAATATTTTCCTGATTTTCCGGTGTTCGGGGGGCAGAAAACGTTTTCCGTGGGAAAATATTTTCCTTCCCCTCACAAAATAAATTTCTAGTCTACTGAAAATGACTTCGCTTTCTTCAAAAGCTGAAATCATTTTCCGAGCTTCTTCTTCTTCTTCTTCACTAAGGTCGCCGGCCGCCGCCGTACGGCCAGCCACATGTGCCGGCCGCCGGCCGCGGCCGCCGGGCCTGGCCGCTGCGGCCGCCGGACGCCGGACGTTGACGTTGCCGCCGGCTGTCGCCCCGGCCGCCGGACGCTGCGCCGGACGCCGCGCCACCGCTCGCCGGCCGCCGGCGAAAAATATTTTCCGAAATTTTTTCATATTGATCGCCAAACACCGAAAAATTATGTTAGGAAAACATTTTCCGGAAAATGACTTCGGAAAATATTTTCCAAAAGGAGAATATTTTCCGCCAAACGAACGGAGCCTAAGTTTCCCGTTAACTTATTTTTCTAAGCGGTCCAAATGCCAAAAAAATGAGACGAGTTTCTTCGAATAGTTAATTTTCCGCGAAGCAATTATGAAGCTTTGAGCGTGTTCTCTTATGGCACCGTCATGCTTGGATCGGCATACAGAAAATTAGACTCAAGTGGACAAAGTAAAGCTGTGGCGATATGCGAGGACGAGATGCAAATTGCTTGCATATAGTTTTATAAATGAAAAATCAATATATTCAACAACAAAAAAACTGAACCGAACATTGAAAAAAAATTTATCTTAAAATCCAGACAAATGTTTGGGCCTTCTGCGCTTGTACATGGGGGAACCACCACAGCAATCCGCAGGTGTTCCCGTGCGTCGTGGGCGGAAAGACTTACCATTCAACCGTTAACTACCAGTCTCCTCCTCCCGCTCTCCCAACACCCCCCAACGAAAAGCAACACCAAACTGTCTGAGTTCATCCCCGCGTCAGCCTCCTCTGCAACCCCTCTTCCCCTGGGGACAAAGGAAAGAAAACCCTTCATCACACTCAAACCCTCCAATGCAAGTACAGAGAAGCCCCCACCGATCGTTCTGAAACTCAGTAACCGTCCTATTTTCAAGCCCTGTTGTCCACTCGGTCCCCCCCATGCTCAAGAACAAGCTCAAGATCCCCGACAAGACCCGGAAGCCGTTCCCCGACCGGCTGGGGAGCTTGGTCGCGGGTTTCGACGGCAGGGACGGCGAGAACGGGGTGTCCGATGCGGCCCTCGAGTTCGGGGAAGAGCTCGAGACGATCCAGCCCAATGGGTTCGGGTCGGATCGGGAGTTCGAGGAACCGGATGGCGGGGTGGAAGAGGAGTGTGCGCAGGGTGAGGACCCGACTGCCAGAGCTGGCGGCGGCGGCGGCGAGCCGGATTTTCGGGCCCGGCAGAGACCCGCGAGAGAAGGGTCGGGTCCTGTTTCGGTGTTGGAGGTGATTGCAGCTGATGAGAAGAGGTCTGATGTTGAGTACGAGGTATGACAGATTGATGTGAATTGATGACTTTTATCTTCGGAGAAATGTGCGGTCATTTTGCATGCTTGAGGCTCACGTTGTTACTTTGTGTGAACTGATGCAGCATTGTGTGCGCGGTTGATTGGAAGTTCTTGATTTGTCGGTTCAGTTCTTGGATTCTTTATGCAGATATCGCAGGAAGAAATAAATTTGGAGAAGTTGCAGAGAATTGCGAGTAAGGGGCTTCCTGACAAGGGGGGTTTGCGTGCCACGACTTGGAAGGTTAGAACTTAATTGTCTTCCTTGTTCAAGCACTTTGCTGGTTCATAGTAATGATGTGTGTGCGGTAAGGAAACACGTTATAAAAACTCGAATTGCATCGTTTGAGGGAAGAAGGATAATTCATTTTTCAGCTTCTTGTGCGTACTTAAATTGCCTAAGTCTAGGGGAAGTGCTAGTTTTGTATATATGGTTTGTCACTGAGATTGTTATACTGCGTACCCCATTCCCAACTGCTTTCTGGGTACATTATTCCAATTTTGCGTGCTTTTACATACGAGTTCACCAAAAGGGCAATTCGATGGACACTGCCTTGAATATGTACAACAAAGGATATTGCCATCAATCTAATCTTGTTAACTCATTCTAAAACAATATAGGGCAAATCCATTGCCTGATTTAGGCTTTTGAAATTATAGATACTAGCTTGGAGCCATAATCCTTTTACCCTATATGATTTTTTTTTTTGGGTCAAAACCCTATATGATTGAAAGGTGATAATATTGCAGTTTGTTTGTGACCTTGAAACAAAGACTCTCAGCAAGGACTATTCCATTCTTATGGTTCATATATATAACTCAAAAGGAATGCCTTGAACTGTATCATAACCCAAATAAAGAACCAAGTAAGCCTACCCTAACATACACACTTTTCATAAGCAGCTCATCCGATTCTGTTACCATGGTGGATGTCATATCCAATTCTATTTACTTGTACCTGAGATTTTCAAGATCATCTGTGAACTCGATCTGTAATTGAGTGAGAACCTTTGGAAGGATAAACAAGGATAGGCACTCTGAAGATGTGCATTTTGTGAAATCTTTCGTTTAATCTGCTCTATTTTAAGCAGCTGCTCCTTGGCTATCTTCCCCCTTCTCGCAACTTGTGGGAAAAGGAGTTATCAGAAAACCGACTTAAGTATGCCAAGCTGAAGGCAGAGCTTCTTATAAGTCCTGTAAGCTGCTTTCTTCCTTTCTTCTCTTATCAACTTGTATCACCAGAATCATGATTCTGAAGTTCATGATGTATGAAAATCTTGACTCTAGGCAGTCAGAGTTTGCTAGAAGGAAAAATTTAGATTTCAGTCCTTGTGAATCGGAAGCGGGGAGTGATGTTGATGGGCCACTTCACCGGCACCAAATCTCTCAGGAGGATCACCCTCTGAGTCTTGGTAAAGCTAGCGTTTGGAATCAGTACTTTGAGGTGCATATCTTTTTGGTTATGAGGGGTTCACTTTGTCCTTCCTTGCCCTATTTTTGAGCTGATGTTTACCACAATAGAGATGTGTGTTTCTAGAATACAGAAGTTGCAGAGCAGATAGACCGTGATTTACAGCGTACCCACCCAGATATGAAGTTCTTTTCTGGGGAAACGGCGATCAGTAGAAGACGCAGGGTATGGTATCTTTTATGTTGTTCTATAGGAGATTACTGCTCCTTGCTTTTCTTGTGAAGGGGAGCTGAAGTTTTTTTTGTATGTCTACAGGAAGCAATGAGAAATATTCTCCTCCTGTTTGCAAAACTGAATCCTGCTATCCGCTATGTGCAAGGAATGAATGAGGTCTTGGCACCCATATATTACGTCTTCAGTACCGATCCTAATGAGCAAAATGCTGTAAGAGTTACTGAATCTTCTCGTCTTCAGAAGTATGTCATTTGCCCTCGGATGACCGTATTTCCATGTTTGCAAATTGTCCGAGTTTATGCTTACATGGCTTGGAATTTCTCAGATGTCATGTTATTCTAATGCTCAAGCTGTATATATGTTCAGATCACTTTTCAATCTTACATCAGCTGAGTTTTTGCAGAGTCTCAATCTCTTATCGTGCTCCAATATGCAATGAAATGTGTAGAGGTCTTTGACGTGTTTTACTATGCATGTTTTCACATTAGTGTCTATCGAACTTGTGCTAATGAATTGAGATGGAAGATTCTTTTTCATTACGGAAAAAGCCGCCAAAAACCTTAAATTATGCCCACCGTGACATATTTATCGTCAACTTTTTTCCGTGAAACCAAAAATCTCAAAGTTGTACTTGTGTGACATATTTACCCTCCATCAAAGTTTTGTCTATGAGAACCATTAAAAATCTGCCTACATGGATGCCAGAAATCAAATGGTGTTGACATGGTGCCCACATGACTTAAGTGAAATAAAAATGACGTTGTTTTGCCTAAAAAATCATTTAACGGAACCTTGACGGAAGGCAAATGTGTCATAGGTACAAGTTTGGGGTTTTTTATGTCACAAGAAAACTTTTATGGTAACTGTGTCATAGTAGGTATAACTTTTGGGGTTTGTGATGTTACAAAAAAAAGTTCAGGGTAAATGTATAGTTTGGAGTTTTTTGTAACTTTTTCCCTTTTGTTAACATGGTATTGTAAAGATAATTTCAAATCCAGTTTTTCCCCACTAGTAAGCTATAATTTCATTCTATAAATGGTCTGTCTCTGATCTGATTCTTGCTCATACACTGCTGCTTGTATTCTTACTAATGTTTTTACTTGCTCCCTCAGGACATATGTTCGTTTTGATATCTGTTGATAAGTCTCTCAAGTCTAAAAATCGTGAAATACAGTGCCAAATGTACATCTAATTTCTGCTTCTTTTCGTAAATTGATGCATTCGCTCCATGTTGTGTATCTTGTACCCTCTAAGGTCATTTGTTTGCTTTAACATCTGTATGATAGTCTCTCATGTCTCAAAATCATGACAATCTGCCAAGTGTGATCGTGATTTCGCCCTCTTTTAAAGAATTGACATGTTCACTCCACATTGCCCAGCTTGTACTCTTTTTTCTATCAATGAACTTGTTATCTTTTCGCATCTAATGTGGAGATGTTGTCTTAAATCTGTGCAGGCAAATGCAGAAGCAGATAGTTTTTCATGTTTTGTCAGGCTCTTGGGTGACTCAGTGGACCACTTCTGTCAACAGTTAGACAATAGTTCAGTGGGAATACTCTCCACCCTTTCCCGCTTATCTGACTTGTTAAAGACCAATGATGAGGAACTGTGGCGGCATCTTGAATTCACAACCAGGGTAATCTCAAATGGCTCAAGTTACAATTCCATACATTCGCCTTTTTGTGGTTGCGCATCTTCTTCAGCTCTGCTTTCTGACCTCACAATTTTGAAATTTTTTGGTCAGCTAATGTCATGATTATTATGAGCAGGTTGAACCACAATTCTATGCATTTAGATGGATCACACTGCTTCTTACCCAAGAATTTAGCTTCCAATCCATCTTGAGAATATGGGATTCTCTTTTGGGCAACCCTTTTGGTGTTCAGGTCTTTTCACTCTCTCTGCGCTCTCCATTTCTACGGTTGTGCATGCTATCTATGTTATTGATATCCATGAAAACAAGCAAGCACCAATATGGGTTAGTTTGGAATGGTTTGGTCTGACTGGGTAACTTGTTCTACCAGGACTCACCGAGCACATCTTCTGGGAAAGATGTTAGATATTATCAGATAAGAAGCCTGTTTTATTAGGAAAATGATCTATTTATTTATTGGCATAACTTCATGATGTAGAAATGTAATGCCTGATAAGTAGAGTAAAAACTACTAGCCAATTTAGGATGATATTTCTGATGCATGCTTCTTGCTAATGTATAGCATTGGTAGACATAGGATGATAATATGAGAAGCTCAAATTTTGGGAGGAACTTTTGAATCCTTATATTTCTTTTTAAGTTTAGTAAAGCTAGAAATTCAAATGAAGCAGTGGGAAGAATCAGAGATCGTAAGTTTGGTGATCATAATCTTGGATTGTTTTTGCAAAAGAGATGCGAAATTGATCTAAATCAATCAAGATTTCTGCCACAGGATATGCGCATGATAGGTGAAATAGAGAAGTGTGCGTATCATATATTTTATGGAACACAAGAATGCTGCTTAAATATAAGGGTAAATTCTATGTGAAGTCATTATGGCCAACAATGGTTTATTCAATTTATGGGTACACCAGATATGTGTACCAGACATGAGCATAGTTTCTATGGGAAATCAAGAAGAGGAGATTGAAAGTGTCCTATCTAAAGAAAAGTTGGTGCGACACCAATCGAGGACAAGATCGGCAAGTGAAATAAAAAATCGTGAATTTTTGACACGTGGTGTGTTCTTCATGATGTGAATGTGGATTGAAAAGGATGGAGAAAGACATAAAAAGACATGTGCGAAGCATTTGAATGTTACTGAAATCTGTAACATTTGAAAGCATATTAATCCAGGGCTGAATCCACTTATTAGGATAAGGCTTGCATGTTCTTGTTGTCATTTTTGTTCACTTTATCTGTTCATTATTTTCTCAATACTCATGCTGTTCAGATCACTTCCGTCTAACCGGTGAGTAATGCTTTTTGGGTTGAAACAGTCGTTTTACTCTTCTGCATAGAGCTAGAGCATTTAGATTTCACTTTGCTTCCTGCTGGTAATTGAACATACACTTTAGCATTACGCTCATGGTGGACAAAATTCTTTTGCGAATTCCTCTCTCTTCAATCGAACAACTTGTTGGCAACTTTTTTAAATGACAATGACATACTGTCTGGTGGCACAGGATATGCTGCTGCGAGTTTGTTGCGCGATGTTGTTATGCATGAAGAGCAGACTGCTGAGTGGCGACTTCATAGCGAACTTGAAGCTTCTACAGCACTACCCGGATATCAACATCGAACACCTACTCCAGGTCGCGATGGATTTGACTCCCGACACATCTTCCTATCGTCTGTCTCTGTAATTACTCTGTAAACTGTGAACATTTGCCAATCTCTGTACAAAATCAATCTCTCTCTCTCTCTGTAATGCAAATTTTTTCGGCAAGGATGAAGCGGGTTTTGATATTGGTTGAGGTGATCTGACCCGTCGACTTCTCTACAATATTCACTGCGAAATGCGTCGACCTGGGCATCAGTTCATGTTTCGAAATACTTTGCTTTTGTGAACAGATGCCGTTTTCGAGGAGGCAAAAAGATTCCATCAGTACAAAATTGTCCACGTGAACACCATGATTCCATAATGTTTCGTTAACAGGGTGGCTTTACTTGACCGGCAGATGCCTTCTTGTCTGGATTTTGGGGAGGCTTTTCTGGGCAATGTTTCTTGTCCGACCGGAATCTGCCAATGTCTATTGTCCTATTTTTTCCTGTATTAAGGACGAGGCGCTCATTAGTCCAAGGTGAATTATTAAGCATAGATTTGTCAGTTTTCTGAAGGATTATTACTCAAATGGCACGCGCGTTCGGCTTCCACGCGAAAGCCTTATTGAATTCAGAATATGGTAAAGTAACTCCTGGATGGAACTACTCCACTGATGGGTGTCGCAATGGTTCCAAACTCAACGGCGGCAGATAAACACGAGGGCTGCGCTCGTTATGAGGCTTGACCCGACACCTTACGGCAGTCTTTCGGGCCATATTTTAATACGAAAGGTTAAGTGAATTAAAGGGAAAATAAAATAAATACGGCTCTGTCTTTAACGTACCGTGAAATGTTAAAGATTGACTAACTAAGCCTAAATAAAATTGTTCTAATGTCAGTTCACACGAAACAAGATGCGAATGAGAAAATCAATGCAGTTTTGAACTTTTACTTCTTAGCCAAGAATTAAAATGGAAAATCGCCACTTGCCAAATTTAGGAGAAAATGACTTCTTTTGCCTAGTGGATGAGGGTGATCTGATCAAAGTTTGGACCTTACAACAGACAAAAGCTGAGAAAACGAAAGGCTATACCAAAGCCAAAGTAGTCCTCCTCTTCCCCTCCACCAAAGAAATTTGTGGCAGCGTTGCGTGCTCGTACATACTGGAAATTTGATTTTTATTGGACTTATTCATCAACACGACTCGAGATCCAAAGAACCCGTTTTTTTTTTTCTATTTATTTTCTCTATACTTCAAATTATTCTCGACTCTATCCACATTCTGGGTCAATGGTCATACTCCATGTTCTTCAAAGAGGAAGGTTGCGTGACATACATGGGACACTACAATGTGAACCAATTATTGATTTTATAAAGCTGTTGTTTTGAAATGCTTCTGCACATGTTGCTTGCACTGTCGCTTTATTTATAAACAAGAGGGAGAAAAGAAAAAAAATTGAAAGATTGGCCCTGGGAACCTAACAAGGTCGCTTGGGAGAAACCTAAACAAAGACCATTATAGGGTTTCGAGGCAGGTTCATTGTACGCATGCGTGTGAAAAGAGTGTGTTAAGTGCATAATAATCACGTTCATACGTGCAAAATGTGCATTTCTTTAATGGGTCTAAAGGGGATTAAGATCTGATTATGTTTTCCATTAGGGAAATCTTGAGTTTTGGTCAAGGTCGTTGTGCCATCTTCGAGACATTACATTTTTCGAGTAGGCAGACAATCAACTATTTACACAGGGTGTTTTTGTTTCGCGAAAAATGAGTGATTTGAAAAACGTTTTCTGAAAAATGATCGATTATATCGTTTAGAAAAATAAATGAATGGAAAAATTTGTCATCGTCCATGAAAATAGTTGGGCATAGATTGCTAACGACGATAAAAAATATTTTCCGTTGACTAATTTTTTTAAACGACATAAGCAAATATTTTTCGGAAAATATTTTTTAATTCACTTATTTTCCGCAAAATGAACGCATCCTAAAGAATGCTGGGTCTTCGATTCGTTTGTTACTTCGAGTCATTTAATATTATTTTCTTAATCCGTTATATATTACACGATAATCTTTTCCACAAATTTCACAATCTTGACGTGAATTGGTGCTACAGAGTGATAAAGCTAGTCCGACGTGTGGAATTCCTTTCGTGGCACCTTATTAATTAAAATTGATAAAAACTTAGAACCATCATGCGCGGACCATCTCCAAACCTCTTGCACGGGGTGGTCCAAAAAAAAAAGAAAAAAGAATCATACTGTCGGTAGACCGTGTAAAACCAAGTTCATCTTAATCGCTCATCATGCGGTCCCCGTGGTGCGAAAGAAGCTTTGCTAATGTTCTCGAGATTAACTTTAATTAATCTTGATTGGCCTTTGGACTAATTTGCGTCACTCGTGCAAAAAGTAAACACCGGGAGCTTTTTCTTTATCTGATGTAATTTAGAGGCAATTTTTCACTTTAGGCTGGAATAAGTTAATCGATGTCGCGGTTCTTGCTTTTGTTTGTTCCATGTTGTCCCCATTTTCCTTTTTCTAAAACAACAATTATGATGCAAGTTGCGTCCATTTTCTTCAAATGCTTTTGATGCTCAGCGACGTCTTTGTCTGTATAGGAATGGCTGGATGCATCAGTATTGGTGGATGAGGTTTCAATTCCTGTCTGAAAGTAAGTGAAAAGACAATGATGTAATGATTTGCATATACCTACGGAGAAAAAAAAAAAACATTCCGTAGCAAATTTTGATCATTTTTCCATATTTTTATATGGTTTCATCGTGAGAATTATCAAAGCTTTAATTTTTTTTTTGAAATGAAAAGGGGCTTTTGGATATGATAAAATGAAAATGTTAGTTAATTCTCCGACACTAGAATTTGCGCAGGCGCAAATTACATAAATCCGTAGATATAAATTCTTAAATTAAATGTGAAGGGAAAACATTATCTTTATTATTGTAAAATAACATTATGGTAATTCGTGCAAAAGATATACCTTATTTAATCTCTAAATGAGATGTTTTTCTTTTTGTTTTTTTCTTCAAAATTTAGTGAGGGTTATTTATTTATATTTTTTCCTTTTGGGCGGTTAGTGGGCTGGCTTTTTGGTAGTGTATTAAAAACATAAATACACCTAATCCCATGGATAATGGAGAAGCTCTATCTACTCATCCTATATCCGATTTTTGCCCTATTTTGGCCACCATTAAAAGCATAAATCGAACGCTTAGCCTGATAAATGTAAAGCTTAACCAAAGCATCTAAACTTTCCCAAATCTAATGATGAACATTTCCTAAGTATCTCTCCTAAATATTCTAAGTCAGTCAATTAAGTTACATGCCTGCTGATTTTGGATTCATGGACACCCTAAGCCTTAGGATATATATTGGAAATGATATTAATTAAGATGGATAAAGATTAGGTGCCAAACAAGGATTAAGTGCAAAATTCAAGTACAAAAGTCACATTTTATTGTAATGAAGAGTTGTATTTTGAAAACCTTGTGAACGGTTTACATCTCGCACTAAATCGAAAAGTCCGCCCAAATTTAATTTCCTCCGAGCATATGCTAAATTGCATCGAGATCAGGTAAACCGACGTCATGCCCGTAAAAATCCAAAACTTTCTTTAGACATTCCTCTCATTCAGTACTATAAAAATATATATTTTTTTCAACAAAGAAAATAAAAGCCACCAATCCCACTCTTCCTTTTCCCAATTTGCTACTACTACTGGTCTCATTCGAATAAAAAAATGCCAATTTGAGGCCCTTACTTTTGTTCTATGTCACCATATCATATGGCCTATTATTATTTATTGCCACATTGTTTAGCTTCCATTGCAACCACCTTACCATTCTCTCTCTCTCCTTCTCTCTCTCTCTCTCTCTCCATGTGAAGACCAGACCAGACCAGACCAACTAACCCACAAGAAGGCAACCATCATCTTCTTCCTCTGCTCAAAGCAGCCAATTCACTAATCTCTCTCTTTCTCTCTCTCTGTTCTTTTGCTTGTCCTTCTTCATCAAATTCACCATGTCTTCCATCTTGACCCCTCAAGGGATGGCCTTCGCCACCGCCATGGCGGTCTCCGGCACCGTAATCCTCCTCGCCTTCCTCCTCCAGAAGCCCGTCGACGATCATGTCTCGCAGCCTTCGCCCCGGGCCCTCCGCTCTTGCATGTCATCCGGTACGAGAACCCTTTTTTCTTTTCTTCAATCATTCCCAAGTACCCATGTCACAAAATCCTTCCTTTCTTCCAAGTTATGATCGTGGGTGTCTTTCTTTTTTACCTTTTCAAAAGACGGGAAGCAGAGAGAGAAGAACAAGAAGAAGAGAGTTCACTTCGCGGAGGACGTGGTGGATCCGAGCGGGTACAGTGCGGAGTTCAGGAGACAGCACGGGATCGCCACCAGTTCCCCTCCTCCCTCTCCCCCGTCAAGTCCGACCAAGTTCAAGAAGAATGCAAGCAGCAAAGTCAGAGGAATGCCTGCCAATAGGATGGCTCTGTACAACGGAATTCTCAGGGACCGTGTCGTCCACAGATTGGCCTGTTCCTACTGATGGGATTCCCCAGTTTCCTCTCATTTTTCCCCCAAATTGCAGGTGTCGATATTTTAATCAGTTCTCACCAATTTGCAGTATATTCTCGTACAGATTCCCTCTTTCGACCCTTTTCTTGATTTTCTTTTGCCCTTTGTCGGAAATTTTAGTTTAATTAGCCTAGGAAGATGTTCAGCGGTTCTGGTTTTAGGCCCATAAAGTTGAAGGAATTTAGAGCTTGATGGGCCCTGAAGCCTTCTTGAGGGAAGGTAATTTCAATGGCAGAAACTGCGAATTCAGGTGTCCTGTTTTGCCCTTTAAAGAAGCTTTTACTGATCGGGTGCAGTGAATGCATACAGCTGTTCTGTGTGTGTGTTGATATCGCAATCACGGTCTCAAGATACGTGATGGCGACATCTGAAGAGATTGGCTGATCCTTTGCTTTCTCTTCTCTTGATTGTATCAGTTTGCGTGAAGCAAAGATTCGTCAATTATTGGAGGTGATAACTACAGGGTTTTTCCCCTTGGTTTGCTTGACATTACCCTGGCAATCACGCACTTTAACAATCATGGAGCTCCTACGGTCGTTTTAGATACCGATCTGTCGGTCTTTGTCCATCGTGGTCATGCGTAATATGATGTCGCTTCTATGTTGACCCGACCCGATTCCCAGTTTTCTGTGAGATTTGGAGTGCCGTAAACTCTCCTATCTAAGGCACCGATGTCCTCGTTGGTGTCAGCCTATGTCGAACAACGATAGTCCCTCGCGCTTCGTCCACGCCGTCATCGAAGGATGCCAGAAGTCTCGCCTTGTTTGAACACTCTTACCCCAGTCATCACACCTACCCTTCTCTAATAGATCAGAGTCCGTCCTTGAACCCCATTTTTACAGGTTCATATCTTATCCTACGACTTATAACAACTTGATCTGTTCTGTGCAAGTCAAGCCCGCAAAAGGAGTACGTGCCAACCACACAAGTCGCAAGTGACGACCTTCAGCGACGAGTTTTCCTTACGAGTTGCTGAAGAAGATCTTTCTCATCCAATAAAGAATTGGATGAGAAAATATCATAATAGGCACAAAATCGAAAAGAGAGATCTATTATTTTGCGGTCCAAACAACTACTAACCCCCAAACTGACCTCAAAGAACAGTTCTTGGAGGAATTACTGTAGAGATAAGTAAAAAATAGGTGCAGCTATGAGCTTTGAGCTTCCTCTTTGCTTCAACCAAAATCAAAACAATTTATGTCATCTCAAAAAATCTACGTAACCATTAACCCATTTGAGAATGTGAGACCATTGACCCACTTCAACATAAAAAAATTGCAGGATGTCTGTTAGGATTAGGCGTACAAACATAACGAAATAGAGAGTAAATGCGAGAAAGAGAATTCGAGACGCAATGTTTTATTTTTATTCATTCTTAAAACAGAACTACATCTAGTAGAGAATTTCACTATAATTAACACATCTTATCTCTCTGTTACAACTTTCAATTACAAAAGAAAGATATTTTATATATATCTATGTCACATTAGATATTCATGTATCCAAACTCAAACCATCAATAAAATACGAGCTCAAACTATATAATATCGTGCCTTCTTGTCAATAGAGAGCATGGACCACACTCCAATAATATCTCCCAATGATTATGACTCTTTTTTCCTTTTTATTTTAAACTTTATGTTCTGGTGATTGTTCCTATAACGATTATTAACTCAAATCTTCGAAAATGTCTGTTCAAAAGAAAAGAAATAATCCTTTGTGCCTTGTCCCGCCATTTTGAGTACTTCGTATAATCGCGGATTTTCGATTCGATTTTTTCGACGAAAAAAATCGAAAGCGGAAAATTGTATATACTTCCTCGGGGATCACGGGTGAAGAAAATAGAGGGGCATCGATGCGACTTGCTCTGTCCCAAATTTGGTCATTAGAAGGACCGGTGGGAGAAGTGCTACTTGCGACAACAAAGGACGAGAACCATTATTTTTTTCTTGTGGCTGGCGTGTGAACACAGGCATGTTCCTCGAACCTTCCTCTCCATCGAAAGCAAACCGATGAATGACATCAAAGACTTTGCACATTGACTTAGGCAGAACGTGTGCAGCACGCCTACGGTACATATTAAAATCGATTATTGATGAAGGTCGCAATAATTGAAGCGTGATAGATAGCTTTTCCAAGTAGTCCTAGCTTTTGGAAAATACAAAGAAAGTAGTTACAACTATATAGTTACAGCTAGGTGCCTATAATTTTCGCTCGGATAAGAGCCTGTCCTGCGTATTGAGTCGCATTTGCGTGGACTGACCCCCCGGAGGTGTTCCCTCCCGACCCACGAAGGGGAAGCCCTCAAAGTTCCCCTCCTACCTTTTTCTTCCGGGAGGAGCCGGAATACATATCCCCTTTTAACCTCCGGGAACAGACCCGAGTGGGCCCTTAGGGAGCCTTTTAAGGACTTCCTCCGGTCCAAACTCTCCCATAATGTTGGCATAAGAATTGCACGCCTTGTATAGAAATATATGATTCGAGTGTCGTAACTAGTGCTTGCGAGATATAAATTTGAAGAGAGGCCATCGAGAGTCTAAAACTTGAGATGAGCGAGCCAGCAACTCCGCTAAGATTGTGGCGGAATAGAACTCCGCTCAACGGTGTGTGGTCACGAGTACCGCTATCCCGAGTAAACTCCCGATCATGAACCTAGCGACCTGTCGGGCCTGCCCACGTCAAAAGCACGATTTGGGGGGACTCAGTTAACCAATTTCCTTCTTAAACTAGTGCATGCAACCGAGGATTGGTTAGACTTGCCTGGATGCGATCATTTTGAGAAGAAAAATTAGTACTTTGTATTGGCGGAAGGATTTGACAAGGACCCTTAGGCACTTACATCGACTCGATCATCCAAGACCCGCGCCTAGGTCTGACATTAATTAGGCCTAGTGGTAAGCAAGTTTCGAGCTGGCGATCACTTAAAAATGGAAAGAATAAAGAATCCTCTACCTTGATCCACCAGGTCAATCACCTCGGGAGTGAGCTTCTAGGCTTTACTTAGCAGTCGCCTAAAGGCAGTGAACATCTCGTTCATGCATGGAAATGTCCAGATCGACTTTATGCCCAAAACTCCGATTCAAATAGCCATTTATTTGGTACCTCTCAAAGTTTACCGTTCATGTTTAGAATGCCAACTGCGAGAGCTTATGAGAATGAAAACACTAGAAACCTAAGTTTTCCATTCTCATTTCTTACTTGAATACTCAAGGTCAACAACTATCGATTAGAACGTGTAATTTGATTCGGGATCGTTCAAGCTCTACTCCCTAGCAAACCATTGGCTTAATCTAGTAAACCAATCAAGCGTGCACAATAATTTCTCGTTTCTTCACGAGAGAACAACGGGAACCCTCCCAAATTCTTTTCTGTGTACACCTGTCGAGGATGTGTTGGTGACAAGTGAATGAAGCAAACACCTCAATTGAGCAGCATAGGCAGCTGAGAGGAACTGCTGGGGAATCGCTGCATAGATTCTAGCAAACAGAATCCACACGCATTTACGTATAATTGCTGCCCCTTTTGATTGCTTTTGTCACGTTCTAACATCATGGGTCATCACCAGGATGTTGTTGCTTGTGGGGCTCTTTCTAGGTCATTGTTTAATCTCCTGTCTTGTTGGTTTCGTCAGTGTCCAAACATGGCCGAATACGTACTGAAAGATGCCAAAAGTTTGGTTGCTCGGCGAATGGTTTGGGCGTTTTGAGTGTTTTGACCAAATCATTACAAACAATGGCAAAAGTGGAGATGGCTTGACGCATAGGAAGGTGATCTACTTTGCTAACTTCCCCCAGGAAATGGTAATTTTATTACTTATTTGGAGTGGGTACATCCAAATGTATACGGACCGTTCAATTATGTGGGGTTGACCCACTATATACAAGAAAAGAAATGGCCTTCTATTTGCCCTGTTAACAATTCAACCATATAATAAAATTGATATCTGTGAATGTACCAAATATCCAAGCAATGATTGAAGCCCGGAGTTAAGGTTAAGGTGAAAAAGATATATATATATATATATATATATATATATATTTTGACGAGGCGCTCGAGGTGCGTTGAGATGATTCGGCCCTTGAGGATATGAGATCGAGCTGTTGGGCCATGACCTACGGGGAAGGGCTAGGCATCTGGTTACATAGTCCCAAGCTGCCGGCCATTGGCTTGGAATGGCCTGTGGCTACTGGGCACATGCCGAGCACCCAAACACGCGCCAAGGCGGCCAAGTGGGCGCCCGGCCAGGTGATTGCGTTTGTCCAGGCACAATGGGCATGAAGTGAGCGCCTGGCTAGACTCGGCAAGTGCCATAAACTCGGCCTGACTCTCATTTTGAAAGCCTGTTTGAAGGTACTTTGCGGCGTTATGTGTTAAAGTCCATTGAGAATGTTTCAAGGCTTTCTCTTTTATGAGTTTTGATACGAAACATTGAAAGATTATGTAAAATACTAAGGTAAGGATTAATTAAGTTTAATCGGGGCTTGGAACTGAGAGTGACATCGATTCAAGCTTGTAATCTTTCGTTCATAGGGGATTATTTTCGCTCTCTCCATGGATGTAGGTCTTAATTCCAGACCGAAGCACATTTCATTATCTCTCTATTTCTTATATATTACCATATTGATCTCATGATTGTGGTGGACGACACGTTCCTATACCTAATAATCGAAACAAATAAATCATCGCTCATTGAGCTCAATGCAAACTTAAAATAACTTTCCCCTTTAAAAAAGAGCCAAAGAAGGATTTGCCAAAAGAAACAATGTCATGCTGTGGCTGAGTGGAAAATGACGCATGCATGCACAATTTTCCAGTCAAGAATCTTCAAATCAAATAAAGGTTTGGTGACATCTCTTGCTTTCCTAGATCCACTTTCTCTATAACCGCAGCCACTTTATCCAATTATTTAACCAAAAGTAAATTTGACTTTCTGTAAAATGGGGGGAAAAACCAGGTTTTCTAGCTGATGCAAGTGGTCCAAGGCCTCCACTAAGTGGCTTATATTGCTTTAGTTATGAATTAATAAGAGAGCCAATGCTGTTGCTCGATTCTAGTCACTCAAGCATACATGTTCATGGATAGAATTCACCTAATAATGTTGCCATTCTCATCTCATTATTTCACACCTGTGTTTGTGGATATAATTCACCTAACAATGTGTCCATTCTAATCTCATCATTACACACATGTTTGTTTAATGGATCATACTAAAAGAATCACTTGCGAACTTTAGTTATGGGTAGAATGAAGATGCTCGCTAGCATGAAATGTGACCAGGACATGCCTGCCAAAATCATTTGCTTCACACCATGTGTTATGAAGTGAGAAACCGTGCGTTAATTGAAGTCGATTTCGATTTCAATTTCAATTTTGAACTATACTTAAAAATAGAAGTGGAAGAAAGGAAGTAACCCTAATCAATGATAATTACTATTTTTTAATCAAGTAATCGTTTGTGCTCTTTATACACCAAACAAAAGGACCGACAATGACTCATATGGCGGCTTAGGTGGGAAAACAACGGTGATGAAAGGCATTGTATTTCCCAATGCATGGTAAGTGTTAGAAAGTCCAACCCATGTGGGACACGTGTAAGGGGAATTATGAGAGGCATTGTCTCTAATACCATGTTAGAGAGTCCAATCCAAAACTTTAAGCTGATAGATGGAGGGAGACCACATAAATATAAAGAGTATTTAGGACCCGTTGTCGAGCGATGTGGGACAATACTTCAAGAGTAAGTTTGAATCCATTACACATTAAGAAGTTCGAGAAAGGTGATTTCAAGATAAGGATTAGCAATAATTAATCATATATTGAGTTTAAGTGGGCGTGACGTAGGTTGAGGCATCTTCACGAGATGTTGGGAAGATCCAGGACAGAAGTATTTGCGGTAACAACTGACTTTCACATGCTGCAAAAGTTGATCATATATAGCAAGCAACGTCTTTCTATTGAATCAATTTGTTAGCGAAAAATTGGGAGTCACTTTCAGCAATAAGCATTAATCTCCCATTGGTAATGAATTTATTAGAGATTGCATATTTTTCAAAAGAAAATGGAAAAAGTTAAGGAGAGGATTAAGACAAGATTTCCAATAAGAAGAGCATCTGCTGTTTGTGCAAAGAAAAATACATTAGATACTCCACAACAGTAGAAACTCTATGTATATGACCTAGCCTGCTCCTTTTGGAGAAAGGGATTATCCTACTATTGGAATGATTAGAAAGATACTCGCGCGTGTCACGGGAAATAATTTACTGAATTACTACATCAACTAGTGAAAAAGAGATGTTTCATGATTCATAGTGAGAATTAAACATGAAAGATCTAATTGTGTTTGTAGTGAGAATTGGTTAAATCATTAATATAGCCTAAGGTCCATCTATATATATAATAAGAAAGATCGATAGAATAGCCTTCTATAGTTCAATACGTCTCAAAATCTAGGTAATTCTCACCTTTCATATGAAGAGACTTAATTGATGCATGTAATATGCGGAGAGCTCATAAATAATTACTCAATTATAAGTTGTGCCAAGTCCCACTTACTCTTAGGGATGAGCATGGTTCCAAGTCTCAAGATATGCATAGTAAGTTGTGGGTTCCAAAAATTGGGGAACCAGTTCTAACGGATTGGAACTTAGAACAAGTCTTTGTGTTTTTCTTGTTCTATGTCTTCGTGCAATATTGTGGTATTCCATGGCAATCGGTGATGAATGTGTAATCTAGAACTATTAGTCTGAGCTTCCATTTCTGACGATATCCATAATTGAGACTTTTACTTTGTTAATATTTCATATTTTTTTGTGTATCTGAATAATGTAATGAGTGTTTGGCCAATTGGAGTTGCAACCAAGAGGACTGGACTCCCCGTCGTCAACTATGAGATTTACGCACAAAATCACTTAGCTAACAAGAGATTTGTCATGAGTTATAGAAAAAAGTTATAGACCAAGTCTTTGATTATCAACTCGGACTAGAAAAGACCGAGCAAGGCATGGTGGAGCTAAAAGCTACTAAGTGTTGGGAGTTCTTAGTCAGCAAACATGGATGCTTGACAAGGTGATTAGATATTGCCAACAATAGATCTGTCAAACAGGTTGGTCGGGTTGAGTTGAAAATGGTTCGATTCAAATTGACCCATTTTCATGCAATACAAATCTAGTGACCCATACCCAACTCATACCCGATTCGAACCATATTATTAAAATATTTTTATATTTAAGACAACATGCAAAAACTCAAACCCAAACTAAGGTGAGAGGACAGAGTGAACGAACTTGAAATCGAGTGAGGGAGAGAGAGAGAGTCATAGAGGTGGGTTGGGTTCAAGTAAGTTGTGAACCCATTTACCTTACCATTTTAAATTCATTTATGATCCATTTACTAAATATAACAAACTCATTTATGATTCATTCACTTGAAAGAGTCAATGTGGTTGTTAGGTTGACATGATTCCAAGGTAGTGGAGCCGTAAATCTTGAAAGCCACTAACTATAGAGGCCAAGAAACGTGGGCTTTTATAATTGTCAGGAAGAGGTGTTGTAAGTTGCAGAAGAAACCGTTAACATGGGGCGAGTAATGAAACCATGATCTTCGACCAAAAAAAAAAAAAATTGAAACCATGATCGTCGACAGTGGATCTTTGGTAACCGTTTCTAGATACATGTTGAATTCTAATAGTCACGTAAAATGTTATTTGCTTTCCTTAAAAATTTCTGATAATCGTCGCTAGTAGCTTTAAATATTGAAATTGTAATTTGAGCAAGTGACAGTTTATCGAGCAGTGAACACTAGTTGTTTAATTTTGTCCTGTTATTTTACCTTTTAGTGCCTTTTTACATGACTGATCACAATTGCCTTCAATTTTCGTACATTTAATTTTTTCGTCAATATGCATTTCCTATTCAAGAATTGATAAATGACCCTTCATATGCTTTGTCGATTTCCATCTCAATCCATATTTTGAAAGGTGCTTTGTTGATGCTTTTCGGCGAAACAATCACCCATAAACTGATTTCCACAAAACAAACTCTGTTCTTGGGTTGAATTAGAAGATGTCAGCTGGGGCGGGCTGGTTCCAAATGTAACTAGTTCAATTTTGGGTTCCGATTCTTTGGAACTACAAGGTCAATTCTATGTTCTGCCTTTGGAACCGATCACTCTCACTCGTGCATATAAAATCACTACATAAGATCGTCTTAAGCTAATATTCGATGGTAAGGTGTAAATATTTAAAGCAAAAAATATTTTTTTCCCACAAAATGGAATTTGCAAGCTCGAAAGTTGCATGTATTAGCATCTGCAAGTTAATTAATAATGTGTTTGATCAATAGAGAATGAGATTATCACAGATCATAAAAAAAAAGTTCCAAAAAATAAAAAAATCAAGAGTGAGAAAATGCAAAGAAAAGTGGAAGATTGAGAGACTCGTGAATTAAAGAAGATGCGTGAAGTACTACTAGACCCAGCCCCTTTAAAATATTGATACGAACAAGAGCCCAAAGGGCCCAAAACAAGTGAGGTAGTCTTCGTCTTCCTTGGCTAGCGTTTCGAATCAGTTTCCTCCATTACTATCGACTGCTTCTCCGTTCGGCAGCGACCACGAAGTCACATTCCTCGGTGAAGAAGATGTGCGAGTTCTGCAAGACGGTTGTACGTCGTTTGCAAGGCCAATCCTAAGCACAAGCAGTGAGAGGGGATGGTGATGTTCGCCGGTGAAGGCCAGCTCCCTCCTGCGAGCGGCTTCTCTCGAACCCTACAAGATTTGCGATTTTTTGTGTGGTTGGTGCTTTGAAATTAGTCTGCAATGTTGTGGGAGCTGCATAACTACATGCGATAAAACCCTATGATCGCACGATGGCGTTTTTACAGCTATATAGTTACAAATAGGTGCCAAATATTTTCACTCGGATAACAAAGACCTAGAGCGTGTAAGATCGACCAATGTAGACAGCCCCTAGTTAACGTTAGCATAAGAATTGCATCCTCGGTACAAGAATTTAAGATTTGAGTGTCATAACAGCTGCGTGCGAGGTATCGATCTCAAGAGAGGCTATCAAGAGTCTAAAACTTGAGATGAGTAAGCCCGCAACTCCGCCAAGATTCTCGCAGAATAAAAATCTGCTCAACGGCATGCGGTCATGAGTACCACTGTCCCAAGTAAACTACCGATCATGGACCTAACGGCTTGTTGGGCGTGCCCATGCCAAAAGCATAATTTGGCAGGACTTTAGTTAACCAATTTCCTTTGTAAACCAGTGCATGAAACCGAGGGTTGGTTAGGCTTGTCCGGACGCGATCATTTTGA
Organism: Syzygium oleosum; assembly: GCF_021117445.2. NCBI lineage: Eukaryota > Viridiplantae > Streptophyta > Magnoliopsida > Myrtales > Myrtaceae > Syzygium > Syzygium oleosum. The sequence goes on from NW_026607528.1 coordinate 209,805, forward strand.
GAAGAAAAATTAGTACATTGAATTGGTGGATGGATTTGGACAAGGTCTCTTAGGTGCTAACGTCGACTCGACCATCCAAGATCTACAGCTAGGTCTGCCATCAATTAGGACTAGTCGTAAACAAGTTCGAGTTTGCAATCACTTAAAAAGGGGAAAGAAGAACGATCCTCCACCTTGATCCACTGCCTCAATCACCTAGGGAAATAAGCTTTAGGCTTACTTAGTAGTCACTTAAAGGTAGTGAACATCTCATTCATGCATGGTAATGTCTAGATTGACTACTTGCAAGTACCCGTTTACGTTTAAAATACCGACTTCGAGAGCTTTCGAGAATAAAAACACTAGAAACCTAGGTTTTCCATTCTTATTTCTTACTTGAATACTCAAGCTCAACAACTATCGACTAAAACATGTAATTTGATGCGGGATCGTTCAAGCTCTACTCCCTAACCAACAATTGGTTTAATCTAGTCAACCAATCAAGGGTGTAATTTGTCGTTTCTTTAAGAGAGAACAACAGGAAACTGTAAAATACTTTCTGTGGACACTTGTCGAGCATGTGTTGGTGACGAGTGAAAGAAGCAAACACCTCAATCGAACAGCATGGCCAGTTGAGAGAAACTGCTGGGGAATCACTGCATTGATTCTAACATCAGAATTCACACGCATTTACCTATAAGTGCTGTCGCTTTTAATTTCTTTTGTCACGTTCTAACATCATGGGTCATCACCAGTATGTTGCTTGTGGGGCTCGTTCGAGTCTTTTTAATCTCCTGTCTTGTTGGTTTTAATGTTATTACATCTTTGTTGGAGTGGGAACCTCTAAATGTGTAGGGACCGTTCAATTATGCGGGGTTAACCCAGTATATGCAAGAAAAGATATGGCCTTCTATTGCCCCGTTAACAATTCAACCATCAAATTGATATTGTGAATGTCTTGAGTTATGACCAAATATCTGAGCAATGATCGAAGCCTGGAGTTGAGGTTAAGGTCAAGGTGGATTTTTTCACGAGGTGCCAGAAGTGCGCCGAGAGGGTTGGGCCCTTGGCATGAAAGACCGAGCTATTGAGCCCCAACCTAGGAAAAGGGTTTGGCATCCGGTCACATAGTCCCGGGCTGCCGATCACAGGCTTCGAATGGCTTGTGGCTACTGGGCATATGCCGAGCACCCAAACACAAAAGGGCTAGATGCCAAGGCGGCAAGTGGGCGCTCGGCCAGGTGTTGCATTTTGTCTAGGCACGCTGGGCATGAAGTGAGCGCCCAGCTAGACCTGGAAAGTGCCATAAAATCAGCCCGACTCACATTTTAAAAGCCTGTTTGAAGGTACTTTGTGGCGTTACATGTTAGAGTCCATTGAGAATGTTTTTAGACTCTCTTTATGAGTTTTGATACAAAAACACTGTGAGAGATTATGTAAAACATTAGGTGATCATTAATTAAGTGTAACTAGGGTTTGGGATTGGAAGACACATCAATTCAAACTTGTACTCTTTCAGCCGCACTAAATTACTTCCGCTCTCTTTATGGATGTAGGTCTTAACTCTGGATCGAAACACGGAAATCATAATGTATTGTGTCTCTATTTCTTGTATGTTTCTCTATTAATCTTGCGATTGTGGTGGATGACTTGATCCCATTCTAAACAATTGAAATAATTAAACTATCGCTCATCAACATTAATGGAAAATTAAAACAACTTTCCCTTTAAGAAAAGAGCCGGAGCGAAATTTGCCAAAACAAAAATGTCATGATTTTGCTGAGTGAAAAATGACACATGCGTGCACAATTTTCCAGTCAATAATCTACACATCAATAAAGGTTACGTGACATCTCTAGATCTCATCTCATAGATGCTTTCCTAGATCCACTTTCTCTATAACCTCAGCCACTTTATCCAATTTTTTAACCGAAAGAAAATTTGACTTTCTGTAAAATGGGGGGAAAGCCCTTGGTTTTCTTGCTCATGCAGGTGGTCCACGCTCCCCACTTAGTATTCTGTACTTCTTCAGTTATTAATTAATAAAAGAGCCAATGCTTTTGTTCGACTCTAGTCCTCAAGTGATTCAAGTTTATGAGTAGAATTCAGCTAACAATGTTGCCATTCCTATCTCATCCTTATAGAGATGTGTTTGTTCAAAGGATCATACTAAAGAATGAAGATTCCTACTAACAATAAAATAGTATCTTAACATGCTACTTCCGGTTAATCCAAGTTGATTTCAAGTTCAAACTATACTAAAACAAAAGTGATGAAAAAAAAAGGAAGTAACCCCAATGAACGATAATCAAGTTGGTGACATCTTTCGGTGTTTTCACGGAAAGATTAGTATTTTTTTAATCAGTATGTGTTTGTGCTCTTTGTATACCTGAAAGAAGAACCGACAATGAGTCATTGTCAATGACCTCATATGGCAGTATAGGTGGGCAAAAGGTCGAGATGACAGGCATTGTTTCTCTCTCTCTCTCTCTCTCTCTCTCTCTCTCTCTCTCTCTCTCTCTCTCTCTCTCCATGCATGGTAAAGCCTGAATTCATTACACGTTAAGAGGTTCAAAAAAGGTGATTTCAAGATAAGGATTGGCAATAATTTATCATTAATTGAGTTGTAAATTTGCTTCAAGTGGGCGTGACGTGGGTTGATGCATCTTCTCGAAATGTGGGGGAAGGTCCAGGACAAAAGTATTTGCGGTGATAACTGACCTTCATATACTGCAAAAGTTGATCATAAATAATTATTTAGCAAAATTTGGCAGTCACTTTCAGCAATATGCATCAATCTCCCATTGGTAATGAGTTTATTGGAGTTGCATACTTTTCAAAAGTGAAAAAAAAAGGAAAAGTTCAGGAGAGGATTAAAATAAAACACCGCCATAAGAAGAGCATCTTCTTTTCGTTCAAAGGAAAATAAATTAGATACTCCATGACATTATAAACTCTATTATCATCTAGTATTCTCATTTTGGAGAAAGATTTTATACTAGTATTGGAATTATTAGGAAGATAGTCGTGCTATGTTACCAGGAAAATGAATAACTAAAATACTACATCGATAAATGAAAAAGAGATATTTCATAATTCATAGTAAGAATTAAACATCAAAGATCTAATTATGTTTGTAGTGAGAATTAGTTATATCAGAATATAGCCTAAGGTCCATCTATCATAAGAGAGATCGCTAGAATAGCCTTTCGTATTTCAACCACATGTCGAAATCCCAGTAATTCTGATCTTTCAGATGAATGGACTTGAATGATGCATGTCAGCTCATACATAATTACTCAATGATATGGGGGAAATTACCAAAAAAGCCCTAAATATATTTTATTTGTGCCAATTCAGTCCTAAAATTTTCAAGGTGCGTTTGCTCTCAATTGGCCGACGTGTAAAAAGTTTACAAGACCGATATGTTTTCTATTGGGTACAACAAGAGTGTTTGGCGAATTGAAGTTACAACCGAGAGGATTGGACCTCCTGACCTTGAGTATGAGATTGACACTCAAGACCACTTTGTGAACCGAGGATTAGGAGGAAAAAAATTCTAGGCTTTTTTAAAACTTAATATGAAAAAGGCGTATGATAGAATTGAATGGGATTTCTTGGAAGCTTGTTTGCATAAATTGGGTTTTAGTGAAAAATGGGTTACATGGGTAATGCAATGTGTGTCTACAATCTCTTTCAGCATAAAATTTAATGAGGAACCTCTTCCTTATTTCGAACCTTCCAGAGGGCTTCGACAAGGTGTTCCTCTTTCCCCTTGTTTATTTATTTTTGTTACAAATGTTCTATCTTTTAGAGAAAGCAGTCGAGGAAGGCAGCATAAATGGGATAGAGCTCAATGCATTATGTCCCACCTTATCGTACCATCTATTTGCAGATGATTCCATCTTTTCCCTAGATGGAAGAATCCAGGATTGCCTCTCTTTGGCAGAGGTGTTGCATCAGTGTTGCTTTGCTACTAGACTGGAAATCAATCTAAACAAATTAGGAATCTTTTTCGGTTTAGGTTGTCCATAATCTCCGAGAGCTAACATAAGACATGGCTTATGAACTATGTGTTTTTGAATTAGAAAAGACAGGGAAATATCTTGGAATACCATCAGATTTGGGGGGGGGGGGTTTTGGGGGCGGCGGGACAAAGAAACAAATGTTTGCCCGGATCCTGGGACAAGTGAAAAAGAAACTGGAGGGTTGGAAGGAAAAATCAATTTCAAAAGCTGGAAAGGAGATTTTACTAAAAAAAGTGGTTCAGGCCTTACCTCAATATGCTATGTCCATTTTTAAAATTCATGTTTTCATTTGTAAGGTGATAGAACAGAGAATGGCAGCATTCCGGTGGAAAAATAGTGAATCTCACTCAGGGATACACTAGAAGAGATAGGAAATCTTGAAGCAAAGGAAGGATAATGGAGGCATGGGTTTTACAGAGTTACTGTGAACAAAGCTTTCTTAGGGAATCAAGCCTGGAGATTAATGAAAAACCCTTGTTCACTATGGAGTCAAATTCTTAATTACTTCCTTCGTAGAGATTTCTGGCACACAGAACTTCATGGGGCTGGCAAAGCTTACTAGTGGGAAGAGATGCTATTTCAAATTCAACTATGTGGATTGTTGGATCAGGGGAAGCCATTAGCATTCGAGAGGACAGAAAATTAAAAAGTGGAGTAATAGGAGGGCCAGCAAATAAAGGCGAACCAGTGCAAGTAGCATAGCTTATAAACAAGGAGGAGAATACATGAAACGAATCTCTTCTGCAGAACCGATTCGAAGAAGACACTGTTAAGGAAATTCTCACTATCCCACTGAGAACCCAATCAGTTCGAGACCAAAGGTGGGGCCTAATTCATTAACAGGTAAAGTACACGGTGAAGAGTGGCTATAACTCTCTCAGACTCGAAGAGGACAATCTGAAATCAAGTATGGCTTCTTCCTCCTTCGTGGTTCCTCGGGTTCTATGGAACAGAATTTGGAATCTGCAAACTGCTCCTAAAGTCAGGATCTTTATATGGAATGTATGCCAGAACGGACTCCCCTACCATGGAAAACTTATATAAGCGAAAAATCGTACCCGAAACCTTTTGCTCGCTGTGTAAGAACCATGTGGAAACGAGTGAGCATCTTTTTCTACTACTTCCATGGATGCGAGATGCATGGGCTAATCTGAACCTAAATATTCAAATCTCTCCTTAGGGTTTGAGCAGAATGGAAAACTGGCTTACCCAATTTTTACGGTACTCAGGAAACTTTCCTTCGCTGGAATTGGTGGCCACCACCCTCTAGTTTATGTGGACGTCTCGAAATAATTTCATTTTCAGACATAAAACCCCAAATTCGGAACCAGTACTGCGAGGAGCACTCGCTTCACAAAGCAATTACTGGAGATGATATTCAAAGCAAAATTCGAAACCAATTGAGCTTACCTCTCGACAGATCTGGAAGCCAATTACTGATGGACATGCTTTGTAATGAAGCCTAGTTTATGGGCCCTTCGGTTTTCTCTTAGAAATAAAGAACGTCAGTTTTGAGAGAACGCCCCCCCTCCCCGCAAAAAAAATAGTGATTTGAATCGGATTGAGATCAAAGCTTGACCTCGTCGGTTCTCCACTGGCGATTGGAATGCGGGTAATGTAAAGCAAAGTGCGACTAATTTTAACTTTGCCAAACTTGCATGAAATTAAAGTTGATTGTGTTTCTGTGGTCCAAAGGGAATTGAAAATCTCTCTCGGCATGTAGAGCTCTTCTCTAGCCTCTGGTGGTAGCTATTGCCCTAACCTATTTGACCTCTAAAACCCAGCTGATTAACGAACGTGAATTATGGTTTTCGTGTCCATGCCATACTTCATTTAAATTAATTAATGAAAGAATGATAGGAATCTAATTGGATAAATTATAAGTTTCGGGACGACATCGTACATTAGTCAAAAATCGACCTGATTGAACCACTTAAAAGTGCAAGTATGACCCTACATATCGATAAAAGTTCACAGACAACTAGTATTATTGTGTCTTTCAGCAACAGAAACTACATGTTGTTTACAATCCGTTTCAAAGAAGGGAAGATATGTCGATCCAATACATCTTGCAAATTCAATTCCTCTTCGCTACGCAAAAAGTTGATAATAGTCGTGAAATGAGATCTTCCCAAAAGCCTTCCTGTAATTATTTTTGGTGCCGCGATTCCAAAATATGAACATCGCACTATTCCTATTACGTTCACAGTGAAGCTAGCTCTGTAGTGAAAATCATAAATCACACGGTTGGGATTAGTGAGAACTAAGAAGATATTCAAAAGGCAATCATCATCATCATTAAAAACAAAACACAATACCACGTGAAAAAGTAACTTTAAAACTTACCATTTCTCGTGAATGCTCCAAATTTCGTGACATTGAGATTGCGAAGTTGCTCTAAGCTTACTGCAGAGAATGGCATTTCCATGGGTACATGAACGCGAAGCTCACGCGAGACTTGTCCCATAGTTGGTCGAAGCCGTGGATCGGCTTGCAAGCATGCGAACGCTAGCTTGGCGATCAAGACCACGTTTTGCGCATCTCGAAGACGAAGTCTAGAAGGCGAGAGACGTTGATCCAACACATCCTTCAACATCATTAGCGACTCAGATTGGGTAGACGATGAACATTCCCAAGAGATGTGATATCCTGGATGCTTTCCCATGATTGTTTCCAATGCGACGACTCCAAAGCTATACACATCGCATTTTTCGGTAGGAATTGTAGAATAAGCCAGCTCTGCAAGTAGAGAATTCACAATTTTTTATAACCTCGATGATAAGCTGTATTCAAGTTAACAACATTGCTTCCCATGACGTGACGATTACAAGTACAAATTTCTACGTAATCTATACTTACAACACTGATTTGATGATAGGAGTTTATGCTTTGACGGAGTTCAAAGAATTTTGTTCGACGCTTAAAGTAAGAGCATCTTTAGGTAACACAAACTTAATATCCTTGAAATGGATTGATTATGATGTTTTTCCTCATTTGCCAATTCTTATTTATCGGGGAAATAAAAAAGCTTTCTATCTACACTGAACTTGAAAATTTTGATGGCGTAAACAAATTTCCTTAAGAAGATTAAATGACTAAAGAACTGCACCAAACTAGCAAAATTTCAATTATAAAAGAGATGACTAACACCGAATGTCATTAAAATTGCAAAAATTACGAAGTACCTGGAGCAATATACCCGATGGTGCCGGCGATAGAAGTCCAGTTTGATGAATCCGGCCTCAATAGTCTTGCATTGCCAAAATCGGAAACATGAGCCTCATAATCGCAATCCAATAGAATGTTGTTACTCGTCAAGTCTCGATGAATCAATGGAGGCGAACATTCGTGATGCATATAGGACAATGCATCCGCAACTCCTCGGACCACATTTACTCTCTTGTCCCATTGAAATTCTATTGCTCTTGTGTCATCGTTCAAAGTTGTTCTCAAGCTCCCTCTTTCCATGTACTCATACACCAAAAAACAACGTTGGGCATGAGAGCAGAACCCATAAAATTTCACGATGTTACGATGGCGTATATTTCTTAAGGCTTGAATTTCCCTTCCAAATGGTATCAAATTGACGATTTCACTCTTCCTGAGATGATGAGGTTTGCTTGACAGCAACCGTTTGACCTTCTGATATATCGGCTTTATAAACAATTCCATATGCTCCTTCACCCACATAGTACTTGGAGTCAAATCCTTCCGTGGCCTCGATGATTCGATCATAGAAAACCTTGCCATCATAACTCAAAATACACATAAAATCCAAATCATTTGCCCGTTCATTGTTCTCTCTCTTGATAATCCTTCTTCGGCGGTGATTGATGATTACAAGAACAGTCAAGGTGCAAGAGAGAAGGAGAAACCCCAAGAAGGAGAGAACGAGGACAACTGTGATTCTAGTTCCAATGCATTTCTTGCTCACGGTAGAATTGCATTTCGGTAAACCAACAACATTTCCATATAGCCCTTTGTTATGCTGAATCGCCTCGAATGGAGCCTCAATGAAAGCCTTCACGTTTGGGAGAGGACCTTCCGGGTCATTGTAGGATACATCAATGGAAGTCAAGGCCGACATATCAACAAAAATATGTGCAATAGAACCGGAGAGACTGTTGTGGGAGATATTTAGAACTCGCAGCATTCTTAACTTTCCAAGCTCTCCTGGTATGTTTTCAGTCAACATATTATGACTCAAGTCAAGAACCTCAAGGAATTGTGCGTTGCCTATCTCAAAAGGGATGCTTCTCTGAAATTTGTTTCTGCTCAAGTTCAAGCCCAACAAATTTTGGCATGAGCCTAGCTGCACCAGTATCAATCCGCTCAAATTGTTTGATGCCAAGTTCAGATGTGCCAAATGAGATAAAAGTCCAATCTCAGCCGGGACATTTCCCGTGATTGCGTTGTTGCTTAGATCGAGTTCTAACAACAACGATAGGCTTCCCAATTCCGCTAGAATCTCCCCGCTTAAATTATTTAATGAAAGGTCCAGTCTCTGTAATTGAGCCATCCTTCCAAATATTGCGGGTATCTCACCAGAAATGCTGTTGTTTGATATCATTAAGCTCGTCAAATTATGACAACCCTTCCATTTCCACGAAATTTCACCGTTCAAATGATTGTGGCTCAAGTCCATATAATATAGATGTGGATATACTCCAAAAGCTTCTGTAATGTTTCCAGTAAGTTGGTTTCCTTCTAGCCTCAATCTGATTAATGTGCTACAGTTCTCTAAGCTTGTTGGGATGGGACCCTCGAAATGATTATTGAAGACGGAGAAATATTGTAATGATCCCTCGAGGCATACATCGTCTGGCATTCCCCCTCTAATTCATTATTAGATAGTTCCAACTGAACCAAACGTGTTAACTTATTAAATTCAAAAGGCAAGGAACCAATGAATTTATTGCCACGAAGCCATAATCCTGTCAGATTTGCCAAGCTTCCAATTGATGCAGGGATCCGACCGGTCAAATTATTAAAGGATACATCCAATTGTCTAAGAGATATCAATTTCCCCAACTCTTGTGGAATCGAGCCTGAAAGATTATTTGAGTAAAGGTATAAAATCTTTAGATTGCTCAAGTTCAGCAAAGACGATGGTATTGGACCGACCAAATTGTTCTCTGACAAATCCAATCGTTCGAGATGTACCAATCTCCCAATTTCTTGAGGGATCGAGGATGAGATTGCATTTCCATTGAGGTTAAGAAAAGATAAACTTGTCAGGTTTCGTATTTCTGAAGGAATGGATCCTGACAATCTATTATCAGCTAAGCTAAGAAACTTCAAACTCCTCAAGTCGCATATTTCGTGTGGAATAGAACCAAAGAGGGCATTCCTTGTGATGGCTAATTGGGTCAAGTTGCCCAATTTTGTAAGAGAAGTGGGGATTTGGACCGATCAAATTATGTTGGAAGAGGTTAAGAATAGATAAACTTGTCAAGTTTCCAACAGAAGGAGGTATTGAGCCAGTGAGATTGTTGGATGATAGGTCAAGTTCAACAAGGGAAGTGAGCTTTCCGATTTCTGAGGGTATGGGTCCTGAAAATCCATTTTGCCATAATCAAAGAGCCTTCAAATTCCTCAAGTCACTTATCTCTCTCGGAATTGAACCAGAAATGTTATTCTGCGAAATGTCGAATTCGATTAAATTGCCTAATTTTCCAAGAGAAATAGGAATGAATCCTGAAAGTTGATTTTTCCACAGATAAAGATAATTAAGGCTGCTCAAGTTCCCTAGTGAAGCAGGGATAGAACCGGTGAGAGCGTTTATGGAAAGATCAAGTTTCAAAAGAGAATCCAACCGTCCGATCTCCTGAAGGATGTGACCACTCAGGTTGTTTGCACATAGGGACAAAGAATGAAGACTCTCTAGCATACCAATACTTGGAGGAATGTCCCCGGACAGTTCATTGCCACAAAGGTCAAGAGAGTTGAGTTTGGAAAGGTTACCGACACTTGAGGGTATGGAGCCATAGATCGAGTTGTTGCCAAGTTCCAAGCTAACCACATTGGTTAAGCGGGAGAAGTCAAGGCCGTCCAGAGTACCTCTCAAACCAAGATAGGAAAGATTTAGATGGGCGACGACTCCGTAGTCGTTGCAAGAGACACCAGTAAAGCCGCAAGGACTGTTGCCGTGCCATGAAGAGAGGAGAGATTGGCTATGGTTGTCAAGAGCAGATTTCCAATTCAAGAGAGCTTCTGCTTCATCCTTATTCTCAATCACTTTGACAGTGAAAGAAGAAGTGGATGACGCAAAAACGCCTGCACCATAAAATAAAGTGGTGTCCACCAAGAAAAGCGAGAAGAACAAGAAGGCACCTAAAGGAGAGTGGTGGGACAGCGATAAGGAAGAAACCATGATTTGGGGGATGGTTGGTTTATGAGAGGTAAGATGGTTGAGGTCTCCATGTGGTTAACCAGATTGATGACATACTTATAGATGGAAGATCACTCCTAAAACCTCAGTCGGAGCCAATGCCTTTTACAGCTGTACAACGTTTTCCAAGCAAATGGGGCCTTGCTTATTGACGATAAATTGCAAAATAAAAAATCTCTTCTTTTTTCAATCAGTTTAACTGGGAAATTTGGAAATTCAATTCTGACCATTTCGGGTAGAAATTAAGAAAATCTGGATCTTTGACATCAGCTTCTTCTCTGCTATTTCCAGAAACTCCGTTGATGATCTTCATGGACAGAATAAATAAGTAGATATTGTTTTTTTTTTGGGGGTAATGAAATAAGTAGATATTGTTTGTACTCACATAAGGCAATCACTTAACCAACGCCTTGAATTTAAATCTCCATATAATTGTAATGCCCATATGAGGATCGTGTAGTTTAATTAAAACCACTTGAATAATAGATATTTATGTTTTACTATTTACTTTTGAGCCGAACGCACTTTCACCTTTTCTTGATCTCAAACTTAGGAACTTTCCCATTTTATGAATATTGATACGTGAATTCACATATAACCTTTTCATAATTTTCATAATATATGGTTAATGCTGGCAGCCACCACTAGCGATGATGGTTGGAAAACGTGAAGAACTTGTAACAAGGTTGACCTTTAGAGGAGCGATGATCAACGATCGGTGATGGTTGGACTCCGGCCATTCATCAAAGTAGTAATGACTTGCTGTCTCGAGGATCCAATCGCACAAACATTATAAGTTAGAATGGGAAAATTGTCCCAAAAAGTCTTAAATTTATTGCACTTTTGCCAATTTAATCTTAAATCTTTCAATTGTGTCAATTGAGTCCTAAATATTTTCATGTTTTGTCAATTAAGCCCATCTCGTCAATTTTGGCCGGAAATTGCTTATGTGAATGTCAACCGTCTTACGTGGCATGACCAATGCTAACGTAGATACTTTTTTTTAATAATTTTTTTGGTTATTTTATTTTATTTTCTTTTCTTTACTTTTTTTTCTGAGTGCCGACGACGCTTGCCCCACATTGGCGAGGGTGTGCAAGCCCTCGCCAACTCTGGGCGAGAGTTGCCCTTGCCAGATTTGGCGATGGCCGCCCTTACCAGATCTGGTGATGGCCACCCTTGCTAGCTGTGGGCGTGGTCGGCCCTTCCCTGATCGTGGCTATCGAGGGCGACCTCGCCCAGTCCTCTCTGGCCATCGCCTAAGACCAGGGCCAAAAGGAAAGAAAAAAAAGAAATAAAACTTAGAAAAATTTTAAAAAGTTGTCCACGTTAGTGTTGGTACGCCGCCACGTCAACGTTTTCCGATTAAAATTGGTCAGATGGACTCAATCGGTAACACATGAAAAAGTTTATGACTCAATTAGCACACTTGAAATGTTTAGGACTAAATTGATAAAAATACAATTGCTTTAGGATGTTTTTAGTAAATTTTCCATTAGAGGATTGAAAGTTGATTTAACCCCATTCGAAGAGAAAACTCAACTAGAACGAGATACATGAGGCTCAAGATTGAAACGATTAGACACTTTACCAACAATTCTCACATGCTTCTTCAAAATCAAGTTTTAACTGCTTCTTAATGTGCATACTACATCGGCTTGACTCAATTACACCACTCTTTTAAGTAACCGCCGAAAAAATATTCCAAACGCTGCTTAGAAGTCAGTCTCGGTCAGCACTGGGCATTTTTCAAAGAGAATCTTGCCCATGGTCGGGACTTTCTGCAAGATGACATTACTTAGGGCAAAAGTACACTAGAAGTGCCATAACTTGTGTACGGCGATTACTTTGGTGTCATAACTTTTTTTCGGATCACTTTGGTGTCAACTTTTTTTGAAAATCGATCACTTTAGTGCCAATGCTGACGTGGCTCGTCGGAAATCCGATGTGGTGCTAACATGGCTCACCGGAGAGGTCCAGTCAGCATTAAAAACAAAAAACGACACCGTTTAGCCCGCTGACGTGTACTTTTTAAAAAAAAAAATTAAATTATATAAATAAATAAAAAAACCTGCAGCAGCGGCGAGGAAGCGCAGGCTTCCTCGCCATTGCTTGCCGCTGCCAACCCACCACCGCCGGGAAGGGCCGGCGGTGGTGGGCGCAGTGGTCGGCGAGGGTCGCCGGCCCCTGGCCGGGGCCCGGCGACCCTCGCCGAGCCCAGCGAGGGCCAGATCCGGCGAGGCGAGACCTCGCCGTCGCCTGGTCGCGACGGCGAGGTCTCGCCTCGCCGGACGAAGGCGAGGCCGACCTCGCCGTCGCCTGGGTCGCGACGGCGAGGCGTGGCCTCGCCTTCACTGGAGCCGACAGATACGAACGCGTTCTTGCTCCTGTTTTCTACACATGGGTCCACAGACAAAGTAACATCATCAATCCCCCCACCGGACGGGCGTTTACTATTGACTGCTGCTCCCTGTTTCCAAGCTGAAACATCCCCTGTTTTTCCTTGTCCTCGTGGCTGCAATCCTCTGTTCTTGAATTTGCCCATTTCACCCGAAATTTTCCAGATCATCATGCTTATGGGCTCCTTTTGTTTTAAGTGTATTTGTTGATATTTGAGAAATCCCTATCAGAGACTATTGTTAGAGATATTATTAGGTATTATTTGATCTTTCGCTATTTTTCAGAACAGATAGTTTCCTTGTTAGACTAAGATAACTAATTTTATCGTTAAATCATATTGCTTCCTTTCGTGTACATACTATTCGGGTATAAATACCCCTTGATCTCTCCCTCTCTTTTTTTAAAGATCCTAGAATTATTTACAAAATCAAAATGTTATATAATATTTGGAAAAGTTATATAATTTTTTTATCCTTTTCTTTTCTTTTCTTTTCTTTTTATCGAGTGCTGGTGACCCTTGCCCGGCACTGGCAAGGGCATCGCAGCCCTCGCCGGCTCTGGGTGAGAGTCGCCCTTGCCGGCTATGGGTGAGGCCAGTCCTTGCCTGATCGTGTCTGTCGAGGGCGACCTCGCCCAGCCCTCTCTAGCCATTGCCGGTGGTCGGCCATTGCCTGACCAACCATTGGCCAAAAGGAAAGAAATAAAAGAAAAAAGAAATCATAAAAATTTTAAAAACTTGTCCACGTCAGTGTCGATACGGCACGTCAGCGTTTTCCGGTTAAAATTAGCCAGATGGACTCAATTAGTAACACATGAAAAGGTTTAGAACTCAATTGGCATAATTGAAAGGTTTAAGACTGAATTGACAAAAGTATAATAGGTGTAAGATTTTTTTAGTAATTTTCCCATTAGAGGATTGAAAGTGGATTTAACCCATTGGAAGAGAAAACTCAACTAGAATGAGATATACGAGGCTCAAGATTGAAACGATTGCACACGTCACATACAATTCTCGCATGCTTCTTCAAAATTAGGTTTTAACTACTTCTTAACGTGCAAACTACGTCGACTCAACTCGACTCGATTACACCACTCTTTTGAGTAACCGCTGAAAAATATTCCAAACACTACTTAGAAGTCTGTCTTGGTCAGCAATGGACATTTTTCAAAGAGAATCTACATGGTCGGGACTTTCTGCAAGATGACATAACTTAGTGGGGACAAAGAAAGAAAATTGGGACATGGTAATTTACCTTACATCTACCATGGAAGTCCCGCCCAGCAGTAAGATTCCCCTTACAGAACCACAATACAATTAAAACGTAACTGATCCGAAGGTGCTTTATTTTAGACATCAGGTGATATTTTCAACAACCTTCTAATTCATCCTCAATCCAATAAAAAAAAAAGAAAGGGTCCATTCACATGAAGACCAAAATCTATCTTCCAATTCAATCTTGGCGCCAATGGCTGGGACGATTATGGACCAAACTTAAAAACTCGCTGCATCTCGACGCGCAGAATCTCGATCATTCTAACGCTAAACCACACTTTGGATTCGGGCACTATCTAACCATCTCTATTTTCATCATTGACTAGCTTTGCTAGATTCCAATTCCTGAAGCGGTCATATCCAATCGGATCGGAGTTTGATTTTTCGTGGTTTGGCCAGCGTCTGGAATTTAAGAAAAAATTGGCGCCAAGAAATCCGCGAACAAATACAGAGCCGACAAATACGAACGCGTTCTTGCTCCTATTTTCTACACATGAGAACACAGAGAAAGTAACATCATCAATACCACAAACTAACATTAAACATTAGACAAAGATCGTCCCCCACCAAGGGGCGTTTACTATTGACCGCTGTTCCCAGTTTTCAAGCTGTACCATCCCCCGTTTTTCTCCTCCTCCTGCCTGTAATTCTCTGTTCTTGAGTTGCCCATTTCACCCGAAATTTTCCAGTCATCATGTTTATGGGCTTTTTTTTTTTTTGTTTTTAAGTGTATTTATTGATATTTGAGAAATTCCTATTAAAGATTATTGTTAGAGATATTATTAGGTATTATTTGATCTTTCGTTATTTTTCAGAACAGATAGTTTCCTCATTAGACTGAGATAACTAATTTTATGTTGATCAGATTACTTCCTCTCCTGTTCATACTATTCGGGTATAAATACCCTTTGATCTCTCCCTCTCTTTTTTTGAAGATCCTAGAATTATTTGTAAAATCAAAATGTTATAAATATTTGGAAAAGTTATATAGTTTTTAGGGATAACGACACAAACAGTCCATGAACTTTGGTCAATGTGCAATGTGGTCCATGAACTTTTAATATGTTTAATGTCACCCCTGAATTTTAGCCCGATATTCAATGTGGTCCCTTGACTTTCAATTTGTTCAATGTGGTCTCTGGACTTTTGGTACATGTTCAATGTAGTCCTTTGACTATATGAAAATGTTCATTGTAGTCCCTGAACTTGAATTAATGGAAGGACGACATTGAGCATTTTCATATAGTCCAGGGACTGAATTGAACATGTACCAAAAGTTTATGAATGACACCGAATAAACAAAAAGATCAGGGACCACGTTGCGCATTGGGGTTAAAATTCATGGACCACATCGAACAAATTAAAATTTTATAGACCACATTATATATTGAATTAAAGTTCAAGGACCATTTGTGTCATCTTCCCTAGTTTTAATCTTTATCCTTTCGTCAGTCTTGAAAAACCAAAAGCCTTGTCTCGGGCCATCATTTTGTTTCCATCTTGGCACTATTGAGTTTTCTGGAAAATTTGGCCCAGCCTTTTTCAACAATAGGCTTGAGCTTGCAAGGAGCCCGAACGGGCCCAAAACACGTGATGTGGTGGTAGCCTTCGTGTTCCTCGCCTCGCCTCGGGTTAGGGTTTCGAACCAGTTTTCCTCCGTCACCGTTGTCGATCGCTTGCTTCCTCCGTCGGGCAGCGACCATGAAGATC
Source organism: Syzygium oleosum (assembly GCF_021117445.2). Taxonomy (NCBI): domain Eukaryota; kingdom Viridiplantae; phylum Streptophyta; class Magnoliopsida; order Myrtales; family Myrtaceae; genus Syzygium; species Syzygium oleosum. The sequence continues at coordinate 225,586 of NW_026607528.1, forward strand.
CGCTCCTCGGTGAAGAAGATGTGCGAGTTCTGCAAGACGGTGAAGCGCCGCGGGCGCGTGTACGTCGTCTGCTCGGCTAACCCCAAGCACAAGCAGCGGCAGGGGATGGTGACGTTCGCCGGCGATGGCCAGCTCCCTCCCGCGTACGGCTTTTCTCGAACCTACCCCTCACGAAATTTTCGATTTTTTTTTTTTGTGTGTGGTTCGTGCTTTGAAGTTAGTCTGCAAATGTTATGGGAGCTGCGTAGCTACACGGGGATGGAGCGTAAGAGAAAGAGAGGATTTAGTTGGTGCTGTGTTGTTTAGGCCTCGAAAGAGGATTATGTCTTGTTGGGCATCTTCCTCGTACTGTGCAGATTCATGGGATTCTCTTCTAGTTGATTAGTTGGTGTTGTGTTTAGCCAATTCATGCTCTCGTTCATGGGGCTTCTCTTCTGGTCAACCTTAACTCGATTGCTTGGAATAGCCTTCTTGTATTCTAGATGTCCCTACCATGGTGATTTTGATCTCCCATTACGCAGTTGCCATCTTCGCGACTGCTTTATTACCAGAAGTTCGAATTAGTTACTTTCAACCACTCCCCTCTACTGGTTCTTCTTGTAGCTGAACCTCAATGGCTTGTGCTACCTTACATTCCATTGCTTTGCTCTCTCCATCAACTGGGATCGACTTTTCCGTCTCTCAATCACCCAATCCCAGCTTTCTTCCCTTGGGTATCCACCGCTCCTTTACAATTTTCAACAGAACTTCCATTGATGTATCATCTATTGCTCCGCTATTATAGTGTCTAGCATGGGTACTTACTCTTAAATCTGCATCAGAGTTGCTTGGCAAAACAATGTTGTATCTTCACTTGCAATGCAAAGTTACAATTGAGTTTTGATTGTAGTTTTCTCGTATTTTCTGAATAAATGTATGATTTTGTCGGTTGAAGTAATCCAGAACATTGCTAATTACAATCAATTTGAGATCAATCACAGTAGCCACCCGGTGTCTTAGTGTGTGCCTCAAAGTTGCTAATGGGTGGAGTATGCAAATATTAAGCGTTAAGCATCATGAACCGTGCCATTTTATATTTGCGCACTGGACTCAAAAGCAACTGTTTCTGTTGATCTTGAGTGCCTCAGGTTTTCCTTTTTCCTTTTCTTGGAGCTTACACCAGTAAGCTACATTGGGCACTTGAATGAAATTTCATTGAACAGACCTCTGCGTGTTTTGATTATATTTCATTTGCATTTTTCCTACTTATCTGTAAAAGCATATATTTTTTCTAATTACAGGTCATCAGAGACAGGCTTGAAGCGGTTAATTTCGCCTACCTCCAATGCGCAGACCAGCATTATGGCTCTTATGCCCAAGAAGCCTGAGCCCTCCATGTTGTTTGGATGGCGGTCGAGCCTGGCATCCCTCCTATTCAAGTAGGGCATTTTGTTTCAGATACCTTTTGCTTGGGGTTTACGAACATATAGCTGTCGTAGGCAACAGACGATGCTCTGCTTCTGCCTCGAGAGATATTGGGTTTATTTGCTATCGGTGATTGGCACATTTGCTTCATAACATGTATTCCTGGTATAATTTTTCCTTGTCCTACCATGTAATGCCAGGGTTCTCACTGTAATACTTTTTAAACTGGGGAGATCCACTGTAGATAGAATCAGCTGCTGGATATAGTGCCTAACTCTCTCCCTGTCACCGCAGAGTCGGACTAAGCTCAAAAGTTTAGTGCAGCTTTAGTAATCAACAAGGCTTTTGAATCCGGTTTTTATCGGTGGTTTAGTTCATAGCTACGTTACAACCTGAGAACTGTGCAGAATTTGTCGCAACAGGTTTATTACCTTCATAGAAAAGGGAGGGGAAAATTTCACAAAAAAGGGTTTTCCAGAGGGAGATGGACCACTGGCAGCAACTCCAGCGGACCTTTCAAGATTGAACTTCGCGAGCTGCCTCGTCTTCTTGGGGATTTCTTCCCAGAAAGACATTCCATGCTTTTGGAAAATCTCACTTTAGGTGTGTGCAATTTCTTTCAACTACGGATGTTAAATCTTTTCACGGGATGTCGCTGCAAAATCTTTATTCATGGATATTGGTGTCCGGTAGCAGCAGGATTATTGATCCGATACCGATGAAACCTTAAGTTGTCCTTGAACGGCTCTCCTCTTTTCTTTTTTGGGTCAAAATTTGACTGAAATACAAAAATGAACTGAAAAATATTTTTTTATTCGTTCGACAGATTTTTCTTAAATACACAAACAATTTGGTGTTAGTGACTTGCGCATGGGCTGGGCAATTAGGGAATCGGGCATGGACATCGGGGTTTTGGGCCCGAATCCTCAACTCCCAATCACAAGCACGGGCACTAGTCTCGGGTTTATAGAGGCCCATTATGGGTCCCGAGCGCTTACGCCTAGGTCCATCAAGGTCGGCCCTCGAACCCCAACGCTAGGGACCAAGTCCCCAATGCCTAAGACACAAGTCCATCGAGGCGAGGTCGGGACCCAACACTGGTGCTAGGGATTCAAGCCCAGTCTTGATGGATCCGGGCCCAGCCTTGATAGAACCAAGCTCGACATCAATGGTCCCGGGCTCGAGGGTTGGGGATCTAGGTTCGGGCATGAAAATATTGATCCAAGTGCTGGGAACCCGAACATGGGCACTGGGGTCTTAGGCTTGGCCTTAATGGACTTGAGCACAGGTGTCGGGGACTCTGGCAAAAGCACGAGGGTCCTAGGCCCGGCCTTGATGTATCCGGGCCCGTCCTCAATGGACTTAGGGCGGGGTGCTTAGAACTTGGGCACAGACACTGGGATTTTGGGCACAACCTCGATGGCCTCGAAAGTGGGCACCGAGAAGTCGAGCTTGGCCTCGATGGACCTGGGCACAAGCATTGGCATCCTGGCACTAGCGTTGAGAACTTGGTCCCGAGCGCAAGGGTCTTAGGTTAGGCTTCGATAGACTAGGATGTCAGCATTAGAGACCTTGGTCCAAGCATGAGGGTCCTGAGCTCAACCTTGATGTACTCAGGCTCGGCTTAGATGGACCTAGGCTGGTGGGGTCATGGGCACGGGAGTCCCTGTGCAACCTCACTCGAGCGCCAAGGTCTTGGGTCTTGCCTCGATGAACTCGAGCTTGCCCTTGATGTACCTCGGTAGACTTGACTAGACCTCTGAATGCAGCCCTATTGCCAAGGGCTTGAGAACTAGTGTCGGGGTTCCTGTGTCCAAACTCAGAGTTTCTGGTCTAAAAGTCGATATCAAGTCATATTTCAAAAAATGATTTCCAATTCTTTAAAGATGGAATCATTTTTCTGAATTTAAGTACAGGTTTTTCGTTGACTGGGACAACGTTCCTAAGCTATTCAAATACCAGAAAATGTTTTTCCAAAAAAAAAATTTCATGAAATAAACAAAACCATTGTGTCACATGTAGGAAGTGGCCAATTTTATGCACATTCTCTTCTATATTCCCCGTTTATGAAAATCAATTGCACATTCTGATTTTTAGAATAGAACGGGCTGTGCTATTACTGTGGGCCGTGCAGGGCCCAATGCGCCAACATCCCAATATGCGATCATTGGTCATCTTCTCGCTTTAGTTTTTGGCATAGAGTTCAGTCCATGAGAAAAGGGGGGAATTCCACAACATTATAACCGGCAATTGTAACCCAATTTAGAAATCCTAACGCAAAAAGGAAGCACATCCCCTCAGAAAATGGGCTGATCCTTTTACCTCAACAAGTGGGGGAGATTTGGAACACCATACTTTTGCCCCAATATTTTAAAATATTATTTAAAATTCAGAAAATTTTGAATAAACTCATAAGTGCATCTATGTGTCACCATTTTACTGTTAAGAAAGTTTAGCGAAAAGTAAAAAGTACAAATTATCTAGATAGGTAAATGTTCCTTGGCAAGCACGCGGTCCATTCTCGATTTAAAAAATCATCATCACATTGCCATGCCTTCAAGCAACCACCTTGCGGTGGTCACATGGATGCCGGGCGGTTCGTGCATGGCTTGACCATAGTTCAATAGTGTCAATCTCACGAGATTTTTCTTTTCCAAAAATTGTATCTTGTTTTTTCACTTAACTTGGTCTCACATGCCAGGTAGTTTACATCTACAAGCAGTATCATATCCGTTTATCAAAGATCATACGCGACTTGAAAAATTCCGTTTCATCTGGCCTTATTCTTGTCGGCATAAAAGATCATATGTGTGTATGGTCTAGTTGATGTAGAGCAAGGTAGGATACAGATAGAAAGAGACAGAGAGGAGAGAGGGAGAGAGATGGTGGCCGCGAAGGGAGTGGTTATGGAGATGGAGAAGATGAGCGTGGAACTGTTGAAGGCGATCCCTCGGGGACAGCCCCATCGACATCGGTGGCAGTGGTTTTCTTTTTTTTGGAGATGGAGAAAATAGAGGGTGTTCCTTGTGCCACACATGGAAACGGAGGGAAAAAGTGTCAGAAAAATGTTAAATCTTTTGCATTTGTACCAATTTAGTCTTAAATCTTTTTTTGGTGTCAATTCGATTCTAAACATTTTGTCTTTGTGCCAATTCAATCATTCCAGCTAATTTTGGCTGGATATTGCTGACGTGGACGCCGGTCGGCCTACATGGCACCACCAGCGATGACGTGGATAACTTTTTAATAATATTTTTTGATTTTTTATTTATTTTCTTTTCTTTTCTTTTTATTTTTTTTTCTTTCCCTTTCTTCTTTCTCGCCAGCCTTTGGCGAGGCACAACCTCGCTGGATTTGGCAAGGTCGTGCCTTAGGGCTTGAGCCTCGTGCTGGGCTGGGCTGGGCTGGGCGAGGCTTGCTAAAGGCCGATGGGGCTGGCCAGCCCCGGGCTCCAACCAGTTGTCAGACTGGCAACCGATTGGAGGAAGAAGAAAGGGAAAGAAAATAAAAAGAAAAAGAAAGAAAATAATAATAATAATAATATCGAAAAATATTAAAATATTATTAAAAGTTGTCCGTGTCATCGCCGGCGGTCGTAGGCCGGCCGGCGTCCACGTCAACAATATCCAGCCAAATTTAACTGGAAGGACTGAATTGACATAAAGACAAAAAGTTTAAGATTGAATTGAAACTAAAAAAAGGTTTATAATTAAATTGACATCAACATAAAAAGTTTAGGGATTTTTTGACACTACTCCCTGCAAATGGAGGATAACGACCGATTAGGGCCCTAGGGGAATGGGCAAGGAAAACAACACAACAAATTTAAAATCCATTTATTAACTAAAAAAGTAATTATGTAATATTAATAATAAAAAGGGTACCTTCGGTGTGTCAGATATCATTTGGCATCAGATCTCTCTCTCCACACTTGGTTAAGTTAAGGAATATTTTGGTTCGATTAAAAAACAGAGGGAATATCTTTGGTTGTTTCGTGGGTCCCACGAAGATTAAGAAAGAAAGTTGCTGGTTGGTGGTCAAACATCTTTCTTCCTGGCCTTTTTTCAAATAAACGAGGGTTAATATCACGAAAAATTTTAAATTAATACATATATGATAAATTTACGATAAACTGATTTTTCAATCACGAAAAATTTTAAATTAATACACCTATAATAAATTTATCTCAAACTAATTTTTTGACCATAAAAAATACTGAGCTGGTATATTTGTATCAAATTTACTCTTCATTAATTTCTGTTAAATTGGATTAATAACACAAAAAATCACAACTTGATACATCTGTGACAAATGGGAGATAAAACCCTAAACTGGTATACCCGTTAATTGCCACGTGTCATCCAGCTTGGCAATCTAATAGTCAAATTTAACGAAAACTAGCAGAAGGTAAATTTGTCGCAGATGTACCAATTTGAGGTTTTTGGTGGTCAAAAAATTAGTATGGGATAAAATTGTCATAGGTGTATCAATTTGAAGTTTTTCGTGATATTAACCCAATAAATTAATAAAAAAATGTTTAATTAATGGTGTTGACACTCAACTCTTGACCACAAAGCATTTCCTTTCCATTGAAGTGGCATTCTTTAAAATAACATATGAAGGATTATTTACCCAAGATTACGTGTAATTAAACCAAAAGAAAAGAAACCTTGCTAGATTGTAGCTAATCCTCCTGCGAGCTAAAGAAATATTATTCTGCTCAATAAACATCAGATTAGAATTCCTATGGTTTATTTCATTATTGCTAAATCATTATAATGTATAAAAGGCACAATAATCGTATACATGACTACTATAGCATATTGTGTAAATATCGCCTTTCAAACCTATCACTAGCAAAATATTATTTACTCTAGTCATGATCGCCTCATATGTACAGTTTTAAAACGTGTTACTAGTCTACAAAAGTAACAACTCAAACATGAGAAATATGGAATCAAAGACATGACATGGAATCAAAGAAGAATCTGACTCGTTATATTATGCAATTTTACTTGAATAAATGTTATCTTTTACTAAGTTTCTATGAATTTTCTCATATTTCACTTTAGAATTAAAGTTTACAAAATGTTTGGTCTCATTCTTTGTGATTCTGCAACATAAGGGCCGTTTTTGACAATTAATTTTGGACATTTTGTACTCCGGTTGCCCAAATGAGTCCAACTGGCATAATGGAAGATTTGTGGCTATAAAAGCATCGTTACAAATTCAATGTAACCGTACGGTTAGCCTAGCAGCTGGACCCTAAATTAATAAACCATTTACATAAGAAAATGAGAAATAGTCATGATTGTGCTTTGGCCCGGTTCCTGGGAACCACAAAGTAAGTTTCAGGTTCTAGGACGGGTCTCACCCTAGAACCAATTACCCTGAGAAAGTACAATCGCTGGTTCTCAATGCGAAGTCAACCTTGGCTCTCGTAGTGTTGCTTCTGCTTTGCAAGCTTTTTCAAGACTATTTACTTGCCCAGCTTGTCAAAACATGCAAAGCTTGCTAATTGCAGACTCTGAATCGAATCCGCCGTCGTCATTAAACTTGTTGAACGCACAAACACATGACTTAATGGCATAACTTGAAAGTGCAAGTAGATGTTAGTGTTGAAAAATTAACACGAAAACGATAGTATCTTGTAAATCAAGTTAATGCGAAAATCACCATAGAAATAACGAGGAATAATAAAAAACACAAACGATTTACATGATTCGGTTCGAGTATCGTTAGCTATGTTCACGGAAAGAACCAGCAATAAATAATTCACTGAGAAGAATCAGAATTACAATCGCTCATATACTCGAGTATTTTCAACAGTTAGATTACATCCAAATTTAAATACTTACAAATAAATAATTCAATTGAACGTGAAACTCAACTACTCAATAACGTCAATGTATCCTTCTTTGGAGTTTTCCCGAGTTTTCCCTTTGAGTGGCTCTGTCGCGAAGGACTTCTTTGTACGTAACCCTAGGAAACGTCCTCATTGCGGCTACCATTCAAGCAGAAGGAAACCCACTCTCTTTTGGGTGCCCTTTCGACTTTCCTTTGACTCTGACTCGGCCCCACACAGCTTTTCTTTTCTACGGCCAGACAAAGGAGGAGTCCCAGTTCAGTAAATTAGAGTCGACGAAGTCAACTTGATCAAATCTTTCGTATTTTCAAGATTTTCTTTTTCTTTAACATACCGATCTATATCCGTGAATGGTTCAAATTCGAAACATAAATTTAACAATTAGCATATAAATATGTGATTTATTTGCCTGATTATCCTTATGCGCTCTTTCGATCAGCACTTTTTAAAAGTGAAGAGAAGCATCTTTGTTATGTTTTGGCTACCTAAAAGGGGGATTAGTTACGTCTGCCTGATTATGTTTGACGTTGTCAGCTTGGGCTGTTAGGGTCGAATTGAAATTTTTTGTTTTGTTTTAAACTATAGGGATAGGAACCGGTCTAGAACCGAGAACTGATCCTATGGCTCCTGATTCCACAACTATATTTCCTTTTCTTCTTTAAATGATTTATAAATTTATTCAAAAAAATTAAAAAGAAAGATATTTGGCATATTACTTTCTTTGAGTCTCCGTGTCCATTGATGAACCTCTTTCACTTTGGTTTCCACATTATAAGCTTTACTTTCGCCTAGCTTCGCTATAGTGGTGATTGCACGAGAGAATGAGGTGAGAGTGTGAAGTGAGAGGCTGGGGTGTAAAAGAGAGAGAGAGAGCTCTAATTTTAATTTAGAGTTGTCTTTGGCCGATTCCATTGGTTCATTCTGCTGGTTTGGTTACAGACAAGGAACTGGAAGCCGGATCGGTTGTTTCTGATTTCAAAAATTTGAGAACCACCTAAAATTTGGGCGGTTCGGTCCGGTTCCAATTCAATCCGGATCTGGTGGTCACCCCGCCTGGGTCAATTTAAACAACAGCAAGCCAATGAAACTCGGCAACCAAAAAACACAAAAACCAGAGCGGATATTCAGAAGTTGCAGGGCAGACAACTTCTGAGTAGGACAGGCGCCGCTCGTCTTTCATCTTCTCTGCCAAATATTAAATCAAAATCCCCACCTTTCGCTTTACATGAGATCCCACATAGAACTGTTCCTTTTTTCTTTTGTTAGGTGAAAACTGAGTACCGCATTTATGGTGTCGTGTTCAAAAATGGTACCGTCACCATTCATCAAGAGGGAAGTGGCGATCGTGTAATAAGAACTATCGCATCACACGACATCACTATCCCTAGTCCATGCAAACAAAAATTGATTGCGAGTGCTCACAGAATCGTGCTCAATATGCATCGCGAGCTCGTTTCCGGACAATTTATAAACTTCTTGAGTTACTTCGCAGGATGAGGAGAGTTTCGAATTATCCTCTCGTCATTGTTATTCGACATACCAAATCCATTACCGTGTTCCTTCCTCTACAGTTCTATATGGGAATGCGAACACGTTTTGCAAGTGAAAAGAAGGCTCAATTCTCATAAAGAGGAATATAACACCATTAACGTTTGTTGTCGTCATCCTGGTTTCTCATCCAATTATTTCTGGGCCCAGATTGGACCTTCTCTGCTTCATGGAGCTCGTCTTCTTCTGGTTCAACCGAGCTTTGAACGTCGCAATGAACTTGCCAGCCCTCTTGTTCACGTCCGAGCTAGGACAGAACGCCGGCGACGTCGCTTCTGATGATGAGTATGAAGCGCTCTCAGTCGTCTCCGAGACGCTGTCCTCATAATCTTCAGCATCTGGTGATTTATGGCGCCAGGCGTTTGGGCTGTTGATCCACACGTGGTGGCCGCGCATGGCAAACCTCCATGATGGCACCTTGAAAGGTGGCCGCGGTGGAGGCATCGGCGACAAGCCACCCATGTTGTCGCTGTCACCTGAAGACTCATAGTTTGGTGTCATTGTCACCGGAGTATGAGATTTCTTCTTGTGCAGGGCTGCCGGCGGCAGCGGAACTGGCGGCGGAGCAGAGAGATCTACCCTTGTCTTGCCCTTTCTGGATGCAAGTTGAGTGTGGAGCGCTGCTGGCGGTTTGTGAACGTCATCCTTAGGCTTGTACGGAATAGTCTGAAATGTCCTCCTGGCCTTTCGTTCTTTTGGAGCTGCCCGAGCCCCTGGCAGAGCAGACGGCGGAAGGGTGACTGCAACTTCCATTTCCTCGACTGCAGCATTATGATCGCAACTATCATTAGCAACTACATGCTCCCTCTGGAACTTCTTCTCTTCGTCGTCGCAGTCTCCCTTCAATATTCTCCTGGAATAAACAGGTTTCGACCCAAAACCCTGACCCGCGTCCGGATTGGTATGGTCATAGAGTCTCCACCGTCCTTCATCCTTCGCCCGCAAATCTGGGCACCGTCCGCTGCCTATCGTCCTCCCAAACGAACCCAAGGAGAACCGATATTCCCTCCCAAGGTCATAGCTGTAATAGCACTCGTCCAGCGTTATCGGGTACGACAATGACGACTTCTGCGTGTCTGATCTCCGGTACGAACCCGACGACCTCAGGAATCCGCAGGCAATGGCAAAGAGGACAAGGGCAAGGATGAGACAGTCCCAGCTCTTCTTGACGGCGTGGGCTGGGAAGATCTGAGAAGTGAGGTTGGGGAAGGACGGAAAAACGAAGGATGTAAAGGCGAGGGAGGTGGCGAGGAGGAGGAGGAAGACGTTGGAGCTGGGGTGAACTTCTTCCATGTTTGTTGGTGAGCTTGTTCGGTTTTCGGCAAAGGTATTTATAAGAGAAAATGGAGCAAATGATCCTTCAATTTAGATATAATGCGCAATGTGATTCCAAACTTTTAATTTATTCAACGTAGTTCATAAATTTTCGTTACGTATTCAATTTAGTTCATGGATTAAATAATCCGGTCCAGAAGCTAGATTGAACCCTGGGATATAATAATTCAGAAACTATATTGAACTTTCACCGTAAATTCAAGAACCACGTTGAACGAATTACAAGTTTAGGGACAAATCATTCAAGTGACTTAACCTATTTATAATGTTAGAATGTTACCGGGTTTTCTCACGAGGCACGTGAAATTCGATCGTATGTATACAAGCAGCATATAAAATCCGTTATACGTCGGAGAATATGGATGATTGCAATCATCAAACCCGTATAATAGATTGAGGACATTTTTTTATAATTAGTTTTCCTCGTTATTTTCCACGTGCGGCCAGAGATTACTTGGTTGCGTAGTGGCAAGGCCTTGTGATTAAAGAGGCATTGATCTCTGCCGACAGAGAAAATAATGGGTGGTCCGGGACCTCCACATCAGCATTGTCCCGAACCACTCATGAAGCGCCACATGGTCCATGTGTCCGGGTGAGGCCGGCGGGCTAGAATGTGTTTTTTGCACCAAAAACTCATATTTTCTTTACATTGATATAAAGGTCCCGAATCACCCAATATTTTCTCCCGCCGACGACGAGATAACCTCAAAGCTATGAGTTGTGATTTTCGTCTTCTTGCGGAGATCGATTCCTTGTGCCCCCTTATTGTCCTTTGTGGACAGGAGCTTTTGTATGCCCCGTCATTTCGAAGCTAAAAAAAAAAATAACACAGCTTGAATGATTGAGCTGGAAAAATAAAAACAGGTGTGAGGCAATATTCCGACATCCACTTTCGTTTTCTCCGCGGACACCCCCTCCCCGCCGGGGTGAAGTGACCTAGTAATTGAAGAACGCCTCAAGTCCGGATCCGTGCACGAAATCCGATACGAATTGGACGAGGCAGAATCGAAGTTCTCGACCGAATACTTATTGGAGTCTTGTCGGAAGAGTTCAATCAAGGCAAGGGCCGTTAATTTGCTTTATCTATCTCCTTAACCATAAATCAGAATAGAAGAACTTGCCTCACCCATAAGTAAGTATTTCATGGTAGCCTCGTTAGACCAGAACGGTGGTAATTTCCATGAATATCCAAGGTTGACCATTGATCAAGACTTGGACTTCTTTTTACCCTAAAGGAAAAAAGTGAAGGACTTTGATTTTGGCCGTACAAAAAGGTATATATATACATATACATATACATAATATTCCTTAGTTACCACGTTCTGCGGATCTCAAACGACATCTATATATATATATATATAGAGTTAATACCATTGAAGATCTCAAACTGGTATACATATAATAAATTTACCTCAAATTATTTTTTTAATTACTAAAAACTCCAAACTAATAAACCTGTGACAAATTTACCTTCCGTTAGTTTCGATCAAATTTTACTGTCAAATTGTTTTGTTAAATGACATGTGACAGTTGACGGACGTACATATTTTGGATTTTACCCTTTGTTTGTCATAGGTGTACTTATTTGTGATTTTTTGTGATATTAATCAAATTTAACAGAAACTAACAAAGGATAAATTTATCACAAATATACCGATTTAATGTTTTTTGTGATAAAAAAATTAGTTTATGATAGATTTATCATAGGTATATCAGTTTGGAGTTTTTAATGGTCAAAAAATTAATTTGAGACAAATTTATTGTAAATATATAAATTCAAAATTTTTCGTAATATTAATCTATATATATATATATGTATGTATGCATTTTTTGTCATAGGAAGAGGACGTGGTGATAGTGGATGTCTTCGTCGCTACATCCATCTAGGGTTAGGTCAGGAGGAGTACCTCCAGATCTCAGGCGGCATATCTCACTCTCCTTTCATGATTTGCCCCGCAAAGAAAAGACAAGGCGAATCCTATCCTTAGACGTACGAAGACCTCTGATCACCGCACGTGAACATTGTACTGAACATGGAAGACATCGAGGCTGGGAATAGAAAACTGAGTGAGCCATGGTAAATAACGCCTCTCCATCTATTAATGAATTATTTGCTGTCAATTCTTTTCGTAAAATAGATATTGATATTTGGATCGAATTATTTAAATCTCCGACATCTTTGTGCGTTTTATTTCTTAGGTGACCTTGCGTCGATTTAAATTATAAGATTTCATCAGTTTCCGCGCTAGATTACAAGGAATGGTAAGAAAAAATCGTGCTCGTGAATAATGACCGCAGTGCTCCTTGAGCTACTTGATGGACTGTTTAGACAATTTTATCGTAATTTATTCGGAATTGGGAGCCGTCTCCCTTGAAGGAGAGGGCGAAGCAATGGGCTGAGGCATTTGTTCCTTAATGAAGATTTCAGGCCCAATGGTCAGCCCTAAAACCCATACCTAACAACCATCAAGATACGATTCAGTAAATAGTAATGATCGAATGAGTCGGGTCGGGTCCTTCTATTATTATTATTTTTCAATAAATTCAAAAGGTAATTTAATTGGGTTAGACGTGGCCCAATGTGGAACATTGCGAGATAGACATGTGCTCTAGTTTGATCCAGAAGATCTCGCGCTGGCTTTAGCTATTGAGTCCAAAACTACATGAATTGATGATGTGACGATTTCGTATCTAACCATACGTCCTCTTGTGATAAAAGGGGCAGTTGCCTCGGTGGCGATTCCTTCCTTCTTTGAAAGGTGAGAGGTCAACTATTTGAACCCTAGATTTCAAGGTGAGCAGCAAAATGAAAATAATTCTTACAAAAATATATGAATGTTGTTCGGGATAAAATAAGTGGGAAAATTTCTAAAAAAATTTTAAATCTATTATTGCATGTGTGTCAATCAAGTCATGAATATTTCAATTGCGACAATTATGTCCTAAATATTTTCACGTTTTGCTAATTGAGCCTATCAGATCAATTATAGTCGGAAATTGCTGATATGAGCGTCGGAGCGTTTTACGTGACATGGCCGGTACTAACGCAGATAATTTTTAATAATATTAAAATACATTTTTGAATTTTTTATTAATTTTTTTACTTTTTCTATTCTTTTCTCTTTTCCTTCCTTCTTTTCTTTTTTTTTTCTCCCACCGTGGCCGATGAGGGTTGCCGGAGCTCACCAACCACTGGGTGAGGGCCGTGATGCCTCGCCGGCCACGCCTGGATTTGGGTGAGGCCAGCCTTGCCGGCTGTGGGCTAAGGCGGCCTCACTTGTGGGCCGTGCCTTATGTTGCAATGGTCTAGGCAAGTGAAGGCAGCCATGGCCTCGCTAGCTGCGGGTGAGGCCACCTTCGCCCACGGCTGCGATGGCCTTGCTCAGATCTGGGTGTGGCCGAGCGAGGGCCACGACACTCACCTGCGAGCTTCGATGACCCTCGCCAGCCACGTTGGGAAAAAAATAGAAAAGAAGGAAGGAAAAGAGAAAAGAAAAAAGAAAGAAAAAATCAATGAAACCCTCTAACTTCTTAAAGCTTTTGGGAAAGGTGATTTTGCGTTAAAGGTGTCAATGTTAATCCCAGTCCATGTAAATGTTTGTTAAGCTAATAAAGTAAAAATATCTGCCAATGTTAATGAGCGGTAAAAGTGTCAGAAAAGTCCAAAACCTTTTGACATAGTATCAATTCAGTCCTTCCGGTTAATTTTAGTCGGATATTATTGATATGGATGCTGATCGGCCTACGTGGCACTGTTAGTGCTGGCGTAGATAATTTTTTAATAATATTTTTAATATATATTTTAAGTTTTTAATTTTTTTTTTTCTGATTTTTTTTCTTTCTTCTCCCTTTTGCCGGTGACCAGCCGTGGTCGAATGTGCTGGCCTCGCTTGGGCGAGGGTTGCCGCGGGCCAAGCGAGGCCAGCCTAGGTGAGGGCGAGCCCCGGCAAGGGCTTCCCTCACCAAGCGAGGCCGCCCTAGCCTAGGCGAGGGTCGGCCTCGTCAGATCTAGCTTGGGCGAGGCCGACCCTCATCGAGCCTCGCCTAGGTTGGCCTCGTTGGGGCTCGCCCTCACCTAGGTTGGCCTTGCCTGGCCGACGACGACCCTTGCCTAGGCGAGGCTAGCCCGCCCGAACATGGTCGGTGGCTAGCCATCGCTTGTGGCCAGTGGTCGGTCATTGGCAAAAGGAAGAAGAAAGAAAAAAAGAAAACATACTAAAAAATTGAAAAAAAAAATAAAATATTATTAAAATTATCCACATTAGCATCGGTAGTGTCACGTAGGTCGGCCAGCATCAACGTTAGTAATATTTAACCAAAATTATCCAGAAAGATTGAATCGACACTTATGTGATTCTCACTATAAAGCCCTTCTCTCCTCGACCTTGGTTTCTCTCCTCGGCTACGCGCGCACTCCCCTCCATCAATGGACAACACCGAAGCATCACCCACCAAGCCCAAGAAGTGGGCGAGGGAGAAGCTCAATGCCACCATCCATGTCCTCCACGACAACCCCGATTAGGCCCCTCCTCTCGTCGCCTACTTCCCCTCCGGCTTTGACCCTTCCTCCTGCGTCCACGGTGGCTCTGCTGACCCCGGTGTGAGGGTCTACCACCACAGCAAGAGGCCCAATAGGCTCCAGCTCGTCAACAGACCGCCGGAGTCCATCTTCGCCTGCATCGGCTCCAGCTTCTCCGGCGATCCCACCGCCAGCCTGTTCTATTGTCGGTTGATATGGTTCGGTTTGGTTAGAAAGGGGTAATAGAGGAGAAGTTATGCCTATGAAATTTCAGTAACGTTGTACGGAGTACTGGAAGCAATTTGAGGTTAATTTGTTTCAAACATATAGGAAAATTTTGTTTTATCAGCGAGCTTTTTCAACTAGAGAGCAGATTAGAGCAACGTTTCTCTCTCTTTGGTCCCGAGCAAGATAGGTTTCTTTTGGAAAGAGAGTCGAGACTTTTGAGGGTGCTTCTCGTTGGCCAAGGGTTCAGCTGAGTAGACTGAATGGTGGCAGTGGAGAAACAATGCCAACCAGTTTTGTGGCGTGTGAGCGCCACGGAGTCAGCTATCAATCAAACCAGAGATGATCACAAGAATGAACAGTCTGACGCACAGCGGATGCGGCTAAATGATGGCGATGGCAATTGCCAGTCGGCTGTCGTTTTCGATTTTATCAAGAGTACATCTTCAGTTTGCATCTGTTCCTTATATTGCTTGTAACGACCCGGTTCTGCGAGCAATGAGAGTGCGGTTTCACCTCGAGGATGGCGAAAAGAGCAAGAATGAATCGAATCCCTCATCGCTTGAGGAAGGTGAAGTAATGTGCTATATAAGATGTAGTACCAGTCTTAACTACCAATGAGGCCTTTTCTGGGCAAAATCGTGAGGCTGCGGCCCAAAACGGATAATATCGTTGGCAAATGGGGCCAGAGGTAAGCCCTTACATTACTAAACATTGGAAAATGAGGGAAATATTTCCTTGCAGTGACTTTGCTGTGTTACAGACCAGTGTGGAACTCTGTTTAATGTATCCTTTCATCTAAGCACGTCGGAAGTAGAGTCAATTGGAGATTTAACAGCACAAATGGTCACAGAAAACCCTTTGCACTCAAAGATACTCATCTATCACTCCTCTACATGTTGCTTTTAAATATGGCCTTTTGTGATTTGAGTCCTTCGAATTTTATGTGGTACTGCTGCATATATTCAGATTAGAACCTAGAGTGGGATCAGATTTCGCTGACGAAGAGCACTCTGAATTGGTTAGGGGAGAGCTTTCAGCAAACGAGAAGGCTGATAAAGTTACAGAACCTAATTTACTTTTTGGAACTAAGCGGTCAGTAACACAGGTATGATCCATGTTAACCTGGGCATTGGATCATGTTATGTGTTGAGCTATTGATTCGTGGAAGATAATTTTGTTGAGCTTCTTTACATTAAGATTCATGCTGATGTTCTTGGGAAGCTCTATTCGTGAAAGATAAAGGGCTTTCATTTGTTCCTCTGAACATGCATAGTTATCAGTCGGTATTCTTGAAGGATTGCTTGTTAGTAATGGTTTATGCTTAGGCATGTGTGCATCTGTGTAGGAGTTAATCGGCACGTCTTGCACAAATAAGGAAGCTCTTGAAAGTATGGGCTCTCATACTGCTCGCAATCCCCTTACAACTCGTCTGCCACCGTCCCCAAATTAAGGATGCCTTTTCTCCTATCCCATAGAGAAAATTATTTTCAAAGGAGAGTGGGATTACCTATGTGGCACGGACGGACACATTCAAGAGGCCGACGTGTCGGTGTCCGACACACGGTCAACAAGTGTCGGAAATCTGACACGCGGTCAACTGACACGTCGCCGACACGCGAGTCTGGAATCCCGACACGTGATTCCGACAAGCATGGGTCAATTTTATAAATTTTCAAAAAATTAGGGGTCGAAATGTAAATCTATAAATAAAAAAAGGGAGAAAGAAGAAAGAAACCCTAGTCTTCTCAGCCCTTCCTCCGGCCCTCCCTCACTCCACGCCTCTTCTCATCTTACGACAGCCTTGCCATCCGACGCAGCCACACATACTCTCGGCAATAGCCGCGAGCTATCTTGAACCGCCATTCTTCCCTCTCGATCTTCACCCTCTCGCTCAGCTCGCATCGCAGCTCCGTGTACCGAGAGCACATTTTTCTAGGATTTTCGAGGCACGTGGAACAGCACCGGCAACAGCCAGATTGCTTCGCCGGGGGCCGGCGGCCCCTCCACGATCCCCCTGCCGCCCGCGCCGTAGCCCTCGTGCACCGTCCTGCCCTCGCCCCTTTTTAGTACTCTGGTGTTGTTTCTTTGGTTGGGTATGTGATTTTTGGGGGTTTCCGTGAATGATGTTTTCTGAGTTGTAGGGGTTGTATTTTTTGTACGTTTGCATAGGGGTTAGGGCAAGGGGCTCGTCCTCTCTGCCCTTCTCTGTCGTTTTCATCTCATTATTTGCAATAAGGATAATTATCTATCTTTCCCGATGCTTAGGCTGCGCATGACAACGATTCTGTGCCCGAGAATAGATTCTGCTGAGAAATGATTCTTTTTAATTCTCGTGCCGGAATTGATTAAGCATTTTAAGGTGTTTGTTAACGGCCCAAAATTCTATCCCGGAATAGAAAAAGAATGTAAAACGCGTTTAGTAACGCCACAAAATTTCTTTTTATTAATAATATTTTTAAATATTTAAATATTTATTTCTTTTTTTTCTTTTCTTTTTTTTTTCTTTTCCTCCTTCTTGGCCATGGCCTGCTCGCCGGCCATGACCGGTAAAATATTTTTTTATTAATAATATTTTTATTAAAAGTATTTTTTCTTTTTTTTGGCCATGGCCTGGTCGCCGGCCATGACGGGTAAAATATTTTTTTTATTAATAAATTTTTTTATTAAATTATTTTTATTAAAAATATATATTTTATTTTTTTTGGCCATGGCCTGCCGGCCATGGCCGGTAAAATATTTTTTTTATTAATAATATTTTTTATTAAAATATTTTTATTAAAAATATACATTTTTATTTTTTTGGGCCATGGCCTGGTAGCTGGCCATGGCCGGTAAAATATTTTTTTTATTAAAATATTTTTATTAAAAATATATATTTTTATTTTTTTTTGCCATAGCCTGGTCGCCGGCCATAGCTGGTAAAATATTTTTTTTATTAAAATATTTTTATTAAAAATATATATTTTTCTTTTTTTTTTGCCATAGCCTGATCGCCGGCCATGGCTTGTAAAATAATTTTTTTATTAATAATATTTTTTATTAAAATATTTTTATTAAAAATATATATATTTTGGCCATGGCCTGGTCGCTGGCCATGGCCGGTAAAATATTTTTTTTATTAAAATATTTTTATTAAAAATATATATTTTTTCTATTTTTGCCATGGCCTGGTCACCGGCCATGGCAGGTAAAATTTTTTTTATTAATAATTTTTTTTATTAAAAATATATTTTTTTCTTTTTTTTGGCCATGGCCTGGTCGCCGGCCATGGCCGGTAAAATATTTTTTATTAATAATATTTTTTATTAACAATATTTTTTTATAAAATATTTTATTCTCGTCAGATCCAGCGAGGGCGGTCCTCGGGCCGGACATTAGAAGCTCCATTAAAAACCAAGAAAAGGAAGAAGAAAAAAAAATTAATTCTCAAAATTGTTCCCAGAATCAAGAATAGCCGGTAAAATATTTTTTATTAAAATATTTTATTCTCGTCAGATCCAGCGAGGGCGGTCCTCGGGCCGGACATTAGAAGCTCCATTAAAAACCAAGAAAAGGAAGAAGAAAAAAAATTAATTCTCAAAATTGTTCCCAGAATCAAGAAGCTACTTTTTTTTTATTCTTGAAAACTGATTCTGGGAACAATTTTTGATAAAATTGTGCCCAGAATCAAAAAATTAAACAAACACATTTCTGTTCCCAAACTGATTCTGGGAACAAAAGAACAGAATCAAACACTGTTTGGCAAGTTGTCATGCGCATTACTTGCCAATTATGTTATTTCTAAGACGGACTGCAAGTTTGATATGCTCGGTCTATTTAGTGCGATGAGGATGATTATTGGAATGGAATGGAATGTAGTTGAATTTGTAAATTAAAACAATGAATGATATTAATAAATGGTGGATTAATGTTTTTAGTGTAAATTCATTCTATGCTCTTTTATTATTATTTATTTATTTGTAAATTTGAATCAAATTAATTTGATTGAAATAATCATAAAAATGATAATTTAATATACAACGTGTCGGAATTCTCTATTTTTTGAGAAATGATTTATCGCGTATCGTGTTACGTGTCGGTATCGGTTCTACGTAGGGGGATTACATCAAGGATGTTCTGCAACTTCTTGAAGCAGGAGAGAAAGTATCACCTGATGCTCTTACCCAACGTTTGTTTGCAATAGGAACCATAAACTGGGGGAGACACAGGTGATTGCCTTTACATTTTTTCACGAGTATTTGTATAATTGACATTATTTCCCATCAGTTCTTATGGAAAATAATTATATTAGCTATCGACCAAACTGGGAAGATTACAATGCTTCATTTGTTTGTAGGACAAAATCATGCAGATGCCTTCCTCGTTCAAAAAACTAATGGTTTTTCTTCTATCACAGCCATCTATAAGTCGTATTTTTTCATTTTGATTTGCCGTGTGACAGTGCATGCTACTTAATGCATCACAACTGATTTTGTCAGGCACAATATAATTAAAAGGAAAAAGTAAAATGGCAGTTGCAATTGCAACAAAGGGATACCTACTACTTAGTCCGAGTAAATGGGGTAGCAAAGTTAACTTTCAATTTATTTTTCTTTTATGATTAGAAGCTACCTAATTCATCGTGATTCATTGCTGGATTAATCTGAGTCAAAAAATATAGGAAAATACAGCTGCAGGCAGTGGAGGAAGTATCTGTTAATAGACTCGAGCAAACAAATTCATAAAGCATTTTCTGCCTGCTGTAGCTTTTATATGTTCACTTTAAGACTGCTGTGGCCAAATTCTTTGTTTAATGTTTGTACTGGTTTTCTTTGGTCAATATCTGATTAAATAGCATTTGCTTGTTATTGACACCTAAATTTTGGCGATCCACTTAAGTATATATTGCATAGAAAAATTAGGGATCGATCCTGACCCCTAGCAAAAATAATAATTAAACTGCATATAGATATTATGAGTATTTTCATTAATAGTTAATTAAGCCTATATAATTTGTATATTTATCGGACCGGTGGCGGATGAATTCGAGCGAATGGTTCTGAGCTTAATTGAATCGATTGAACCAAGCCCATGGCTGAAAATTGCCTCGCGCTTCGCATATTTTGGCCAAATTACACGTGTAATATACACATGGAGTGCTCAATTTAGAAAAATCAATTAAGCTACTTCATTACCAAAACTATGAGAGCTTGCAATCACCAGGCTCGTGTGTGAGAGATGGGAAGATTATTTTGATCACGAGTACAAATTGGTGTATATACTTCGGTCAACAAAGAGGAAACATCGAAAGAAACAAAAAGAAAAATATAAAGAAGTGGTGGATCTTGAGGAAAGTGGACTACGGAAGAATCGGTTAATATCAATGAGAATATTTGATTGAAGGAAAATATATGCTCGCTGGATGAGTGAAGTGTCGGTGTGCAGAGATCATAAATTGAGGTGTTTTACACAGAAGAAAGAGGCCACACATTGAATGCACGGCCACAATACAGAGAACATCGGCCACCATTAGAGAGAAAAGAGAGCAGCACACACAAGGGCGAGTGCGCCCACCTGCAGATCTCCAACGCTTGCACTCACGACTGGAGGAAGAAGGCAAAGCTACCACTCCCACAGCAATCAGCAAGGAGTCCAGGTGTTTAATAATTGTACCAGCAGATCTACGTGGTCTTCCGGTCAAGGTTTTGCAGTAACGGCGAGCCATGTAGCATCTTGAGCGAGACATCCGGCAATTAACGAATTCAAGTTGATCTGGTGGCATTACGGACTCCCATACCAGCAGATCCAGCGAGTTGTCCGAAGTGATTGCTGTCCATCGCTATTGCCCAACACGTGCTCGTAATCCATAACGTTCAGCAGCCTCCGGTCGCAACCACCCGTGAGCAGCTACAGGAGGTTCCCGGCGTTACGAGCCTTCTCGACGATTACTTTCCCAATTTTTTTTGCAGGTTTCCTGGAGCTCGAGAGACCCCTCTCTTGTCGACTGCCGCCTCTACGATCTATACCACTGGTGAACCACCGTGACTATCCTTGATCGTAAGTACCACCGCAGGCCGTCCGAACATCACCGTAAATCTGAATAGCCAGGAGCCTTGTAGCGTGACGTCTACCAGCAAGCATCCGCATGTCTTCAATCAACCAATAGGAAGATCAACGAGTTCACTGCAACTTATTCAAGCGGCCGAAGTTGAGCTTAATTTTGCAGGTTTCCCAAGGTCTTGTCAAACCAAGAAACCCCCCTCGGTCCCTCCTTGGCTGAGCTCATCGAGAAGCACCACCGTCGGCCGTGAGCTACCACAAGCACTGCTAATCATCGTGAAGCACCGCGTACTTCGAATTAGGTAATATGTTATCCGATTCAATTTTGATATATTAAGTTGCCTAATTTGAGTTTATTGTGATCTTAATTAGATGTGTCGATATTATTACTTCCAAAAATCTTTTCAGAATCCGTGAATTGGGATATTTTCCTAATTTCACAACGTGCATATGATCGCCAGTTCGATTTCATGCCCGAAATACGATTCACGATCGCGCGGAAAATTGTCAATCCAATTTCCTGCCCGAAATACGATTCGCAATTGCACAGAGAATTGATCATCAATCTGATCTCATACCCGAGATATGAGTCGCGACTACACGGAATATTCCAAATTTAAATGGATATGGATGATATCTTGGGTGATTGGATGCTATCTTTGATTTTGGTTTGAGCTTATTTTGATTTGATTTGATTCTCTGTTTAAAAAAAATCCCAAAAAGATTAGATAAGTTCAAGGTAAATTTTAATAGATAACATTGCATGTTTAAATAGATTTTAGATAATATTTTAAAATAAATTAGAATATAGGTTAGAATCTTTCCTTTCCATATAGATTGAATGCTGTGATAGGATTTATCCAGTTAGGATAGCTTTCCGATTTAAATTAGGATTTGACCTATTTAATTCCTAAAATGAATTGGATAATATCTTGCACTATATAATAAATTTTCATCACTTTATAATTTCCAATTTCAATGAAAAAAATACAAAAAAAAGTATCATGTGTATGTCATATAGATTAATTGCATCATGCTTGCATCATCACTGCCATGTCATTACTATGTGTCATGTATGCTATGTCGCATTGCCATCTTGCCATGTCATTCATAACTTGCCGTGTCATTGCTTGCATGTCATTTAGTGAATGTATGTTAGGCTCATGAAATTGTATGTCATGCTAGAATAGTTGCATATCAATTTTACCCGCCATTAGAAATTGCATGTTAGGTCATTTAATTGCTGCATGTCATGTTAGAATAGACTTTGTATGTCATTGCATTAGAGTAATTGCATTACATGCATTGGATATAGGTTAGTTCTCATTTAAATAAGAAAAATCCCTAAAAAAAAGATTTAAATGAAATTGCGTGTTAATTAGAAATCATATTTATGTTGATGATGTGATTTTCTAGCTAATAGTGCATATGCTTTTGTTGCTTCGAGGTAAGTCCCTATCTTGCTTTGCTTTATCGGGTGTTTCATTAATGGTTGGGGATCCGGGTATGTGCGTCGAAATATCTAGCCCAAGTGATAGGAACCAGGCACGGGCGCCGATGTCTTGGGCTCGACCTTGATGGACTCGGGTCCAGGTGCCGGGGTCTTAAGCCCAACTTCGATGGACCTAGGAGCGAGCGGTGGGGATTTGGGTAGGGGTACAAGGGTCCTGGGCCCAACCACAATGGACCTAGGCTAGGGCACTTGGTTCCTAGGCATAGGCACTAGAGTCCCAAGCCCAACCTCGACGAACCTGGGAGTGGGCTTTGGGAAGCCAAGCTCAGCCACAATGGACCCGGGCCCGAGCGTCGGGGACCTGAGCACAAGCACTGAGAACCCAAACCTAGCTACAAGGGTCTCAGGCCGAGCTTCAATGGACCAAGGAGTCGATGTCGGGGCCCCGGGTTG
Source organism: Syzygium oleosum (assembly GCF_021117445.2). NCBI lineage: Eukaryota > Viridiplantae > Streptophyta > Magnoliopsida > Myrtales > Myrtaceae > Syzygium > Syzygium oleosum. Next base: position 248,431 of record NW_026607528.1, read on the forward strand.
AAGGCACGGGGGTCTTGGGCTGGGCCTTAGTGTACTCGGGCTCGGCTTAGATGGACCCAGGTTGGAGCCTTGGGGTCACAAACATGGGCATGGGAGTCCTAGGCCCAGCCTCAATGGACTAGGGCTTGAGCGCTAGGACCCTGGGCCTTGCCTTTATGGACCTGGGCTTGCCTTCGGTGGACCTCAATAGACTCGGCCTCGACCTCTAGACGCATCCCCGCTGCCAAGGGCCCAAGAACGAGCATTGGGGTTCCCGTATCCAAACACAGAGTTTCTGGTCCAAAAGCCAATATCTAGTCATATTTTTAAAAATGATTTTAGACTCTTTAAAGAAGAAATTATTTTCCTGAATTTAAGTGTAGGTTTTCTGTTGACTAGGAAAACATTTTCCGTTGATTCATTTTCTTAAATGATCCAAATGTCGGAAAATGCTTTCTATAAAACAAACGAAACCTTTTGTGTCAGATGTGGGAATTGGCCAATTTTGCGCACATTTTCTTCTATATTCCCCGTTTATGAAAATCAATCGCACGTTCTGAGTTTTAGAATAGCCAATAGAACGGGCTGTGCCACCGTAACAGTGGGCCGTTCTGGGCCCTGTGCGGCACATCCCATTATGCGATCATTGCTCATGGACATCTCATTTTACTCTTCTTGCTTTTAGTTTTGGGCATTGAGTTCAGTCCGAGAAAAAGGGGGGAATTCCACCACATTATAGCCAGCAATTGTAACCCAATTTAGAAATCCTAATACAAAAAGGAAGTACACCCTCTCAGAAAGAGGGCTGATCCTTTACCTCAACAAGTGGGGTAGATTTGCAACACCATACAATTGTCCCAATACTTAGAAATATTATTTAAATTTCAGAAAATGATGAATAAACTCGCGAGTGAATCTATGTGTTACCATTTGACCGTTATGAAAGTTTTAGCGGTTTCAAGTTTTTTTTTTCTTTATAAAAAATGTCAAAAGTATGTGATTTTTAAGATGCAGATTATGAGAAAAGTAAAAAGTAAATGTTATCTAGATAGATCAATGTTCCCTGGCAAGCGCACAGCCGATTCTCGATTTAGAAAACCATGACCACCTTCCCATGTCCTCAAGCGAACCACCTTGTGGCGGAAAAGCTCAGCTGTCGGCCGGTTCGTGCGTGACTTGACCGCGGCTCAATATATAGAGTCAATCTCACGAGAATTTTTTTTTTTCAGATCTCGTAAGCCTATTTATTTACTTAATTTGATCTCACAGGTGCAAGGTAGTTTACATCTATATGCACTGAATGTGACTCGAAAAATTCTATCTTATCTGGCCTTATTCTTGTCGATATAAAAGTTTTATTCGTTCAAATGCATCGATAATGATTGACCTTATTAGGAGCGTATATACGTATACATAATGTATATTCATGCTGTCTCAATCACTAAAATATCTTTGGATTTAATATCAATTTCTATATGAAAATGGGTTATGGTCCAGTTGTTATTCGACCGTCTATAATCGAACTAGGCGGCAAGCCCTCCGAAAGAGAAGTCGTAGTGTTAACCCACCAACTCACACCATCATTCGTTCCTATCTCGAACATGAACACAACGCAATACATAAAAAATAAACAAATGTCGATGCAATGAATATTCCACGGGAATGAAAAGAGGAATCCTTTCAACTTGGTAGATAAATGTGTCCAAAAGATCATGGGCAAGCTGCATTTGTTTATGCAGGCCAAACCCTAGATTCAAGGAATCGAAACGTGTATGTTATCTAATTGTCCAAACTTGAATTAATAAAAGGGTCATCCACGTACTTAAAGTTTAAAAAGAAAAAAAGGGAACAACATTGAACCTGGATTTCGTAAAAGTGCCCCGTTTTAACAAACCCATTTGACTAATCCACCATCCCCATTATTTATTTTTATGTAATTTATTTTATGGTGGGCTGAAACTGTCGTGTACCAATTTTGCCCCAACATCTTTATCGTTTTCTTTAAAAAGATGGAGATGGTGACAAACCATTCGCACCCTTTTTAAATTGGATCGGGTTCGTAGGTGACTCTCAATCGAGGATTATGCATTGAACCGTGTGGGTGCATGTTGTCAACAGGGCAAAAAGCTAATGTGGAAATTTCAGAACATATTTTCAGTGGACTTTGAGGAGGAAGAAATGATGATGATGCGTCGTGGATTAGTCATTAATTTACGCATTTTTAGAGCCCACTAGCTTCTGATTAACGTGTCCATGTCCATCTAGACTATGATGACTTTGATCTATATAAATAATCCCAAGTTGGTATGTCTTTTTGGGGTTAGTTGCCTAATGACAGATCGATATAATGTACAAAGCGGATGCATGCATGGATTGCGTCCTTTCATCTACAGTCTCGTGATCAAACAGAAATTAAAGTTCGAAATTAATTGAATAAACAGCAAATGAGCCAAAACAATTTGCCTAAAATAGCCCAAGAATAGAAGATAGTCCTGAAGGAACATGAAATCGATTGATTTGAACGCCGAAAATGACCTCAAAAGGTCCCCTGAGGGCGTCATATAGAACTCTGAAGGAGTTTTCCGGATTGATAATACAGATCTCATAATTCTTCTCCGATCAAAAGTCGCATTCACTAGTTGAACAATCACTCACTGTGAAGACACTCCACAATGCAGACTAAGAGCTTGTTAGTCATAACTTTCTAGCAGCAATTACAGCTTTTGAAAAAAGGATGATATAGTTTCTAGAAAATATTCGACAACTTCTCGGAGCTGCAAGAACTAGTAATTTTAAAACATGTATCATCACAAATGCAAATCATAACACTTCATGGCACGATCAAACACAACCATAGTTATACTTAATGAACATTGAATCCAAAATAACAAAGATTTCGACACGTATAACAATGACCTAATAGCTCCTAAAGAATTCTTGAATTCAACTATTCAATTCCTTGATCTCCTCAGTTCAAAGAAAATACCACTCGGGTAACAACCTCTTGCCAAATATTACATCCAGACGATGGGCTAACTTATACTATTCCTTCTACTTAGTATAGTGAATGTATAACATAGAATTTAGAGACTGATGAGCTATGTGCTTTAAATGCGGGGCAAGATTACTTTGATTTCGGAACTTGTAAACGCTTTATTAGAACTTTAAATCGAATCGAACAAAGTTTGATGCTGTTCATAGAAATTAGATCAATTGGTCCACCATTTTGAGACTGGCATAAATTGTTATGATCTTCAATAGTCCAACAACTTGACTATGGTTTAGCTGGAGCATCTTTTCATATTAGTGGGCAAAAACCCACAATATACGGTGTGTGTGAATTTACAACCTACAGGTCCTATATCTTTGCCATGTTGAGGCTGTAAAACGTCTAGATTTGCGTGTTCTATGGATAAAGTGGAGTGAATTGGTTTTACTTTTGTAATAAGTTGACAGCATTTGCTTTGTTGTCTCAGAATTAGAGGGGACTGAATGTGCCCAGGATTTGAGGTGCCAAGGGGATCGTCATGATGCTGATGAAATTAATTTTGATAATAGGAAAATCACATAAATTATCTCCAAATTTTGATCCAATGTGTAACATCATCCCTAAATTTTTAATTTGTTCAATACAATCCCTGAACTTTGGTCTAATGTTCGATATGATTCCTGAACTTAGGACTACATTGACATTTACGAATAATTTAGGGACCATATTAAAAAAAATAAAAAGTTCAGGACAACATTAAATCAAAGTTTAGGGTCTATTTATGCTATTATTCATTGATAAATACTCAAGTGGGTCATAAAATGAGTGCCTTGGCAATTAGAAAATTGAAAAAGAAAAAGCTACAAATACTTTTTGGTGATGGAGATTGGAAGAAATTAACCACTTGATCGAGAGTGATGACCGATCGCATGCTTTTGGACCAGGCGTTGCAAGTGCCCAGACATTCCGAGGGAGCCACGGGACGATAAACACACACCTCAAGTTGGTAAATTTTTTTTTATTAAGGGCTATATAATTTTGTGTTAATAGTAAAAAAAAATTGTTCTGCAAGTATTGTTGATCGATCAATTACTGCGTTCACAAGCTTTAATTTAGCAAATTATTGTTCCATCATTAAACACTTGACTCGACCTCAATTGCGGAAAAAAGGATTTCGAAATTAAGAGTAAGAGCAAATTGTTATGGACTTTTATTGGGTATACCGATGGTGTAAAAAAAATCATTACACAACAAAAATTTAGGCGCTGACATATACACTGTTTCTAATTTTAATAGATGAATTCGTATTGTAAATATATAAGAGTTTCCATTTCATGACTATTTGTGTAAAAAGTATTTCCCGCTGGCAATAGATCTTGTGTGAATTGTTGTGACACCACTGCTAGCCTTTCTAAAAACCATTAGATGTACGCATGATATAATTTTAAAATATTTTACGCACTCCCCCATGCATAGATAGGCCTTTCGTCTAAGGTTAAAGTGTGGAAATATGTAATAGGAGAGGCAAATGTGGGGAACCACCCAATTAGTTATAAACTTATTGTATAGATGCTAATTTAGTTATAAATTTTTCAATTTTGCTAATTTAATTGTAAGCCTTAACGCAAAATTTCAATTTTATCCTTATGGCTAATTTTCACTGAAAATTGCTCACGTGGAGGTATGCCATGTAGAACAGCCAGTAATGACTGAACTACTACGTCCCCATGAGATAAATTTATCTAAGCTATATTCCCTTATATCCGACTTAACCAAACAGAGGATATGATAATGTCCTAACTTTTATCCTAACTACTAAACGTAATTTATGAGATTTTTGTGAGAACACTTAATTTTTAGAATGGTTGACAATGAACCACAGAATTTTACACCACATAAGCAGTCCGATCATTGGATGGTGTTTCTGGAAACTTTTAAATTTCACAGGAAACACCGTCCAACGGACGTGGTCAGAAACCTCACCTTTCTCTGCTGGAAAGAAGACACAAGTGGGGTGGGATTGATCCTCAAACGAGGAAAAGGACCTCAACTTGGACTGTGGTGAGGTCAAGCTGCACGTTGTCTCACGCACACTTCCCATATTTGAATTCTCTAAAAACGTTGAAAGATCATCTGCATTTCATGACAATACCTTATCATTCAATGCACATAATGCATTTTTCTTTTTATGATGTACCAGGAAATTGCAAATGCATGAACTTCAATTCGCGACCCTTTTCTTCCCCCCTACAATGTCAGCTCCTTTGACCCTCCCTCCATCTTTGACAAACCCCAAAACCCTAATTTTGCCTCTTCCTTTCAAATACTTTGATTGCGTAATCGCATGATCTTGTTGTACACATATAAGACTTGTGAATCCACCAAGAATGGCTACTGTATTTCACTTCCTAAGCTGATCAAAACATTGGAAAAATCTTGGCATATTGGTCCAGAAAATTTATCTTGACCTGGCTAATTATGGAGCCCATCTCATGTCATGCTATTCTGTGTTGCCATTGTTCTTTTGAAGACCAGCCACTTTGTAGCAGAATCGGAGCAAGTTGAGGATTTTTTTTTTTTGGTCGAAAAGTTGAGGAGTTGAACTGCAAAAGATTGTCTCACTCTTGTTGTGGGGTGTGTTAGTTGCTGTTCTGTCTGAATCTGAAGAATGTGACTGCACACCACCACCACCGAACATCATTATTGATTTTAGGGTATATTCATGGGAGGGGCTTGAGGGTCCCATAGGGGTTAATTTGAGAAAATTTAGATGTGCATGGGAGACAAATGAGAAATATAGAAAAATGATGTAGTTGATATTGTTTCTTTTATTAGCCACATTGTCAGTAGTACTTTAATTTCCTCACAACTTGGCATTTGATATTTTGGAAAAAGGTACCAATTTGCAGGTCCTTTTGTGCTCTTTTGCCCTTTTCGATTGGATATTTCCCAGTTTTTTTTGTCCAAATGATGTAATTCCTCTTGTTGAATCATCACAACTTGAATGGGGAGGTCAAACTAAATTATGGGGTATTGTTTTGGATTCATTTTTTTCTTTGACACATGCCCCTTTTCTAAACCATTCTCTCAGTTGATAATTATTATTATTTATAATTTTGAAAGAGGACTCAGAAAATCTAGTGGACGATATGTTGTTCATTATTGAGGACCACATTAAAAAATTTAAAAATTTGAAAATCACATTACAAATTAGGCCAAAATTTAGGGACTATTTGTATCATTTTCTCTTTTATCTACTAAAGTTATCTATCCTTTATTTAAAAAAAAAGGTTGTTTTACTTATAATAGTTGCTAGCTTGGAAATGTGAATTATTAAAGATAATGTGAATCCTCGAACACGTCTCTCACAAATAGGTTGGAAATAGAATATGGTCTCGTGTTGAAGTTTAATGGCTCATCGTATTATAGTTTTTTTTTTATCTGTCCTACTCTAACTCTCAACTCACTCTCAGACTTTTGCCCTACCTCTTGCAGAGCGTGGGAGTCGAAACTCACATATGAAACTAATTGTCCCCACCCCTAGCTCCTCTAAGAAGGTGGGGAATCGAACTCCCCACCTCCCTCTTCCCAAGTAGGAAGGGTAGCCACTGGGGCAAATCCCAGTAATTGTATTATAGTTAATGAAGCAAATAAAAGTGATCAAGAGATCTATACGTTAGACCTCCTATTTTGATATATCATGAAAAATCATGGACCTTACATTTTTTTTTAAAGTTTAAACGATCGAGTGATTAAAAATATTTTAAACGAGCTAATGAAAACAATGAAAAACTTTTGTAAAGACCGTAAAACTAATAGAGATCCTCTAAAGAATTTGTGCATCTTCAGTTTACCATTCAAAAGGACAAAGTGTGAATAATACAATAGCAATGGTTCGCGGAGGAAGAGCGGGAAAATGGAAAATAAAATGGCAAATGTACGTTAGCCATGTTACGCATGTTCAATGCATCACCCCTCTCGATATTGGTAATATTCTTTGATAATCCAAGGCAGTGAGCACAGAAAATTTAATCGAGCGAAAAAAAGAAGAGAAAATTTAATCCATTTCTCATGATTGTAAATTCAATGTTAAGTTTTTGGATGATTGTCCTCATGAATCATATCGCATATTCATGCAATACATAGCAGTTCATCTTATGCAAGCCCATGTCATAGCTAGCATCCCCATAAAAGATCATATACCAAATAAAAATCCTTAATTAAACGCTCAAGGGTGGATAAAAGACTCATTCGATATTGCATGGAATTACTATTATTCCAAATTTCTCCCAATTTTAAACCGATATTTGAAATAAATAAATAAATAAATCACATCAAAATAACTAAGGAAACTTCATCTCATCAATCGATTTGGGTCAATTTTTCACGTCTATGCTCAAGTTGCATTTAGTGCATTGAACATTCATACGAAAGAGCTTTTGTCTGTGTTTCGGAGTCGACAGGTTCTGCCCATTCCATCTCATTCACTACAAAAGTGGTCCAAGTTGACTTGCCTCGTACGGTGCTCTGGCTGCACCAAAATGACAAATCCGCTCCAGCTGTAGTTAGATGAACCTGTCATTAAAGTTATACCCCATTAACCTCTTCATTAACTAATGAATAAGAAAAAGAAAATTAATGCCAAAGCACATATGCTTAAAAGAAAATTCGTATTAATATTGTCTTGAAAACACTGGGCAGACATGAGACATTTGTTAAGGGTTGTTAATTGTGCTTTGGAAATATGAACATTTTTCATTTGAAGCGCGCCATTTTTTTAGATATATTCATTTCTAGTGTTTAAAATTTGTCGATATGTGTTTTTATAAATTTTTAGAAGTTTTAAGTGATGTATCCTTAGGGCACTTGCTAATAAGATCCAACTTAGAACAATTCAACTTTCAAAGTATTGATCATATGCAATTCAAGACCGATCGCTTTATTAGAAGTACACGATTTCTTTGGTTACTCAATAATTGGCCCAGAAAAAGTTGCACATTCATTTCTTTTAAGTAATAATGTTTCATATACTAAGAATAGTTTACAAATTTGATATTTTATGCGATATGCAATATTCAACTTAAATATCAAAGATGTTCTACTCGTGTAAATGCCCACTCATTACTTGTGATATGACATAACATAGTAATATTGTTAATAAATTTCAATTCTTGCCTAGCATTATCATTTTTATTTTGTAGTATGGTTTTTCTTTTTCTTTTTTTTTTAGAGTTCGTTGATCTTATTCCAGCGGAAAATAGTTTGTCAAGATGATCTTTGTGAAATTAAAAAGGTGACTATTTGTCGAAAAGTAATTTTCTGTACTTTTGTTGAGTTTTCCCCGAAACATTTAGATTTAAGGAGTTATGGTTTGCTTGATAATTTTCCTCTAACAATTCTGCTTCACTCTACATTTGTGTTGCACTAAGAAAATAATAAAATTTCGAGAAAATTTCCTCAGATGTCCCTCAATATATACGTTGTGTATTATCAATTTATACGCCATAAAAAAATGATTGCAACTGCCAAGCATGGCAAGGGTTGCGCTCACCCAAATCTGGCGAGGGTAGCCCTCGCCAGATTTGGGTGAAGGATGGCTGGCGAGGGTGACCCTCGCTTGTGGCCAACAACTGGAGATGAACAATAGATTAGGGAAAAAAAAGGAAAAAAAAAGAAAGAAAAGAAAATGAAGAAAAGAAAAAAATTTCAGAAAATATTGAAAAAAAACAAGCAAAAATCATCCATGTCGATTATGCCATATAGGACGGTAATCGACATGGACAATTGGTGCTGACTGGACTGTCATGTTAGAAATTTCAGGCCTAAATTGATTAAATTAAAAAATTTATGACTGAATTGACCCTCATAAAATAGCTTTAAAATTTTTTGGACAATTTTTCCGAGTAGGCAGGGGTGACCAGTGACCAGTGCCTAGTGACCCCAGTCTATTAGTTGACCTCAGGAATGAATGTATGTATATAATATATATACTGTTGCAATAATTTAAATATCTTTGGATGTGTTTCATCGGAATTTCTTTTGGGACGAAATATCTTTCACCAAAAGTTATCTTTCAATTTTTTTACTAAAGGAGATAGGTTCTATGTCAATTCCAGATAGGAAATATCACAAGTAAATAAAGAGATCAACAACTTCACTTTAGATAGAACTGTACAAACACGAATTGTGCCAAAATTTAATCGACAACAAGACTTGGAAATTTCAGACTTTACAATGGAACCGTGAGGTGGCTAGCAAGGATCGCCTATAGGAAGTGAATAGGTGATTTTAAATAACTCTTGGTAAATTTAAAGCGGAAGTAAAGGATCAAGAATAAAGTTTGAATAACGTTCAAATTTAAAACAGTTTTTTATAGCAATTGTGCAATGCAATAAATGAAAGGAGCTTTATGGAATAAGAAAATCTGCACACAAGACGTATAGTGGTTCGGCTTACATTAAGCCTACGTCTACTCTCCCACGCTGACAGCCTACTGACTGGATTCCACTATATGATCAATGAAGAGATTACAGATGTGAGTGATAGCATTCAATGAATAATATATCACACTATCTCACTTAATCACTCTTACAGTATTTCTCTCAAGGATCACAAGTTTTAGCTCGTGATGGATAAGTAGCAAAGATCGGAATATGCTCAGACTTTGGAATTTTAGATTCTGGATTTCGTCTCTTGCTTCTGCTCCTCGGCACTTGGTTTCCGTTTATACTCATCTACTTTCAATCTAGCCATTGGACAGTTTTCAGATAATCATCTTTCAATTTTCATCATTGATAGATTTATATTAAAAGGATTGAATAGCTGTTGAGTGACAAAATCTGAATCCCGCTAAATCTAGTCGCCCATACAACCAAAGTTTTAGTTTCCATAAGTGGAACTTCTCAATTTAATAGGAAACTTGCCTCGATATTGATTGCAAATCAATTTATGATATTTTGCATTTGCAAAATAACTTTCTAGATTGAGTCAATCATATCTTTCTATATGTGAAATCTAAGTCAGATCACTAGCCGTTAAATACTTTTTGAATTTTAGCCAAAATTTGGATTTATATTGTCTAGTCATGTATTTAGAATTTATGTCAGAATGGGTTGTTCTTTAAACTCTGAACCCTTCATTTTCAGTGTAAAGTTTAAACATCTTCTGCCGAATAAAGTCTGAACCTTTTAGCTTAAAGTAATTCCATAAATCTGAACTTGAATAAGATTGCCATATCTTCTTTTCCAAGAATAACTTCCTAAAATCAAAATACTTAAAAGCATTTTTCAGGATTACAAGACACATATGGATAGTTTTGTCAACTTCAAAATCTATTAAGAGGTTTTCTTAACAAACCGAACATAATCAAATTTTGTCGGAAGTTAATCAACGACAAAGTTTGAGAACGAAAAAATGTTACATTGGAATTTGATCGACAATGCGACACCCATGATAAAGATACACGCTGGAATTTAATCGACAACGCAAATCTGGGAACTACAGCTAAGAAATACGCCGGAATTTAATCGATAACATGAGTCTGAAATATAAAAGTAAAGTGTGGGAAAGTAAAGGTAATTGAAAGATAGCAAATTTGTTTGATTTGTGCGGGAGGCTCTTCAGTATTTGAGCAATGGTATTTATAGCGGTTGTGCCATAACCATCTCTTAGCATTTCTCTTGCAATTGTAGCTATATTCCTTTACCTCCGAAAGCTTTGTGCCCATATTCTCATGATGCCACGATCTTGCCTTGCCTTCGGACGGTTGTTCCTTTAAAAACGTGTACCAGTTGCTCCATGACCTCAGTTACTTTGTTCCTCGGCAACTTCAAACTTGTTACCGCACCTCGATGCCCTTTATGCATTCAGCTTTCTTCTTGCACCTTGATAGTTTATCAATCTTATTTATCAAGACCCTTGTCCAATATCGTTAATCATATATCGCCATATATCGACAATTGATTGGTAACAATTATCAATGTGTGCCAATATCGATACATATCTTGATCGTCGACGATAGGTCACTTGCTTGATAATATTTGACGCTTTAATCGCGTGTCTACTCATGTTGACGACCGGGTCACTTGCAAAGAGGATGTAATATCAATTTTCACTTCTTTGGACAAATTGTGAAATGCATTTTGAGTATGGTCGAGTTGTTATTCAACCGTCTCTAAGCGAAACAACGACAGGCCTTCCTACCAACTTACACCATCATTCGTTTCTATCTCGACACAAATCATGCAATCCATAAAACAAATATCTATGCAACGAATTATTCCCTGGGAATGAAAAGAGTTCACCTTTGGTATCTGAATGTCCATAAGATTATGGGCAAGCAGCATGTGTTTTCGCAGGCGTACCCCCTAGATTCAAGGAATCGAACATATATTATATCTAATTGTCCAAATTCGAATTAATAAAGGGTCATCCACTTACTAAAGTTAAAAAAAAGGGTAAAACATTGAACCTGGATTTCGTAAAGAACCATGCTTTAACAAACCCCATTTGACTAATCTACCAGCCCATTATAATTATAATTATTATTTTTGTAATTCTTTTTATGGGCTGAAACTGTCGTGTGCCAATGGTGATGGTGACAAACGAGACTTAAATGGAGGATTATGCATTGAACCGTGTGTATACGCATTAGCCAACAAGGCAAAGGCATGTGTGGAAATTTCAGAGCAGTTTTGAGTAGTCATTGATGAGTCATTAGTCATAATCTTATGCATTTACTGGCAATAAACTTCTGATTAACGTGTTCATATCCATCTCGACTTTGATGACTTTCGTCTATAAAATAATCCAAGTTGGTGTTTCTTTAGTTGCCTCCTTACGGATCTATATAATATAGATAGTGGATACCATGGATGGATTGCTTCCTTTCATTTGACAGGCTCGTAATTAACCCTCAATAGAAATTGAAAATTCAAAATTAACTCAATAAAAAAGATAATGAGCTCAAAACATTTTTCTAAAATAGCCCGAACATAGAAAATGGTCCTGAGATACATCAAATCGATAGATTTTGAGGGCGAAAACGACCTCAAAGGTACAGTAGGGGCATAATATACAACTCTTGAAAGGGCTTTCTGAATTGATATTATGGATCTCATGACTCTTTTATGATCGAAAGTTGTAATTGACTGATTGAACAATGTACAAATCCTATTCTCCAACTAGACACTTGAACATTTATTTTTCTAAATGTTAGAAAAACTCATTAATAACCAAGATCATGTTTTCATTGGCGTAAAAGTCCACTCATTTATTAGCATCACTAGTCTCTTTAGGTTAGCCTTACTTTTATTCATTTTTTGACGAATTTAATTGAAGATCATGTTTTCGTCACATCATATTTTTGCCACGTCAGCGATTTCTATTTAAAATTAGCTTAATGGACTACATTGAAAAATTGTAAAAAATTTTAATACTCTACTAAATTTAGAACTAAATTGGCAATCGTACTAAAAAATAGATTTAGGATATTTTAGACATTTTTTTCCAAATTTCCAATTTTTTGGTCAAACCTTAATTTTGACATGAAGCTGAAAATTTTTGGGAAATTATGTGGTCCTTGATCACCCACAGGGAAGACACTCAACGATGCAGACTATGAGCCTGTTTGTCATCACATTCCAGGAATAATTGCAGCTCTGAGAAAGTAGGGTATTACAATTTCTAGAAGTTATTTGACAACTTCTCATAGTTGCAGGAGTTTCTAGGAATAGTTATCTCATCATGTTTTTAGATGTAGTAGGTTTAAAATATGTATTATCAAGTATTCAAATCACGACACTTCGCGACACAGTTACATACAATCTTGGCTATATATAAGGAACATTGAATCCGATATAACATCTAGTGACAAGAAGGCCTTAGAATAAGGATGAAAATGTATGCAAACATTTTGTCGCGTATAACATAGAACTTGGAAGCCAATTGGCGGCATGCTTTAAATGCGGGGCAAGACAACTTTGATTTCGGAACTCGTAAATGTTTGACTGCAACTTTAAATCGAATCGAACGAAGTGCTATGCCATTCTTGGAAATTAGATTGATCGATCCGTCGTTTCGAGACGAGCAGACATTATTTTCATCTCCAATTGTCCAACAACTTGACAATACTTTAATTAGAAGGAGAATCTTCTTACATCAGTGGGCAAAAAAACCCACAAAATGATAACCACACGGTCCTATATCATTATCGCATAGTTGCCATGTTGAGGCTATAAAAACATCTAGAATTGCGTGTTCTGAGGACAAAGTGGGAGTGGGCTGAATTTAACCCATGATTTGAGGTGCCAAGTTGAACATCATGATGCTGACGCATTGTATTTTTCTAGAGATGGGGATTGTGAGAAATTAACACTTTGCACGTGCACTGACATTCCGAAGGAGTCAAGGAAACATATATATCTCAAGTTGGTAAAAAAGAAAAATTTAATGAAGGGCTACAATTTTATTGGAGGTGCTGATGGTATAAAAGATTATCAACATTCCATGACAATTGCCCTATCGTTCAATGCATATCACGCATTTTTCTTTCCATGATCTATCAAGAATTGCAAATGCATGAACTTCAATTCGTGACCCTTTTCTTCCCCCCTACTATGTCAGCTCTTTTGACCCTCCAATCTTTGACTTTTAAGGACTTGTGAATCCAATCCACCAAGATTTGGTTAACTTGACTTCACTTCTTAAATTGATCAAGACATTGGGAAAGTATGGAGCCCATATTCTGTCGTGCTACCCAAGCAGAAAAAACATGACAATAATTCGAGGCGAAATTCTTAACCTATTCCTTTTGAAAATCAGCCACTTTTGTAGGAGGAAAAGGAGCAAGTTGAGTAGTTGAACTGCAAAGGTTGTCCGGCTCTTGCTGTGGCCTGTGGGTGTGTTTAGTTGCTGTTCCGTCTTGAATCTGAAGAACATGACTGCACACACCACCACCAAACATTATGATTAGTTTTGGCGTATATTCATGGGGTGGGATCGAGGGTCCTTTTTTAGATGTCAGTGGGAGACAAATGAAAAATTAAGGAAAATATGTGGTTGATCCTTTTTTTATTAGCCATATTGTTGGTAGTAGCCATACTGTTGGGAGCACTTTAACTTCCTCACAACTTGGCTTTTGATAATTTGGGAAAATGTACCAATTTGCAGTTCTTTTTGCACTCTTTCCCTTTTTGGGTTGCATATATATATAAATTGTCAAATTGATGTGATTCCTCTTGTTGAATCCTCACAACTTGAACGGGGAGGTTCAACTAGGTTATGGGTATTGTTTTGAATAAGTTCATTTTTTTCCTTTGACATGTGCCCTCTTGGAGATGGAAAATACGATTGTATCCAATGGTATGTGTATCTATACTTGCTTTGGATGTGAATTTCACATACAGAAATTTTTATACATTATCTATTTTGATACATATCAAATGTAGATATACTGCTAGTAGTGTTATGAATTCTTTTTCATTATCCGTAAATGTGATAAAAAATGGTCACCATATAAATTGTGCACTATCAAAAGTGGATATGCTTTCCATCCGGAAAGAGATAATAATTCATTAATTTTGGAAGACACTAAGTTTTTTAGCATTGGTCTATATATTTAGGAAAACGAACTTAACTTTTGGCAAAAATAGAAAGTGTTTGAAATTCAAAAGAATCATATTTAACGAGTTAGAGATTTCATTTACTTCTAAAGTACCATTTTGTCTATGATAAGAAAATTGGACGATATATAGGGGCCTTTCAAGAAATTTATAAAGAGATATTATATGTATAAATATGATGTAAAAGGGCCCTTTCATGAAATTTATAAAGAGATATTATACGTATAAATATGTGATTCATGCTAACCCTAAGAGTTATTTTTATGAAAGTAGAATTGACTGTTTTTTTTATGGATGTAGAATCAACTATTTTGGATTCAAATGCACGCGTGCGATAAAAAGTAAGGATGAAAGATACCGATCAATGGGGATCGAACATATCTCAACCCAACACCATCACGAACCCCAATTCTGTACTAATTGTTAGATTATCCAGCATCGCTTGCTTGCAGTATGCCACTCACATGGGAGCAACTCAAACAAAGAAAGAAGAGTTCAATCTGAATTTAGGCCCGTCTCACCCGTCCGCTGCTAGGTTCGAGAACACAAGGGGCTCGAAAATCTCTACATGATCGATCAATAAGTATCACATCTTGATCAATCAACCGGTCCGCCGATTATTAAGGCAATAATCACTGTTCACCGATGGGAAGCGAAGCAAGACAACTAACTAACCGGTAGAGGCCGTACGCCGACAGAGCCCGATCCAACGGCGGGAAGCCTCTGACTTTGCCTAACCCCTGCCATCACTTTTTCTCCTTTTTTTGGTCGAAGCCCTCCCATCACTTGAACATGGACATTCCAACATGGTAGCGAAATTAGGTTCCGCTCCAGTTTCTTCCGCACGTGGCGGCCCTCCATTGGACAAGCTTCCCGAGTCGTTTCCGATCCGGCTTGCGCGTCAAGGCAAAAACGGAATAAAAAAGAAGCGAGATTCATGGACGTGTTTGAAGGTCTCATCACAAAAAAACAGAAGAATCCATTGATCCTAACCCTGTTTTCGCTTTTCGTCTGAGACGACCTCATAAGTCAGTCTCGTCGTTCTAGCTTTCTTGGCTGTATAATGACACCGACTTAAATGTACAATGGATCTGCATGGGGAACGGCATGCAATGGCAAGGGTGGGGGGCCCCACCCTAATTCCCAAATTCATTGTATTATCCCCTCAACTCAACGTGCGGCGTCCAACGCAAGCGAACCGAGAAGTGCTTACGCACATTTGTGGGGGCCCCCGCGCCACGTGGGCCCATCTCCTGCCTTTCATCCATCGACGTCCGCGATGCTTCTCGAAATATCGTCTCAGCACCTGCGTCACGTTTGGTAAGACGTGATTCGTACTCTCTATCGACAGAAAGAATCAGAGAGTTACGAGGGAAAGCTGGACCCGATAAATCATTTGGTAGTGTAAAGTAGCAGTTATAAAATCAGAAGTCTTAAGAGTTTCGGTGAGCTGTAGCTAAACTTTAAGAGCAGAAAGAAATTTTGAGCCATCGGAGGGCTTTTACAATTTGGTTTCGTATTTTATTGATAATTTGGATTTGGCCCATGAATAGATATTGCTTTCTTTGTAACCGAGAGTTGTAATTAGAAGGGTGGAATGTTCTGATTATAGTGAAATCCTCTTATGGACGTAGCTCTAATTTAACAGTGAACCGGGATAAATATTTGCGTCTCGATTTTTTGTTCTCGTCTTTCTTTTCTATTTCGTTGTGTTTGTACGCCTAATTCTAACAATGTTTACATCGGTAATTTTATTTTTGTTCTCGAAAAGGAAAAAAAAAAAGGCGAAGAGCTCTCCAACTGAAGCAGCTACAAAAAAAGACGAATCCAGATTAGTTAAGGGGGGGGAGGGCGGGGCAGAACTGACTTTTCCCCCTTCAGATATTGACCAAAAGACAGGAAAGGACTATAAAAAGGAAAGGTCAATCTTCAAACGGATAAGGCTCTTGGTGTCTTTATTTAGCCCACGGGGGTAAAACGGGCATTTCACCTTTCCAACTATCTATTAATGTTGTCTATCATTAATAAACAAAAAATGTTGTTTCACAACTAATAACAATTGCTAACACGGAGCCATACAGGATCACTCTCAATTTATTTGAAAATATTTTCAATTATTACAAATGATTTCTAATAAAAGGATGGAGAGATCAAAATGTAACACCTCCTATTTTGATATACCGTAAAAATCACGGACCTTCCATCTTATTTGAAAAGTCTATACCGTAGGTGAACACGATTTAAATATTTAAATGAGCTAATGAAAGACAGTGCCAAAAAAAATTATGTCGAGACATTGAAACTGATACATATCCTCTCAAATTAGATGGTGAATAGACATTTTCCGGTTTAGCCATAGTGTATATCAGCCTTGTTACATATGTTTCATGCATCATCCTCTCGCCGCTATAAATTTTCTTTATAATCTAGGGCGACGAGTATTGTTAATCAAATGACAAAGAATGAGAAAAACATGATTGATTCATCAAGATAGTAGGCTGAATAATAGTCTCTGTGAAGATTTTGGTTATATCACATAGTTACCATCCCAATCAACAGAGACGAGATCGCCGAAAGATTGCGTACCAAATAAAAGCCCTTAATCAAATACTCTCGGGTCAATAAAAGACCCAAATGGGCATCACATAAAATTACCATTTTTGCCCGATTTCTTATGAATTTAAATCTATATTTAGATTAAAAAAAATTATGCCACAATAACTAATAAAACTTCATTTCATCAATTAATTTTGGTCAATTTTTCACGTCCATTTCATGTTGTGGATTCCGTCTCCGAGTGCATTGAACATTCATAGGAAAGAGCTTGGAAAAGTGTCAAAAAAGATCCAGCTTAAAAAAAAATTAACTTTCAAAGACTGATCGCTTTATCGAAACTGCCTAATTGTTTTATTTGGTTAACTCAACGACTGCCTTGAAAAAGTTGCGACTTTATTTTTTTTTTTAACTTAACAAGGTTACATATGATAAAAACGATCTGTGGATCTAATATTTTATGTGGTATAAGACTCAATTTAAATATTGAATATTCTACTCGTATAAATGCTCGCTCATTTGGTTAAGAAATTTCAATTCATGCCCTAGCATTATTCTTTTTGTTTTTGTAGCATGTTTTCTTCTTCTTGTTAATTTAAATACTGAATAGGATCACACAATCTAATACATCGCATCAATAAGAGATAATATATGTGTGCGTCCTCTCAGAACAATGGGCTGATCCTTTCCCTCAACAAGTGGGGTAGATTTGGAACACCATACTTTTGGCCCAATATTTATAAATATTATTTAAATTTCAGAAAATTATGAATAAACTTATTAGTGCATCTATGTGTTACCATTTGACTGTTATGAAAGATTTAGCGGTTTCGAGTTCTTTTTTTTTAATAAAAAAAGGGTAAAAAGTATGTGATTTTTAAGATTTAGATCATGCGAAAAGTAAAAAGTAAAAGTTATCTAGTTAGGTCAATATTTCCGAGCAAGCACCCGATCGATTCTCGATTCAGAAAACCATGATCACTTTCCCATGTCCTCAAGCAACCACCTTGCGGGGCGGTTGGTGCGTGGCTTGACCACAGTTCAATAAATAGTGTCAATCTCACGAGATTTTTCTTTTTCAAATGTCGTTAGCTTAATTATTTACTTAATTTGATCTCACTGATGTGAGGTAGCTTACATATGTATGTAGTGTTATATTCGTTTATCGAAGACCATACACGACTCGAAAAATTTTATCTTATCTTGCCTTATTCTTGTCTTTATAAAGGTTTTATTTGTTCAAATGCATCCATAATGATTGACGTTATGAGCGTATGTACGTATTCATAATATATATTGACGATGTCTCAGTCACTTAAATATATTTGGATTTAATATCAATTCCTATGTGAAAATAGATTATGGTCGAGTGTTATTCGACCGTCTATAATCGAACTAGGCGACAAGCCCTCCGAAAGAGAAGTCCAAGTGTTAACCCACCAACTCACACCATCCTTCGTTCCTATCTCGAACATGAACACAACGCAATACATAAAAACAAATGTCGATGCAATGAATATCCCAAGGGAATGAAAAGAGGAATCCTTTCAACTTGGTAGACAAATGTCCATAACATCATGGGCAAGCTGCATTTGTTTATGCAGGCCAAACCCTAGATTGAAGGAATCGAAACGTGCATGTTATCTAATTTGTCCAAATTTTGAATTAATAAAAGGGTCATCCACATACTAAAGTTTAAAAAGAAAAGGGAAAATTCCAAAAAGGGACGCAAAGTGGAGTCATTTTATCAAATAAGGGTCTGAAATAAAACTTGTCTCAAATAAGGACCTGAAGTGTCCTAATTTTCTGAAATAAAGGCCTGAGATAGCCGTTTCAATCTTAAATAAGGACATGACCTCGCCGGCTAAAAGGTATTTTCGTCTTTTTACTTTTTGAATTTTTTTTTTCTTTTTTCCTTTTTCTATTTTTTTCTTTTCCTTTTCCTTTCCTTTTCCTTTTTCTGTTTTTTCTTTTCCTTTTCCTTTTTTGTTTTTTTTTTCTCTCTTTCCTCCACCGGCCATCGCCGGGGCCACCTCCTCCGGCCTTAGGCAGAGGCCACCCTCGCCTGGGCAGGCGAGGGTTGACCTTGCCGGCGTCGGGCAAGGGCCGCCCTCACCCGACACCGGCAAGGGTGAGGGTGGTGAGGCGAGGGTTGCCCTCGCCTGACTCCGACGAGGGCGAGGGTTGCCCTTGCCAGATCTGGCAAGGGTTGCCCTCGCCCACCCAACCCAAGCGAGGCGACCCTCACTCGATGCCGGCAAGGGCGACCCTCGCCCAACGCCGGCAAGGGCGGCCTTAGGCAAAGTGACCGCTAGGGAAGAAGAAAAAAGAAAAAGGAAAATGAAAGGAAAAGAAAAAGAAAGTGACAAAAAAATCAAAAAAATATACTTATAATTTTTTTGACTAAAATACCCCTTCTCCAGCGACGAAATAATCACCGGCCAGCCAAAAGTCCTTATTTAAAACGATTTAACTACTTCAGATCGTTATTTGAGACGATTTGGCCATTTCATACCCTTATTTGAGATAATGTTCACTTTAGATTCTTATTTAAGAAAATGACTCCATTTTGAGTTCCTGTTTTAGAATTTTCTCAAAAGAAAAAGAAGGGGACAACATTGAACTTGGATTTCGTAAAAGTACCACGTTTCAACAAACCCATTTGACTATTCCACCAATCCCATTATTTTTTTTAAAAAAATTTTTATGGTGGGCTGAAACTGTCGTGTACCAATTTTGTCCCAACATGTTATCATTTTCTTCAAAAAGATGGAGATGGCGACAAACCATTCGCACCCTTTTTAAATTGGATCGGGTTCGTTGGCGACTCTCAATCGAGGATTATGCATTGAACCGTGTGGATGCGTGTTGTCAACAGGGCAAAAAGCGGGTGTGGAAATTTCAGAACATTTTTTCAGTGGACTTTGAGGAGGAAGAGATGATGATGATGAGTCGTGGATTTGCCATTAATTTACGCATTTTTAGCGGCCACAAACTTCGGATTAACGTGTCCATGTCCATCTAGACTATGATGACTTTGGTCTATATAAATAATCCCAAGTTGGTATGTCTTTTTTGGGGTTAGTTGCCTAATGACAGATCGATATAATGTACAGAATGGATGCAAGGATGCATTGCTTCCTTTCATCGACAGCCCCGTGATCAAACAGAAATTGAAGTTCGAAATTAATTGAATAAACAGCAAATGAGCCAAAACAATTTGCCTAAGCTAGCCTGAAAATAGAAAATAGTCCCGAAATAACACAAAATCGATTGGTTTCAAGGTTGAAAATGACCTCACAAGGTCCCCCGGGGGCATAATATAGAACTCCAAAAGAGTTTTTTGGATTGATAATATGGGTCTCGTAACTCTTTCTCTGATCGAAAGTCATATTCACTAGTTGAACAATCACCCGCATTGAAGACACTCCACATTGTCATAACTTTCCAGCAACAATTACAGCTTGAAGAAAAGGATAATATAGTTTCTAAAAACATATTCGGTAACTTCTCGTAGCTGCAAGAACTAGTAGGAATAGTTATCTATGTGTGTTTTGAGATGCAGTAGATTTAAAAGATGTATTATCGCCAATGCAAATCATAACACTTCATGTCGGAGTTAAACACAATCATGGTCATACCTATGAATACTGAATCCGAGATTACATCTAGAGACAAGAAGGCCTTAGGATGAGAATGTATACAAAGATTTCGACACGTATAACAATGACCTAGTAGCTACTAGAAGAAATCCATCGCACGCTTCATCTTGAAATCCACTATTCAATTGCTTGATCTCCCCCAATTCAAGGAAAATACCACTCGTGTAACAACCTCTTGTCAAGATCACATGCAGATGATGGAATTACTTAGACACTTTCTGAAATCTTTACTTAGAATGGTGAATGTATAACACAGAACTTAAAGATCGATGAGTTATGTGCTTTAAATGTGGGGCAAGATTACTTTGATTTCGAAACTCATAAATGCTCTATCAGAACTTTAAGTCGAATCGAACAAAGCTGGATGCTATTCATGGAAATTAGATCAATCGATCCACCGTTTTAAAACTAGCATAAATTGTTACGATCTTCAATAGTCCAACAACTTGACTATGGTTTAGCTGGAGAATCTTCTAATATCAGTGGGCAAAAACCCACAATGATAACCACATTATATTTATTATGGTCCTCTATCTTTATCACATATTTGCCGTGTTGAGGTTGTAAAACGTCTAGATTTGCGTGTTCTATGGATAAAGTGGAGTGAATTGGTTTTACCTTTGTAATAAGTTGACAGCATTTGCTATGTTATCTCAGAATTAGAGGGGACTGAATCTACCCAGGATTTGAGGTGCCAAGGGGATCGTCATGATGCGATGAATGAATTTTGATAATAGGGATAATTGACACAAATAATTTCTGAACTTTGATCCAATAAACAATGTCGTTTATGAATTTTTAATTTATTCAATACAGTCCTTGAACTTTGGTTCAATGTTCTTTGTGATTCATGAATTTTTAAATATTTCATATAGTTTAGAGATTACATTAAACATTAATTAATAGTTTAAGAATCATATTGAACAACTAAAAGGTCTATGGATGACATTGCGTATTTGGCCAAAGTTCAGACGCCACATTGCACAATTAAAAGTTTAGGAATGATATTATAAATTGAACCAAAGTTTAGGGATTATTTATACTATTATTGCTTGAAAATACCCAAGTGGGTCATAAGTTTTTTTCTTTTTGGTCGAACAAGTGGGTCATATGTTCAATTTGCGAAAATGAGTGTCTTGGCAATTAGAAAATTCGAAAAAGAAAAAGGTACAAATACTTTTTGGAGATGGAGATTGGATGAAATTAACCACTTGATCGAGAGTGACGATCGATCACATGCTTTTGGACCACGCTTTGCACGTGCACACTGCACAGACATTCCGAGGGAGCCACGGGACAATAAACACACACCTCAAGTTGGTAATTTGTCTTTGTTAAGGGCTATAATTTGGTGAGCTTAATTCCCTGAAAAACCCCCAATTTTAGGTCAAGTTTCAAATTTTTTTCGAATTTTTTTATCTCAGAAAAAACCCCAAATTTTAGGTCCAGTCCCAAATCTGCCCTAATTTTTTTTGTCTCAGAAAAAACCCCAAACTTTAAGTCTAGTCCCAAATTTAACCCCAATTTTGTTTTATGTAAAAAAAATCACCAAAATTCAATTTATTTTCAAAAATACACCTCCATGATCCAATCTCAACTTGACGTGGCACTTCCACGTCGATAACAAATCCACATTAACAAAGTAATGAGGCTTCTTTTTAGACAATGAAAAGTTCGGGGCAAATTTGGATTGAACCTAAAAATTGGGTTTTTTTTTAAATTAAAAAAAGTTTTTTTGGGGTGGATTTGTTATCGTCTCTAACTTTCATATCCTAGAACGGTTTTATTTTGGAGAATTTCAACAATTTTTATTGGGTTGGATTTGTTATTGAAGTGAAAATGCAACATCGGTCTGTCCCTATCGCCCCATTACTTTGCTGATGTGGATTTGTTATTGACGTGAAAGCGCCACGTCAAGTTGGGACTGGATCACAGGGATATACTTTTGAAAATAATTTGAAATTTGCTGATTTTTTTTACACAAGACAAAATTTGGGGTAGATTTGGGATTGGACTTAAAGTTTGAGGTTTTTTCCAAGAAAAAAAAGTTCGGGGTAGATTTGGGACTAGACCTAAAGTTTGGGGTTTTTTCTACGACAAAAAAAAGTTCGGGGCAAATTTGAGACTTGACCTAAAGTTGGGGATTTTTTTACAAAATTCACCCTAATTTCGTGTTGATAGTAAAATAATTGTTTTTATTGGGTTGGATTTGTTATCGAAGTGGAAATGCGACATCGGTCTGTACCTATCACCCCATTACTTTACTGATTTGGATTTGTTATTGACGTGAAAGCGCCACGTCAAGTCGGGACTGGATCACAGGGGTATACTTTTGAAATAATTTGAAATTTGCTGATTTTTTTTACACAAAACAAAATTTGGGGTAGATTTGGGATTGGACTTAAAGTTTGAGGTTTTTTCCAAGAAAAAAAAAGTTCGAGGCAGATTTGGGACCGGACCTAAAGTTTGGGGTTTTTTCCAAGAAAAAAAAAGTTTGAGGCATATTTGGGACCGGACCTAAAGTTTGGGGTTTCTTCTAAGACAAAAAAAAGTTCATGGCAAATTTGGGACTTGACCTAAAGTTGGGGATTTTTTACGAAATTCACCCTAATTTCGTGTTGATAGTAAAATAATTGTTCTGCAAATAGTGTTGATCGATCAATTAATACGTTTGCAAGCTTTGATTTAGCAAATTATTGTTCCATCATTAAACTCCACCTCAATTGTGGAAGAAAAAATTTCTCAAAAATTAAGAGTTAGGGAAAATTATTCTGGACTTTTATTGGATGTGATGCTGTAAAAAAAAATCATTACACAAGGAAAGTTTAGGTGCTGACATATACACTGTTTTTAATTTTAATAAATGAATTCGTTCTATAAATACACAAAAGTTTTCATTTCATGACTATTTGTGTAAAAAGTATTTCACGCTGGCAATAGATCTTGTGTAAATTGTTGTGGCACCACTGCTAACCTTTAATGTACGCGTGATATAATTTTAAAATATTCTAAGCATTTACCCCCAAGTGTAGATTGGACTTTTGTCTAAATTTAAAGCGTGAAAATATATAATAGGATAGACAAATGGGGGGATTACCAAATTAGTTATAAACATGTTGTATGGATGCTAATTTAGTCATAAATTTTTCAATTTTATCAATTTAATCCTAAACCTTAACATAAAATTTCAATGTAGTCCTTTCAGCTAATTTTCACTGAAAATCGTTCACGTGGAGGTGTGCCATGTAGAATAGCCACTAATAACTGAACTGCTAGGTCAGTGATTTATAGTAAAAATTGACCAGAAAGATTACATTGAAATTTCGCGCAAAGATTTAGAACTAAATAAGTTTAGGACTGAATTGGCATCCGTACAATAGGTTTATGACTAATTGGGTAATTTTCCTTAAATAGGGGGCTGGAAAAATGTGAAACTAGGGCCTCCTACTTTAATATTATGTGAGGTTTTTGTAGAAATACTTAACTTTTAGAACGATCGACAATTAATCATAGAATATTTGACTGTGTTTCTGGAAACTTTAAAATTTCACAGGAAAAATGGTCCAGCGAACGTGGTCAGAAACCTCACCTTTCTCTACTGGAAGGAAGACACAGGTGGGATTAAACCGCAAAAGAGAAAAAGGACTTCAACTTGGACTATGGTTAGGTCAAGTTGTAGGTTGTCTCACGCCAACTTCCCATATTTGAATTTTCTAAAAACTTTGAAAGATCATCTGCATTTCATGACAATACCTTAACATTCAATGCACATAATGCATTTTTCATTTTATGATGTACCAGGAAATTGCAAATGCACGAACTTCAATACGCGACCCTTTTCTTACCCCCTACAATGTCAGATCCTTTGACCCTCCCTCCATCTTTGACAAACCCCAAAACCCTAATTTCACCTTTAACTCTAAAATAATTCGATTGCGTAATCGCAGGATCTCATTGTCCGCATATAAGACTTGTGAATCCACCAAGATTGGTTAGCTTAATTCGACTTCCTAAACTGATCAAAACATTGGAAAAATCTTGGCATCTTGGCCTGGCTAAGTATGGAGCCCATCTTTATGTCATGCTATTCTGTGCTGCTGTTATTGTTCTTTTGAAGATCCGCCACTTTGTAGCAGAATAGTAGCAAGTTGAGAAGTTGAACTGCAAAAGACTGTCTCACGCTTGTTGTGGGGTGTGCTAGTTGCCGTTCTGTCTGAATCTGAATAATGTGACCGCACACCACCACTACCACCACCACCACCAAACATCATCATTGAATTTAGGGTATATTCATGCGATGGACCTGAGGGTTCCCATAGGGGTTAACTTGGGAAAATTTAGATGTGCATGGGAGACAAATGAGAAAAAAAAAAAAAAGATGTAGTTGATCTTTTTCTTTTCTATTAGCCACATTGTTGGTAGTACTTTAATTTCCTCACAACTCGGCATTTGATAATTTGGAAAAAGGGTACCAAATTGCAGGTCCTTTTTGTTAGATGTATGCCCTAAAGTCATCATGTAATAGTTACATGTTAGGGATTTAAGTTGTATTTTCAATTTCATTATTTATTTAATGGCAATGACGTATTCATTCATTTGTCCAATTATTTAAATATATGAATAATTCCATAAGATCAATTGTGACTGGACCTATTCTTGAGACGTTAAGAATATGTGTGACAGGTTCATAGTTAGACTGAATCTTTAAATTGTTCCCGGTCGATGGATCATTGAGTGAATATCAATAATCCTATTGAGACCGGTGTGTTCTTAGCTTCACCGTTAAGTATTAGATATTTAAGAGAATGACGAATCACGAGTCATTGGGTATTGTGATGCCCGAGTTAGAACATAGGTGCTTGTACCAGACAAGTTCACTGAACGTGACACGCATTTAACGATTAGCAATATGGAAGCTTTTAGCATGGTCAATGCCTAATCGTTCATGCTCTGGTCTTGTGTAAATAATCCTTAGACCTGAGGCACAATGTTGACTTGTGTGTTGGGTGGCTATGGTTCACAAGTGCGTATATTGCCGGTTCGTTGATCTGTCTCTGTACTTGATGGCCATAGTTCGTTCACATACGAAGTTACACGTGTGCGCAAAATGGAATCTGTTTCCTTGTTATACACAAGGTACAATAATTATGTCATATGCAATCTAATCTTGACATTGCATGAAAAATCTTTGGCCGGGGTTATAACTGAGAATGAACTGTTCATGTCTCATATAAAATGCATGTTAATTAGGTTTGTGCATATGATCGAATTGGTGGCTTGACAAATATTCCATGGTCTTTGTTCGATTGGGATATAGTAAGGCAGAAGGATTGAATTACACTGTAGTCAAAGCTGACAGGTTCATTATGTTCTTAAAGCATTCACACTGTCTGGGTAGCCATGACATATTGCTAGATGTCAGTCATGGCTTGTAAGACCTAAAGGTTGATCGGGACAATCTATTCTCTTGGGAGTACTAATGTGTTAGTACAAGTCTTACTACCAGTTCAGTGATGAACTTAGGGATGTCATACACCATAACCAATTTAGGATGACATTGTACGGAAGAGACGATATTGCAAATATGTTTGCAATCGAATTGAGTTGGACTGAAATTAAATTAAATGGGATTTAATTTAATTCAATTTTTGTCATAGGCGTGTGTGCATATGATGCTCACAAAATACACATATGTTGATCATGCACTTCTATGTTTATATATATATAAAAGGAGTTAGTGGTGCATGCACACGGTCAGCAGTTGACCGTGGGCATCACCCACGATCAGCAACCGTTGCTGATCCCACTAATCAAGTGCAATCAGCAACGGTTGTTGAAAAGTGACGATGAAAAAAATAAGTATGCAATTATTATGTATTCGTGAGAGTTAAGAAAACACGTTCTCTCTCTTCCAACGCCGTGACTGAAATATCGAGAGTGCGAAGAATTGTCACCATAAGATTGCTAGCACAATTCTATTGGTGATTATCCGCAAGTTCTTCCTTCCGTTCGTCGTGCGATTGGTGGTGTATCTGAACTAGAGGTCCGACGGTTGTGGGGCTCGAACTGAAGAACATCCGAACCGAAATCGTTTTAGGCACGCTACGAGAGGTAATCCGTTTAATCCCCTATGGTCTTTTGATTTTTGATTGAAACACACGAACAACGCCTTTGGAGATACATGTGTGGTTATATCTTTCCGCTGCGTTTATATTTTTTAACTATGCATGTTCAGTAGAAAATCAACAATTTTATGCTCTTTTACCCTTTTTGATTGGATATTTCCTAGTTTTTTTCGTCAAATTGATGTGATTCCTCTTGTTGAATCAATCACAACTTGAATGGGGAGGTCAGACCAAATTGTGGGGGTGTTGTTTTGGAATAAGTTCATTTTTTTTCTTTGACATATGCCCTTTTGCTAAACCATCCTCTTAGTTGCTAATTATTATTATTTATAATTTTGAAAGAGGATTCATAAATCTAGTGGACGATATGATGTTCATTATTGACGACCGCATTGAAAAAATTAAAAATTCTGAAACTACATTGCACATTTAGCCAAAATTTAGAGACTATTCGTATTATTTTCTCCTCTATAGGGACTATTTGAGGCCAAAATTTATCACAAAAATATTACTTTGAAATTTTTCATGATATTAATTTTATACATAAAAAATTATTTTACTCGTAACAATCGATTTTGGTCAATTTTTCACGTATATGCTCCAAGTTGCATGAGTGCATTGAACGTTCATAGGAAAGAGCCTTTGTCTGTGTTACGGAGTCGACAGGTTCTGACCACTCCATCTCAGTCACTCCAAAAGTCGTCCAAAGTTGACTTGTGTAGCTACACCGTACGCTTCTCTGGCTGCACCAAAACGACAAAAGCTAACTCCAGCTGTAGGTTGATGAATCTGTCATTAGAGTTAAACCCCATTAACGTCTTCATTAACTAACGCCTAAGAAAAAGAAAACCAATGCCAAAGCACATACGCTTCAAAAAAATAATCATATTAACATTGTCTTGAAAACACTTGGCAAACACGAGACATTTGTTATGGGTCGTTAATTGTTCTTTGGAAATATGAGCATTTTTCATTTAAAACACATCATTTTTCGAAATATATTCATTTTCCTTATTTAAAATTTGTTGGTTTGCGTTTTTGTGAAGTTTTAGAAGTCATGATTGATGTGTCATTTGGGCACTTGTTAACAGGATCCAATTTAGAACGATTCAACTTTCAACGTATTGATCATATGCAATACTAGACCAGACACTTTATTAGAAGTGCACGATTTCTTTGGTTACTCAATAATTGGCCCGGATATTAGATGAAATATCAAAGATGTTCTGTTCTGCTCGTGTAAATGATCACTTATTACTTGTGATATGACACAACATAGTAAATATTGTTTACAAATTTCAATTCATGCCTAGCATTATCGTTTTTATTTTGTAGTGTGGTTTTTGTTTTTCCCTTTTTTAAGAGTGCGATGATCTTATTCTAGCGACAAGTTCTCCCACAAACATTTAGATCTCAGGAGTTATAGTTTGCTTTATAATTTTCCTCTAATATTCTGCTTCAGATAGAATTGTACAAATATAAACTGTGATGGAATTTAATTGACAATAAAGCCTGGAAAATACAGACTCTACAACGGAATCAAACGTAAACAAACAATGCCTTAATTTAATCGACTAAAAAGCTTGAGAACACAAAAATGTTACGCGATACGACACCCAAGATAAAAATACATGCCAAAATTTAATCAACGACGTGGACCTGGGAACTACAGCCAATAAACACATTGAAATTTATTCGACAACACGAGTTCGAAAGATAAAAGTAATGCAAGAAAGTAAATATAACCGAACGATGTAAATTTGTTTGAATTGTGCGGGGCTCATCAGTAGACGAGCGATGGTATTTATAGTGATTGTGCCATGACCATCTCTGAGTAGTTCTCTTGTGGTTGTAGCCATGTTCCTTTACCTTCGAAAGCTTTGTGCCCATATTCTCATGATGCCACAATCTTGCCTTCAGACAATTGTTCCTTTTAAAACACGTGCCAGTTGCTCCACAACCTTGATTACTTTGTTCTCCAGTGACTTCAAACTTGTAACTGTACCTTGATGCCCTTTATGCGTCTAGCTTTCTTCTTGCATCTTAATATTGATCATCGTTAACCATATATCGTCATATATTGACAACAGACTGATAACAATTATTAATATGTGTCAATATCGATACCTATCTTGGTCGTTGATGATGGGTCACGTGCTTGACTGTATATGACGCTTTAATCAAGCATCTATCTATATCGACGACCTGATCATTTTTTGGTGCAAACAAGATGTCATATCAATTTTCACTTCTTTGAACAAATTGTGATGTGCATTTTGAGTATGGTCGAGTTGTTATTGGATCGTCTCTAAGCGAAATAACGACAAGCCTTCCTACCAGCTCACACCGTCATTCGTTCCCCCTAAGATTATGGGGAAGCAGCATTAGTTTTTGCAGGCGTGCCCCCTAGATTCAAAAATCGAACGTATATGTATTATCTAATTGTCCAAATTTGAATTAATAAAGGGTCATCCACATACTAAAGTTTTAAAAAAAAAAGAATGGAACATCATTGAACCTGGATTTCGTAAAGAACCATGTTTTAACAAACCCATTTGACTAATCTACCTGCCCATTATAATTATAATTATTTTTTTTGTAATTCCTTTTGTGGGCTAAAACTGTCATGTGCCAATGGTGATGGTGACAAAGCAGACTGTCAATCGAGGATTATGCATTGAATCGTGTGTATGCGCATGAGCCGACAAGGCAAAGGCGTGTGTGGAAATTTCAGAGCAGTTTTGAGCGGTCATTGATGAGTCATTAGTCATAATCTTATATGCATTTACTGGCCATAAACTTCTGATTAACGTGTTCGTATCCATCTAGACTTTGATGACTTTGGTCTATAAAATAATCCAAGTTGGTGTTGCTTTAGTTGCCTCCTAACGGATCCATATAATATAGATAGTGGATGCCATGGATGGATGGCTTCCTTTCAATTGACAGGTTCGTAGTTAAGCCTGAATAGAAATTGAAATTCATAATTAACTCAATAAAAAAGCAGATGAGCCAAAAAAACATTTTCCTAAAGTATCCTGAACATAGAAAATGGTCTTGAGATACATGAAATCGATAGATTTTGAGGCCAAAAACGACCACAAAGGTACCGTGGGGACATAATATAGAACTCCTGAAAGGGCTTTCCGAATTGATATTATGGATCTCATGACTCTTCTCTGATTGAAAGTTGTGATTTACTTATTGAACAATGTACAAATTCTATTCTCCAACTAGACGCTTGAACATTTTCTTTTCTAAATGCTAGAAAAACTCATTAATAACCTGAAAGATAATGATTTTGGAGGCGTAAAAGTCCACTCATTTATTAGAATGACTAGTCTCTTTAGTTTAGCCTTACTTTTATTCATTTTTCGACGAATTTGATTAAAGATCATGTGAGAGTCACGTGTCATTAATAATATGTCGATGAGTCGCAATGATGATGGCATGTGACTCTCTACTCATCATTTGATGACAAAGGGGACGAGCAGTATGGCATAATGCTTTCACAAAGGAAAATGGTAATAGCTCAAAAAGAAGTTGAGTTCCTTGAAATGCACCTCAAGGATGGTTCTTACTATCCAAGGAAGCATATTACAAAAGAATTGCTGAAATTTCCTAATGAGAATTTAGAACAATTTGAACAATTTTTCCCAAATTTTCAATTTTTTGGTCAAACCTTAATTTTGATACGAAGCCAAAAATTTTGGGAATATTATGTGGTCCTCAATTAAGATACTCAATGATGCAGACTATAAGCCTATTTGCCATAACATTACAGGAATAATTGCAGCTCTGAGAAAGTAGCGTATTACAATTTCTATAAGTTATTTGACAACTTCTCATAGTTGCAAGAGTTTGTAGGCATAGTTATCTCATCGTGTTTTTAGATGTAGTAGGTTTAAAATATATATTATCAAGTATGCAAATCGCGACACTTCACGATACAATTACGTATAGTCTTGGCTATACCTAAGGAACACTAAATCCGATATAACATCTAGTGACAAGAAGGCCTTAGAATAAGGATGAGAATGTACGCAAACATTTTGTTGCGGATAACATAGAACTTGGAAGCCAATTGGCGGCATGCTTTAGATGCGGGACAAGACTACTTTGATTTCGAAACTCATGAATGTTCGATTACAACTTTAAATCGAATCGAACGAAGTATTGTGCCATTTATGGAAATTAGATCAATCTATCCATCGTTTCGAGAAGAGCATAAATTATTTATGATCTCCAATTGTCCAGCAACTTGACAATACTTTAGCAGAAGAATCTTCTCATATCAGTGGGCAAAAAACCCACAAAATGATAACCACGCGGTCCTTTATCTTTTATATAAACTACATGGTCCTATATCATTATCGCATAGTTGCCATGTTGAGGCTATAAAACATCTAGAATTGCGGGGAAAAGTGCCAAAGAAGTCCTAAACCTTTTGCATTAGTGCCAATTTAGTCATAAACCTTTTTTTAGTGCCAATTCAGTCCTAAACCTTTTGCATTGGTGCCAATTCAGTCATAAACCTTTTGTTTTTGTGCTAATTTAATTCTTTCGGCCAATTTTGACCGGATTTTGCTGATGTGGACGCCAACCGGCCGACGGTCAGTCACCGGTGCTGATGTGGACAACTTTAATAAATTTTTAATAATTTTTATTTATTTCTTTCTTTTTTTTCCCCTCCCCTCCCTCCTTCCTCCAGCCGATCGCCGGACCGGCGACCGACCAGAGGCCAGAGGCCGGCCTCGCCCAGCCATGGCGAGGCTCGCCTTCGCCGTTGCTGGCGAGGGCGAGCCTCACCAATGGCCGGTGAGGTCGACCTCGCCAATGGCTAGGGAGGGCAAGCCTCGCCGACGCCGGCCTCTAGCCTTTGGCCGGTTGATGGTCCGGCGACCGGCTGAAGGAAGGAAAAGGAGAAGAGGGAAGAAAAAAAAATAAATAAATAAAAATTCAAAAAAATATTAAAAATATTATTAAAATTGTCCACGTCAGCGCCGGTGACTGGCCGCCGGCCAACCAGCGTTCACGTCAGCAAAATCCGACCAAAATTGATCGGAATGACTGAATTAGCACAAAAACAAAAGATTTAGGATTGAATTGGTACCAAAAAAAAGGTTTAGGACTAAATTGGCACCAATACAAAAGGTTTAGGACTAAATTGGCACCAAAAAAATGTTTAGAACTAAATTGGCACAAATGCAAAAAGTTTAGGACTTTTTTGGCATTGTTCCTCATAATTGCGTGTTCTAAGGACAAAGTGGGAGGGGGATGAATGTAACCCATGATTTGAGGTGCCAAGTTGATCATCATGATGCTGACGCATTGTATTTTTCTAGAGATGGGGATTGTAAGAAATTAACCACTTTGCACGTGCATTGACATTCCGAAGGAGTCAAGGAAATATAATATATATCCCTCAAGTTGGTCAAAAGAAAAATTTAATGAAGGGCCACAATTTAATTGGATATACTGATGGTGTAAAAGATTTTCAACATTTCATGACAATGCCCTGTCGTTCAATGCATATCATGCATTTTTCTTCCCATGATGTATCAAGAATTTCAAATGCATGAACTTCAATTCGCGATCCTTTTCTTCCTCCCCTCCCCCACCCCCCCTACAATGTCAGCTCTTTTGACCCTCCAATCTTTGACATTTAAAGACTTGTGAATCCACCGAGATTTGGTTAATTTGATTCGACTTCTTAAATTGATCAAGACATTGGGAAAATCTTGGCATCTTGTTCCAAGAAATTTATCTTGACGTGGCTAGTTATGGAGCCCATCTTCTGTCGTGCTACCCAAGCAGAAAAAAAATGACAATAATTCGAGGGCGAAATTCTTAAATTATTCCTTTTGAAAATCAGCCACTTTTGTAAGAGAAAAGGAGCAAGTTGAGCAGTTGAACTGCAAAGGTTGTCCGGCTCTTGCTGTGGGGTGTGTTTAGTTGCCTTTCCGTCTGAATCTGAAGAACATGACTACACACACCACCACCAAACATCATGATTAGTTTTGGTGTATATTCATGGGACGGGATCGAGGGTCCCATAGGAGTTAATTTGAGAAAATTTAGATGTTTATGGGAGACAATTGAAAAATAAGAAAATACATGTTGATCCTTTTTTTATTGGCCATATTGTCCATAGTACTTTAATAGAAAAATAACTCAAACAATCCATAAACTTTGGCACAATGTGCAATACGATCCCTAAACTTTTAACTTATTCAATATGGGATCAAGAGTCCCATATGAAAATAGTCAATGTAGTCATTCCATTAATTCAAGTTCAAAGACTACATTGATTATTTTCATATAATTCAGGGACTTACATTGAACATGTATGAAAAGTTCAAAGATTACATCGAACAAATTAAAAGTTCAAGTAGTACATTGAACATTTGGCTAAAATTTAGATACTACATTGAACAAATTAAAAATTTAAGAACCACATTACATATTAAGTCAAAATATAAGAACTGTTTGTGTCATTATCTCTATTATAAGTTCCTCACAACTTAGCTTTTGGTAATTTGGGAAAATGTACCAATTTGCTGGTCTTTTTGCTCTTTTCCCCTTTTTTTCCATTTGGAATATATATGTGTGTGTCCGGAAGATAAATTGCTGTTCACTCACCGACTAATTACTATAGCACTATCACTGTAGAATTCATTGTACAATCACACACACTTATTCTATAAATAGACATCTGCTCTCACTTGTCAAGCATGATCTTTTTCGCTTAGTTCATAACATATATTGTCAAATTGGTGTGATTCCTTTTGCTGAACCCTCACAACTTGAATGGGGAGGTCCAACTAGGTTATGGGTATTGTTTTGGATAAGTTCATTTTTTTTCTTTGACATGTGCCCTCTTTGAGAAGGAAAATACGATTGTATCCAACGGAATGTGAATCTATAATTGCTTTGGATATGAATTTCATGTACAAAATTTTTTATACATTATCTATCTAAATACAAATGTGGATATACTGCCAGTAGTATTATGAATTCTTTTTCATTATCAGTAAATGCGATAAAAAAAAATGGTCACCATATATTGTGCACTATCTAAAGTGGACGTGATGTCCATTCGGAAAGAGATAATAATTCATTAATTAAGACCCTAAGTTCTTGAGTATTTGGTCTATTTAGGAAAATGAACTTTTGGCAATAATAAAGAAAGTGTTAGAAATTCAAAAGAATCGATGATTTAACGAGTTAGAGATTTTGTTTACTTCTGAAGTACTATTTTGTCTCTGATAAGAAAATTGGATGATGTAGAGGAGCCTTTCATGAAATTTATAAAGAGATATTACATGTATAAACATGTGACTCACGTTAACCCTAAGAGTTATTTTTACGAAAGTAGAATCGACTATTTTTTTTCTGGGTGTAGAATCAACTATGTTGGATTCAATTGCATGCATGCGATAAAAAGTAAGGACGAAAGATACCGATCAATGGGGATCGAACACATCTCGACCCAACACCGTCACAAACCTCAATTCCGTACTAATCGTTTAGAGTATCCCGCATCGCTCGTTTGCAGGATTATGTATATCGCACACGCAGGAGTAGCTCAAACAAAAAAAGAAGAGTATGATCTGGATTTAGGCCCGTCTTGCCCGTCTGCCTCTAGGTTCGGGAACACAAGGGGCTTAGAGATCTTTGCACGGTTGATCAATGAGTATCATATCTTGGTCAATTGATCGGTTTGCCGAGTAAAGGCAATAATAATCATCGTTCGTCGACGAGAAGCGAAGCAAGACGACTGGCCAGCCCACAGAGGCATTAAAGCCAGTATAGGCCGTACGTCGGCGAAGCTCGATCGAACGGCGGGAAGCCTCTAACTTACTTAATCCCCCTCCCATCACTTAAACACGAACTTTCTAACACGGTATCGAAACCAGATTCCGTTCCTGTTTCTTTCGCGCGTGCAGCCCTCCGTTGGTCAAGCTTCACGCGTGATCCGGCTTGCGCGTCTAGGCAAAAAAAGGAATAAGTAAAAACGGGGATTTAAGGATACGGGTGTTTGAAGGTCTCGTCAGAAAAAGGAAGAATCCATTCATTGATCCTAACCCTGTTTTTGATTTTTCCTGTGAGACGACCTAACAATAAGTCTAGAGTCTTGCTGCTCTAGCTTTCTCGGCTATAAAAGGAGACGAACTTAAATGTGCAATGGACCTGCATCACTGCATGAAAACGCGCGGCATGCAAGAGACGTCTAGGGTCTTGCTGCTCTAGCTTTCGTTGGTGGGGCCCCCACGCCACGTGGGCCCATCCGTCGCCGTTTGTCCATCGACGTCTCCGATGCTTCTCGCAATATCATCTCGCTGCCTACGTTACGTTTTGTTGGGGCGTCATTCATACTCCCATTGACAGGAAGGTATGTGGGTCCACGGGCCGCCCTAGGGATAGCACTCAAGCCTCCAAAGAGCTTTTATAATTGAAACCCGTATTTTATTGGTAATTTAAGTTTATGTTCATAAATAGCTACTGTGTCGCTTTTTCCCTTGAGTTGGGAGTAATAGTTATAGCGGAATCATTTGCTTGATGTAACTCTAATTTAAGGGTGAATTAAGATAAATATTGTGTCTCGATTTTTCTTTTTCGACAATGCTTTTTATTTCGTTGTGTTTGTTCGCTTAATCCTAGCAATGTTTACATCCGTGATTTTATTTTTTTTTCTCTAAAAAAATAAATAAAGGCGAAGAGCTCTCAAATTGAATCAGCTACAAATTTTCAGTTTGAGACTGATCGCTGAGGTTTGCCCCAGTGGTCACCCTTTTTACTTGGGAAGGGGAAGGTAAGAAGTTTGATTTTTTACTTTTTCAGGGGGGTTAGGAGTGTGAACGTTTAATTTCAGATGTTAAAGAAGTAGGATAAAAGTTTGAGAGTGATTTGAGAGTTAGTGTACGACAGATAAACAAAAATTAGCCACAAAAAAGAAAAATCCAGGTTAGTTAATTTGGGGGAAAAACTGACTTTTCCCCTTTTAGATTGACCGAAAGACAGAAAAGGACAGTGAGAAGGAAAGGTCAATCTCCAAACGGAGAAGGATCGTGGTGTCTTTATTCCACGGGGGGTAAAACGGACATTTCACCTTACCAATTATATATTAATCTTATCTATCATTAATAAACAAAAAATTGTTGTTTCACTATAACAATTGCTAGCACGGAGCATTACAGGATCACTGTCAATTTATTTGAAAATTTTAAATTGTTAGAGAAAAGTTTAAACCGTAGGTAAACAAGAATTAAATATTTAAACGATGTAGAGATCGTGAAACTAACACATATCCTCTCGAATTAGATGATGAATACACATTTTTCGGTTTAGCCATAGTCTATGTCGGCCGTGTTACATACGTTTGATGCATCATCCTCTCGCCGCTGTAAATTTTCTTTGATTATCTAGGACGATGAGTATTGTTAATCAATTGAAAAATAAGAGAAAAACATGATCCATTGTCGCGACCCAAAATTTCTCAGGCTAATGGATTATTAAGACTAAGCCTAACTCGGGCTCTCCCAAGCCTTACCAATTCGCAACTTAGGGTTTAAGTTTTTAACATGCAAAAGTTTTCATGCTTGGAGTCGACACTAATCTATTTGTGGTAGGTCGATTAGAAACCTAAATAAAACATATGGAGATATGTTTTATTTCTACGAACCAGAGATTCTAAGCTCGGGGACTTAATTACGCTAGATCTAGTCTAACGCCCTTTCGGTACCTTTTCTTTTCAAAAAATGTTTATGCAGGCAGTCTGGATCCATTTTATTACCTAATCACTAACATGTGAGGTGTTCATGCGGGTACGCAAACCATCAATTTAACACCCAAGAAAGCAATAAATAAATTGCAAGATTGGGAGAATGAAGTACCTTAGAGCAACGCAAGCATCTGCATTGTTAGTAGAAAATCACACAGACAATCCTAATATGATTTCTAATTACAAAGCAAGACACTCAAGGTGTTCTTTAGGGTTTGCGCTTTATTAAAATGCAAACTAACCTATATGCAATGACATGCAAAAAATGACATGCGGTTAATGCAACCTAGCTTGCGAACTATATGTCATGCGACGACGTGACCTAATTCTAATGACGGACAAATGATTTATTTTTTCCAATGAAATTCGGAATTAAAAAAATGCCTAAATTAACATGCAATCCATTCTAAAAAAAGATAATTTAATCTATCCTAAAGTGACTTCTTTTTGGTATTTTTATGAAAATTCGAAATCAAGAATTACCCTAAAATGAACCATCGAGATCAGGATAATATCTAAATTAAACTAGGAAATAAATTACTCTAATTCCTAATTTAAATTAAAAAGTTATCCTATCGACTTATTCAAAGAAATTTATTCTAAACCTATCCTAAACATGCATCATTATCTTCTAATAAGATCAATTCAAATCCTAACTAATATTTTTTTTTGGAATTTCTTTATTAAAAAAGAGCGATCAAACAAATATAACAACCGTACTCAAACAATCCACGCAATCCACAAGATTCTTCTTATCAAATTTGGGTTATGAAAAGAAATCAAACTAACGGTCATATCTATAGAGTTATAGATGTCGACGGAAAGCTGATTGTTCGAATTTGGAAAACAAATAAAATCTATTATCGTATCCAAGTGATTATGGATAAGATAACGATTTGCCGTATCACCACGTATTGTACCTTAGGGATAAGGTCGGATAGTCGTCTAGATACGTTGCCAAATTAGGAAAAATTCCTAATTTTGGGTATTTTAGAACATTGCGGATAAAGCAAACATTATCCTAAGGTATCCAATCAATCACGCAATATTCACGGAATATTCAAAATATTCAAATTAAGGATTTAAATATTTTGAAAGTATACCGGATAGAGATTTTTACCTGATTTGCGAATTTCTTTCCAAATTTGAATCGTCTCGGGATCGGACCCGGGATCGCGGATCAGGACGGTGGCGGTAGGACGGCAGGCGCGGTGGTGTGCGCGGTGGTGGCGGCGTCGGCGGCGGTGGCTCGCAAGTCTCGACCTTGGCTAGCTTGCAACAGTTCGAAGTGTGGAAGGTCTCGGCCACTCAGTCTGGCCGCCCTTTGGTCGTGACTTGCGGCGAAGACAAGATGCAGATATCTTCTGAGTGTGTCGCTCTTTTGTTTCAAGCTCTCACCATACGAATAGCTTGAATCTGGGGATCTCTGCTCCAAGCTTGACTTTTGCTTTGACTAAGCCAATAAACAATCCAATTATCACTGCTTGCTATTTCCTCAATCGTGGCTAAGTGGTGTGTCAGATCATGGTCTCCTGTGGTAGCGTCGCTCACGGGTTGGAAGCTATAGATGATGCTGGACTGAGGGTTGGAGATTTCGCCTGGACTGTCGCTGGGACTCCGATTGTGCGGCTGTGCTGGTCGTTGGGAAAGAGATCAGCCGCGGCGGTGTATTATGGAGCATCAACAACGATGGTCGAAAAATAACGGCAGCGTCATCGTGGGGGTCAGATTCAGTAGCTTCGTCGTCGCGTCAGAGGATTCCAGTCTCAGGGGCAGCAGGTCGTGCGAAGCTTCGCAGGCAGCGGCGTTGGGCGCAGCGATGGTATGGCGGCGTCGCGAAACAGCAGCAGCAGTTGTCTGTGCGGTGCGGTCGCGAGGCGGCGCGACTGTGAGGCGAGCGCATGCGCGACCGACTCTCTCTCTTTCTCACTCTTGCTTTCGCTCACATGTGTCTCTCGTGCTCACTCTCTTCCTCTCACGAATGACTCTCTCTCTCTGGCTGTGTATAAAATTGTGTGGCCCCGCGCTCTGAGGAGTTGCGTTCTAAAAAATTATGAGAGTCACCCCTCTTGAGTGGGGGTATAATCACATATTTATATCGCAACCCTATGTTAATTGGCCGGGCTTCCTGGTCCTGGTCCTAATGGGCTTTGGCTTAGGCTTTATCCTTTAATTTTTATTTAATTCCAAATTGACTGAATTGATTTGGGATTTTCTTTAATTAAGCTTAATGGGCTGATTTAAGCTCAAATTAAGACAACCAAGACCTTTTAGACTTGTGATTTTCAGCCCCCGTCTTTCGAGTGAGCCGAGTTTCATTCAGTGCTCGAGCTCGGTTTGCGCGATGGATTTTCAGTTCACTTGCCACCGCCGGTTCGATGTGGAATGCAGTTAATCTATATAAACCTAAACTATATGCTATGCAATTTTGATATTTTTGTTTAGGGGTTAAAATTTAATCCCTAATTTTCTATGCAATTAATCACTAAATGGTTAGTCAAAATTTAGGTGTCAACATCCATTCATCAAGACACTAGATTTAATGTCAAAGTTACCGAATAATAGTCTTTGTGAAGGTTTCGGATAATTACCGTCCCAATCAACAGAGACGAGATCGCCGAAAGATTGGCATACCAAATAAAAGCCCTTAATCATATACTCTCGGGTCGATAAAAGACTCGTTGGGCATCGCATGAAATTACCAATTTTCCCGAATTTCTCCCGAAGATATATATCTATATTTAGATAATAAAAAATCACATCGGAATAACTAATGAAACTTCATCTCATCGATTGATTTTGGTCAATTTTTCCGAGTCTATGCTCAAGTTGTATGGCCCAATTCCAAAAAAAAACCTCAACTTTACACTTTGTCCCAAATATACCCTGAACTTTTTTTTGTCCCAAGAAAAACCACAAACTTTTATCTAAGTCCCAAATCTGCCCTCCCGTTAAAAATCCGTCCAATTAACGTCAAAAAAAAAAAAAAAAAACAGAGAACCGGCAGCTGCGGCGGTGGCCAAGCCTTCGCCGGTGGCCGCCGCCAAAGCCGTCGGAAGGAGCGGCGGCCCTCGCCCGGGCCTTCCCGGAGGTCGGCGACCCTCGCCGGCCCGGCAAGCCGTCGGCGGGCGCTGCAGCCCCCCGATCTCGGGGAGGGTCGCGCCTCCCCGTGATCGGGGCGCGCGCTCGCCGGCGGCTCGCCCGGGCCGGCGAGGGTCGCCGGCCTCGAGAAGGCCCGTGCGAGGGCCGGCGAGGGTCGCCGGCCAGGCGAAAGCCGCCGCTAGGAGGCGCGCGGCCCCCGATCTAGGGGAGGCACGACCCTCGCCCCGGATCGGGGGTCGCGCGCACTCGCCGCGGCGGCTCGCCCGAGGCCGACGAGGGTCGCCGCCCCTCGCCCGGGCCTTCTCGAAGGCCGGGCGACCGTCGCGCCCCGGGCGAAAGCCGCCGGCGAGGGCGCTGCGGCCCCGATCACGGGGGAGGCGCGACCTCGCCCTAGATCGGGGTCGCGCGCCCTCGCCGGCGGCTCGCCGGCCTTCGGGAAGGCCCAGGCGAGGGCCGCCACTCCTTCCCGGCAGTTGTGGCGGCGGCCACCGGCGAAGGCTTGGCCACCGCCGCAGCTGCCGGTTCTCTGTTTTTTTTTTTCTGACGTTAATTGGACGGATTTTTAACGGGAGGGCAGATTTGGGATTTAGATAAAAGTTTGTGATTTTTCTGGAGACAAAAAAAATTTCTAAATATATTTGTGACGAAATGTAAAGTTGAGGGTTTTTTTTGAAATTGGGCGCAAGTTGTATTGAGTGCATTGAACATTCATAGGAAAGAGCTTTTGTCTGCATGTTGGGAGACGGCAGGATTTGACCACACCCCATCGTGTCCGTTCAAACAGTCGTCCAAGTTGACATGCTGTCATCTGCACCGTACGCTTCCTCGGCTTGCCGCAAAACGACAAGAACTGCTTTTGGTGGTCGACTTCAACTCCCAGAAGCTCAAAATCTAAAACTCCAGCTGTAGTCGTCTTTGCGAATCTGTCATTAAAGTTAAAACCCCCCCCCCAGCGGCAATCACCTTTCATTAACGACCGTCTCGATAAACGTGTTTAATTTTAGAAAGAAAACATTCAATTATTGCATTAAAGTATTCCATTTTAGGGTTCGTTAATCGTGCTTTGGAAATATCAACTTTTTTCATTTGAAGCACGTCGCTTTTCGAAATACATTCGTTTTCAATTTTCGAATTCGGTCGATATGGATTTTCAGGAATTTTAGAAAATTTTAAGTAGTGTTCTTATGGCACTTGTTAAAAAAAAGATCTAGCTTAAAATAATTTTAACTTTCAAATACCGATAGCTTTATCGAAGCTGACCAATTGTTTTGTTTTTTTAAATAACTTAACGACTGCTTTGAAAAAGTTGCGACACTTTTCTTTTTAAATTAATAAGGTTACATATGATAAAAACAATCTATGGATCTAACATTTTATGTAATGTAAGACTCAATTTAAATATTGAATATGATATACTTGTATAAATGCTCACTCATTTTGTTAAGAAATTTCAATTCATGCCTAGCATTACTCGTTTTGTTTTGTAGCATGTTTTTTCTTTTTTAATTTAAATACTGAATAGAATCATACAAACAATCCCAGACATCGCATCAATAAGAGATAATATCTGTGTACGTCCCCTCAGAAAAATGTGCTGATCCTTTAACAAGTGGGGTAGATTTGGAACACCATATTTTTGGCCCAATATATATAAATATTATTTAAATTTCAGAAAATTATGAATAAACTCATTAGTGCATCTGTGTGTTACCCATTTGATAGTCACGAACGTTTTAGCTGTTTCCAGTTATTTTTTTTAAAAAGAGAGTCAAAAGTATGTGATTTCTAAGATTTATATCATGCCAAAAGTTAAAAGTTAAAAGTATAAGTTATCTAGATAGATTAATGTTTCCTGGCAAGCACACGGTCAATTCTCGCGTGTCCTCAAGCAAACCACCTTGTGGCGGTCGCGCGGATGCTTATGCCCATAGTTCAATAAACAGTGTCAATCTCACGAATTTTTCTTTTTCAAATCTCATTAGCTTGTTTATTCACTTAATTTGATCTCACGGGTGCGATGTAGTTTACACACATATGCAGTGTTATATCCGTTTAACGAAGATCATACGCGATTCAAAAAATTCTATCTTATCTGGCCTTATTCTTGTCGGTATAAAAGTTTTATTCGTTCATATGCATGATAATGATTTACTATAAGAGCATGTGTACGTAAGTATAATATATATAATATATTCATGATGTCTCAATCACTTAAAATATCTTTCAATTTAATATCAATTTATACTTGAAAATGTATTATGGTCGAGTTGTACCGTCTCTAATCGAACTAGGCAACAAGCCCCCCGAAAGAGAAGTGCAAGTGTTAACCCACCAACTCACACCACCATCCATCCTTATCTCGAACAAGAACACAACGCAATACATAAAAACAAATGTCGATGCAATGAATATTCCACACGGGAATGAAAAGAGAAACCCTTTCAACTTGGTAGACAAGTGTCCAGGCAAGCTGCATTTGTTTTTTTTTTTTTTTATAACCGAGGTGTCCGGGCCAGCTTGTGCGCACCTCGACTATTCCTCGGGGGAGACTAGCATAGCAACCCACCGCCATGACCCCCCACTTAAATCACAAGTGCTCAGCTGGGGAATCAAACCTGGGACCAGTGCGCCTAACCACACAATCCCAAGTACGCCCTAACCAACTGAGCTACTCATGGGTGGATAGGCAAGCTGCATTTGTTTATGCAGGCCAAACCCTAGATTCAAGGAATCGAAACGTGTATGTTATCTAATTGTCCAAATTTTGAATTAATAAAAGGGTCATCCACATACTAAAGTTTAACAAGAAAAAAAGGGGACAACATTGAACCCGGATTTCGTAAAGTACCACGTTTTAACAAACCCATTTGACTATTCCACCATCCCCATTATTTTTTTTTGTAATTTTTTTTTATGGTGGGCTGAAACTGTCGTGTACCAATTTTGGCCCAACATCTTTTCATTTTCTTCAATAAAGTGGAGATGGTGACAAACCATTCGCACCCTTTTTAAATTAGGATCGGGTTCGTTGGAGACTCTCAATCGAGGATTATGCATTGAACCGTGTGGATGCATGTTGTCAACAGGGCAAAAAGCGGGTGTGGAAATTTCAGAACAATTTTTCAGTCGACTTTGAGGAGGAAGAGATGATGATGATGAGTCGCGGATTAGTCATTAATTTACGCATTTTTTGTGGCCATAAGCTTCTGATTATCGTGTCCATGTCCATCTAGACTATAATGACTTTGGTCTATATAAATAATCCAAGTTGGTATGTCCTTTTTAGGGTTAGTTGCCGAATGACAGATCGATATAATGTACAAAGTGGATGCATGCATGGATGGATTGCTTCCTTTCATCGACAGTCTCGTGATCTACAGAAATTAAAGTTCGAAGTTAATTGAATTAACAGCAAATGAGGCAAAACAATTTGCCTAAAATAGCCTGAAAATAGAAAACAGTCCTGAAATAATACGAAATCGATTGGTTTCAAGGCCGAAAATGACCTTACAAGGTCCCCCGGGGGCATAGTATAGAACTCCGAAGGAGTTTTCCGAATTGAAAATACGGGTCTTGTGACTCTTTCTCTGATCGAAAGTCATATTCACTAGTTTAACAATCACCCGCATTGAAGACACTCCGCAATGCAGACTAAGAGCTTGTTTGTCATAACTTTCCAGCAACAGTTATAGCTTTTGAAGAAAAGTATAATATAGTTTCTAAAAAAATATTCGGTAACTTCTCGCAGCTGCAAGAACTAGTAGGAAAAGTTATATCGGCGTGTTTTGAGATGCAATAGATTTAAAACATGTTATATCACCAATGCAAATCATAGCACTTCATGGCACAGTTAAACACAATCATGGTTATACCTAATGAACACTGAATCCGAGATTACATCTAGAGACAAGAAGGCCTTAGAATGAGGATGAGAATGTATACTTTTCGACACGTATAACAATGACCTAGAAGCTCCTAGAAGAATTCCTTCGCACGCTTCATCGTGAAATCCACTATTCAATTCCTTGATCTTCCCCAATTCAAATGCTCGGGTAACAATCTCTTGTCAAGATTTCAAGTAGAGGATGGAATTACGGAGACACTTCCTTAAATCTTTACTTAGAATGGTGAATGTATGACACGGGACTTAGAGATTGATGAGTTATGTGCTTTAAATGTGGGGCAAGATTACTTTGATTTCGGAACTCATAAATGAACTATTAGAACTTTTAGTCTTATCGAACAAAGCTTAATGCTGTTCATGGAAATTAGATCAATCGGTCCACCGTTTTGAAACTAGCATAAATTGTTATGATCTTCAATAGTCCAACAACTTGACTATGGTTTAGCTGGAGAATCT
Organism: Syzygium oleosum; assembly: GCF_021117445.2. Lineage (NCBI taxonomy): Eukaryota > Viridiplantae > Streptophyta > Magnoliopsida > Myrtales > Myrtaceae > Syzygium > Syzygium oleosum. The sequence goes on from NW_026607528.1 coordinate 292,606, forward strand.
TCTCATATCAGTGGGCAAAAACCCACAATGTGGTTCAAAAACCCTCAATGATAACTACATTATATATATTGTGGTCTATATCTTCATCACATAGCTGCCATGTTGAGGCTGTAAAACGTCTAGCTTTGCGTGTTCTATGGATAAAGTGGAGTGAATTGGTTTTGCTTTTCTATTAAGTTGACAGCATTTGCTTTGTTGTCTCAGAATAAGAGGGGACTGAATGTACCCAGGATTTGAGGTGCCAAGGGGATCGTCATGATGCTGATGAAATTAATTTTGATGATAGGGAAAATCACCCAAATAATCTCCGAACTTTGTCTAATATGTAATGTCGTCCCTAAACTTTTAATTTGTTCAATATAATTCCTGAATTTTAATCAAATGTTCGATATGATCCGTGAACTTTGGACTACATTAAATATTTACGAATAGTTTAGGGACCACATTGAACAAATTAAAAGTTCATGGATGACATTGAACCAAATTTTGGAGACTATTTATGCTATTATTCCTTGATAATACCCAAGTGGGTCATAAAACGAGTGCCTTGGGCAATTAGAAAATTGAAAAAGAGAAAGGTACAAATACTTTTTGATAATACCCTAGCAGTGTTGATCGATCGATTAATACGTTTACAAGCTGTAATTTAGCAAATTATTGTTTCATCATTAAACACTTGACTTGACCTCAATTGTGGAAAAAACAATTTCTCAAAATTAAGAGTTAGAAAAAATAAATTCATTACACAAGGAAGGTTTAATAAATGAATTCGTTGTATAAACATATAAGAGCTTCCATTTCATGACTATTTGTGTAAAAAGTATTTCACACTGGCAATAGATCTTGTGTAAATTGTTATGGCACCACTACTAGCCTTTCTAAACATCGTTAGATGCACACGTGATGTAATTTGGAAATATTCTACGCACTTCCCCCCAAGTGTAGATTTGACTGAAATATATAATAAGAGAGGCAAATTGGGGGATTACCCAATTATTCACAAACCTATTATATGGATGTCAATTTAGTCATAAACATACCAATTTAATCTTGAGCCTTAACACGAAATTCCAATGCAATCCTTCTACCTAATTTTCACCGGAAATCGCTCTCATGCAGGTGTGTCATATAGAACAGCTAAGCGATTTCTGGTAAAAATTGACCAAAATGACTACATTGAAATTTCGCGCAAAGGTTTAGTACTAAATTGGCAAATTTAAAAGTTTAGAACTGAATTAGCACCCACACAATAAGTTTATAACTGATTGGATAATTTTCCTTAAATAGGGGTCAGAAAAATTTGAAATCAAGACCTCTTACTCTCATCCCATATGAGATTTTTGTGCAAATGCTTAACTTTTAGAACGGTTAATAATAAATCACATGATATTTGATGGTGTTACCGGAAACTTTTAATTATCACAGGAAAAATGGTCCAGAGGACGTGGTCGGAAACCTCACCTTTCTCTGCTAGAAAGAAGACACTAGTGGGATTGATCCTCAAAAGAGAAAAAGGACATCAACTTGGACTATGGTGGGGTCAAGTTGTGGGTTGTCTCACGCACACTTCCCATATTTGAATTCTCTAAAAACTTGGAAAGATCATCTGCATGTCATGACAATGCCTTATCGTTCAATGCATATAATAATGCACGTCTCTCCCATGATGTACGAAGAATTGCAAATGCGTGAACTTCCATTCGCGACCCTTTTCTCCCCCCCCCATAATATCAGCTCCTTTGACCCTCCCTCCATCTTTGACAAACCCCAACTCCACCTCTTCCCTTCAAAAAATTCGATTGCATAAATCGCATGATCTTATTTTCCGCATAGGAGACTTGTGAATCCACCAAGATTGCCTATTGCATTTGACTTCCTAAACTGATCAACATTGGAAAAATCTTGGCATCTTGGTACAGAAAATTTATCTTGATCTGGCTAAGTATGGAGCCCATCTTATGTCATGCCACTCTGTGTTGTTTAGAAGATCAGCCACTTTGTAGCAGAATCAAAGCAAGTTGAGAAGTTGAACTGCAAAAGATTGTCTCACTCTTGTTGTGGGGTATGCTAGTTGCAGTTCTGTCTGAATCTGAAGAATGTGACTGCACACCACCACCACCACCAAACATCATTATTGAGTTTAGGGTATATTCATGGGATGGACCTGAGGGTACCCATAGGGGTTAACTTGGGAAAATTTAGATGTGCATGGGAGACAAATGAGAAATATGAAAAAGATGTAGTTGATCTTGTTTCTTTTCTATTGGCCACACTGTTGGTAGTACTTTAATTTCCTCACAACTTGGCATTTGATAATTTGGAAAAAGGGTACCAAATTGCAGGTCCTTTTGTGCTCTTTTACCCTTTTTGATTGGATATTTCCTAGTTTTTTTTGTCAAATTGATGTGATTCCTCTTGTTGAATCATCACAAGTTGAATGGGGAGGTCAGACTAAATTATGGGGTATTGTTTTGGAATAAGTTCTTTTTTTTTTCTTTGACATATGCCCTTTTGCTAAACCATTCTCTTAGTTGCTAATTATTTTTATTTGTAAATTTGAATGAGGATTCATAAGATCTAGTGGACGATATGCTGTTCATTATTGACGATCGCATTGAAAAGATTAAAAGTTCGGGAACGACATTGCACATTGGGCCAAAATTTAGAAATTATTTTTATCATCTTAAAAAATAAGGTTGTTTTATTCATAGCAGTTGCTAGCTTGGAGAGCATTAAAGGATCGCTATTAAAGATAATGCGAATTCTTGAACGCATCTCTCGCATATAGGTTGGATTTAGGATATGGTCTTATTTTGAAGTTTAATGTCCGATTGTATTATAATTAATGAAGAAAATGAAAAGGACCAAGGGATCTAAATGTTAGAACTCCTATTTTGATATATCCTGAAAAATCACGGACCTTTCATTTTATTTTAAAAAGTTTAAAGTGTCGGGTGATTAAAATATTTAAATGAGCTAATGAAAACAACGCAAGACTTATGTAAAGACCACAAAACTAATAGAGACCCTCTAAAAAATTCAAGCATTTTCAGTTTACCCATTCAAAAGGACAAATTGTGAATAATACAATAGCAGTGGTTCGTGGAGGAAAAGCAGGAAAAGGGAAAATAAAACGGCAAATGTACGTTAGTCATGTTATGAATGTTCGATGCATCATGCACCCCTCTCGATATTGATAATATTCTTTGATAATTCAGGGCATTGAGCGCAAAAATTGATTAAGTGAAAAAAAGAAGAAAAAACTTAATTGATTCATCAAGACTGTAAATTCAATGTTAAGTTATTAGATGACTGTCCTTGTCAAACATATTGCATATCCATGCAATGCATAGCGGTTCATTTTATGCAAGCCTGTGTCATAACTAGCATCCCAATAAAAGATTGTCTACCAAATAAAAGTCATTGATTAAACACTCACGGGTAGATAAAAAACTCGTTCAACATTACATGAAATTACCGTTATTCCAAATTTTTCACAACTTTAATCCGATATTTAAAATAAATAAATAAATCACATCATCAGAATAAGTAATGAAACTTCATCTCGTCAATTTTCACGTCTATGCAAGTTGTACGAGTGCATTGAACATTCATAGGAAAAGAGCTTTTGTCTGTGTTTCGGAGTCGACAGGTTCTGACCACTCCATCTCATTCAATCCAAAAGTCGTCCAAAAGTTGACTTGCATAGCTGCACCGTACGCTTCTCTGGCTGCACCAAAACGACAAAAGCTAACTCCAGCTGTAGTTAGATGAATCTGTCATTAAAGTTAAGAAAAAATTTAAATAAAAATTCAAAATACTCTCATTTTCTCCGATAAAAACTCGAAATAAATTTTATATCAAAAAAGAATGTGAAGTGGCATATAAGTCTAAAATAAGAATTTGAAGCGGTTATGAGAGTCCCAAATAAGGACGTGACCTCGCCGGTCGGTCACCGCCCAGCGAAATATTCCCACTGATCAAGGGTATTTCCATCAAAAACCATTTTAATTTTAAATTATTTTTATTTCTTTTTTCTTTTTCTTATTTCTTTTTTTTTTTCCTTTTTCTGGTTTCTCTTAGTTCTTTGCTGGTGGCTGGCCAGCCACCGGCAAAGCCCAGAAAGGGCTGCACGAGGGTGACCCTCGCCGGCAAAAGGCGAGGGACGGCCTCATCGGCCAAGGGCGAGGCGACCGTTGCCTTGGGCTAGGCCATCCTCGCCAGCCAGGGGCGAGGCCGGCCCTTGCCAGATTTGGGCAAGGGTCGCCCTCGCCAGCTATCGGTGAGGGACAGCCTCTCTTAGAGGTCGCCTCCCCCATGGCCGCCCTCGCCCAGGTCCTGCAAGGGCTGCCTTGCCCAAGTCCGGCGAGGCGACCCTCGCCCAGATTTGGCAAGGGTTGGCCTCGTCCATGGCCGGCGAGGGCGGCCTCGCCCAGGGTGAGGGTCGCCTCGCGCAGGCGAGGCCGTCCTCGCCTACTGCCGGCGAGGCGACCCTCGCCCAGATCTGGCAAGGGCGGCCTCGCCCAGGGTGAGGGTCGCCTCGCGCAGGCGAGGCCGTCCTCACCTGTTGCCGGCGAGACGACCCTTGCCCAAGCTCGCCTCGCCCATGGTCGGTGTAGGCAGCCTCGCCCAGGGTGAGGGTCGCCTCATGCAGGCGAGGCCATCCCTCACCAGATCGGGCTGGGCAAGGGTCGCCCAGCCCTTCCTAGGCTTCACCGACCACCGGCGAAGAACAATAAGAAAACCAAAAAAGAAAGAAAATAGGAAAAGGAAAAAAATTCAAAAAAGACGAAAATACCCTGACCATCCAATAAGCTAAGCCCTTTTTTGAAACAGATATAGTAACTTCAAGCTCTTATTTGAAACAAAATCAACTTCAAACTCTTATTTGAGAAAATAAAGGCACTTCAGATCCTTATTTGACACAAATTCCACTTCATGCCCTTATTTGAGAAAATTATGGCACTTCATCCCTTTATTTGGAAGTTTCCTTTAAAGTTAAACCCTCATTAATATCTTCATTAACTTATGCCTAAGAAAAAGAAAATTAATGCCAAAGCACATAGACTGTACAAACACAAACTGCGGTAGAATATAATCAACGACAAAGCCCGAAAAACACAGACTCTACAACAGAACCAAACGTAAACAAATTATGCCAGAATTTAATCAACACTAAGATGTTACGTTGAAATTTAATCGACGATATGACATTCAGGACAAAAATACACATCGAAATTTAATTGTCGACATGGACTTGGGAACTACAACCAAGAAACGCACTGGAATTTAATCGACGACACAAGTCTAAAACATAAAGTACATTGCAAGAAAGTAAAAATAGCTGAAAAATAGTAAATTTGTTCGATTTGTGTGGGGGCTCATCAGTAGATTAGCGATGGTATTTATAGCGGTTGTGCCATAATCATCTCTGAGCAGCTCTCTTGTGGTTGTAGCCATGTTCCTTTACCTTTGAAAGCTTTGTGCTTGGGTTCTCATTACGCTACAATCTTGCCTTCAGACGGTTGTTCCTTTAAAAACGCATTTCAGTTGCTCCACAACCTCGATTACTTTGTTCACCAATGACTTCAAACTTGTAACCGCACCTCGACGCCCTTTATGCGTTCAGCTTTCTTCTTGCACCTTGATAGTTTATCAATCTTATTTATCGATACCCTTGTCAATTATTGTTAACCATATATCGACAAACAATTGATAACAATTACGATGTGTGCCAATATCGATACCTATCTTGATCGTCAACGATGGGTCATTTGCTTGATAATATTTGACGCTTTAATCATGCATCTACTCATATGGGTCACTTGCAAAGAGGATGTAATGTCAATTTTCACTTCTTTGAACAAATTGTGTGGTGCGTTTTGAGTATGGTCGGGTTGTTGTTCGACCATCTCTAAGCGAAATAACGACAAGCCTTCCTACCAACTTACACCATCATTCGTTCCTATCTCGACACGAATACATGCAATCCATAAAACAAATGTCGATGCAACGAATTATTCCATTAGAATGAAAAGAGAAAAATGCTTCAGCTTTTGTATCTAAATGTCCATAAGATTAAGGGCTAGGTTGCAGGCGTACCCCCTAGATTCAAGGAATCGAACATACATTATATCTGATTGTCCAAATTCGATTTGATAAAGGGTCATCCACTTACTAAAGTTAAAAAAAAAAATGGAACATTGAACCTGGATTTCGTAAAGAGCCATGTTTTAACAAAGGGTTAATACAGCGAAAAACCCTAAATTGGTACACTTGTAACAATTTTATCCCGAACTAATTTTTTGACCACCAAAAACTTCATACTGGTACACTTGTAACAATTTGACCCCGAACTAATTTTTTGACCACCAAAAACTCCAAATCGGTACACCTGTGACAATTTTATCCCGAACTAATTTTTAGACCACCAAAAATCTCACACTGGTACACTTGTAATAATTTGACCTCGAACTAATTTTTTGACCGCCAAAAACTCTAAACTGGTACATCTGTGATAATTTTACCCCAAACTAATGTTTGGACCACTAAAAATCTTAAACTGGTACATTTGTGATAAATTTACCCTCTGTTAGTGTCCGTTAAATTGGATTAATATCACGAAAAATCACAAATTGGTAAATCTGTGATAAACAAATGGGTAAAACCCCAAACTAGTTCATCCATCAACTACCACGTGTCATCCAACTCAATAATTTGATAGTAAAATTTAATGAAAATTAACGGAGGGTAAATTTATCACAGATATACTAGTTTGAGATTTTTTGTGGTCAACAAATTAGTTCAGGGTAAAATTGTTACAGGTATACCAGTATGGGGTTTTTGGTGGTAAAAAAAATAATTCGGGGTAAAATTGTCATAGATATATTAGTTTGAAATTTTTTGTGATCAAAAAAATAATTTTTGGTAAATTTGTTACAGATATACTAACTTAAAATTTTTCGTAGTATTAACCTTTTAACAAACCCATTTGACTAATCTACCAGCCCATTATAATTATAATTATTATTTTTGTAATTCTTTTTGTGGGCTGAAACTGTCGTGTGCCAATGGTGATGGTGACGAACCCGATTGTCAATCGAGGATAATGCATTGAACCGTGTGTATGCGCATTAGCCAACAAGGCAAAGGCGTGTGTGGAAATTTCAGAGCAGCTTTAAGTGGTCATTGATGAGTCGTTAGTCATAATCTTATATGCATTTACTGGCCATAAACTTCTCATTAACGTGTTCGTATCCATCTAGACTTTGATGACTTTGGTCTATAAAATAATCCAAGTTGGTATTGCTTTAGTTGCCTCCTGACGGATCCATATAATATAGATAGTGGATGCCATGGATGGATTGCTTCCTTTCAATTGACAGGTTCGTAGTTAAGCCTGAATAGAAATTGAAATTCATAATTAACTTAATAAAAAAGCAGATGAGCCAAAAAAACATTTTTCTAAAGTACCACAAACATAGAAAATGGTCTTGAGATACATGAAATCGATAGATTTTGAGGCCAAAAACGACCTCAAAGGTACCGTGGGGGCGTAATGTAGAACTCCTGAAAGGGCTTTTCGAATTGGTATTATGAATCTCATGACTCTTCTATGATCGAAAGTTGTAATTGGCTGATTGAACAATATACAAATCCTATTCTCCAACTAGACGCTTGAACATTTATATTTCTAAATGTTAGAAAAACTCATTAAAAACCTAAAAGATCATGTTTTTGGAGGCGTAAAAGTCCACTCATTTATTAGCATGACTTGTCTCTTTAGGTTAGCCTTACTTTTATTTATTTTTTGATGAATTTGATTGAAGATCATGTTTTTGTCACGTCATGTTTTTACCATGTCAGCGATTTCCATTTAAAATTGGTGTAATGGATTACTTTGAAAAATCATCAAAAATTTTAAGACTACCGTGAATTGAATTGGCAGCCGTACAGTACAATAGATTTAGGACATTTTAGATAATTTTTCTCAAATTTTCAGTTTTTTGGTCAAACCTTAAATTTTGAAATGAAGCCGAAAAGTTTTGGGAAATTTTACCACAGGGAAAGACACTCAATGATGCAAACTATGAGCTTGTTTGTCATAACATTACAGGAATAATTGCAGCTATGAAAAAGTAGGGTATTACAATTTCTAGAAATTATTTGACAACTTCCCATAGTTGTAGGAGTTTCTAGGAATAGTTATCTCATCGTGTTTTCAAATGTAGTAGATTTAAAACATGTATTATCAAGTATGCAAATCACAACACTTCACGACATAGTTATGTACATTATTGACTATACCTAAGGAACACTGAATCCAATATAGCATCTAGTGACAAGAAGGCCTTAGAATAAAGACGAGAATGAATGCAAATATTTTGTCGCGTATAACATAGAACTAGGAAGTCATGAATTGGCAGCATGCTTTAAATGTGGGGCAAGATTACTTTGATTTCGGAACTCATAAATGTTCGATTACAACTTTAAATTGAATCGAACAAAATACTATGCCATTCTTGGAAATTAGATCGGTCTATCCATAGTTTCGAGACGAGCATAAATTATTTATGATCTCCAATTGTCCAGCAACTTGACAATACTTTGGCTGGAGAATCTTCTCCCATCAGTGGGTAAAAAAACCCACAATTGTAATCACGCGGTCCTTTATCTTTTTTATAAACTACTACATGGTCCTATATCATTATCGCACAGTTGCCATATTGAGGCTATAAAAACATCTAGAATTGCGTGTTCTAAGGACAAAGTGGGAGGGGGATGAATGTCACCCATGATTTGAGGTGCCAAGTTGATCATCATGATGCTGACGCATTGTATTTTTCTAGAGATGGGGATTGTAAAGACTTAACCACTTTGCACGTGCACTGACATTCCGAAGGAGTCAAGGAAATATAATTATAAATATATATCCCTCAAATTGGTAAAAAAGAAAAATTTAATGAAGGGCTACAATTTTATTGGAGATGCTGATGGTGTAAAAGATTTTCAACATTTCATAACAATTGTCCTATCGTTCAATGCATATCGTGCATTTTTTTCTTTCCATGACGTATCAAGAATTGCAAATGCATGAACCTCAATTCGCGACCTTTTTCTTCCCCCCCCTACAATGTCAGCTCTTTTGACCCTCCAATCTTTGACATTTAAAGACTTGTGAATCCAATCCGCCAAGATTTGGTTAACTTAATTTCACTTCTTAAATTGATCAAGACATTGGAAAAATCTTGGGATGTCGATCCAAAAAATTTATCCTGACGTGAGGGACCAAGGCATGTCCCTGATAGGCTTTATCCATGGCCTCTTCCAAATCTCGGAATCTTCAGGATGTAAAGAATTTAAGTGGTATTCCTTCTCATCAAAGAAGAAAAAAGATTTGATGGGAATCGAGAGGGAATGGCATGTGGGTAAATGAGGAACTTATCTATGGTGTCCGTTATCATTGCATACCAAATGGATAGGCTGCGAAAGTTCTTGTGGGAGCTTCGGCACCTCTTGTGTGATAAGACTTTTAACCGAACACTAATGATCCACAGACTACTTTTATGATGTGTCAAGATATGATGATGTATCAAGAATTGCAAAAGCATGAACTTCAATTCGTGACCCTTTTCGTCCCCCCTTACAATGTCAGCTTTTTTGACTCTCCATCTTTGACATTTAAAGACCAGTGAATCCCCCGAGGTTTGGTTAACTTGATTCGACTTCTTAATTTGATCAAGACATTTGGAAAATCTTGGCATCTTGGTCCAAGAAATTTATCTTGACGTCGCTAATTATGGAGCCCATCTTCTGTCGTGCTACCCAAGCAAGAAAAAATAACAATAATTCGAGGTGAATTTCTTAAATTATTCCTTTTGAAAATCAGCCACTTTTGTAAGAGAACAGGAGCAAGTTGAGTAGTTCAACTGCAAAGGTTGTCCGGCTCTTGCTGTGACCTGTGGGGTGTGTTTAGTTGCTGTTCCGTCTGAATCTGAAGAACATGACTGCACACACAACCACCAAACATCATGATTAGTTTTGGTGCATATTCATGGGATGGGATCGAGGGTCCCATAGGAGTTAATTTGAGAAAATTTAGATATTTATGGGAGACAATTGCAAAATAAGAAAAAACGTGCTGATCCTTTTTTTATTAGCCATATTGTCCGTAGTATATTAATAGAAAAATGAAATAAACAATTTCTAAACTTTAGCCAATGTATAATGTGGTACCTAAACTTTTAATATGTTCAATAAGGGATCGAGCTACATTGAACATTTTAATATGGTTTAGGGATTTACATTGAACATGTACGAAAAGTCCAAGGACCACTTTGAACATGAGACGAAAGTTCAGGGACTATATTAAACAAATTAAAAATTTAAGGACTACATTATACATTAAGCAAAAATATAGGAACTGTTTATGTCATTATCCCTACTATAATTTCCTCACAAGTTGGCTTTTGGTAATTTGGGAAAAGGTACCAATTTCCAGGTCTTTTTGCTTTTTTCCCTTTCTTTCCATTTGGAATATATATACATATGTGTGTGGCAGACAGATTACTGTTCACTCACTCACTAATTACTATAGTACTTTCACCGTAGAATTCATTGTACAATCACGTGCACTTATTTTATAAATAGACATCTGCTGTCACTTGTCAAGTATGGCCTTTCTCACTTAGTTCATAATATAAATCGTCAAATTGATGTGATTCCTTATGTTGAATCCTCACAACTTGAATGGGGAGGTCAAACTAGGTTATGGGTATTGTTTGGGATAAGTTCATTTTTTTCTTTGATAAAAATGGTCACCATGTATTGTGCACTATCAAAAGTGGACATGATTTCCATTCGGAAAGAGATAATAATTCATTAGTTTTGGAAGACACTAAGTTTTTGAGTATTTGGTCTATTTAGGAAAATGAACTTAACTTTTGGCAAAAATAAAGAAAGTGTTTGAGATTCAAAAGAATCGTATTTAATGAGTTAGAGATTTCATTTACTTTTGAAGTACTATTTTGTCTCTGATAAGAAAAATGGATGATGTGTATGGGCCTCTCATGAAATTTATAAAGAGATATTACATGTACATAATATGATGTATAGCGGCCCTTTCATGAAATTTATAAAGAGAGATTATACGTATAAATACGTGATTCACACTAACCCTTAGAGTTATATTTATGAAAGTAGAATCAGACTATTCTTTTCTAGAATCAAATTTGTTGGATTCAAATGCATGCATGCGATAAAAAGTAAGGACGAAAGATCCCGATCGATGGGTATCAAACATATCTCAACCCAACACCATCACAAACCCCAATTTCGTACTAATCGTTAGAGTATCCCACATCGCTCAGTTGCGAGATTATGTATATCTTGCGCGTGGGAGCAGCTCCAATAAAGAAAGAAAAGTCCAATTTGAATTTAGGGCAATCTCACCCGCCAGCTGCTAGGTTCAAGAACACAAGGGGCATGGAAATCTTTACACGGTCGATCAGTGAGTATCACATCTTGATCAATCAACCAGCCCGCCAACTATTAAGGCAATAATCATCGTTCACGAATGAGAAGCAGAGCAAGACGACTAGCTAGCCGACAAAGGCTTTAAGCCGGTAGAGGCCGTACGCCGATGGAGCCCGATCCAACGGCGGGGAGCCTCTGACTCGCCTAACCCGTCCCGTCACTTAAACACGGACTTTCCAACATGGTATCGGAATCAAGCTCCGTTCCTGTTTCCTTTGCACGTGCGGTCCTCCGTCGCTCCAAGCTTCACGCGTCGTTTCCAATCCGGCTTGCGCGTCAAGGCAAAAAAGGAATAAAGAAGAACCGAGATTTAAGGATAAGCGTTTAGAGGTCTCATCAGAAAAAAGAAGAATCCATTGATCCTAACCCTGTTTATCTTTTTTACTGTGAGACGACCTAAATAAGTTAGAGTCTCGTTGTTCTTAGCTTTTTTGGGTATAAATATATAATGAAACGACTTAAATGTGCAATGGACCTGCATCTGCATGGCAACGGGCACGCAAAGGAGAGGTCGGGGGCCCCCCGCCTTTTTCCCATGTTCATTGTATAATCCCCCTCCACTCGCGGTGTCCACCGCAAGAGAACCGAACAGCGCTTACGCACATTTGGGGGGGCCCCAACCCCCCGCCACGTGGGCCCATCTGTCGCGGTTCATCCATCGACGTCTTCGATGCTTCTCGAAATACCATCTCATCACCTACGTTACGTATGTTAGGGCATGATTCATACTCCTTATCAATAGGAAGGTATGGGGGTCCACGGGCCGCCCTGGGAATAGCGCCCCAAGCAGCCAAAGATCTTTTATAATTGGAGCCCGTATTTTATTGGTAATTTGGATTTGTGCTCATGAATAGCTATTGTGCCGCTTTTCTCTCTTGAGTTGGAAGTAATAATTATAGTGTAATTTTCTGCTGGATGTAACCCTAATTTAAGGGTGAATTAGAATAAATATTGTGTCTCGATTTTTTTTTTTCGTCCATACTATTTATTTCGTTGTGTCTATTCGACTAATCCTAGCAACATTTACATCCGTGATTTTATTTTATTTTTCCTCGAATAAATGAATAAAGGCAAAGAGCTCTCAAGCTGAATCAACTTCAAATTTTCAGTTTGAGAGTGGCCACTGGGGTTTGCCTCAGTGGCCACTCTTCCTACTTGGGAAGGCGGAGATGAGGAGTTCGATTCCCCACCTTTTCAGGAGATTAGGGATGGAAACGTTTAATTTCAAATGTAAGTTTTGACTCCTCTATTTTGCAAAAAAGTAGGATAAAAATTTGAGAGTGAGTTGAGAGTTAGAGTAGGATAAACAAAAAAAAAATCAGCTACCGAAAAGACAAATCGAGGGTGGTTAATGGGGGGCAGAACTGACTTTTCCCCTTTTAGATTGACCGAAAGACAGAAAAGGACGATGAAAAGGAAAGGTTAATCTTCAAACGGAGAAGGATATTGGTGTCTTTATACCATGGGGGTAAAACGGACATTTCACCTTCCCAATTATCTATTAACGTCATCTATCATTAATAAACAAAAGATTGTTGTCTCGCTACTAATAACAATTGCTAGCATGGAGCATTACACGATCACTGTCAATTTATTTGAAAATTTTAAATTATTGGAGAAATGTTTAAACCGTAGGTAAATGCGAATTAAATATTTAAACGATCTAGAGATTGTGAAACTAACACATATCCTCTCGAATTAGATGGTGAATAACACATTTTTCGGATTAGCCATAGTGTATGTCGGCTGTGTTACATACGTTTACTTAAGAATAAAGCGGAAAATAGAATTTTTATATATTTATGTATGTTTCATTGAACTATACATGAGCCTAAAAATAAGTTTTACAAAATATCTATCTATAATAACATAATATTACAATAGAAATTACAATCAATCGGAATAATGATATTCTGAGTATGAGTAAATCCAAGAGATACTCAAAATCAGAATATACGAGATTATGATATGAGAGATACTCAGAATCAAATAATATATTTCTAACACGTTTGATGCATCATCCTCTTGCCGCTGTAAATTTTCTTTGGTTATTTAAGGCGACTAGTACTGTTAATCAAATGAAAAAGAAGAGAAAAACATGATCCATTCATCAAGATAGTATATTTAATGTCAAAGTTACCGAATAACGGTCTTTGCGAAGGATTCGATCGTATCACATAGTTACCATCCCAATCAACAGCGACGGGATCGTCGAAAGATTGCATACCACACAAAAGCCCTTGATCAAAATACTCTCGGGTCGATAAAAGACTCATCTGGCATCGCATGAAATTACCATTTTTTCCCGGATTCCTCCCAAATTTAAATCTACATTTAGATTTAAAAAAAATCTCACATCGGAATAACCAATGAAACTTCATCTCATCAATTGATTTTGGACAATTTTTCCATGTCTGCGCTCAAGTTGTACCGGAGTGCATTGAACATTCAAAGGAAAGAGCCTGTCTGCCGGTTGGGAGACGACAGGCTATGACCGACAGGATTTGACCGCTCTCCATCGTGTCCGTCCAAAAAGTCGTCCAAGTTGTTGTGCTCTCTCATCTGCACCGTACGCTTCCTCGGCTTGCCGCAAAACGACAAGAACTGCTTTTGGTGGTCGACTTCAACTCCCAGAAGCTCAAAATCTAAAACTCCAGCTGTAGTCGTCTTTACGAATCTGTCATTAAAGTTACAACCCCCCCCAGCGGCAATCACCTTTCATTAACGACCGTCTGGATAAACGTGTTTAATTTTAGAAAGAAAACATTCAATTATTGCATTGAAGTATTCCATTTTAGGGTCGTTAATCGTGCTTTCGAAATATCAGAAGGAAATATAAACTTTTTTTTCCATTTCAAACGGGTCGCTTTTCAAAATACATTCGATTTCGATTTCCGAAATTCTGCCGATATGGGTTTTCCACGAATTTTAGAAATTCTTTTAAATAGTATTCTCAGGATGCTTATTAACAAGATCCGTGTTAGAATAATTTTGATTTTCAAAGTATTGATTACAAACGACGACTTTTTATTTGATTACTCGACAACTGTCTAGAAAAAAAGTCGTGATGCCGTTTTTTTTTACTTAATTAGGCTATATATGGTAAGAATGATCTATGGATCTAATATTTTATGCAATATAAGACCGGTTCAAAAATTGATTATGATCCACTCGTATAAATGCTCACTCATTTTGTTAAGAAATTTCAATTCATGCCTAGCATTACTCATTTTTGTTTTGTAGCATTTTTCTTTCTTTTTTTTTTATGTAAATATTGAATAAGATCATACAACCAAATACATCGCATCAATAACAGATAATCTTCGACTCTCCTTCAATTGGCTTTAGAGTCCCATAGAATTGTCCAGTCTATTCGTAACTAGTGACTCGTGTGGTCGTTAGCATGCCAAGTCGATAGCTATTCGAGATGACAATTTCCAAAAGCGAAATGTCAAATTGGGGTAAACTTTGACATTTTAGGGTATGTTTGTTTTTGTAAAAATTTCGTGATAGATGAAAATACTTTTTGGGGAAAACATTTCTTTTCAGATTATGGAATTCATTTTCTTAACTTTAAGTACGCATATTATCTTTAACCGTGAATGATTTTCTCATATTATTAAGAACAAAGAAGTCCAACCAAATATGATTTGTTCGAAGTACATCGGTTTTTGGGAAATCATTTTCCGACTTTCTAGTATTTAGATGACGGAAAATTAATCGATTTATGGAACGCATTATCCATGTACTGAATCACAACAAGTTAAGATTGAGAAAAATTACTTCTTATTTTGGTACGAAGGAAATCACTTTTCCAACCAAACCAATGAAACTAACCATTTTCCTCGAAAATGATCTTTATGGAAAAAAATTTCCTTTATCAAACAAGTTTTTCAGTAAAACAAATGCACATTCACCTCAATTTCAAGATTCCAACTCGAGTTTTGGATCATTGCTTGTTTGATCCACAGGATTATTCGCTTGAACCAGGCTTCTTAGTCATTGTGAGCTATATTAAAAGTGGTCAAATACCAGTCTCGATTTCATGAACACCACACCAAAAGCACTAGCAATCTAGCTAGCTAGGCTCGTCTTCGGAACAAGTCACCAAATAGAGCAAACCCTCTTACGTCCACTTTTCCTAATCTAATCCATCGATCCGCATTAGTCAATAAAAACGGAATTAAAGAATAGTAATCCATCGATTCCCCTAATCCCAATCCCTTCTAACCCCAATTTGGAATATATGAATAATTAATGAACATATTTTTAATTCCTTTGCCGTCTGCTTCCATTCCAAGAAGTCCGCTTGATGTGTACAGCAGCTCCAAGTTGGAGAGGGGAGTTGAATTAGAAAAAAGTTGAATACAAAAGAGATGAGGATGAATCTCTGCTTCAGACAGTTGTATTCACAAATCCCAAGTGCTACTCTGTCCCTATCTGGCGTGCTAATTGCCTATTCATCTAGAGATTATAAGATTACAAAATTCTCAATCAACTTGTCAAGGCTATCAATGGAGACACAGTTTTATTTTATTCTGTTAAAATTTGGCCAAAAAAATGAATAATTAATTAATTGAATAACTCTGACCCCCCAGCTTCACCTAAATTTATGCGTGGTTAACCTAAAGCTAAGGCTAAAGTAAAGTGTGGTTATTGAAATGATGAATTCTTGTTCTATAGGGCATGCTCATAGAGCATACAAATGAAACCCTTGTTTTGTACCCACCAAATCGTAAACTCGAGTACTGAGACTTGATAGAGACCACCCCTCTTCGCAATCGGCCTAGTCTAAATTCTAATAGAATCGAGAGAAGAAAGAAAATTTGGTTCACAAATACCTGGGGCCATGTATTGAACATTCGAATGAAGGAAACTTATCATTTCTAATGTGCCGCTTTCCTCGTATTATTTATAGTCGGCGCATTGAAAGTGAAGGCTTTTCTTTATCGGGCTTGGTTCAACAAAACCCCCCGACAGCACTCTTTAACAAGATTCCCAAGAGAAATTTAACTTTCGTTGGGTTTGGTGGGTTGTGCTTGAGAAAAAAAGACGATCGATTTGATGGTCGGGATATAATTTACTACGACTTACAATGAAATCCGTGTTATCAACTCTATGTCTCAAACTTGATCACGTAGGACCTATATAATCTAGACGAACAGAATTATTATTTACTTTAAAATTCTCATTTTATTGATCTCGATTCTTTGGCATTGTCATAGATGAACGTGCTCAAACTAGACTAAAAATATTTTTTTGAAAAGATAAAAAGCAAAGAAAAAAATAATGATTAATATCACAAAAAACCCAAACCGGTACCCTCGTGCCATGCAAACTAATTTTCATGTTACAAAAAACCTAAATCTGGTACGCTCGTGATAAATATGTCATCCGTTAAAATTTGGCCAATTTCTCATTTAAATTGTTGACTTCGAAACACATGTGCAAATAACTCGGATGATTGGCGCATGACGTTAATCCGACTTGGAAATTCAACATAAATAGGTCTCGTCAACGAGGTCATTTTGAGTGAGCTAGATTTGAAGAACATGAATTGAGATTGAATACGCTCTTTCTCTATCTCTCCAAAATCACCAAAATCTTAGGGCAAATTATGTTATTTTAGCAGATTTTCAATTTTAGCAGATTTTCGATTCTAAAATCTTAGTGATTTTGGGATTTTTGGTGCCGCGATAAATGATTTGGGTTAAATGCAACATAGGTATACCGATTTGAAATTTGTTGTGACACGAAAATTAGTTGCGGCAAATATGACATTGATATACCTGCTTGAAATTTTTTGTGATACTAACCTAAAAAATAATAAGCAACAACAGAATAGGAAAACAACGATCCTCGCGAGCCAAGTGCCTTCGTTCATCTGGCGGTCATGAATACCGAGTCCAATTGCGGTAACTATCATCCCGAACCAAATGCCATCGAGCTATCTCGCCCATGATTAGCATTTTGACTAGCCTAGTTTATAGACAGTAGTTATGACTCAAATTCGACATTCCATAATAGGTACAGGACTTCATCGCGACCTTCCCATCTTTTCGAAGAAAAAAAAATACCAAAAGAAAAGAAAAGAAAAGAAAAGAAAAAGAAAAAAAGGAAATAATATCTTTTTTGGGACAAGGGGAGGGAAATTTCCAGTTGCTCCTAGGATTTTCTCTTCTCTCTCTTTTGTTTTTCCTTTGGGCTGAGGTGGTTGGTTGGACTAGGAATGAATGCCCGGTTTTGAGGATGGATACATTGCACTTGCATGTAATCTCTCTCTCTCTCTCTCTCTCTCTTTCTCTCTCTGCAATGACAAGAATGACACCAATATAACTCCCTCGCGTGACACATTCCAAGCCCAGGACCGAACGCAACACTCCCCACCTTCTCCTTCTCCTTCCTCTTCTGCTTCCTCCTTCCTCCTACCTCCTTCCTCTCTGTATCTTTTTTGCCCTGCTGGTTGGGGTTCCTTGGCTCTTCCATGCTCTCTGAGAACTCGCTGCATCTTGTAAATGCATCCATGCGCTGAGGGCCTACCGGGTTTCGCCTGCATTGCTGTTTCGCTCCTGGTGTTGAGTCTTGTCCTTGTTGCACTCGGTGAAGCTTCTTCCTTTGGGGATCGGCCATGCCAGCTCTCGTCAATTATGGAGGTAAAAGCTTCTCCCTTTTGTGCGTTCTCAAAGTGGAATGGAATATCTTTCTGGGTTTGTTTTGGTCACTGGGTTCTCTGATTGAAGAAATGCTGGGAGTTCTCGCGGTTTCATTTTGTTTCTGATCTGGTTGTTGAATTTGGGCACGATCTGTTTCTGGAAGCACGTGAAGAATGAGGAGTGTGGTATTAGTTTTTGCTTTGTGGATTTCGTAGAAGTTGAAGATCAGTACTTGATGACTCATAGCTTAAGATATATTTGCTTCTGATTACATGAGATCTCTTTTTTTTTTTTTTTTATCGATACCCTCTTTCTGTTCCTGTTGGTAGATGTAAAGATCAATTTGTGATTTGATCTTCTGCTAAAGCTAACAATTGAGAAGTAGCTCCATGTCTTAAGATGAAACTGGAATTTTTTGAGTGGTTGAAAGGAGGTAGAAAGCTTTTGCTATTGCTGTGTTGGATTGTGTAATCAGGAGATTGTGTTACTGGGTTTATGTTTGAACGCTTGACCAGATTAACTTATCAGACTTGTTTGTAATTGGTTTTATAGGTGAAGATCAATTCTTCGGTGGTGGATCTTTATGTACAAGTTCTATCGACTTGGATCGTTTGTACTCGATGGGTTCCAGTATGGACATATACTGCCCTCCCCACAAGCGGGCTCGCGTATGTGGCCCCTATGCCGTCAGCTCTTACGAGTATGAGGGGGAACATCTATCTTCCATCGAGGAACTCCCGGATGAATGCCTCTTTGAGATCTTCAGACGGCTTCCCAGCGGTAGAGAAAGGAGCTCCTGTGCCTGTGTCTCCAAGCACTGGCTTTTCCTTTTGAGTAGCATGCGCAGAACTGAAATATCAGGTGAAGTCGATAACTCAGCAAAGGAGGACAAAGAGATGAAGACTTCACCGTCTGGTGATGTTGAAATGGTTTCGTGTGATGCAAGTGGAGGACTTGAGGGAGATGGGTACCTCACGAGGTGCTTGGAGGGGAAGAAAGCGACGGATGTCAGACTTGCTGCTGTAGCAGTGGGAACTAATGGTCGTGGCGGTCTCGGGAAGCTTTCAATCCGGGGGACCAGGTCTACTCGTGGAGTCACAAACATTGGGATATCCGCAATTGCCCGTGGCTGCCCTTCTCTTCGGACTCTTTCTTTGTGGAATCCGTCTTCAATTGGGGATGATGGTTTAGTCGAAATAGCCAAAGAATGTTGTCTGCTGGAGAAGCTTGATCTTAGCCATTGTCCTTTTGTTTCCAACAAGGGTCTGATTGCTATAGCAGAAAATTGTCGAGATTTGATTTCTTTAAACATCGAATCTTGTCCAAAGATTGGGAATGAGGGCCTAGAAGCTATAGGAAGGTGTTGCCCTCGGCTGCAATCAATCTCCATTAAAGACTGCCCTCTAGTCGGAGATCATGGAGTTGCAAGTTTGGTATCTTCCGCTTCTTCTGTCCTGAGCAAGATAAAGCTTCAGGGATTGAATATAACAGACTTCTCTCTTGCAGTAATTGGGCATTTTGGCCTGGCTGTCACTAGTCTTGTCCTTGGCGGTCTTAGAAATGCGAGTGAGAAGGGCTTTTGGGTCATGGGCAATGCTCAGGGTCTCAAGAAAGTGTCAACCTTGACAGTTGCCTCCTGCCACGGAATCACGGACGTGAGTCTAGGGGCCATTGGAAAGGGTTGCACAAACTTGAAGCAGATGTGCCTCCGTAAGTGTCACTTTGTATCTGATTCTGGGTTGATAACTTTTGCAAGGGCGGCTAGTTCTCTTGAAAATCTACAAGTTGAGGAATTGGACAGGATCTCCTTGGGAGGAGTTATTGGTGTGATCTCAAACCGTGAAATGAAGCTGAAGTCTCTATCTATTGCTAAGTGCATGGGAATTAAGGACCTTCTACAAGGATCTTTGATGCTCTCGTCTTGCACATCTCTTCGATCATTATCGATCCAAAATTGCCCAGGATTTGGCAGTGCTAGTTTGGCCATGGTGGGAAAGTTGTGCCCTCATCTGGAGCACATCGACTTAACCGGCCTTTGTGGAATAACAGATGCTGGGCTTTCCCCTCTTCTGGAAAATTCAGAGGCAGGACTTGTGAAAGTTAACCTCAGTAACTGTCTAAACATCACCGATGAAGCAGTTTCCACCTTGGTCCGGCTACATGGAGGGACCCTTGAGCTGCTTAACCTTGATGGTTGCAGGAAAGTCACGGATGCAAGCTTGGTGGCAATCACAGATAATTGCTTGTTACTCAACGACCTCGACATGTCAAAATGCAGCATTACTGATTCGGGTGTCTCAGTCCTCTCCTCAGCTGGACACCTCAATCTACAAGTACTTTCTTTGGCTGGTTGTTCAATGGTCTCAAGTAAGAGCGTGCCTTTCTTGAAGAAGTTGGCTGGGAGTTTAATTGGCCTGAATTTGCAGCACTGCCGTTCCATCAGCAGTAGCATGGTTGAACTGCTAGCAGAGAGCTTGTGGAGATGTGATATCCTCTCCTAGTCAAGAAAATGAATCAAAATGGTCATCGACCGGTTGGCCCGGTAGTGATGTGAGAAAGAATAAGGTAATAGCTTTAGGATTGTGATGGGCAGCAGCAAGTTTAAGAGTAGGTTTTTTAGGCCGTTTAGTCTTGTCGGGATGGACAATCAGTGGCTTGGTTGTTTTCCAGGGAATTTTTGGCAAACTAGTACACCACCTATACCCTCTTTTTTGCAAGCTTTCGGGTCTGAGAAGGCTTGTTGTAATCGTTTTCCTTCCGATTTTGGAGGGCCGCCTCTTTAGTGGCCATTGTTCCTGGAGAAGTCAGTCATCAAGTTCCTGAGATTATGTTTCCTGCTTGTGGATATCTTGTGCTTGACAATGTAAGGTCTGTTCATGTACTGCTGGTTGCTCTTATCCAATGTTTTAGCTATGTCGAGCATTTCGTGTATTCATTTGTCTTATATAATTTTTCTTTTTGAGTCTGATCTTGGTGAAAAACCGGTCATCTCCGTTCTTATTTTCTCATTCTTTGTCCTTCCCTGCCTTCTTTGTGAAGTGCCTGATGGATTCGCTGGATTTAACGTGCTAATATTACTCCGTCATTAATCGAGAAAAATGGGATTAATCTCATGGTTCTTCGCTTTGTCCAATGACTGAGACGCCTTAGATAATCTGTGATGGGCTTGTGTCGTTGCTGTCATCTGTACTTGGAGAGTATCTCCAAGCAAAGACAGTCATCACTGCTCGTGCAATTCAAGTTAAGTTTGGCTTTGGAATCTCTCTAAAACCGATACATTTCATTGGCAAATACTAAGTAGCAACAAAAAGAGCCCTGGTGCTGGACAAGGTGCAGTAAAACCAGTCTTTAGGGTCTTGCATTTTAATCCGAGCCCCACAAACAGAACCCTAATGCTGCAACGCACTTACATTAGTTCAAACTCCAGGGGGTTCAAAGTTGAGACACCCGTTATTCGACAGTCTAATCCCTCATCCCCCTTGTCCTGCCGTCGAACCTAGCCGAACACCACTTGATCTCTATCTTGCAAAGTGTCCTAAACCAAATCAGGATTGTCCATGTTGCCCTTACACCAGCTCCTACAATGGATGGAAGAATCCATCCCTACGACATATCGACCCCACGCAAATGTGACATTGTGGATCATTTCAAAATATGCCAACTTATTAGATACATATCTTATCGAGACAGAGATTCTATTAGTGGTATTGAGGAAAAGGGTTAGAATAGAGCCGACTCTCGTCACGGCTCACCATTTAGCTTCAGTGAGTCCGTATTATTTTCACCAATCAGCTTCGTTTGCCTCTTTTTGCTCGCGTTACCTTGACTGCGATAGTGAGTTACCACCTTTTAAACTCTAAATGGAGGATGCAGCTGGACAGTGCACACAAGCAAATGCTGGTGAAGATTAGAACACTTCCCACATGTAGAGCACGTAAACTATTTTAAACCGCAAGTGGAATAACAGTATCCTGAAGTGTTTTCCTGAAGAATTTGAAGACTCATATCGAATGACATAATGCAGCAAAGCCTACAAAATTAGCTAAGCGAACCATTCAAAATTCTGCCTCCGAAGAGAACAGAATGCCAACGGCATTCAAGGTCTTTCTAGCGAAGATGTTCTAGACTTGACGTATGATGACAGACCTGCAATAATTCGAACTTGTGAGCTAATTCTAGGCCATACCAGGAAAATTGAATCCGTACAAAAAGAGAAATACGCTCGCACCATTGAGTAGAAAAAAGTCTCTATGTATCTTGCGACTTGAGATAGTCTTGGATTGCTCGTTTGACATAGCTTCATCTGAAATCAGAATCCCAAGGCCTACGACCATAAGACTGTAGATGATGATTCTCAGGTCAAGAAACAAGCATTATGCGCAGCGTAATGATTTTGTCACCATATAGATCATCAAAAATCAATTATATATACAGTATAAGGCCTGCTCCGGCAAGCTGTTGCCTCGACTTGCAAGTTGGTTGCACCTCTACGCTGTCTGCTTAATTGATTTACATTACATCAAGAAACTAGGATCTGCAACTCGTCGTTCTAAGCAGACCAGGCTTGGTGTTACCCTCTGTCGGCTTCCATATGATATGCTGAAGTTTTGCACAGAAACTCTTGTAGAACTGTAGAGTGAGACGAAAGAATTTAGTTCATGCTCGGTGCTGAAAGAGAAGCTACTAAAATGACTTTCAAGATTAGGAACTCGAGAAACTTTGAGGAGGTCTTTTAAGCTATTAAGGAAGGTTGACTGGGATAGATTTTGGATAACAAGTTTTTTAATTTTCTAAAGTTCACCTTATGATATTCGAGAGTATCTCCAGCGGCCTTCCTAACATCTACCATGAAGAGGGATGGTGCCACTTCATAAACCTACAAATGATAAAGGATCTCAAACGGATGATGCCTCCATACCTTAGATATTTCAAATGAAGAAATGCATACATCGATCTCAAAATTTACCTCGATGACAGCTGCAAACTGGCCAGCTTTATTTGCAGACAATCCTTCAACTCTCGTCTGTGAAGAAAACATATCACTTGAATGAGACTGGATAACACTGAATAGACATTTTCACAGCACATGCTTCGCTCAAGACAAGACTTAAGTCAATTTTCTTAAACAAACAACTCATATCCTTAATACAGAGAAGTCGAGCCTGTCCAACTATAGAACATTTCATCAGATTAATGTTCACCGTCTAGTTCACAGTTATCCAATATAGTATATGAAAAGGGATGTTCTGGAAAACGCTTTTGCTACAAAAGCATGAACTCATTTTAGAAAGTTTTATAGATATTTGATACTTCATAATCCAGTGTGAGGTCAAATTTAAATTCATTCTTCAAGCACCGAAAGGACAGTAAACCATTTTGGATGAATCAAAACAAATTACACTGATACCTTAAAATTACGTGTATGGACCTTGAGAGCCATTGACTCTGCCACTGCTTCAATAGATGAGATGATCACTTTTGGGGGTTTCCGGGAGACAAAACGAGTTTGTCTCTTTATGTAATCCTACACAAATGAATGGTGATGTGAGAGAGAGAGAGAGAGAGAGAGAGAGAGAGAGAGAGAGAGAGAGAGTTCTTCGTGTGCAGCCTATCCGGATTTATTGCTAACCATGAATGAACCTCATGGATCAGCATGCGTAGGAGTTATAAGTCAGTTAAATAGGGATTTAAAGTCAAGATGTTACCAACTGCGCAACTAAAATGCAAGAAATATTTAACTTAGAGAGAAGTTCTGACAATCAATCAACAGCATCTTGTCTGCCTTCCTGATCATTATACTGCAATTTTTAGTCAATGCTAAAAAATTCACAGATTTAGCACTGAACAATAACAGTCAAGGTTCTTATTCACCACACAATTTTGATCAATCTAGATCTCTAGTTACACATTGGTTTTCTTTAGTTTCCTTCTAATTGCTGATTCTGCCAATAAAGTAAGCAAACAGAGAGATAATCTACACAATGAGAAGAAAATTTTGGTTTCCGTACTATAATTAACCTTGAATTTAAGGACTATGCAGATCCAGATGATTTATAATCACAGGTGTTGCAAAGAACAAAGCCGCCTACAAACAGTATTCGAGCAATCTGATTTATGTTTTTCATACCAGCAGAAAATCATGAAACTATGATATCAGAGATTTTATAAGGGCCTAGAGGCTAGAACTCATGGAATATCACCAGTGAAAGTGCCAAGCAACTTCACTCTAGAAATATTTATTAGGATAGAAAATAACCGCTGGGAAAACAAAATTCAACCTGCTGCCGGTCAAATAGTGATGATAGATTTAATCCCTGAGATAATGCGATCATCTCAAACGCATTCATTATCAAAGGACCACCATCTTTGGATTCTGACTGCTCATCTACATATTGCTCCTGCAAATTACCAGCAATAATCAACAAACCAAAAACAAAAATATCAAAGGTACTGGAAAAGCCAACGGACTGCAATTCCTCCAAAAAGTTGCTATGTTTACAACACTGCATAAAACAACAAATGAACCTAAAAATGCTGGATATCTGAGTTATTCAGGAATGTTGCACAAACCTTAATGTCATCAAAGACAGCACGGACATCATCTAAATTAACTTCTTCATCTTCCTTATGTCTTACTGGCAAGTAATTTTTTCGGAACCATGAATGCTTTCTAATTCCTTCAATACCAATGCGCTGTCAAGAAAATTAGTGATATGTCAAGCTTGAAAACATCATTATTCAGACAGCCAAGATGAGCTCAGGAAATTGAGATCCTCTTAGCTTATTTTTTTGTCTAGCAATTTTTGCAGTCAATTGCGATGTCGTAACCTGTATATTTCTGGTAAAAGTTCTGTCGGTTTATCTAAAGCAGGGTGTATGGTGATTACCACTTTCACTACCTAAAGCACCCGACTTTGATGTGATAAAGTAACTACTTACAGTTCTGGGATTGGGATCAAGTATTCTTTTGATCAATGACGTCGCCCCCAGAGAAAACCAAATCGGACATACAAATTCTGCAGCAGTTATCTACACATAAGCAGGAGATTAGAAACTTCCAAGTATATTCCTGTTCTAAATTCATGAACCAACATCAACAAAAAGGTTAGAAAAGAAAGAGAGCTGCGAAATCACATTTTCTCCTAGTATGCAAGACGAAGAAGACAGAAAACTGCATCAATTAATACATAGGATACCAACAAACACACATGCACATGTGAAAAACGAGCCTTGACAATATGTGTGCGAAAAGACAAGGGTCATTCACAACTCCCCGGGCAACATTCCATTGGGTAGAAAGTTAATGAAAACATAGATACAAGCAAGAAAAACTAGAAAAATCATGAAGGATTTTGAGAAACCTAAAGAATCATCCACAACCAGCAGGTGCAACATTCCAACAAAAATCTTACACGTAAATTATCTCAATACTGTGCACCAACATCTGATCCAGAGATTAAACACTGAACAGGTAATTACTTTTGCACAGTATGGGCATTGCTTCAAGGAATCATCCATTAATTTCCCTCATTCATTGATAATTAAGAAGAAAAGGAAATGAATTTCAAAAGCCACATGGAACTAGAAGAACAAGCTTGCAATAAAAAGTAAAAAAAGAACCTTCTTGTATAGTGTTGGAAGATCTGTCTCATCAAATGGAAGATATCCAGCCATTAAAACATAAAGAATGACGCCACATGACCATATATCAGCTGCTGAACCATCATAACCCCGCTGACCGAGAACCTGAAACAGATATTTTAGTGGGCTAAGATGCAAATATTTGAAATTTAAAGGAAATGAACAAGTTTGTGCCTTCTGACAGATGCTTTATCCCATGACCCAAAAAAATTGCAGGAATCCTATTCTCGCTGTGGAGGAGGAAGTTCAGAGTTTTCCACTATCATGGTTGCCAAATGAGAAGCACACATGCAATTTCAACATTTGTCTTGGCAGTGAACAGATTGAAAAGGAGAGAAACTCGAGACCCCTTCATTCAATCCAACTGTCATACATATTCAAGATATACAGGTAATCCCATAAAAAGTAATTGAGGTTCTCCATTTTCTAGCGCATTTAATGGTTTCTATTCACAATGGACTGTAATCATCTACATGCGAAATGTTCAAGATTACAGAAAAGCACGAGGAACATCAAACGCAATGTCAGTTGTCAGCTGTACCTCAGGAGCAACATAATTTGGGGTTCCACAAGTTGTATGAAGAAGTCCATCACCCTGCTCCTACAAAAATCAAAGAAAATCAATCTCACAGGTCAACTAACTCTTGCACATAAAAGTGCACATACCATCGTGCTTACCTGAAGGGGCAATGCACTCAATCCAAAGTCAGAGACTTTTAAGTTTCCATGACTATCAAGAAGAAGATTTTCAGGCTGTGTCAAGAGAGAGGAGGAAGAAAAAAATTAGGAAGAGATTTGGCTCAGAAAGCAGCAATATTGCTGCAGAGTTGCGAAGCTAAGCACCTTCAGGTCCCTATGATAGACGCCCTTCCTATGACAATGTGCAACTGCATCTATTAACTGCTGAAAAAACCGTCTAGATTCATTTTCAGGAAGCCTTCCCTGGTGAACCTGATAAGTTAAAATCAAATTAATAGAAAGGAACTTCTCAATAAAACATAACCGTAATTGATCCAGCAAATCCTCCTAGTGGTTGAGAGATTAGGCAAAGCCGAGGGTGAAAGAACATTGATTAGAAACCTAAGAAATTGTCTAATGATTTATGGGGATTTACTCACTCCCAGCTTAATCTTCCTAGCCAAAAGATCATTTCACTGCACCAGCTCTTGATAGAACCTATTAAATAAATAAAACTAGTTCTTTCACAAAAGGCCAAGCAGAATGAGGACAAACAATTTTTGGCCTCACGTCCGAAATACTTACAATTTTATCATATAATTCTCCTCCAGAAACAAACTCAAGAATAATGTATATCTTGGACGGGCTTGCCAAAACCTGGAATCCAGAAGATATGAGGGGAAAATGAAATTAGTTACGGGCAGTGGCCACACTGAACTAACACTGTGACTAAAGAAAGGTAATCGTCGATTTCAATTTTTGAACTTCAAGGAAACAAAGATGATACATCATACCTCATGCAATCTGACTATGTACGGATGTCTGACAATCTTCATTATGGATATCTCTCTTTTGATCTGAAAACAATGTCAAGGGAGGAAAAAGTGAAGGTCATTTATAGTTCGAAGTGAAGCCAAAGCCAAAATGAATTATGGCCCTAGGATAATGGTTTAAGCACAACAAAAGATTTAACCTGGACCTATCACAATCTTGATTCTTAAAAAACTTCTACCCTCTTTGAAGTTTGAACTACATCATGACAAGCTTAAGCTGAGCACCTGATCAACCATTCTGTGCTTAAGAATGGTGCTTTTAGCCAAGATTTTCATGGCCACAGGCTCTCCATTCTCCGTGTTCTGTGCAAATTTGACCTTGGCAAAAGTACCTTCACCTACTGTCCTCCCAACCTGATACTTCCCCACCTTTCTTGTCACCATTTTGGCATGCTCTTTCAACTCCGTCCACACAAACCCACTGCCTTCCTCCAATTTATTGTCCAGAAAAGCTGGAAATCTGTATGAAAGATCCGCCGAAGCAGCTCTATCAGATACCTAGTAAAACCCAGAAAATAAAACTGATCTGAGCATCGATCACAGCATTTTCCAACTAAATCACGCAATCTGAAATCTGAACTCCTGACCTCAGAATGTCCAGCGAAAAGAAAGCAATCGAAACATACGGCGATTAGCTTATCTAGCCGACCCAGAACTAAATTGACACAATGACAATGCCTAACAAGCTTCAATTATATCCACAAACAGCACCGACCCTATAATCTGACAACAAAGAACTTAATTCTCCGTCCTGGAGCAGGAACACTCGGTACTCCACCCAGATCACGCGCCAGCCAATTTCGCGCTCGACCCTCCACAGAACCCGCTCTCATTCAGACACGCAAGCATCAAACATCCACGCGAAGCAGCAACAAGAAGAGCCGCACGACAACAAAGAACACGCGAAGGAAAAGCACCCACGAAGGATCAAGAACCTGGGGCGCAGCGCCCGACCAAGATTCTCCCCCGCGAAATTCAACGGATTCCCACTTCGACCCACCAAGCAGAATCGCCCCCCACGTATCGGAACGCGCGCAAACTCCGGCGAGCGAGGCTCAGAGAGAGAGAGAGAGTTGAATCGAGCGAGGTTTCGACAGCTCAAGAACGGTGGACCAATCTCGTGGTGTGCATGCAACGAAGAGGAAGGGAGGGAGGAACATAAAAAAGCACATGGCGCACGACCCCCGGCAAGCAGCGACCGACTCATTAACATCGCGATTTCAACATTAAAAACAAAACAACAATTGCCTTAATTTTGATCACGTCAGTCAATCATGATCACGAGGAGAAATTATGCGCGCTCGAACTTTGCCATGCATTTCCGACCACAAAACGAAGAAAGAACTCGCCATGTACGTCACGTGGGGCACCGTTCGAAAGCTTGTTGAGGAGGCGACGTCTCACGCGTGTGCCATCGGATGTACTAACGATGTTTGTCCTGCGACCTAATAATAAAGCTGGACCAAAAGAGATCGTGTGATGCAAGGGCGCTGCTTTTTTTCGAAGTGGGAAACTTTTTGTGCGTGTGTGGATGGAAAGGCCCTCGTGGCCTTTTCGCGCGATTGGTCCTTTGGAGACAAAAAGAGATGCGTGTGTCCATTGGGCCATTTCACGTACGTATAGTTCGCACCACGCACACATTTTCGTGAACGTGTCACGGCGTGAACCGGTGACCCGGAAGATTGTATTAGATGCCGTTTCACGGAGATGGCGATGAAAGGCCTTGTAAAATGTGGATGGATTCGTACGAATTGATAAGGGGGTTTATGGAGGGTCATTCGTTGCTTTTGGGTGGGAAAGAGAATGGAAAAGTGAGCGATATGGAATTCAAAGTGCCAACACTAGGAAACCGTCGTTGTCCGCGGTGTGAATTGCAGAAAAGATAGATTGCGGGAAAGTAAAGATGAGTTTCGAATTTTACAGTTGATTGGGAATTTTAAAAGAATGCAATTTTGGTGTTTATAATCCGCGATGGATGGTTACCTACGAGCGGCTATTGGATTTGAACGAACACATAATATCCTAATCTTATTTGCGGTTACAAAAAGTTAAGCTATATCCACAATCTCCTATTTCTGGCAACGATTAATCCACTACTTGGCAGTTACATAACGGTGCCGATGACCTCGTCGACTGGCGAAGGTTTTTGTCCATAACCTATGATGTCTTATCATTTTACCGACGAGTTGTTGAATTCCTCCAAATTGTCGATTATTCAATTTATTGACTATTATTTTCACCAAACTCTGTTCTCATCGACTATATCTGTTATTATTCAATAACAAAGAAAAGTTGGTCATTTTTTTTATGTCAACGACTACATAACACATAAAGTCACTTTGCCTTTTTATTTTTTTTCCTTCATTTTGCCAAAAGAAATTTGACACGCTGATATCGAAACCATATGCCAGAATATGCAAGCGCTTGGCTCAATTCACATTCCATACGTGAATTTATGTTGATGAAGTTACTTATGCTATCGTCGATGTCTCTTCTTCATTTTAATCATATAAAAAAATGCGATTTATGGTGCATTTTAGTAAATCCCTAGCGACAAGACTAGTTGGGTCATCGCGACTAGTGGGATTTGGATCGATCCAATCAATTTCCAAACATTTCGGACTACAAAATCGTGTGGTCAGGCATGGAAGCTGATAGCGGAAAGCAATACAAACCAATTGTCAACCCGCATTTGTTTAAAGGATTAGAAAGCTGTGTGATTGTGATTCAAGACGATCCTGCCAAACCATCATGGGATCTTTGAAATAGCCACTCTCTTCTTGTCTCGACTCAAATCAATTTGGAGGTGCTTTTGCGTTGGAGAAGCCTCTAGAGTTTATCTCA
Source organism: Syzygium oleosum (assembly GCF_021117445.2). NCBI lineage: Eukaryota > Viridiplantae > Streptophyta > Magnoliopsida > Myrtales > Myrtaceae > Syzygium > Syzygium oleosum. The sequence goes on from NW_026607528.1 coordinate 322,790, forward strand.
TTAATTAGTATAATCCGTGGCCTCAATCATTGCTTGTATGTCATTTCCTAATTTATCTTTTGGGTATGGACTCTAGTGCTCGTACCTTAAGGTCTGATCATTTGGCTCTTTTCTTTTTGCAACGATGGGAGTGTCGGAGGACATGTCGTGTTGGGAGATTGATGGTACCGAGAAGGGTCAAAAAGATCTTCAGATGGGACGATTTGAAAGCGCTCAAGAGAAGGATCCGAAGTTACCCTTTTTGGGTAGGTAGATGATAAGGGTGATCGGGTTCTGAGCGGTTCGGTTCCCGACTAAGAATCAGGAATCGGAACGGAAGGATCGGTTTTCAATTTCGGAAATCAAGAACTATACCAAACCAGTGAGAACCAGGAATAGGACTACACCGACCGGTGCGGTCCGGTTCCTAGATGGGCCAATAGAGTCGGTAGCCTATTCAGTTTGTTTTTAATTATCATTAATATTCAAGATGAAATTGAGGATGTTCTTAATAATCAATGCGTTTCTACATGCAAAGATTATTCCAATTTGCGGTCAAATTTGGTTGGAATGAGCAACTACTGTTGTGTCTTGATTTGTTATTATCATTTTACTCAAGTGTATAAATAAACAAGAAAATATCACCAAAAATCCCAAACTATGCCACTTGTGACAAATTTACCCTGAACTTTTTTTTGTGACACGAAAAATCCCAAACTATGCCACTTGTGACATATCTACCCCATAATACTTAGGCCCAAGGGCATTTTCGTCTTTTTCCTTTTTCTATTTTTTTTTTCATTTTTTTTCCTTTCTTCTCTCTTCCCTCCGTCGGCCATGGAGGAGGGAAGTTGGCGAGGGCGGCCCTCGCCGGCGTTGGGGTTGGGCGAGAGTCACCCTCGCTTGGGCGGGTGAGGGCCAGGTGAGGGCTGCCCTCATCAGCGTCAAACGAGAGCCGCTCTCGCCTGGGTGGGCGAGGGCCAAGCGAGGGTAACCCTCGCCCGCCCAGGCGATGGCGACTCTTGCCCGACGCCGGCGAGGGCCGCCCTCATCGGCTTTCCTACGCCATGGCCGGCGAAGGGAAGAGAGAAGAAAGGAAAAAAAAAAACAGAAAAAGGAAAAAGACGAAAATGCTCTTAGGCCAAAGTATTGTGGGGTAAATATGTCACAAGCGGCATAGTTTGGGGTTTTTCGTGTCACAAAAAAAAGTTCAGGGTAAATTTTATCACAAGTGACATAGTTTGGGATTTTTTGTGGCAGTTTCCCTAAATAAACATAGTTGCTCTAGTCTTGAAGGGCTTTCTTTTGTGAAATGGGAGATAAATTAGGGTTTTTATACAGATTTTTAAGAAATAAAAAAATTAATAAATTAAAAAAAAAATCAGCCCGATTTGGGTAGGTGGTTCCACACTCGAAACTGGGAACCGGACCAAAATTATGAAACTAAGAACTGGAAATCGGACTAGTGCCCCTAGGAACCACCTAGAACCGGCTGGTCCTGTGCAGGCGATTCTCAATCTGGACGGTTCCTTTTGCTTACCCCTACTAGATGATGAATTCAAAGCAATGATGGAATTTACATACAATAAAGTAAATATAGCATAATTTCAAGCGTATGTTGCACGCAAAACATTGATGAGGTTCATTGCCAGAACGGACTTATAAAGCATCCGACTAAATCTCATCGAATCGAGGCAGTTTTTTTCTTCCGTTGGCTGTGTCGCCAAGAGTCTAGTGCCTCAATTTCTCGACTCCTATGGAAAAACATGCGAATATTTTGGCCGATCCCGACAATTTCCCTATCCAAATATTTGGCCAAATTAGCAAATTAACGATGCCATGATTTTGCTTAGAGCGGTTTAAGCAAGCTGTCTAATCGAGAATCGATGTCCAAATTGCGTAGATAGTCACACTTACACACTTATGTGGTCTTATTGCTTAAAACAAAAGGAACACTAATTATAGAGGAGAAAAAGTTATAGCTTTCTGGCAATACACAATTAGGGAAGCTTATCCAAAAAATCATTAATTTATTGTAAGGATATCAATTCAATGCTAAATTTTTTAATTTGACAAATGTAATCCTAAATCTTTTGAATTCTATGTAATTCATTTGACTAATTTAAACCGAAAATCACTAATATAGTGATCTAGTTAGGGCTGGCCGTCCTACCTTAACATGTACAACTTCACTAAAAAAAACATCGTTTTGAGAAATTTTATAAATTGTTTTACTTCCTTTTTTCTTTCTTTCTTTTTTTATTGTACATGGTCTCCTTCTTCTTTCTCTTTCAAACTTTTTACTATTCTGATTTTTTTTCCTTTCCTCACTGTTCATCGTCTTTTTATGCCGCCCCCACCATTGGCGTGGGGCGGCATATGAACGTAATGTCTTTTTGGTGATGAAGTGGAAAGAGATGAAGACATAATGAACAATGGTATGGACAAAAGAAGGAAAAGAAAACTAAAAAAAATAAAATTCAGAATTCTTTTTAAAAAATTACAAAAAGATGTCGTTTCGATTAATTTCTTCAATGTCCATCATCAATCGTGCTACTACACTAACTAGACCGCCACGTCGGCTATTTTCAACCTAAAGTGCCGGATGAAAACTGTTCATAACTACGTTAGTCAAATTGAAAAGTTCGAGACCAAATTGAAATCTATAAAATAGTTTATGACTTGTTGGGTAATTTTCCTTATGATTAAGAAATGCATCTATTTTGGCACTTTGGCACTTGACAAGAGGCCAAATAGACCGTGGTTTTGATTAGTGGAGACCATTGGTAGCCTTTGAAATCGATCATCATGCCCAATTATTTTTAGATCCATACGAAAGGTTCATGAATTTTTTATTACATCTATCGATAATGGAAAAGTTCTTTTGACACGAAGAAAATTAACCTCACGAAACGCGTAAAGAATTGGTTGAAATAGCTAATTTATTTGGCCATCTCTCGTAATAGTCTGCCAAAAGATATCAACTCAAAGTTTATAATACTAAAAAGAATCATCCTTAGTGACAATTACTTTGAACTGTACACTCCACAAGCATGCAATCGTGACCCAAGAGACACTTGTGTTCGGCGGTACCACGATGAGTGGACCTTGAGATCAGATTCCAATTCCACTTGGTTGCCTGGCCAGCACTGAGTTCTGAATCATTGGCCACTTGAGTATACATGGAAAAACTACCAATCATCCTTAAACCAATCAATCAAGATCATCAATCAAATAGGTTAAAAGCAGGCTATAGTAACCTAGGACTAAGTTGAATCACTTTATCATCTAGATTTGAAATCACGGCAAACGTCAGAATCTCTACAATGCTTCATAATCTATTATTCCATGAAGAAACAAGACCAAGTAAACCACAAGGAGATGACTGATGCACTTGTTAGCAGAATATCCAATGAGCTAGTTGACACTGATTGACGTCCCGAGAACTTGAGCTGAAATCGTATCGACCCAAGTGTTGGTGTTAGTCCAGATCTTCGATGTAATTATAACCCCGCCATCCACTCCCACATTTAGACCAATCCGGCTGTCTTAGGAGGAGGTGTAGGAACGCTCTTTTTTCAAAGTTACCGATTGAGAATATCCGATTCTATTCGTGGGGATCTTCCAAACTAGAGATAAGATATATGTGATTCAATAGATTCCTCTTTATCCCGTCCTTTGTTATCCGATCCAGAAAAGCAGACTAAAGACAGCCAACTTGGCACAATATGGGAATAGCATCAGCATATTGCATCATGCTAGTCTTATTATAATTGAGTTCGTTTTAATTAGGGATCATATCTCACGTGTCCGATCCAATTTTGTGTCATTATCAATGATGCACTATCAATCTACTCTGGGAATCATTAGGAAAGGTGAAAAACCACTCCAAACAACAGTAGCTTAAGAAGCATTACATTGCCTTTCCTGAAAGTCTCTCTGCTAAATCTACCGTAAATTACCAATTTCTCTCGCTTTGGATGACGAGAAGTAGAGTCGACAAGGAGAATGAAATTATTCTATCTGAAGGCTCCCATAGTTTTCTCTATTAAGCACCAAAGCTTGAAAGACTAACTAGGCTTAATCAGTAAAATAATTCTTACAAATGATAGTCATCCATGTATACTTACTCAAGCAACTTCATCTTTAAGCTGCTAGTCAGCTAAGCATGTCTTGTGTGAGTATCAAACATTATGGAAAGGATGGCAATACAGCATTTTCACATTCTTCTTCGGAAAATGAATATGCTCCCCATGATATCAGCCAAAAGCAGACATGAGCCACTCACACACTGTTGAAGAAAGATATAGAAGCCAGACCAAGAGAAAAGTTTAAAAAAGAAATTTCCTCTAAGCTACAGTAGATACCTATTTTTTTTTATGTAGGCAGGTTTTGCAATCTTATATGCTTGTACTTTTGTTCCCTGTTGAAGCATCTCGCACTCTCTGTCAAGCCTTTGGACAGGACAAGCTTCAGAGCATCAACTCCCTCTTGCAAAGCGACGTCAATCTAGTTTGTCAAAGCCATAGGAGATCATATCATCAATATCACTGAGTAATGTTGCATGTTGGTTGAAGATATGGCAACACAACCTAAAGAAAGATTAAAGCGCCTATTATTTGTTTGATATAGTTTTGAAATCGGGGGCATTGTCATGGACTATTATGGAAATAAGGTAGGATTATACATACTACTGAAAAATAGATTTGTATAAGAAAAGGAACATATGGAAGCATTATCAAAACCTGTCAAAACTTCACAGTAAGAGAAGCATCAATTATTATCATTTAATATCACTGGATAGCAATGCTTTTGTTTATCTAACATGTTTCATAGCTGGATCATGTTTTCTTTTGTCCTGTACCTAATGTTCTTTAAAATGGATTAGGATGCTTAGGATATGACTAGTAAGCAATTAAATGCTTACCCGCTCCCTCGCTGTCCTATTGAATTTTTGAAGCAAGAATGCTTTGGGATCCATCTGCCCAGGAGGCCTGCCAATACCTACACACATCCACGTGCACAGAGACGTAAATGATTTACTTCATGAAAGAGGTGGGTAAACTAAACAGTGCCAGAAACTTACCAATTCTCAGCCGAGCAAATTCTCTGTTCCCACGAAAATGATATATTACGCTCTTCAGCCTAATGCAGAGAGAGAGAGAGAGAGGGAGAGAGAGAGAGCAGTGCTTCAGTAACCAGAAGTGCATGAAGCTACTGGGAATCCCATTAGTAACCTCACAAGTCAAAGCAGTTGGTTTTAGTCCTTCAGAATTGCAGGTCATATGAGGCAGTCGAAATTGCACCAACAAGACAACCGAAACTTTCCAGAACACCAGGAAACCAATTTATGTCTCATTAGATTTTATTCATTTCTACATTGTAGAGGTGTAAACCAGGCTTCGCGAACATGCCTTTTTTTTTAAATTTATCCTACATTTATTTAGTTCATGACTGTTTATCCGATTTATTAGCAAAGAACTTGTGATAGGGAGATTCTCACGTGCGTTGCATGCAGCATTGAGTCGGTATTGGTCGCAGGATCTCGGGTCATTCCCAATTTAAGGACGTTTTAGAGACACTTTTGACTTGTTGGGATCAAAGTTGGGCTCGTATGGAAAAGGCCACCATACACACTGACCTTTTCTTGTGGGCTTGAGTGTTTTTTGTTTCTTTTTGCCATTTGCAAGCGTGATGTTGACTCATTTCCTTATGACACTTAGATAATATGTCAGTGCCAGTGGCCTTATGATGTGAGGGAACCTAACCAACCGTCTATCCATTTTGCTTCACCAAGAATGCCAAGTGGAAAGATCCCATACTTGGCCCTCTCGTTGATACACCCGTGTGTCCATTCATGTGAGTAGGCAAAATTTGCAATAAAGAGTTTCCGATAGTATGTTGCTTGTTGCTTGCCCCCATCTCCTGGAGCCTCCAAGTCAAACTAGCACTCTATGCTTGGCATCCAAACCAACTAGATATGTATATTTCTTCTCTCATGCCCAATCTACTTTAGTCCAACTATGAATGTTTCCAATATATCCCTAGAACCTGGGTGTAACGCCTCTGCACAAGTCATTCCATTCTAGAAACTCTTGTACATACCTTAGAAGTTCCCAGCAACTACTGAGTAATAGCCAACCATTCTGTACATGTGGGTTAAGATATCCCTCTCTGTCGCCACCACGTCCCATATTTAGTTTTTATTCCCAAAAAAACCCCCGGTATAAGAACACTGTAGTTTGAGAGTGCTAAGTTGCACAGTATTCATCCTCCAGGAATCTAGAGAATAGTTGGTCAGTCAAGAGAAGCTACACTAATGACAGAACGACAGTATAATTCAAGGTCTCATGACACTGTCATAACTTGAACATGAAAAACTAGCTGTAAGCATGCACGAAAGGTGTGCTCTGCAGGCTATCCAATGTATTTAGCACAACAAAGACGTACTGAACAGCAACTAAAGATGGCTATCTAATGTAATCTCTAGTCCTTACCCATTGTGACTTCCATGACCACCTTTAAGTTGAAGCCGAAGCACCCCACATGGCAAGTCCATGTCATCATGAAACTGAATAAAGATGACCAATTGTTACACAGAAAGAAACTCATTCAATGTAAGTCAATAGACAAAACATCGATATGGAAGAGCAAATTACCACAAGCACCCGATTAAGAGGCAGCTTATAATAAGCAGCTAGAGGTCCTGCCTGCAATGAAACGAAGCAAACACATGCTGCATTACTACTGGGTCTGGATGAGCACTACTTGCCACAATTGCCATCCAATAATGCCATTATAAACATTCAACCTTCCATATCATGCACCTCCAGAAAGCTTCAATGGTAAAAATGTCTAACATAAAATTGTACTAGGAGCCAAATTTAACTTTTATCATTCATGCATGATTTCATCAAAGCATGTCATAAGTTTTTTTCAACAGAAAAAACAGATCTCGAAGACTTTGGCATGAAATGCAATGGTTATTCAGAGCCGACTAACTGATACACTTCAGAGACCAAGATTTTTGCTATGTTGTACAAGTAAACAGTAGAAAACCATGAAAGATAGAATCCAGAAGCCTTATAAAAAAAAGAGATAATCTATCTGCTCAAATGACAAGGAATAAAATGACTCTGGATAGATTTCGTCCACATGGCCAAGATTTGAGCAAAGATAAACTTACTCAGAAACATTTTTGAAAAAGTTTTACCATCAATAAAAGTCCCACTAATAACAACATTAGTTCTTTAAACTTCCCTCTTTTATTTCTCCATGTGAAGTGACTTAGAAAACCAACACTTCGATTTTCCGACCGACTTGTAATACAATGACCAGCAGGCATTGAAGTTGGACAGCTAACAAGTCCATTCATCAGCACAAAGTAACATCAATCAACAGAATTTGAAAACCTCAAGAGGAATGCAAACTCCCCATGATATCATTTGTTCTTAGTGTCAACATAATCTTCATTTCGACCATCATTTATGATGTACAAGTCCTCACTAAAATTTACGCAATCCCCATACAAAACAGAATACTTCATGTAAGGGATTTCATTCTGTTTGATTCTACTTCTACAACTTTTAGAACCCCGGTATTCTCCTATGACTTAACCATCTCTCACTTAAGCCGGTCCATCTTACAAAGGGCAGGAAAATCAGTTCGCAATTCAGCTTAATAAGGATTCCAAGTAGGGAAAAAAATCATCAAGAACGGCTTACCGATTCGCCGCTCAGATTCATGTAAGTCTGAGGCTTTGCGAGGAACACAGGGACATCATCAACAAAACCTGCATCAATATTCCATCCACCAAATTAAACGCAAGCCATACAATCCTCACAGAACAGAGCCAAAAAGATGATCACCGGGCACCTGCCTTGCCCGAACATAGCTTTGCAGTGGACCGTGCTCATCGGAATCCCTTGCGATTCGGCAAAAGCATCTATCATTTCAAACCCTACCTGCTTGATCAAAACCCAAACACAGAACTAACGGTTCTGGAACTAGGGATTCCAGGAAAAAGCAAAAAAAGAAAAAAGAAAGAAAGAAAACATATTGTAGTGCACAGTGACTGGGTGCAGCTATGTACATTATGCCTGGTTCCTCTGTACTTATCTCCGGGATTGCCCAAGCCGACGAAGAGCCATGGCCGTGGAGCCCCGGTGCAAAACCAACGTCTAGCAATCACGCTATGCATACAAAGATGTCTCTTTACTTCCCTTCTTTCCCAGGTTTGAGCTGGAGTTTAACGGTGGAAGAAGCAGACAGCAGCTTGCGACAGCCCTCCAAGTAGCCAACTCTGTACTGATCAAAGTCAGACCCCCACAGAACCATAAATTTCCCACGACATCAGGGAAGCATCATCGTCAAAAATCAAATCACCCCACCTAAAAAAAGACACCCAAGAAGCAGCTGCCGATCGCGACACGAGTCTCCGGAACCGGCAGTTTCACTTGGGCATTATCGCAAACACCTGAACTGCAGAGATGAATGCGTTGCATATGGGCAAGAAGATGGAACAAGATTAGAATCAAGACTGTACCCGAACGAAAGAGGCAATGCCAAAAAGGGAGATTGAAACCACCTTCAATCTTTCGTTTCGACGGCGCGTCCACCGTGCCCGGATGAATCTCTTTACCTCAAAAATTTGATTTTGATCTATGTACTTTGGCTGCAGGCATTATTAAGGCACCACATTGATGCTGTCACCGATCATAAATTAATTATTATTTTTTGTTACATTCCAATATTGACTATTGGGGAATGTCTTTTTTTTTTTTGGGGGTAACATAATTTGTAATTTGCGATATTTTATAATACGGTGTTTTTTTAATCGTTTATTGAATTACGATAAAAACGAAATGACTTAATTAAGAAAATATTCAAATATTCAGTGATCGGTAACCATCGCGTCATTAGCTTACGTGGCGTGACCGAGCCTATGCAGCTCCACCCAAAATATGACATGTGTCCTTCTGGTACGGAATACAAAAAATTAAGATCGAAAGCCATCTTTTCTCTCCCCTCTCGTGCACCTACGGAAAGGACCGAGACGAGCAACCTTGATCTCTATCTCCCTCTATGTAACAAATTTGGAAGCCTTTTTGCCAGAACCCTCAAACTCAGCCCCGCCACCGGCATAACCAGCCTCGCAGCCTCTTCCGCTGCAAAATTGTTGGCAACGCACCCGAGCTAGTCGGCGGTTTCTGGGAGTCAGAGCCAGAGCCGGAAGGGCAACGGGGACAAACGCGAAGGAGGAGGAGGACGGAAGTCTCTTGTAAAAGAGAGCTCAAACGTGTGAAAGGGAAAGCCATTCAAATGAATTCAATTGTTACAAAGAGGAGATAGAGAGAGAGGGAGAGAGAGATCGGGCAATGAATGCGAGGTTGCTTGGCTAAGTCCTTTCCGCAAATGCACGGAGGAGAGAGAATAATGGTTTTTGATTTTAATTTTTTTATTCTGGGCCAGAAAACACTTGTCATATTTCAAGTGGAGCAACGTAGGCTGATGACGTGGTGGTTACGAACTACTGAATACTTTCTCGACTCGACAGTATACAACTCAAGGGCTCCGTGCTCCCAGCACACTACATGGACTGCCTTTTTTTTATTATTTATAAAAAAGGCGGGTGGGGAATTTGAATGAAATTCTAATTTCTTATTTGTTTAGAATGATTAATTATTCAGTTGTAAATTTTCTCCAAATATTGCGACCCTAAAGCACTTGATATCCTTCAATAAAGGTGTTCTAATTTTGACCAGTCAACTTATATATCTTTTATTTTAAAAAAAATTGAAATTTAAGGCTCTATTAAATTATAGAGGAAAAGCCATAAGAAAAATAGTAAATGGTTCTTGTTTTTCTCCAAATGGGGTTGACCCACTTTGGCTTTTAGCACAAACAATCTATCCATATGTCAATTTTAATAGTTTTTTTAGGCTTAAAAAAGCCTCCTTTAGGATTCCAAATTTTGAAAAAAAAAAAGTCATCATTAAAAGTGCTCACCAAACCAAAATAGAAAAAAAGAAGAAAAAAGCAAATTGGGTGATTGTTGACACCTAAATTTCGGCGCATCATTTAGTGATTAATTGCATAGAAAATTAGGGATTAAATTTTAACCCCTGAACAAAAATATTACAAATCGCATAGCATAAAATTTTGGTTCATATACATTAACTGCATTTCGCATCGGATCGGCGGTGGTAAGCGAGTTTAAAATTCATCACGTAAATCGAGCTCGGGCACCGAACGAGACTCGGCTCACTCGGAAAGCATGGGTCAAAAATCACACGCAAAGGGGCTTGGTTGTCTTAATTTGAGCTTAAATTAGCCCATTATGCTTAATTAAAGAAAAGCCCAAATTAATTCAGCCCACTTAGAATTAAATTAAAGCCTAAACCTAAGCCCATTAGGACTAGAAAGCCCGGCTAATTGACCTAGATTTACACTATAAATATATGTTTATGTCTCATAATCTGGGGAGGGGGCTCTCATAATTTTTCAGATCGGATTTTTAGAGAGACATACGAGAGCAAGGAGAAAGAGAGAGTCGGTCGCGCATGCGCTCGCCTCACAGTCGCGCCGCCTCGCGACCGCACCGCACAGATAGCTGCTGCTGCTGTTTCGCGACGCCGCCATACCATCGCTGCGCCCAACGCCGCTGCCTGCGAAGCTTCGCACGACCTGCTGCCCCTGAGACTGGAATACTCTGACGCGACGACGAAGCTACTGAATCTGACCCCCACGATGACGCTGCCGTTATTTGTCGACCATCGTTGTTGATGCTCCATAATACACCGCCACGGCTGATTTCTTTCCCAACGACCAGCACAGCCGCACAATCGGAGTCCCAGCGACAGTCCAGGCGAAATCTCCAACCCTCAGTCCAGCATCATCTATAGCTTCCAACCCGTGAGCGACGCTACCACAGGAGACCATGATCTGACACACCACTTAGCCACGATTGAGGAAATAGCAAGCAGTGATAATTGGATTGTTTATTGGCTTAGTCAAAGCAAAAGTCAAGCTTGGAGCAGAGATGCCCAGATTCAAGCTATTTGTATGGTGAGAGCTTGAAACAAAAGAGCGACACACTCAGAAGATATCTGCATCTTGTCTTCGCCGCAAGTCACGACCAAAGGGCGGCCAGACTGAGTGGCCGAGAACTTCCACACTTCGAACTGTCGCAAGCTAGCCAAGGTCGAGAATTGCGAGCCACCGCCGGAAAGCCGCCTGTCCCAGCCTATTGGCCGCTGCCCAGAGACGCCCGCCGCGCCGCCGTTCCCGTCGTGTCACCGTCGCTAGCCGCCATTGTTCCCGACGTCGCGCCGCCGCTCCCGACGCACCGCCGAGCCGCTGCAGATTCAAATTAGGAAAGAAATCTGCAAATCAGGTAATTATCATATCCCGATTTGATTCGAATATTTGGTTGCCTAATTTGTGCTTATTGATATCTAATTTTGCATATTTGGATAATAAGCATCATTCCAATTAGGTTTTTATTTCCTTTTTTTGAAATCTTGGATATCTATTACTTTTCAAATTTGGATAGAATTTAGAATTTTCAAAATCTTTTGAATATATCCAAGATATTTAAGATATCTAAATTTTTTCAAGATGTGATCGATTAGGAAAATTTCCTAATCCGCAACCGCACACGTGGAAATAAATTTATCTATCAGACTTTAGATAGAGTTATTTCCATAGCGGGTATTTCGAATTTTAGGATCGATCTGTCAGGCTTCAGATTGAAACTTAATTCGAAAGATTTAGCGATTATATTTTTTTTACTGGATTTTAATTTCGAATTTCGATAAAAAGAAATACTAAAAATATTACTCTAGAATAGGTTAATTTCTTTAGTTTGAAATTGCATGTTTAGATAATTGGCATTTTTATTTCCGAATTTCATTAAAAAAAATACAACAAAAAATAATATGCCCGTCATTAGAAATAGGTCACGTCGTCGCATGACATATAGTTTGCATGTTAGGTTGCATTAATCGCATGTCAATTTTTTGCACGCCATTACATATAGTTTAGCTTTCCTTTAAATAAATAAAAAAAATCAAAAAAAGAAAATTTCTGCACCTTTGAACTCTAAGTCAGGATTTATCAAAATTGTCAAATTAAGTATTTTTCTTGAAATTGGTACCGAAAGGGCGTTAGGGAATCTAGCGTAACCAAGTCCCCGAATCTATAATTTCTGGTTCGCAGAAATAAAATAGTACTCCCGCTATTTTATTTAGGTTTCTAATCAACCTACCTTAAATGATTAGTGGCGACTCCCATTGAAAATATTTGCATGCTCACAATTGGACCTTAGTTGCGATTTGGTAGAGTTTGGGAGAACTCGAGCTAGGTTAGTTAATTTAATTGATCTAGTAATCCATTAGCCTAAGATCGGAAAATCCGATTTTTTTTTTAGGTTGCGACAGTGATATAGCTGTCGTGACTTCTATGAGAGCATCAAGCTATTGACATGCTCATGGCCTCTGAAGGATTTGAAACCCCCCCTCCCCACTAGCTGGAGAGTTTGCTGCCATCGGAGTTACTTCACATCTCACTCCATATATTTCCTTGAGCATAGACTGTGTGACTAGACTACTGTCAGCTGAACGTTGCTGATTCATTGCAATCTTTCGCTGAATTTGAGCCCGTGATATCGTAAGCTCTAGAAGCTGCTTAGGAGATGCAGTTTGATCTAGTGCTCACGATCTAAGTCTGTAATGTTTTGTCGGTTTTCTATCGGTGTAATCGATATTCTATTCGAGTTGTCTTCTCTTCTACTTGTTCTGGTACTAGTCCCAAGTGAATCCACAGTATTATACGAACTAGCTTGTTTTGGTAGTTGCTATTGGCACTAGTAGTTTGTAAACATGTGGCTCGACCTACTGTTTGATGCCATATAAATATTGAGTTTGTGTGCTGATGTTTGATGTCACCTGTATTTGCCAACAGAGAGACACCCAGTCATATCCTCTGGTGGATGAATAAGAGTTTATTCCTGCATTTTTCAACATCCACTGACCTTACATTCTAGGACTCGAACTAATTCTCGGTGCAGAGAACATTCGATTTGACCATTTCTCTCAGCTAAAACCTAAACGATCCAAAACCAGCCAATGATTGAGCCGCTGACCAACCCAATTCCCAGAAACACAACCATCATGATTGCGGCAAACTCTGCCTCTGAAGCCGGCACCGACTTTGGCGTCAGAATCATCAGGACGCTCGTAAGGTAACCATTTGTTAGCCCGAGCATGAATGTCAATGTGGCCATCGGAGCTTCGGTTTTCAACCAGTCGGGTCCGTGGAGAAAAACATAGAAGAGGGGATAGAATAGGAGCCTGGAGACGCAACCCCATGTGGCTTTCTTCAGGCTCTTCATGATGTAGATCGCAGTCAGGGACTTCCCGGCTAAATCGGCAACGTTGTATATCGTGATCAGCAAAACAGGATACCAATCCTGGAGAACCTCGGATTTCAAGTCCTCCGCGATGAATCCAGGAAAAATGGACAGCGTCACTAGATATATCATGACCATGGCGAGAGCAGGGAGCCGGATTTTCTTGGCTACAACCCAGAGCTTCAGCCCTGGGCATTGGAGATTGTCATGATGAAACATGTAATGTTGGCGAACAACTGGCAACTTGTACAGCAGGTTGGAGCAGACGAGGCACAGGAGCAGAATGAAGGTGCTCACTATGAAATAGAAGTGAGAGCTGGTCCGGAGACCTTGCGGATTCTGTGGAAGAGATGCTTTTGTGATGATCCTCAGGATTGAAACCAGAACTCCTGTCAACACCAACAAATGCATGTTCAGGTGAAGTCGACATTCTCTTGCATGTTCAAAACTTACTTTTGATGATTTATCAATTTTTCGTTGATGGTTTGTACCTATGAATCATGTTAGGGCAATGCCCATCCTAGTGATTGAATCATGGAATCTTTGAATGCTAATAGAAATGTCCCAGGATCTCTGGAAAAACAGTAGTTCTGCTAATGATTAAGGAGCAAAATCAAGAAGCCACAGAAACTGACCTGAGGAAGCAGTTCCGGCGAACACAGCCTGCATGTACTGTTTTGGCAATTTCCCAGCGGATCCAATCAAGCTTCCTCCTATCAACCCATCGGCCAATCCGCACATGACCACTGATGAAACCATGACACCATACGCCACTTTTCCTCCTCTTTTCGCGCCACTGCCACCACCTGAAGTCCAATCCATGATTGGAGCCACCATCAGGGATAGAATAAACAACAAAAACCCCACATTCATCCTCATCCTGAGGCTCAACTTCCTGCTCCATCCGCCCAAGCCCACCACGATGACCAAAACCAGCACCGATGAGCTCATGTATGCAACTGAGAAGACCTTCTCGATGTGCTCGGTGGGATAGAGATAACCGAAGTAGTCCACGGCAGTGATAAATGCATTCCAGGGTAGCAAATTCCCAGCACCTAACAAGAAATGGATGATATAAGCAAGCTTGTAGGTGTCTAGTGGCTGAAGATCATCTCCAGGACCCTTCAAGCTCTCCATGTCTTTTCTTGAACTTGAACTCTCCCTCAACTGTTTTAGAAATTTGAAGTGGAATTTGAGCATACACAAATAAGGGAGTCTTGGCACATTTTAAAGTGATCATTGATTGGAGGGGCATTAGAGGAAAAAGGAAAAGCCGTGTCTTGACAAGATGTTGGGATTGTGATACTTGCAATTGAAAGCCACAATCAGAGGGAGGAATTAGAGTAAGAGCCAACAATGCCCTATTTGACAGCTTGTCTCTGCGTTTTCTGAGCCAAGGATTTGATTGATGGGTTAGCATTTGGAATAAGTGCAAGCTGGGGCATGTACAAGAGTTGTGTGTTCTCATTGTGGGGTCACCAATGGATGGGCAGTATTTGAAGTACTCTCTGAGTCCCGGTTGTCCTGCTAGACATTGGTATGATTGTCAGAATAATTGACCTCCGCAAGAATTTAAAGTTTAAACTCATCTCTTTCTTTTTGAGTTTCATCATTGGCATCACCAATCATGTGTTTCTGAGCCGTCGAAACCACAAAAAAAATCATTAACTTCATTGCACATACTGACTGCAAAGTAAAAGTCTTTTTCACGTTTGCGGCTTAATATTCCTAGATAAGATTGCTTTCACAACGACTCTTCGAATTGGCGAATGTCATGTTACTAGTATGCCTCGTGAGGTTGTGCAGATACTCTGCTTTTTTGGGGCAGGAATTTGACGATAACAAAGGAACACCTGCTCCATGTGCCCAGATACCTTCTAAAAAAATCTCAATTATACAAGTGTCATCTTTACATGATCCCTCGCTCATTTTTTGCATTTGGCACAATCGACTTTCAATATTTGTTTTTTCTTTGTATAAAAGGTTGCGGTCACTTTCTCCTACTGCACAAGGTAACAGAAAAGGGCAAATAACTATCACTTCTCCTGAGCTTGCTGTGGTCCCTGAGCTTGCTCAGGGAAAGACGCAAGTGGGTCACCATCTTGAAGAGAGATTTAAAGAGGGAGAAGATACAAAAAGAAGGTTCTTGTCAAATGAGGGGCTAAGGCGTGCCTTAGAGGTTGCCTCAGTTGATTAGATTAGCCCCCATTCACTTGCATGAGCAACTTTGATTCTGTACCCCTCAGATATCTATCCATTGAGGGACCATATCATCCGAAGTCATTTTATGAAAACAGGCCAATCAGCTTTCAAGAAACCATTAAACATATTCAATTCACTTTAGAGAGCACCAGACCCAACATGTTGTTCGCATCGTTATTGATTTTGTCTATTACATCGCCGTCCGAATGAGCCTAACACACTAATTTGTTCGTTTTATAATTGACATGGGAATCTCGGTTGGGAAAAGGAAGCTCCATGTCCACCATCCCCTGTTTGACACCTGTCATTCAAACACCACCTTTCTTTCTTTCTTCCCAATTCCAGTTCAAATTTCGGTCTTCCCCGTTAAAGATGGGATCTACACAATAACAGGTATGTCTAGTGCCCAACAAACAGGAATTCATGAGCTAAATATGGAAAAAAAAAATGTGCCCGGAATTCAATCTGCACGACGCCATGTTTCGGCATCTAATCCTAATCTGATGCGGACGGTGGCATTGTTACTGCACCAACGAGAAACAACAAGATCATGCAGTCTCCTGCTTCATTTGGTTTGCTGCACAAGCATAGCTGGTTTACTACTGATAAGACTCTTGTTCAAGGCAGCCGTATGAATGGTTATCACAGCCGGAGGAATAGGAAAAAGTTTGGCCCCGCTGAACGGAATATTCTATAGCTAATGAGGCAACATAGACAGGAGGGAGTGTGATGGGTACAGCAACGCTTTGACATTTGATGGCAAACTTGACAAGAAATGTGCTTATGATGCCCCCTAGGCTTAGGCGTTTCAAGAGCAGCCCCCCCACCACAAAAAAAGCATCAAGAGGGCATATATCGAGCCCTGCTTTTTTTTTCATGGGGTCTTCATTTTGCATCAAATCAACTGATTGGTATCATGAACATCGTTCAGAGGTTGGTTCTGGTTTCGAAATTCCACCAGACCATCATTTGTCATATGGTCTGTTCCTTTCTAGGGAAGTTGACGATGGTTGCTGTAACGCTATTATTAGCGTAACGCTATTATTAGTACTTTGAATCTTTTTGGCGGATGTCCCGGGCAAAGGGTTAATATACCGCTCCCGATGACCAGCTTCGGTTGCGATGTGGGATTTAGATTCCGCCTAGCATGGTCTGAGAACAGACCGCGACAGAGACCAAAACAGAGGGGAAAAACAGAGTGAGTGAGGGAGAGAGAGAGAGGGGAAGAAAGAGGAGAGAGGAAGGGCAAAGGGAAGGTCCCTTGGCCGAGAAATATTGGGTATTACTTGAGTGCGGCATGGGATTTTCGTAGATCCAGTCGTTGGTTGCTGCGCATATAGATCTAGGCTAACTCATTTTCATTTTTCATTTGAGATGCAATGCCGGATGGATCCATTCTACATAAAGTTTCATTTGAGATGTAATGTCAAGTGAGACCCACTCTGCATAAAGTTGCATGAATCGGGCCCTGTAAAGTACACGATTGGGATCCAAATTTCATTGTAAAAATAATTGTGGCCCACAAGATGTTATTAACTAATGCTTTAATAAATTAAGTGCTAAAACGTATTGGCTATGAAAAAGATGAAAATGCGCAATTCTATTATGAAGTTACAATTCCTCCGAAGAGGTGCAATGAAATGTGTTTTGATGGAAAGCACCTAATGATAGCCTGTTTAAATAGAGTCTGCTTCTCTCTCCACGCATGGAAAACGAGCGGTTGTATTATATTCTCCATCAGATAAAATACGTTAAGAGAAAAGTGGGTTAAGAGAGAGAAATCGGATTTCTTCTCTTCTTCTATTTTTGCAACAATTATTTTCAAAGGGCATCGTTATGCATAAAGTTATGTCTTCATCCCTCTTATTATAAAAAATCATAAAGATTTAAGATTCTGAATTTCAAAATTTTTTCGCATAAAAGAATTACATTATCGCTCAGACTAACTGCATCAAGAAGGACGAAGGAAGAGGGGAAAAAAGAGCGAGGGAAAGAGAGAGAGAGGAAGAAAAAAAGAGAGAGAAGGGGAAAAGGGAAGGTCCCTTGGCCGAGAAATATTGGGTACCCCTTGAGTGCGACATGTGATTTTCGTAAATCCCTTCATCGGTTGCTACATGAAAAGACCTAGGTCAACTCATTTTATTTTTCATTTAAGATGCGATGTCAAGTGAGACCTACTTTACACAAAGTCACTTGAACCGGCCTTGTATAGCACACGATTAGGACCCACGTCCAATTGCATCGAAAAGTGCGAAGCAGACTTCAACTGTCCTTTTCATTATTCTTTCGCTCTGCACGGTACATACACTCCGTTTACTCTTTCTCTCTTTTCGCACGTCCCTTTGTACTTCTCTCTCCTTTTGAAACCCCTAACTCTAAATCCATTCGCAAGTTGTAGCCACCTCGGTCTTAGCCATGACAAGTGGTCATTCGCGGGTCGTCGTTTGCGAATCATAATAGCCATAACACTGGTTGTCTTTTGCAAGTCCTTGATAGTAAGATCGTGTGGTATGCTTCTTCGGGTCATTTTCTTCTGCTTCTGCTATGCATTCTCGTTGTGGTCATTCGCGAGACGTACCGGCGCAGTTGGCCACAATGCAGTTGTAACCTTTCCCACTCATGGTCGTGACATATTTCTCTATATATAAGGAAGCTAAGTCTTTACTAGTATCTTTGGATCAATGAATACTATTAATCTCCGCCTATTCCTTGTATTTTCCCTCAAATTGATGGTTTGCCTTGGAATGAGGATAGAATTTTAGAGATTGTGAATTTCAATTTTTAGGCACCAATCTTCGACACACCAAATTACTTTAGTGTTCTGAAAATTATGTGTGGTTGTGATTATGAATCTCCTATGTTATAGTATAGATCCATTTTTCTCGGAGAGAGACTACGGTTGAAAAGCTTTCTTGTCAATAAAACTAAAGATCGTGTATTATTTTCATATTTTGATTATACATTGATGAACCTTAGGAAAATTGATAAATATTTCTTATTCTGACTAACGAGTTTGAAGACGTTCTAAACATGTAAAATTATGTAGATTCCTTTAATGTTAATGTATTTTCGCATTAGGTTTTCCTTAATTTGGCAATAATATATACCTAAATTTTTTGGAAGATATCAATCGAATTAGCAATTCCGCCGGTTAAAATTCAGCACCATAATGAATAGGATATCGTTAAAATCACACGTGGCGGCTTATAAAACTCTTTTTTTTAAGCACTGATGACGTAATTAATCCCACTGATGACCTAATAATTGGCCAAAGAGATCGCAAACGTGCAATTTTTCAAAACACCAAAATAATTAGCCGCTGACTACCCAAAGTAAACCCGCTTTTTTCTCTCTCTCTCTCTCTCTTTCTCTACGACACTTCACTCGAGAGAAGTTCGCCGGCGATGCAGAACGACGGAGATGCGGCGGCGGCGGCGGCGTCGCAGCAGCCGGAGCCCGGCAGAGGCGCCGGCGGGAAGGTGAGGAGGCCTCCGAACCGCAATCCGCGGGCCACGCCCTACGCCCGCCCTAATTCAAACCGACCCCAGGCCGGCGGCGGCGGCGGCGGCGGCGGCGGCTGGCTGTCGAAGCTGGTGGATCCGGCGTACCGCCTGATCTCCGGCGGCGCCACCCGCATGCTGCCCTCGCTCTTCTCGAGGCCGCCTTCCCCTGTTTCGCTGCCTCCTCTCTCTGACGAGGACGAGGACGAGGACGACGGTCTGTTGATCTCTCTCGGTTGCGCTTCTCTAATCTTCGCTGCCTCTAGTTGTTCTTGAGTGATTTGGTCGGTCGGTATGGATGATCAGATGAATTGGGGGTTAAAGTTTTACCCTTTCTCGATTAATTCTCGTGATTAGGGTTTCTTGCTTGTTTCTGCTCTGTTTAAGAGAGGTTTCCGGGACTTTCTGGTTGAGTCCGCAATGGAAGCGCGTTGTTCATTCCTTGTTGACGTGAAGTAGTTTCCTTTCCTTCTCTTTGTTTATGCTGTTTTCGGGGATTGAAGTAATTATTCGTTCCAGATTGATTGAAATCTTTTACCAGAGTATTAGGAACAGATAAGGAAGGGAAAATGACGAATCTAGGAGGGAAGGAGAGTAATAAGTGTTGATGAAACGAGATAGGGAGAGAGAGAGAGAGATGGTTAGAGAGAAAAAAGCATTGAAATTTGCTAAAATGTGTTTCTTACTGATGTTATGCATACACATCCATGAATAAATCTTTGAAAGTGGTGTCTCCACACCATATGTGATCCCACAAAATAGTGTTTCTATCATCCCCCACTAGATATAGAAACTCTTCTTGTGAAAACATCTCGGCATTGCCTAATGTGCTTTCAAAGCCCGATTTTATGTGTTCCTTCACTAGATTTAGCTATCCACTCTGTATCTTCCAAACCAAGTTTCGCGACCATTACCCTCCTCCAAAGGCTAGTTTTCTCCACATTAAATCTGCACAACCATTTTCGAAGGAAAGCTCTATTTACCAGAACCAATGCTTTACCCCCAACCCCATTAGCAACTGTTTGTGTCACAATATTCCATTTAACTTGATGAAATCTCGGATTGTCATCCCAATCTAATAAGGAAATTATTAATTTCAGTGTGCAAGGACCAAATAAAATAGAGTGGGAATTGTGAGAACCAAATTTGGTCGGACAACCCACTCTGCAAATCTAGACTCCATTATATGTATATTTTTTTTAATGTTACTTTCCTTGTCAGAAATATCTGATAATGAAAGATAATATGTTTCTGTAGCTTGGTGTTTTAATATTCGCTGCATTATTAGAATCTGTTTGTGGAGCAGTTTCTGATTCAGGGGATGTGCTTCTGACATACAAAAGTCGTTTATGACTATGAGAAGTCTTCAAGGATTACAATTGAACAAAAAGGATAGTGTCTGAATGAATAATATAATTAGGGATCAATTGCACAACAGGAAAAATTTCATGCGGTGTTTGTGCATTCCTACTGTCATGAATGCTTGTTTTTGTATGGCTGATCTTGTCTGCCACCATCTTGCATTGATTTTCTTTTTTAGAAAGGAAATTTTCTTCATATTGCTAGCTTAATTATCTCTGTTGAGGAAGTTTATCGTGAAGTATGCGTTTGAGGTGAATTTTACTTTAAACATTTGAAATTCGATTTTTGTTTAATATCAAACAACCCCAACTTTTAAAAGCATATAAATGCTGACATTTAGAGTCATGTAGATTTTTTCCTTTGCGACTTTAAAAGATAAATTCTTTATTTTTATTTGGGCAACTTGAAATAAGTTTCTAAGCTGCTCCCTGCCCCTAGCTCGAGATAATTGATTCTCTGCTTGTCCAATGTATATACTCCCTTTCTGGGCAGTTTTGGAGTGCATTTTCTGCTCAAGATAATTTTGTCTGTTTACTTTGCATATATTCAGTTCTTGTTTTTTTTTATGTGTATCTGTTTCTTTGAGATAAATGAGTGTGTTGGTCTCTTCTGGGAAGTTATAGTGGATGGCTACTGCTTGTGATTTGCATGTGGACCATATAATCCTCTCTTCATTTTAGTGCACATCTTCTGGTTATATCTTGTAGTGTGACCGTTTGTAACTTTCATAGTCAGACATGCTTCAATTTCTATTTCTGTATGCTATGCCATGCTCATATTTTCAATCAGTGTGATGCTCTGTTATAGATAAGTCGAAGAGAGAGATCGATCAAGATGTTAGAGGGAGTAACCACGAAGGCAATTCAGATGTAAGTTACTGAATAGCTCTTGTTCATGTTGAGGCTCTCCGGATTGTATTCTGGTTAAAATTCTTGCAAATTCTTTCATGATTTCTGGATCTTGCATTTTCTGGGATATTGCATGAAGTCTTTGTCGTTCTGGTCGACTGGGTTCATTCTCAAATAGTTTTATAATCTTGAAGTTACTGAACTAAAAGAGTGGCTGACGGCGCCACATATTCTTCTCCAAGTATTGCAACTTGTCCCTATCTTCTTCATCTTCGTGTCATTTTTGTTCCTGTTTTCTTTTGCCAAAATTCAAGTGATTCTGCCAAATAACTTATGTGGCGTGCCATTGCCTATCTTTTTGTGGGTAAAGATGCATGCTTGGCTGTCATGTTTTTCAAGGATGATTCTTTCCTACATGTGACACCCTTGCTCGTGTGGCTCTATATGCACGCGGCTTTCAAGTTCGGGTGTTTGGATTAAATATCTTGTCCCAAAAGTAGCACATGCTCTTATCTCCATCAAATGACATGGTATAGGTCTTTCTGATGCGAGACATAGGTTTTTTTTTTGAATCTCATAGTTTTCTACCATTGGCTTCTTTTGTCTTTCTTTTTAATATAACTTTGATGATGTTCTTATTAGATGCAGCTGGGGTTATCAAGATCAGCAGAAGTAGGAAATGCTGTTGCATCTGATGTACCAAAAAGAACTGTTTTTGATGGGTACAAAGAATTCAAAACAACACACAACAAAGTAACAGACCTCCCAAAAGATACTGCCCTTTCTGAAATTGAGCAACTGATCAGAGGAAAAATGTTCTCCAGGTAAGTCAACCTTTTCTCTAAAGATTAAATGTACTTGGTACTATGTTGTCCCAGTGCACGTTGACTTGTGAGGTGCTTTATCTTTTTGAGTCCAAGCATGTATTTCTCTTTTTGAAAAGTCATTCGTGATAATTTTTTGTGAAAATTTATCTTTTGATAACTTCTGTTGTCTTACCTTTAAGTTCTTTTGTGAGGGAGGGGAAAGGTAAAGATAAAAACAATGACCTCTTAGGTGTTGGTGAGGGGAAAGCACCACTAGGCTGAACCTTGTTTCTGTAGTTTGTTCTGCATTGTGTACCTTTTGCGGAGAGTTTTTTTTTTTTTTCTTCAGGTAAATTTTTCATTTCAAATAGCTTGTTAAGTGCACTTGGAACAACTTAAATGTTGGCAAAATTTCAACCTGTTTATTAGAAATTCCTTTGTCCTTGACTCCTTAATGGCTCATTAATCTTGCAAAGTAATTCTGGTTGACAATGTATATTTGATAGGGACTTTGCAATCGAACCAACAATATTTGTTCATAATGCTATTCAGGGATGTCTTCTATATTCCATGCCTTGATGGTTTTTATCATCATGCAGGGATGAAATTAGTCGTCTGACCGAGATTTTAAAATCGAAGACTGTTGATCTACCAAAGATGAAGGAAAGGGAGAACAACTCTGAAATGAATGCCGTGGGTGAAGTTGAGGTCCATGCAACTGTGCCTCACATTCCAAGCAAAACAAATGGGGGGGAGCAGGGAGTTTTGAACAGAGCTCTATGGGAAGTTTCAACGCCCCTTCATCATTCAAATGTAAGTGGAGTAGATTCTTCAATACGTTTCTCTGTCAGAACATCTTTTCTCCTGCGAATGTTTGTCCTAGAGTACACAGGCATAATACCAATGAATCGAAGCAACTTGTTTAGAATATCATTGTTGTTTTAGATGTGAGTCGAGGATTCTCAGAATATGAGAAGGACCTACAGATCCCCCGAGTTAAAGAGAAAGTTATAGGATTGCTGTAATTCATATTTTGGCCATCATGACTAATAAGTTTGGTTGGCATCGATAGTTGGTAACTGATGCTTGGTCACTTGATGGTTTGGCAACTATCAAGATGCCTTCTTTTGAGGTTTGTGGCCTACATCTAATTATATTGTATTTGTGTGTTTCCAGCAGCTTGAAATTATTTTTACTGAGAAAGTTGAAGGTAGTTTAATATTGGAAAAGCTGAAGATAAATCTTATTTTTACATGGCAAATAGCTCATTGAGACGAGATTTTAAATGGATGCATGTGATTTTTGTGTTCCTTGCCCCAACTTTGCCTCAAATTGTTCATGAAGTATAATGGAATTTCCCTTATGTGCTTTTGAAGTGTGTTTGATGAAGCGTATAGTGAAGAAATGCTCTTCCTGCACCTCTGCTATGCTTGTCTTGGAAATATTAGAAGGGTATTCGACTGAGCCTTGGCATATAGCATTAGCGAGTCTTTGTTGGTGTTGATGATGACCTTTTGCTTCTTTCTAGTACTAGCTGTTTTGTAAAATTTTGTGGGACCACAATCAACTATTCTAAAAGGTTAAGTATTAGATGAAGGTGCGATTTAATATTTAAGGGTATGTTTTGTTGCATTTAAACAAAAATGAAAGATTTTTTTTTCTTTCCTGCCAAAATTTGAAAAATATTATTCAAAGTTCAAAAAAATTATTAAAAAGTTAATGTAAATTTACATAACAACACTTGAGTGTCATGAAAGTTTAAGTTGAGGCGCAAGATATAGATTAAGCAAAAAACAAAATGTAAAATTTAATTGAGACAGTTCCTTACCAAAAAAAAAAATTTAATTGAGACAAACCCTAAATGGTTTGATACTGCCCCTCACACGTAGGTGTGACTTTGATCTAAGACTAAAGCTTGGAAATATATATGGGGAGGCAAATGAGGGTCGTGGAAGGATTTGGATTTAGGATCTCATGTATTCTGAAAGTTTAAGCTATTAAATCAATGCATGATTAATTATTTAAATGGTGTAACATGTTTGATATTCTCCCTCTGCATGTCGGGACATTTCACAAAAATAGCGTGGATTGCTTCTTCATGTTCATAACATTTAGGCATTTTCTGGTGCCGTCTTGTCTATTTAAGAGCATTAGATTGTCTCTTTGGTATTCTAACATATACATCCTATTAAATGTGCCATGATGCCATCTCTCAAGTTTATAAGTTACTGAAATTTTTCTGCTGTTTTTTTGTCTGTTTTAAAATACCTATGTATCTATATCTTTTTCAATAAATCTACTCAAGTAGTACTGTATCTTATGCATGGAGTGATTTTCTTAGATCAAAGTGGAAGCCATTGGTGCTAGCTCATGAATTTTAATATGGTCTTAGCAATGAAATTCCATTTATTTAATTGTTTTGCCTCTGTATATATATGGGGAGTCCATCTTAGACGAGAAGAAATTTTCTTCAGGTGTTAAGAGTTCCACTTCAGTCTAGGTATAGTTATCTTCTGCTGGTTTGCACCGAATGTATAGAGTTGGTAATTTTTGTTCTGACAGTGTTTATGGTGCTCTGAGAACTTTGCAGTTACGTGACGAAATCGGTGCTTCACCTGTTGACATTGCTAGAGCATACATGGGAAGTCGAACATCAGAAGTTGGCTCTATTCTTAAAAGTAACCTGCCAGAAGATCCGAAAGCATTGCTTCATGGAGATGGCTATTTACATAAACCTTTTAGTCCATCACCTCTACCCAAGTCATCTGTATGCTGGCCTGGTTCAGTAGTACAAGATCGGTATTTGACCCCACAGACTCAAAGAGGTAGCCATGGGACTCCGACTTTCCACAGAACCCCATATTCGAGACCTGTACTTTCTATGTCCAAGTCTAAGGTATGTGAAACATGTTCTGTGAATCTTCAGTTTCGATTTGATCTGTAACATAAATGCCATCAATGTGGACATGCTCATCTGCTTGTGAAGCAAATAGAGTAATCCCATTTGTGCTCCAACGACAAATGGGAGAAATAAAGTCACCAGAGGCAGCTGCAACTGAGCTAGTTCTGGTTAATTACCTCTATCTTTTATCGAAATGGTGTTAAACTTTAAGGACAGATAGGAGAAATGAAGTAGAAAACCAATGCCTATTTACTGTTTCACTGTCTCTTTTGCACTCTAATCTGTCATTAAAGCAAACTGAAGCTGGGTCTGGGTGAGTACTTTTTCTGGCTAAGCATGGTGCAAGTGCGTGCTTGTTTCTGGAAGCAATTGGATCAATTATCGTGGCAATGAAAATTCATCAAGAATGTGGAACCCAGTTGAATGTCTCCGACAGCAGTAATGATGAATATGGATCTTTGTTTTTGGATTTGTTTGTTCTTAGTCATAATAAGCTTCGACTCTTGTGGTTACTAAAGTTGTGTTTTTCCATGCTTATAAAGTGAAACTTAAGTCGAAAAGTTTTTTCTGTCCTCTCTGATTACATTTTATGATTGTGGTGAACTGAAATTGATTGTATTAAATTTGTTGGAATGAACGCAGGTTAGATTCAGAGAGGATGAATTGCATGGTGACCATGGATCCATAGGACCCATTCGTAGTTCAAGGCAAAAGTTCGTCACTGGAAGTGCCCAAAAATTTAGTAGTTTTCCTTCTTTAGTTGGTTCTTCCCAGAGAGAAACAATTGACTTTCGCTTGCCTTCTTTGCCTGCCTTCAACAAGAATATGGAGGCTGGAGGAACAAGTAGCAGTTCAAAATCTCAATCATTAGAAAACAAGTCACTGGATTTTGAGGTAGGTGTCCCAACCGTTCCCACACATTCTAGTCAGATGGCTAGAAAGATACTGGAGCATCTTGATAGAAGCCTTCCAAGTCCCAAGGATAAGGCTGTGGAGTTGAAGGAAGCCTCTTTGAGGAAAAAATCTGAGTCTTCTGATGTTGCTCATTCGATGTCGAGTAGTGGTAATTTATCGTATCTGTCTGCTTCTGTTAAATATGGCAAAGCAGACAAGACTAACCAGATGAATGCTGCTCTTCCAAATGGAGGTACAGGAACTTCATTTTTTAGAGTTCCAGCAGAAGAGAATGTTACCAAAACTGCTAATGCTGCAAAACGACGCTTTTCCGGTTCTGATGAAGATATTTGCAATGGTATCCCGATTCCTGGAGTTAATAACACTGCTTCACTAGATTCTGGTGTGGCTGACAAGTTTGTCTTCAAGAGTACAGATAAGGTACAGCCCAATTTGGCAATGCTTTTCTACCACAGAGACAATTAAGTTATGTGCGAATGGGTTTCCTTCCAACTTTTATCAGCAATTTAGACCTTTAACGGCAGTTTTTTTTTTTTTTTTGGGTCAAAAACCTTTAGCGGCAGTTAAGACATGAGTTGTTTAACAGTAGATGCTCGCACTGATTTAGAACTGATTGCCTATAGTATAATATTTGGTGAATTTCTTAAGCGATTAGCTATTTCTTACAATGGGGAAATTGATAGTAGGAAAATTTCGTATCTAATAGCTTCTTTAAAACTATGCAGATGTTAGGAGATTAGATGTCCTCTTTCAGTCATTTCGTGATGTAGAAGTAGATTCCACCCAGTATATGAACACCGGCTTGTATTTACAGATATATACTGAAAAGATTCTCATATAGATGTCTTTCTGATTGGGTCATACGCAGGATGTCTCCAAGGAACTTCCAAGTTTTGCTGACTCTCGTGGACACATGATACCAAAGAAACCGGCTTCGGGGTCTAAAGCACCTCTTCCATCTATTTCCATCGATAAGCCTCAAGTACGGGCTACGGTTTCTTCTGATAACTCCGGGTTTACGTTTCCCATTTCTGCTTCACGTGGGATGTTTCCTGAGCCACCAACACCGTCCATCACGCCTCCATCTTTTGTCAATAGTCTGCATCAGCCACAAGAGGATTCCGCCATTCCCTCTTACACGTTTGGTCTGAGGAGCTCTTCACCTGCCCTGGTCTTTTCTTTCCCTTCAACAAGCAATGCCTCAATTCCCAGTGATGCCTCAGATCTAAAATTTACGTTCGGATCTGATAAGAAGAGGATTTCTTTTAGTTCAATAGGAAATGATAGCATTTGCTGTTAAGTGTAGACATATATTTGGGTTACTTTCATGAAATTTCTTTATTATTCTCCTTTTCAAAGATAGAGTTTACCCGGTCATTTGAATCTATTTTCTACTTAGTTTGGACTCATAGGACTTTGATTGAACAGGCCACGCGGGTGCATTTCAGAGCCACGGGATTGGCCTTGATGTATAGTAAATGTTGGTCTTGTGGGGCATCGATGCTCGATTGAAGCAAATATGGCATTTTCACGGGGAACTGTAGATATTATTAATCAGACTGTCTGTGGTTTTGAATATCATTCTAAGCATTCCGATTTCAGGCACACCTTTTGGGAAAATGTGGAAGCTCTTTTTCACCCCCTCCATTTCATCTCTGGAAGTATGCGAAGCGAATCGATTTTTTTGGCTATGTTCTACGAAAGTCGTCTCTTGACGGTTTGTGTTCATTCAGTGCCCCATGGTGTTAGTGGGTATTGACACTAGTAGCCTGGAAGTTACATGTGAAGTACTCGGATTGGTCCGGTTGTTATCAATCGCTGTTATCTAGCATCGTGGCTCTCATGTATGTGAAAGGATATTTCTAGGAAAGTTGTCTCATGAAGGTTTTTAATTACAAGGTCGATTTCCTGGGTTCGCAACTCCGGTTCCCCATGTTACTCATATAGAGTGGAGAGTCAACTCGTAGGTTGCGTTATGAGATACTTGAACAAATTTTGCCCGCCCGAGGTCTAGAGCAATGTAAAATCTGACTTTTACATTGAGGAATCAGTCAGTACTTTTTGCAGGATCCAATCGACGTGTCTCATATCTCCTTGAAAATAATAGGAAGAGTTTCCACTTGCCTGTGCATGAGGAGGTTCAGGAGCATTCCGGGAGCGACACGTGGCGTGGATTCTGACCACTCGGGAACAACGAACATGCTGTCGTTCACAGAACATGGTGCCAAATGGGAGTCACATGTTCCCATCCAAATGACTCACGGAAGAGGGAGGAAGAACTTATCCCCTTGCGCCTCTGCTAGAAAACCCAAACCCATGTGGTGAGAGAGAGAGCAATTGGGTCCCGCAACAGAAATTTGCAAATCAGTCAGAAGCAAGTTTTCGTGTGATGGGTCCCAATTAAAATGGTACTGTGTGTCCTCGTGTGGGAACACTAGGATCAAAGCATATAAGATTCCAAAGAGCAAGCAAGTGCGTGAGAGAAGGGGGAGAAGTCAGAGAGGGAGAGAGAGAGAAGACATCAGAATTGAAATTGAATGCGTGATCAGACATTGAGCTTGACGTTTCAGATTCTAAGTGTCAGAAATAGGTGTCAGTGCAATGCAGAGAGAGAGAGAGCAGCCCTTCCAACCTAAATTTTTTTTAGTTGATCCATGTGCAGTGTGTGTTCAGTGCATGTAAACCTTTAAAATTGATAATTCTCACATGATTAAAGATCGGGATGCATTGTGCTTATATGTACCAGTAAATCTGAAAATGTCTCATCCTTAAGGCTATAGGCCCATAGATCCACTACATTACAATTAAAATTGAACTCTTAAGGAAAATTTATTATTATCAATTCAATGTTTGTCATGTATTACATGTAACCGGTGCGTTGAAAATGTAATATTTTATGAATGGGGTATGGTTAATAATTACTTGGAACCACTCGTTAACAAAATGTCTATTCTATTTATTTATTATTTTTGTTAAATGATATATAGCTTCTTCTTTTCTTTCAAAGAAAAAGGAGGAGGATAAAAACATGTTCTGGGTGCCTTCTGAATTCTGATAAAAGCAGCATATGCCAGCTTGTAATCTGCAATATTATCCCACTTTGCTGATCCCGAGGTGCCCCAATTGTTTTTATTCTCTCCCACCTTCTTCCTCCCCTGCTAACCCCTCCCTTTTTCTCTATCTCCCACTTAAAAGCTGTACACACACATCCACAAACACCTGCATTTATCAGCACCCATATTCTGGTTTGTTGGGAACTAACCTTGCAACATTTTGATTTTCTCAGCCGTTCATTGAAATTTTTTAAAGAGTTTGTGCAGAACAACATTTTATGTAGGAAGTGCAGTAAAATGAACTTGAATACAACATTTTTAAGACGATGAATTGGTCCTTTGAGAGATCATAAAAACCCTTCAAGTGAGAGAGGGTTTTTCTTTCTTTCTCCATTCCTTTTGCTTTTGTTTTCTGTTTATGTAAGGCTGGTCCACAAAGTGGTCAAGGTTTACTTGCTTTAAGGTACGAGTTTGTGAGTTTACTGCCAAATACATTAACAGGAAAATGCATTATTTCTGCTTCATAAAAATTAGGAAAACTCAATATTTTTTTCCTGCCTCCCATATGTGGTAATTTCATGTAACTTTCATAACTTGAATCATATGGCATGATGATGTAGTATCATCAAACCACTTTATTAAGTATTCTCAATTTCAAAAATTGTGTTTATTATTACAAAAAATGTGAAATAAAGAAGAATATTTCAGTAGCTACTAATATCAAGTCGATAAAGCCAAGCAATAAATTAATACAAGATCTACTCAGGGGTGGACTCTCTTTTTTAAGGCATTTTGGTGGCTTGAAATGCCCTCAATCTCAGTGATATTTTCTCTCTCCACAATTAGTCTTATTTGGCTCGCCGATTTTCAGGTTTTTAGGACCAAAAAGTCAATAAGTGACAGCTTATACAATTTTGGTAAAGGGCCAACATGAATTGGAAGTTTTATAAGACCTTCCTAAGAGGTATTTGCCAGAGATAATAAGTTTTCTGGAACAAAATGACACTGTCGTTGCCCGCCATCTATCGTTGCAATTGAGTCATAAATATTTCACACAGAACTACGAATAATATATGGCCCATTATGACATGACAAGACAATCTTGATAAACATTGTATATCTCCAGCATTAGTAAATTTTCGGCAATAATTGATTGGAGGGACATGTTTTGTGCTTTATAATTCACAATTGTGCTTTTATTTGTGTCTTTCTATGGAATCTAGCATAGAGAATGAGATCATTTGAAACTTCTTTCACCGGATAAATATGGGGAAAAATCGAGTATTACTCGATGTACTCGAATTATACTAAAATCCTCGAGTCCAACCGCTTAACCTACGCGGCAAGACTGGTGTATATCCTTTATTATATCATCTACGATATGATAATTGAAAGTTTCTCTTAGTTTTTTGTAGAGTCGGCAAAATGGCCATACAAAAGAAGGCTAACAGAGAATATCTTACAAGTACTATACCAAAGTTCAAAGTTTGTTCTTTCCGCTTGACAGGCTCTGTGAGACTTAGTTCTTCATATCTTTCCATGATTTACTTTGCCAAATTAACTATTGATGTCCTTAGCTTTGCCTCTTTCGGGCAAATACGTTTCTGACTGGACCAATTAGCTCGTGATTCACTCGAGACTCAATGGCTCGAATTACATCAGGTTTTGATAGATAATTTGATATGTCAACTAGATATTACAGTCGCTTAGTGAGAAAATTGGATGCGGCTTTGAGCTTTAAAAGCATGAACCTGACATGCAGCGAAAGCCATTGAACTGCATCTGAAACTTTGCGATAATAAAAAGTACCTATGCTGGACAAACCTGGTTTCTCATAAGAATTCCTAACCTTCAAGTGAAATGAAAGTAATCAAGCTCTAAACCTCATAGCGATACAACTTTAACATAACAACTCGAAGAGTCGAATTCATCCGTTGAAAAAGCGATTTTAGTGTGTAAGAATAATGTGACCCACATGATGTTATGAATTAATGGTTTAATAAATATTTAAGTGCTAAAACGTATTGGCTATGAAAAATAGATGAAAATGTTTAATTCTATTGAGAAATTAAAGTTCCTCCGAAGAGGTGCGACTCTTATGAAGTGGGATATGTTTTGATGGAAGGCATCACTTGAAGGGGTATATATAAATAGAGTCTGGTCCTCTCTCCACCCACGATAACGCACGAAAAGAACGTTGTATTTTTATCCCCCATCAATAAGATACGTTAAGAGAAAAGTGGGTCAAGGGAGAGAAATCGGATTTCTTTGTTTCTTCCGTTTTCTACAACAATTGTCTTCAAGGAAAACGCTATGGATAAAGATATGTCTTCATCTTTCTTATTGTGAAAATCATGAAGATCTAAGATGCTAAATCATAAATTTTCCGCATAAAAAAATTACGTTATCACTTACATGGTGACCAATGTTCCCTGTTTTGCGCTAGCCTTTTGGTAGCTTTGCTTACTGAAGAGCTGTTTGAATGAAGAAAGGGCGCGGCGTTTTCTTGGGTTCCATGTTGCTTGAGATTCACATTAAGCTGAGCCACTTCTCTCTCGAGAACAAAGTAGATGAGCAGTGAAATGTGAACCCTAATTGCAATTATTAGTCAAGAACAGCATACGGCCAAGTTTGAACGAAGCTATACCAGAAAGCTTTTCTCCCTAGCTATTGCTTTTCAGGAGGATCTTTGGACACTGAGATTGGATGCCAGATATGTGGTCCAATCACTTTATCAAAAAATATCAGAAGCCTGCCATTTGCAGCCTATCCTTGGGCACTTAGATCCCTTTTTCTAGACATCTACTTTCATAAACAACAAAAGAAGCAAGAAAAAGGGAAAAGAAATAAGAACAGAAAAAACGAATAGCATCTCTTAAGTATAAGGCATTATTCGTGAGAAGAACGTGATGGTGTCGCTATCCATGACTTCCCTATCGTGATTTAAGAATGGTTTACTCACCATAAACCCTAGTCCCATTAATTAGTATCGGGTATTTTACATTTTCGATAATATTAATAGATGATTTTTGCCCACAAAAAATGGTTTAGGAGCCATGTCATATCCGATATAATAATTTTTGAAGTAGAGGGGCATAGATAACTTTGCCTCGATTTTTTAGGAGTGTCTAATTGTTAAGCATAAGGCGATAACGAAGCAGAAATAAAATTGAGAGAGTAGAAGCGATACAAGAAATTGATATGGCCTGGCCAATGACCTCTGGATAGAGCTCAGAATTTGGAGTACTACAATAAATAAATAAAACTCTCAAAACCTCGAGCCCCTGAATAAATTGGATATTTTTCACACATTCTGAAATATCAAAGTTGAAGAGTTATATGAAAGCCCTGGAAAAAAAAAAACAATAGTTATAATGGTCAATGCTACAGCCTCATGAAAATTTCTCAATAAGAGGATGCCACAAAATTTATTGGATTAGGTTAAAATAGGACCATCATTGAGGAATTCAAATCACAAACAATAATAGTAACACCCCAAAGTCCCACAGGAGAGTCTATGCTGAGTGATTCATAATTAAGACTTGCCCTTAAATGGTCGCCGCTTTGTTTGATTACTTGATTATTTTTTTTGGGGTCTCTGGTCCATATGGAACAAGTCGGATCGATACAGATGATATCGGAGCCGGACTCCATAAGTAGATGTGTAGTTCATGGACGAATTAGGCCCATACCTAGTCTAACGAGATCAAAAAGTGCTCATCGGGGGCAACATGGCTCAAACAAGTTGCGATTTTTCAAAGGCTTTTAAGATGGTGGAGGAGGTAGGAACGAACCAGATCACTCATCGATTAAGGAGAGTATTACTTGATGAGCATGTTAGTTCTTTAAGTTGGGAAGTTTGTGACGTCCTACAATATATATTACATTGAATGGAGATGGCCTGCGAAAAAATTCATAAGTAAGATCCAACTTTAAATGATCATCAACTTGTGTGGTTACTTGGATACTCCTTTTAAAAATTTGGCCCATGTGAAACGGCCTGAGTCATGTACATACATACCTAGGTTTGTGTTAGAGAGAGATGATTGCGAAAAGAAATAAAAATAACATAGTTTTTTTTTAGCAAAAAAAAAAAAAACATAGTTTTTTTATGGATAGGGGGAAGCAACTTTTTGGTTTTCTTAGATATGCAACTTTCCCTTTTTTCTTGATTTATGAAACTTGACCTGTATTGTGTGCATCTTGATGCTTATGTTGCATGCTTGCGTGCTCAAACAGTATGCTATGTCAAGGAAGACAATGTTTTCTTCAGATGGCACATGAGTTGGTATCTGTGAACTCCTTGTCATTGTGTTCACCCGTTAGGACTGCCCACCACACACCCAGTATGCAATATAGATAATTAAATCGAGCAATTCCCTTTATTTAGTATTGGGCCATATTTTCCTCCATCTTTAGTGGGAGATCCTTCAACTAGTCTTCTAGGTTTACAAACACGAACATCACTCATATTTGTATTTAGTTCAGTTTCCATGTGGGTGATTTTCATAACTCTGTAATCACCATAAATCAAACCCATGAATTATTTCAAAATTC
Source organism: Syzygium oleosum (assembly GCF_021117445.2). Classification (NCBI taxonomy): domain Eukaryota; kingdom Viridiplantae; phylum Streptophyta; class Magnoliopsida; order Myrtales; family Myrtaceae; genus Syzygium; species Syzygium oleosum. The sequence goes on from NW_026607528.1 coordinate 356,325, forward strand.
AAATTCGAGATAACTATCTAGAATCCTTATCTTTTCAAGGGATGAACCTCTCTTCTGTCCTCAAATACCATTTTAAAAGTCTTTTATATATTAAATAGATAGAATAAAAGTTCAATCGAGATCTTTGAGGAGAAAAAAGCATAACAAACCTCATGGCCCTTTTCTCACATCATTTAATTTTCTCATGCCTTAGTAATTTTACCAGAATCCATGTACACGCTATTCAATATGTAGTGAATAAAATTTTCAAGAATCCTTGTAGACAGCGAGAATAAAGGAAGAAGAACCTACGACTCCATGTGTTAACGACATGAGAAGGAGAATAAGCCTACTACGACAACTCCTCCAGCCGAATAAGCCTTGCTGCGAACCTTATTCAGTTTCATTATATGGAGAATCATGTGTTACATTTCACTTTTGAGAAGCGGCCAGGATTCTCTCAATTTGTTTTCTGTACTCACACATGTGCACATGCCAATAATATGCGCAACAAAAGCTGCGTTGATACGTAATAATTCCCCCACTTCGAACCTTGTAGGTGGAACCTTACCTAATGCATGTGGATGGTTCCGTTTAAGATCGTCCGTAAGAATGAGTCGAGCTAAAAGTTAGATACCTGTGTTATTTGAGAAAAAAGAATCGTGTTTGAACCTCATCGATAAGTTCTTTTGGATGTGGTATACGTAATTCACCAATGCTACTGAAACTAATGGAAGTAATTGTTGGGTTCTATTAGGGTCATCATGGTTTGATTCAGTTCGGTTTGACCTATTTTTCTGTCAAAATCAAACTTAGTCGGTTTGTAATGAAAACGTACATCGAAATCCAAAGTTAATTGTTATCGCTTTGATTAAATTTTAGACAATAACTTCTATTCCATGCAAAATTAACTCAAAATCCATACTAAACCATAGAGAGACAATAAACAGGACATTCATATCATCAAATCAACCTAATCTTGCATTATATATAACAAACAAAGTTTTAACTATCACAACGACGTACTTTGTCTTTTGGTGATGCTTGCCTCGAAGGTTCCTTGAATCATACTTCTGATTGATGGCAATATACTTAATTATTACCTAAATGCAGCCTTATCTTACATTCATTGATACTATACAGAAAAAAGATCCATATCTTTTTCCGGGCTATAATGTCCTCTAATGTATATCGGTGGGCACGCAAAATTAGCTAAAGAAAAATGTAGGTGATATCCATGGTTATAACCCACCAATTGTGGCCAGAGGAAAACGCGAACCTTTTTTTCTTGCTAAATTTGGAGGAAAGTTCCATTGTTTCGATTTACCTCCCTGTTCTTGGATCGTGTGTATCCCACATGGGCCTACAAAAACCGAAAGTTAATGATGCATTGGGTGAATGGATGCCGTGCTCTCGATGCACCTAAGAGTTTCTCCCCCTATAATGAGATGATGGAAATGGCCATGTTTCATTTATGTATTGTGATATTTACCTAATAATCTATGCAGCCAATCTGATTACTTTTAGATCAAGCCAGTGTCACATGTAATTGAAAGATGAGCTTTAAAAATTCTGTTATTGGAAGTCTTGGAATGGGAATATTATCTGATCAACGAATGTAGTTGGCTACCACACTAAAAACTATGTATGTGTCACAGTGTTGACACACCTCAATCTTGTTAAATACTTGCAAATAAATAAATAATGTAAGTGATTAATGTGTAATTCCATATATCTTTCGCAAAGATTTCGTTGACATCCTTTCAACCTATTCCCAGTTTTGACGGGGAGATTTGGAGGGAAGAGAAGAGATTCTAGGAAAGAGCTTAGAAAACAATCTTTGATTTGAGTGGAAGGAGGAGAACAAAGTCAATGTTAATATCAAGGTCCTCCAAAATGGGGGCAAATTTGGAGAGACTTGAGAGTTTCTCATGGTTTAAGTGGCTTTTCGTTCTTTTCTCCTTATTTCATTATGTTCCCATCATTTTCATCCCAATAACAAAAAAACAGTCAGTCAATTTGTTTTTCCTTTTCAATTAACCATGCCTCTTCTTTTAAATTGCTATTTCCCCCATCCAAACATATGTTGAGGGCGCTTAACAGAAGCTCTGATACCGCTTGTTGGGTGCGCACAGCAAAAGCTCTAATACCGTTTTTGAGAAAGATCGGAAACACACTCTTCTCTTTGAGGCAATATCGGTTGGGAGAACGTCTTCCACATACACAAATGAGAGCACTTGTTTATTTATAACTTTACAAGAGGGTGTTTCACTCACCCTAGATCGCTCTAGAGATTAGTAACCCCCCTTATAATGTTTTAGAGATTAGTGGCTTACTTCCCCTAAAAACATCTAGGATTAATTGGAGAAGAGAGAAGGTGAATCTTCAACATAAACGATTCATAACTTTCTTTATTTACACATCAATTTTTTTTTTCACTTACTCATACGAGTGTACTAGTTTACCCAGAAATTCAGAGTTATCAAATATGATGTCCATTCCGTTGTTAGAAATCAAATTGCCAATATGACAAATGCTATTCATTTAATCTAATTTTAATCTTTTACATTGAAGTGTGCGATTTGTTTCGCTAAAAATGAATGATTTGAAAAATTCAAAAAATGATCGTTTGTATCGTATGAATGAACGGAAAATACTTCCATCGCTCACGAAAATTTTTAGACATAAATTATTGTTGATAAGGAAAACTTTTTTAATTGATTAATTATTTCAAGCGATATAAACAATTATTTTTAGGAAATATTTTCCAAATCATTCATTTTTCGCGAAACAAACTGAGCCTAACTGTAAAATGATTGAGGATGAATTCAACTCTTTTACCCGGTTAATAATATACCACCTTGGTTGATTTCTGCATTTAACTTTTGACTTTTTGGAAAATTTTACGGAACTCACACTTTGATTTGTTTATAATCCAACACACTTAAAGCCTTTCAATATATTCAAATATTGTCATCTATAAAAATATTTTCATAATTTTTAAAAATTACATAGATATTTTTGTTCAAAATTTGGAGAGAAAGTCATAAGCAAAAGTCAAAAGTAGCTGATAAATTGCAACAAACAGGCTCTTCGTTTTCAAGTTGCTTCTATCAAATTCAATGTCCATGCCAGTAAACGTGTTAGCAAGGGTTTGCACATTTAAATATATTAGATAATGATTCTATTTAACAATTTAAACTTTTTGGGATTGCAATTTAATTTTGAAATCATGCCCAAGTAAACTGCATGTTGTGCTATGATCGATCAGTTGAAAAAAAGTCATTTTGATGATCACTTCCATTTTATACAGTGATATATCTATCTTTTTTTATCATCTTGAGCCAAGGAGGTGTATAACTTGGTTAAAAGGGAACTTTGGCACAACTTTTTCATTAAACAGTTCTGAGGATTTAGGGACAAGTACATTAGAAGTTTCAAATTTTTTTGTACGATGCTCATTCAATTTTCTTAGCTTTTCAAAATGTATTCATTCCTTGCCAAAAGCTAACGTTCAAAAAGCTAGGTAAAAACAACTTTATCGTTAAAAAATGCCACGCTAGCATTTTAGGCGATCTAAGTCACTGGAGTGACTTAAATGAATGAAATTTGAAAGTTTTAGTATCCAAATGAACGATTAAAAGTTACAGCAATAAACTTATAAGCGTCGTACAAAAGATTGAGAACTTCCAATGTATTCTTCCCACATGAAGAAATACTTGCAAGAAAAAAAATACTTTTGGGTTCATTCAATGTAAATTATGTAATGCTGAAGAGAACCTGTATATTAGGGCGTGTTTCTTTTGGGGGAAACTTCATGACAAAGGAAAATGCTTTTTGGGAAATCATTTTTCAGGCAAATTTATCCTCTTTTTAGGTTATGGAATTGATATTCCTAACTTTAAGTAAGTACATTTTCTTTGACCGCCAATGGTTTTCCATTGTCTGATATTGTCAACAAACCAAACTTGTGAAAGTCCAGAAAACTAATTTGCGAAAAATTCTTTCACGTAAAAAAAAACCCTTAAATGTACTTATTTTTCACTCATACAATCACATTCACTATAAAGAGAAAGATTTAGCTAACAAATTTCTGAGGTGAAATTGAATTTTACTTCCAGTCGTGAAATAAACATGAAAGATAAAAAAGGGCATTTGAGAGGATTGCAGTCAGGGGATATAATCCCTTCCGTTCTTACATAATAATAATAATAAGCAAAGGTTTCATAGAGAGTCTTCGCATCTTCAAATGAAATACGAGGTAGCTTTGAGCAATCAAGCACAGGTTCACTTGTTTAGCAGTGCCGACCTTGACATCAAATGCTTATCGGAATGCTGCATGGAAGTTGAAAAATAAAGAAAATGAGGAATGAATGAGATTGCAGAGAAGAAATAGGGCCGATTAAGGACATAGAATGATCAAGTCTCCTAATAAAAACTTTACACATATTCATACCGTGATGATTAGTAGTTACTAACATGGACAAGATGATAATATCCATTGCAAGATTAAATGTTAAACAACCTCAAAGTACTCGCACCAATCACAGGCCATTTCAGGCGAAACACATGCTCGAATGAATTGGACTGTCACAATATGCAGTTTGATACATTGAAACTAGTTTGGTGTAAGCTCAGCCAATACAGTTCTGGAAACATACATGGTCCGTGCATTCTATCTGTGGGGTTCTAACGCAGGCATCACATGTTTCTTGAGGTATCATTTGTCGAGTCTATTTAGAATATATATTCTAGGCAATAATTTTGTACATTATTTTTATGACCAGACTAAATTAGCGGCAACAATGAAACAATTAAACGTCAAACAAGTTCAGAAAGGTTTCTGCACCAAAGCTCAAGGAACATCTCCTTTTAGATTACAGGCACTTAGGAGGGGCACAGACTATTGCAGATAATGCTCTATAGGTATCATATTGAACAGCATACTACTGAAACAGAATCTAAGAAACAGTCTCTGTTTACGGAGTTTCTACCAAAAACTTTCAAAAAAATGCAAGAACGTCTGAATATGTATTGTGAAGCCAGCTAGTAGAAAGAACTGAGTAATTCGTGTATGATGGAGAGGAACTTACGTTATCCATTTTGGCCTGATTGTTGTTGTCTAACATCAGCCCGAAATGAATATGGGGAAAGTGTGCCCACTAGTATAGATAGCAAAAATCATTAAGAAACAAATTAAATGAAAAGATATGGGCATTAGCATTTCACCCAACAAAAATTAAATAGAATTACTCAATCTATCAGAATCAACTCACGTTTTTGGCAGCAGTACTGAATGCTTCCCTGTGACTAATGTCCGGATTACTTGCCTTGATCCTCTGAATCTCCTCTCTAAAAACATCACCATGATTTTGACCAGAGGACAATAACCAAATATGTCAATAATTGCTGAGAGCTTTCTTTCTTCTTTTATCATGGAAAAAGAAAAATAAAAAAAAGGACATTGTTTTAAGCGCATGCTGTGCAGCGATTTCTGTTTCATTACTTTATGAACTGGTTATAGGCTGAAGGTACACGCTGCCTCTTCTCGGGAGCTGCAAATCCAAGAAAGCTACAACTCATGAGTTATCACACATTATAAATATATATATATTGTAATTTTGTCCAGTCAAAACTTTTTGTATCATTCTTTTTTTTGAAAAATAACTTCATTATATCATTCATCAAGCACATAACGAAATTTATTAACAAATTGATCTTTCACTTCACAAGGATAGACTCGTCCCCTCGGAAATTATTCACAACATGCCAAGTAGTTGTTTTATAATCAGAGGAGGTCATTTTCTTCTTCTTTTTTATTTTATGTAAATTGAATTTTTCTCTTATGGTCGAAAGAACGTAAATACCTTATAAATGGAAATATGAAAATGTCATTTCTCAAAGTAGAAGTTTCATGAGAAACACTGTATAAGTATGCAGGTTTTTCCTCATTGCTCGCATCCAGAGATTTTATGAAATGTCTGTAATTTTGGTAGAAAAGCACTAAGTTTAGGTTGTCTAAGGAGAAAATTCCATACTCACGTCGATTAACAACCCTTTGCTCGGTGACAGTCGCCGATGGTGCTCGCATTGTGATCTTGTTATTGCCTTTTGAAGATGAACCCATGTCAATCTTGTAATCCTGCCTAGGAGCCTATATGAGAAAAATTTCCAGAGAGGAGAGATTGCATAAGTTAGCTGTGATTAGTAGTGCAAGATCAAAGAAAAAAAGCTCATTGCTTTAGCTATTACATCTCTTTTCCACAAATTTCTTCAGCAATATTGTTAACTTGGAAGTTGAGCTTAACGAGTCCTTTAAGAACTCCCCCGGTGAAGAAGGGTAATTATTTTCACACTATAGAGTTATGCAAGTGAGGAAGTAAAAAGGCGTTTCCCTAAAGAAAAAAGGTACCTTAATATGTACTAATTGAGGAAAAATGAGAAAAAAAAAGTGGGGGCAAAAAGAAGAGGTCTTAGGTTAGCACATATAGGATGGCGTTGACAATACTTTATACATTTTTCATGTGGGCAATGTCTTTAGAGAGAGAGAGAGAGAGAGAGAGAGAGAGGTGAAGTGATGTTTTCTGGGATGGAGCTAGGGGAGAGAGAAAAAACCGGCATTGAAGTGACTGGATCAGTCATAGAATGGTGGCTAACATTGAGAGGAAAGAAAACAATAATAATTATAATAATTGCACATAAAGCCCAGATTGACAGTCCTTTCAAACCAAGGCCAAGCCCTCTCTCTTTCTTTGGGATCTTAAAAAACACAAAAAAAGAAGGAAAAAACTCCATTTCTTGAGACTTGTTTCCACAACAGAGGACGCAGATCTCATGGGAAAGAACCGATTCTTTTGACTCAAATCCATCCTCAATCAAATCAAGATTCAAAATATTAAAGAGAAACAGTAGCTAAAAATAACCCTAGGGAAGGGAAAAATGATGCTTTTGCCTTGAAGAGAGTGGACAGAAACTGACTCAAAATAACAACTTCGGCCGCAAAATCCAGCTCTCCTACACAAAAGCAAAAAAACACATAGGCTTTGGTCCTATGACGGCTGCTATAGTCGCATTTCAGAGACCATAAAGAATTGAAAACCCTACATCGTCATAAATTTGGACACACCATATTAGAAATGTTCTTTTTTTTTTCTCTAAAGGAACCCAAAAAAAAAGAAGGAGGAGAAGTTATTGTCAGCACACCTGAAAATCTTGCCAATTGGTGAATGACTGTAAAGCAGCAGCAGCCATGTTGACAGACCAAAGATTAGAGCAGTGGCCGCACCGGATGGTCACTATGTCGAGCATGCTACTGCATGGAACACTCACCTGTATAACATCCGCAAATCACAAGATCAATCAATACCTATGTTATCTAGTGAAACTTAATCACTGCCAAAAAGAGAAGAACTAAGGAAGAAAACCCAGATCAGGAAACGAATAACTATTTTTTGGTTGCGATCTGTCTGATTAGATACTGTTTTTTCTTTTTTTAATGACAATAAAAGGGGGCTAGGTGGACCGAAACCCTTCTCTTCTCGGTTTGGTTTTGGTGAGTTCAGTTCAGAGAAAACCCTAAAAAAATTAGGTCATGGTGCTTGGTGCTTTGTTTGAAAAGGGTGCTTTGATGGGCATGGAATAAGTAGATGGAAGATTTGAGAAATAGCCTTTGTTTTTTTAATTTCCTCCGGTGACCTAAAACATATACTAAAACAAACTGTGTGAAGCTGCCTTCAATAAGAGTGCATCAGATCTGTGTTGGCAAAGGAAAGACAAGTCACAGAGCTAAGAAATTAAGATGTTGGAGGAGTTGTCTTCGTCAGTTTGTCACTGTGCGCTTGAATATTTTCGCACATAAATCTTTTTTTTCGTTAAAAATAAAACCGTTTAACTGCAGGAGCAACACACAGCTCAAGCCAACAAGCCCTCCCTCTCTATAGGACCTTAAGAAATGACTTCCATTTGACTGAGAAAAGAAAGGTACAGTCGGACGATGGAGACGTGACTGCACCAAAAAACAAGGAAGACTCAAAGACGAAATCGATGGGGTTTTCATCTAAAAAATAGACAAAATAAAATAACACAGGTGCAATGTTTTTTTCCTTTTTCTTTCCCCTTCAATATTTTTGCAGGACCTAATAACTTGTGCTTCTTTTTCCTTTTCCAGCTGCTAGTGCTTAGACTCATTGCATACACACACAGAAGCAATAAAAACTGCAAAGCAATGGATGAATCAGAGCTCGGGTGGGACTTAAAAAGAAGTGAAAAAGCAGAAACCCCACCAATAAGCCCAGAGAGAGATGAGATGAGATGATGATAATACCGCAAGCACAATATTGCAAAAGTTGCAAGGGATGTAGCAGAGCTGTTCAGTGGATGCGATATCTACGCAGCTTGCCATTTCTACACTCACAAAAATATTAAGAAAGCTCCTCAATTGCACAAGAAGAAGAAGAAGAAGAAGAGGAAGAAGAAGAAGAAAGATGAGTTAGGACTTGCTTTCTGAGAGGTGTTGAGATGTATCACAACAGCAAAACCTAGATGGTCCTGGGTGGTATAAATAGAGGAAATATTTCAGAAAAAGGAGAGGATCGAATGGAGTGGCAAATGAGAGAGAGAGAGAGAGAGAGAGAGAGAGAGAGGAGAGAGAGAGAGAAGATGAAATTCTATGATAAAAAGGTGGGATGGGAAGTGGCCATGGCAGGCAGGAAATGCTGGGTCCGGGGTCCGGGAAAAGGGAGAACAGGAAAAAAGTTGGGATTTATTGATAACTGGGTTTGGGTAGAGAGTAAAAAGTGGGGGCGAGAGCAAAAAGTGGGGGAGAGAGCTTTCAGATATTAGGCAGGGTTAGGGCTAGAGGAGGAAGAGAAGAGGTTTTGGTTGCATTACCATAGATATCATGTCCTTCCAACTTGAATTACTTCTGGATTCTGATACATTTTTCTAGACTAGTTAACTCTACCGCCCCCCAGGTAGACACCTAGTGTAGTTTCTTGTTTTTTTTTTTATTTTTTTTCTTGAATGTTTTTTTGTATCATATAACATTGTTAGTGAAAAATTCACAACCAATATTATATATGTATTGACGGAAGAAAATAGCTGTTATATTTTATGAATGGATATCCTATCTATATACTCAATCTCTGAGAGCAGCCTGTAAGTATAGAAATTTTCAACTACAGCAGAAAAAAAGTGAAATGATGTATGCGATTTAGTCGGCACGTGTTTAGTATAATTTTCTATTTGGCCTTTTTGAATGGTGTAGCTTCTGTTATTTGACAGTATTATCTCAGTAACTTAGGTTTTAAACAATGTTTTATACATGGGTTGTGTATGAATTTAACGAAAAAAAAAAAAAAAAAAACAGATCTTGAGACAAGCTAATCACTTAATCATGCCCAAACATCAAAAGATCTGCGTACCTTTCTTTTTGCAGACAAGATGTTTACATAGCTTGTGAAGTCAATTTGAGTACATATAAAACTGAATTCATTTTCTTCTTTTGTGAGGGAAAAAAAAGAGAGTATTTTTGCACATATATGTCCCTTTTCTTCCAGGCATAGACATATATATGCCCTTCAAGCGAAGCAAAGTATGAGCGACCACACACGCCCTCATCAAACCTGCTTTTTTTCTACAGCGGACGAGGGGGGCGACATTTTGACCCTCCCTGTCAAATAATGCCACGATGTGGACAGTATAGAGCCATGAGCCACTTGATGAATTGGGTATGTTCTCACGCATGCATGCCATGCATTGCCTTGCATTGCATGCACCATACATGGATCTGTGCACTTAATTGGAGGCTGCATTTACTGCCATGTATGTGTGTCTGCCTGTATGGGTGAATGGACCACAAGAATGATTGTTTGTGAAGGGACCCTGTGGAGTAATTTCAATGATGATGGGCGACAGATTATTGCGTCGACTCATTCTGTTATTAGGTCAAGTCAATTACATATTTAAAAAATATCAATCTCTATATAATGGGGATAATTGTCCAAAAATTCTTAAACTTATTGTACGGTAGCCAATTTGGTTATAAATCTTCAAATTGTGTCAATTTAGTCTTGAACTTATTGACGATTATCCAATTTAATCTTAAATCTATTATTTGGATATTTGACCAGAAAAACTACATTGGCTAATTGTCAAAATATTTAGGACTAAATTGGCAAATCATCAAAAGATTTAAGACTAAATTGGCACAATTGAAAGGTCTATGATTAAATTGACAAAGTTTCGAAAGGTTTATGACTAAATTGGCACAATTGAAAAGTTTAGGACTAAATCAGCCTCCGTATGATAGGTTTACGACTTTTTGGACAATTTTCCCCTATATAATGGATTAATCTCAAATACACCACCAGTGCAATTTTTTTTTTTGTACACAATTCACATCCATCACCATTGATTTGGATAGTTGGTTGAATTTTTAGAATAAAACTACCTATATCAATGATGGTGGAGGTAGGTTGTCGTTGTACTATATATATTTGGGTTACACAAACCGGGTAGCATATGAAAATCCTTATGTATTTTGGGGCATACAAAAGGAAAACATAACATGTTTCCAACAATGTTAATTTGTCATATGTTGCGATTAGTTATGTCCATCACTTCCTTCGTATCTACTTTTATTGTGAGCAATTCTTCACAGCGACAGAGGAAATGCGAACATAATAATTGAGAGGTTCTATTGAGCTGTGTTGGGAAAGTTAATCTATAAGCCTTATTGGAAAATTATTGCAGGTCCATGCGTGGCTTAGGTCTAGGTTAATTTTCCAATGAGATCACATAGGCTAGGGATATAAATGTGGCCTTCTGTACATAAGTAAAACAAGGCTATAGGTAGGTACGGAGTATACTGAAACACAGTATTGTTGTCACAAAAATTAATGAAATGTCTTGAATTGGCTTTCTTCTCAATTAGGTTGGAGGAAAACATGCCTAAAGTACGTAAATGGATTGATATGCTGATCTAGTTGATCGTTGAGAAGGAATCTATATATACTATTCACATAAACCTATTGTACAGCAGTCAATTTAGTCCTAAATCTTTCAACTGTGCCAATTCATTTTTGGTCGGAAACTGTGCCAATTTAATCCTAAACCTTTTAATAAATTGCCAATTTAGTCCTAATGCTTTTAACGAATTGCCAATGTAGTTCTTCTAAGTAATTTTGGTCGAAAATCGCCGAAGACTACATTGGCAAATCATTAAAAGGTTTAAGACTAAATTGACAAATTGTCAAAATGTTTATGACTAAATTGGCACAACTGAAAAATTTAGAATTGAATTGGCCGCTGTACAATAGGTTTATGACTTTTTAGATAATTTTCCCTATATTGTAGCTCTGTAGCTTGCTTATTTTGGATGCTCTGACAACCAGCTTAGCTAATAAATCCTCTGAAGGTAAGAGCAAATATTCACTTCTTTACTCATAGCTGCAAATATTCTTCTCTTACCTTGTAAGCTTCTTCAGAATCCGAAGTGATGAGAGGCGACATGAAGGCTCAACAGCTTAGTACGTGACTAACCCCACCTCATTATTCAAGGTTCAAAAGCTTACCCAAAAATAGACTAAAGTGGAACATTTTATCACAAGATCAATTGATTTGAAGAGGAAACCCAAGTATGCTGGCTATCCGAAAGAAAGGAAAGAAAAGAAAATCCACTAAACCTGGACAATACAAAAATCCATAAGTGATTTTGAGTTGAAATTGACGCTTGAAGTCTCGGTTGTACCATCCCAATCACATGTCGGGCGACAAGGTCCAGACAAACTTCTTTAATTGGAGAAGTACGTAATGAATGAAATGCATAGCCGCGGTTTAGGGTTGCGATTCATAATTAACAATATCGATTATAAACAAGAGTTATACCAAATGCCTCGATTTGATTTCACCAGTTGAAGATCTTGTTTCAAATAGTATTAGTTGCTGTTAAATGAACAGCCTAGCTTTCCGACACTAGTGATCAGATGCCCAACATCCCAATCCTGGTGTTGTATTAAACAACTCCACCCGAGCCTTGCTGCCACTCGATAAAACATTTTCAACTTGGGTAGTAATTCGCTCATCTATACGACGAAACTTACGCTACAAATATCTACAAAATTTCGTTTCATTCAACCCAATTTTTTTTAATGAATGCCACTGATATTGTCTCCACTTTGGTCATTCTTACAAGAGTACTATTGGAATTCCTTCACGTACATTTTTGCAGTCCACTCTAACTCAAACTTACGACTTCGAGACCTATAAATCGATATACAATGTCAGTTGAGCCCAAATGTTCTCTGGCATGGCAATGATGTCCAAATCCTAACAACACCACATAGAAAGTTACTTATTGCTAGTAAACAGGATTATGGATGGGCTTTCTCAAATTTGGCTTGATTAGAAGTTCATTACCCGGGACGACTCTTCTATCAACTCTCAAGTGTAAAACTAGAAAATGCATTTGACAAGACGTTCATGACCAACCTATATACAATTGCGCATATTCTCTTCTATACTATCTGCGTTGGACTCTCATATTCTACAGGAGCATTTTCTGCGCACTTAACTTACAAAACGTGAAAAGAGATGAACTATCCAAAGATCTACACACTGAGATTAAATGAAGTAATCAGGTTTCAGACTGAAGAAGAAATGAGGACTACTCACGCAAGTTGCTCCTCATCCTCCCTTGAGGGTTTGCCATGCCCACTCGAAAGCACCAACTGTGAATTGAAAATGGTAAGCGATCATGCAAAGAGGACTCCATTTGGCGGCATCTAATGATCGGGTGAGAAATTAAAAGGTGCTACGCTGGAGTAGGTTGAGTTCTCAAGGAGAATGGCAAGTAATGCGACTGAGTAACCTAAGTTCATAAACCAATGAATTAATCATTTGTCAGTCCAACCTTCCAACATTTATCAGGTCAACCAACCTCAGAGAGAGAAGGCAATGGCACATGATACTCATTTTCAGTTGGAGATTTTCACCAATATATTATGCTTCGCAATGTTTTACCCACATACATGCCAAGTGTTAAGAGAGAAATGTCAAAACTAGTGGACATTGAAACACATTCCAGTGACTGAAAGTTTAGAGAGGAATGATATCACGGCAAACTGTCCGTAGAGAATAAAGGCCCTCTCCAATCAAGAATCAACTTGGAGAAAAGCTACGTCTCTTGAGGAGATAGAAACTGCGGCTATCCTAGAAACAGGTTTTTAGAGCTGCCAACTGCCAAGAAACAGGCTCTCTCCACTGAAGACGAAATTCAAATGTGAAAATGAAATAAAAAATAGCATTCATTATCCTTTACTCTGGAGAGCTAATGTTATCCCAGGTGTTAGAAAAACACAAGGACCAGCAATTGTTTGTAACGCGAGACAGAATTTAGTAAAAAGGCATTCATTTCGGTACTAATGAGTGCACATCTTGTGCTCATACCTGTTCCATTGGTACAAGTTCTGGACCCTGAGAGCCCACAAATCTTCAAATAAAATGAGGGAGGAAAGATGAAAAGACCACAATACATTCCTATGCAGAATGTGTATTCAGTATATCATTTCTGTCTGAAACAAGGCCCAGATCTGGTCCACCTCCAAAATATGCAATCAAATCTAAGCCAGCTACACGAGAGTTCTATGATGAATATCTTCAGTCCCCATTTCAGAGCACAATGTGAAACAGCATTCTTCAGCTTCTCCCTATTGGTGAGAGAGAGGGAGGCTCGAGGGGAGAGAGATGATTCATTCAACTAAGGTGTCTTCAAGCTCTCAAAGCAGCCTTGTGAACCATGGTTTCCTTGTGGATTTGGTGGCAGCTTTTCTCAACAAGATCGAGGAGCTTCTCCAAATTTGTCGCCCACGAGTTCAAGATGTCATTGCTGTCCTTTGTCGTTTGGAAACAGACAACTCCCATTGGCCGGTCTATCTTTGCCACCAGGGACTTGGAAACAACCATTTCAGAGAGATGCTTCTCAGCTTCCTAAATTGGCAATATAGAACTAACAGGTCATGCCGATAGAATATCATTCAAGCTTGTACAATTATCGCTATATGGTCTCTCTATCAGATGATACTGTTGATTTAACAGATCGAGGCATGTGAATGATTAGAGCTCTCTAAAACAGTGGTAACAGAACCTCAAAAATGGAGCTCTATTCCTTGAGGGTTACGCTACATAGATTTTTTTAACACATTAAGAAAGCGGTTACAGTGAGATATAATTGTGTAAAGCAGGAAATGGTGAGTGTCAATACTAGCAGAAAAGCTAGCCCAGCTACTTTAGCATATACAGCAGAGCTCCTCCCACCCTTCTAAAGGGTATCAGAATGTAAGGATCCATGGGACAAAAAACGGTTTCACAATGCCAGACAATGACACTTATAGCTATGCCAAATTTATGAACAGAACTTGACTAAGCTGAGTATACACATATGTCAGTCAGAAATGCTGACGGAACAAAACTACGAAGACAACATTCTCAATTCCATGACAAGCCTTTGGCTTTCAAGGCACCAAAACCTCTTTTCCCCTTTTTTCGAACTAGTACACAAATCCAGCAACCATGCCCCAATCAGGGATCGCAGGCAGAGAGGCTGCTCAGGGTTAAATGAGGGGTCTAGCCAATCATCCATAAAGAATGACATTGATAAAAAAATATAGACCAATTTTTAACACAATCAGACCTGGATGCTGAGGCATAGAAGCTCTGCGAGTCTCTGCAATGTGATCCTCGAGTAATACTTCGAAACGACAATAATATTCTGCAGAAAATAGAGAGAGTCACACCTGGACGATGATCCAATGAAAAGAAGACAAACAACAAAGTTCTGTAGTTACATGTTCGATGATTCTCTCCCGAAGATCTTCTGCTGCCTTCTCAACAAGTGCGCCTCCAAGCATGTTTTTCTCATTCTCAAATTCATCTTTGAAAGTATTCCAAAGAGCAGTCCATTGAATAACCTCCATTGTGACCAATTGTTTCAGCAGCAGCCTGTGATAAAATATCAAAGGCACTGTCAACCATATTCTATGGCACATTATTGAGATATTGAAAGATGTACAACCAATTACCCAAAGCAAATCAAAGATGTACCTGAATTGGGGAATTTCTGAGAGATTTTTATCTTCTAAAGTGGCATTGAGAAGGCTTGACTGCATTGGATCATGTGGTGCCAGAACTAAGTACCAGCAAATTTTCCTTAGAACCTGCATTTAATTATATCACAGAATGAACAGCTGTCCTTTAAAAAACTCAGCGAAGTCTTAACAAAGCCTTATTGGAAAGAGCTTCACCGGAATCCACTGCTCTGGGTTTCCCTTCACTGATGGAATCTCATATATCGCCTTATAGCATCGACAAATCTCGAGGTAATCATTGTTATGTGAGTAATACCTACATCATTAACCACATGAATGCAAGGTAAACTGAGATGTGTAACTCAAATCCATCAAGGAAGAAGAGTATGTGCCAGATAAATAAAGCAATATAAGTTCATGCTTTGAACTGCAACCAGAGTGGCAGGTAGTGCTTGATTGGCGAAAAGTTTTAGTTAAAAAATATTGGACCCACAATTATTAAAAGCAAAACACCAACATACCGTATCATGTGTTCATAGTATATCCGTTTCAACTCCAGAAGCGACGGAATATCAGCTGGCGCTTCTTCCACAATATTTTCACCTTCTTTAGGCTTTTTCTTCTCTTTGGAAGGATCTGATTCAAAGACTCGGGGGCTGATCTTCCTGGAAAGGATCTGTGCACGGACATAATCCTGGCGATCTAAGCACAAACGGACCTGCAAAATCCATCGATCAGAAAACCAATCATAGTAATAGTGCATAATCAGCCAAAAGATACACAGAAAACCCATACTTGTTCAAGGATGAAAGCAATTTTCTCCGTCTTTGCCATTGCTCCAAAAGTTTCTACCTGCAATTCAAAACCATCATAATGTTGGACAAAGAAGAACAAATTACAAGATCTATGATCACAGAAGTTAACTTCTACTTACCGCAATTTCTTGCATCAAATCAGCAGCTTCTGCTATAAGACCCTGTTCTTCCTTTAGTTTTGCAAGTTTCTTGATCAATCGTGCTCTCTCAATTTCGACATATATCTGCATAACAAAACTAGCTATAGAAACCACGAAACACAAAACAGATTGCTCATGAAAAGAAGCTGCAATAGAGTTTGAGTTCCATATTCACCTTCCCAGCAGCGACAGAGTTAAGTGTCTTAATAAGCTCTATCTTGGTCTCCAGATCAGGTGTCTGGTCAATATATTGCATAGCCTGCTGTACCATAGCTGTCACAGCCTGTTTATAAGAAAATAGGAACGCATATGTCACCATCCAATGACTTGATCATGTTTAGAGACAGAGAAAAATTTGAGTTCAACTATTTGATTAACAGCAAGGATATTTTTCCATTCTAGAAAGAAAGTGTAGTAAAAATAGGAACCAATAGCAAGGTGCAATACAAATTTCAGGTATCTCGATCGAGAGCATCCCATCCAATTGAAAACTTGCAAACAGCACAAACACAAAAATATCCCCATAAAGGACATATCATGAAATATATCCTGAACTTGACATGAAAAAAAAGGTATGATCATACATTAGTAGGAGAACAAGAAGAAGCAAAATGAGGGGAAGGAATCCAAAAACACAAGGTGTGAAACTGAAAAAGATTCCACAATACTAGAATCTAGAGCACGAGCACCAGGCCTGACTTCTTGCATCTCTAGAGATTGCCTAGAGCCAATACCCATATAGATATGCCAACGACATTCGTTTTTCAGATATTCATACACAGTTGGCACGTGACAGCCACACAAAACGACAGTTCAAGATTAAATCAGTATACATATGGGAGGTAATCCCTGCGGTACAAGTCCATATCAGTATAATCCTTAAGGTAAAGGTTGTCACGATAAATATCGAATAATAGAATTTGGACTATACTTTGGATTAATGATCATAAGACTCTACACAAAAGTAAGGTCTAAAGATAGATCCTTGACTCCTTTCTGTACAAACACCTGTATGTTATCTTAAAAAAGAGGGAATGAAGCTCAAAAGTAGAAAACAAAAGCACAAGCATCACTACAACAGAAGCGCATCACTGAAGAAGCTCTCGTACCTCTCAAGAGTTTACTAGAGAAGCATATGTGGAAAAAGTAAAGAAGAGAACAAAACAAAAGCAAAACCAGATGATGGCAGTGAAAAGAAGAAGATTGGAGCATGAAAGAAAGAGACAAACTAAAGAGCAATATGCTATGACAAGAAGAATTCCCTCCCCAGCCAGAAGAGATGGTTGCTGTACAAAGATGATGGCATTGTGCTGCACTGCCATTTGTGGAGGCACAGCAGACCTCCTATTTACCCCAACACAAGCTCGCATGAAAGTGGATCCCATTTCCAACTCCAACAATTAAAGGTTATTGCTTATTCCTGCCAAAAGCTTATGGACTCTCACAAGTCTGTATAGAAAGTATCTTCAGCCTAGCCACAAGCGCCAGTTAAATCCTCTATCGGGCTACCCAATCTAATTCAGGATGAGCGCAACACTTTATTCTCATTTAACTTTAGACATACAATGTGTCATGCGCGATCAGAACTTGGGCCTAATTTGAGTATTATGACGTTAAGTCCTAATTAAATAGGCAAATATCCCATTCTACATCCGATGATCCTACTCAGGATCTCGACTGGGAACGATTTTCGATGTGACCACTTTCCATCTTTTTAATTGCATTGTACACAGATACAAATCCTAGAAACAATGTTCAAGGTAAAAAAAATTGTGTTTGCACAATTAATAGCCACTGGTCATAATGCTCTGACTAATATAGAGTAACTTATCAGCATTCAGCACAGCATACCAACAAAATAACATCAATGAAGAGCGAAAATTCCACCAGCTTATCGCCCAAAGCAGACATGAAAAGGCAAATATATGGACATAGGCTATTAAACAACCCAATTCACTCCTGACTAGGTAGTGTATTCTTTCTCACATACTTCTGTTACAGAAAAGTTTGGAGCAACTAAATAAACGAAAAACCAATTTAACACACATGAATATCCAAGCATCAGTGTCATCAAATAATTTTGACTCCTTTAATATCACTTGAAGAGGAACACAAAGAGTGCTTTGAGCTAGGAAGACAACAGTTCATGCCCCACGAACTTGGTAGACGACCAAACACAATAATCCTAGCTCCTGCTTCTATGATATTTCTTTCCCACCAGTAAACCTAACACGTGCTGTGTTCATGCAAGGGAGATACTCCACAGCAAACCCTGCAAACCCTCATTGCAATGGATAGGTACAACCCATACTCATAGTTCATCTTTAATTGATCAAATATTAGTTTGTCTACGTGTAGACAAACATCAATCCCTTGATCAGTATTTTGAATCACTCCTATAGCACCCAATCTCAATTTCTTTTCTCCCAGGTTTCATTGTTAAGTAAAAGATATATTAACTAAGGCAGTAAGGAAGTACCAATCCATCTACAACAAAAAGAATCCATCCCTATACAAGATTATTCAAATCCTAAAACAAAATTACTACTCTAGAACAAAAACAAAGAGTAGCACCAACTACCCACTTCACTAAACCCTAAAAAGATGACAAAGCAAAATAAAACTACTTAACTTGAACAATGTGCCTTTTCTCTTTGTTATCATAGACTAAGGATAACTATTTTTCAATCCTTCACTCACACGTGTTATACTTCAATTCCAAAGGGAGTGTCCATCTTGCAAAAGTACAAGTTCAAACTATTTTGCTAGTAACTGCCTACAAATTAGCGTCCTTGATAGGATACAACATCACACGATTTCATGTTGACTTGATGGATTGGGAGATATTTAGCCATAGCTAATCTTGAATAAGAGTTTCCGTTAAGATACCAAGTAAACTTTCAACAACTTCCACCTATTGAGTTTCCTGTCTCCTGTAATTTTTTTGTTTTGGGAGCAAGCGACAACGCTAAGTGGTTATGATGGAAACTCACTTTCTACTACTCAGGTGCTCAAGACTCGCTGATACTAAGCAGTTTCACTTCAAAAGTAAATACAACTACCCTGCCGGAAAGGATATCACAAGGCTAACCCTTTGCTGTCCACCCATTCTTTGTTTAACACAGGTGCAACATTAAACTTCCACAGGAATATAAACCCCAAGCTTCCTTCATTAAAGAGCTCCAAAAGCACATCTTCTTATCAATTCTTCCAAATCTCCCCAACTTGAATAATTTGTTACCCGTGAGAAGTTTACTTCAAATGATAATGCAAGAAGGAGGTGTCCGACCCAAAAAAGAAATATCATTTGCAACATAGTGCATCCGCTAACTCAACAATGTCACGGACATTCAATACTCATGGTACTAAACCAAACAAGTTCAGGTGCAAAACACTAAGAACCCACTTAATTAGTTGCCCAATGCCATCACCTAGGACCACTACGTAAGCCAGCAATCGACCAGCTAATTACTTGCCGCAAGGCTCAAACCCAGAAAACCCGCAGCTCGAGAAGCGGGATCCAAATTTCATAATTTAAGCAAGGGCAAAAAGCTCACAACCGGAAATAAGCAAGAACGAAGCCCCTTTTTTCTCTTTCACCTGCTTGAGCTGGCCGCGCCGCTTGGACAGCAGAACAATCTGGTCGTTCAGGGTCTTCCACGCCTTGGCGTCGAGGCACAGCTGCAAGATCTCCGTGGCCGCCTTCTTCGTGCCGGCAACGTCGCCGGCCAGCCTCATCTGCTTCTCCACGTTGAGCAGCTGCTCTATGGCGGCCTCCAAGTTGCCTCCGCCCTCCTGCCACGCCCACACGAACCCCGGCATAATAAGGAATCGGACAAACCGCAGGACACGACGATTCAATCGAAAAAACAAACGGAAAGAAAGCTTATTAGATGGACGTAGATCCGAAGGCAGGGAGGGCGAACTGACCATCGCAATCTGGTTCTGGAAATCGGCAGGAGCCCTCCGGCGACGGATCGATTCCGGAGCCCTAGGTGAGAGAAAGAGCGGTCGGTGAACCCTCGCTCACGAAACCTTTCTCCTCCTCTTCTTCTGCTTCTGCTTCTTCTGTTTCTCTCTCTTCTTCTTCCTTCTCTTTGAGCGCACCGACTGACGCGAGAGGAAAATTAAATTATAAAAAAAAAGGAGAAAAAGAAAAAGAAAGAGTTCGGGGGGGAATTAATAGGAAAAAACGGAAGCGAATCTCGGATCCGGATCGGGATTGGCCCGACCCGGTCCTCGGAGAAGATGCAATGGCGGGTAAGGATACGGCCCGAAACTTCGCCAAGACGGCCCAGCGAGCCAGGGAATTACGTGGGCTGTGGACCGGGCCATCTTTTAAATGGAGATGAAATTTCCTTTCCTTGAGGGCGATTGGTGGGCCGCAAACATCGACACCATTCGCATTTATGTTTAGTCGATTTTGCACGTGGATGGTGTCGGCAATGTGTAATTCCACTGATCAAAAGGGTGGTTAGAATTTTAGAGTGCGCATGATCACCATTCTATTTTTCTATTTTTCTATGTTCCCATGAACAGGCTTGGAACAGAAATCCGTTTTGGCAACGCAATTTCATTTTTCTATGGGAAAATTCCAATGAGAGGATCTATGCTGAGAGCCAGGGAAAACCAGGTCAGTTTACAGCAAGTATGCTATCCTGCATGGGCGAACCGCTTGTTGAAGCCCTTCAGAGACTACCTTTTAGCTGCAAAACTACCCGGAGATTTAGTTCAGAGCATAGAGGCGCTCATAGTGACCGGGATGATGTTATGCCTAACTGGCCGAGCTGCCTTTCTTAGAGGATCATGCCAGCCTTTGAAGAAAAGGATTTTTAGAGAGGCATGGAAAGTGAGAGAATTGAGATTTCACAACTTTCCCTCTTATTCCAAACCGAAGGATTACATGGCCTTATATAGGCATTAGGGAATACATGCTGGACGAAAGTCTAGGTAAGACAAAACACACCTATTACGGGGTACATTATTGGACTTCTGTCCACACAAAACAAAACTCACCTAAAACTAAGTACATTATTGGGCACACCTAGAACACACTCGTAGAACACTTAAAGCCTATTCATAGGTGAAACAGGACCCGGTTATGATATGCTAGAACAAACAGTGCCGGTTAGGTGTAATAGTACAAGCTTATCTCCATCCAGAGTTATAGTCATAATCCGAGCCGTCTGAACTGTTTGCACGTTCATATTCTGCTATCTGTCTCTGTGTCAGAATGTGTTCGAAATTATCTTCAGTGATGACTGGCGTTGGGTTCGAGCAAGAGGATGCATGTGTCGAAAGGTCTGGAAGAACAGTATTTGGAGTGTTTTGTGGTAGCAGAAGTTCATTCCACATTCTGATGCCAAGGTTTGGTTGTGGATTTTGTTCAGGTAAGACTGGCTGAGGCAAAAGTGGCTGGGGCCAATTTCCTAGTTGTGTGTAGTGAGAGGAAGAGCTGGCGTCAAGTCCAACGGATAAGGACAATGGTCCATAGTCATAGGGGTCTTGAGAGAGTGGTCCACCCCATGGATCCTAAGATGATTGTGCTGGATCTTGAGATGACTGTGCTGGATCTCCTATGTCTGACATTTTGTGATCTTGTGATGATCCGAGCTGTGCTTGTGCCTGTTGGTGTTCATATTCTCTGAGTGCTTGTCTTGTTACAGATGAAGATCTTTCGTGATCCCATGAAACGGGTGTGAAGTAATCCCATGCTTCTTCTGGGATAATACGATTTTCTTGGCATAGGATCCTCTGGAGTTCCCTGTAATTATATTCAACAGAACCAATGCGACTGGGGAACGATTTATAGACACGTGCAACTTGGAGTTGTGACTGGGGCTTGTAGGTAGTAGTACCTACTGCGGCAGGAGTATTGGAAATGGTACCATTATTGTGCACAAAAGTCCAAGGACGATGAAGGAGTATAACAGTGTGTGTTTCTGGATCATCTCGGACTTTTTTCACTTCTTCGAGAAAGAGCTGTTTCCAATAAACAAGAGGGTAGAACCATTTGAGCACAGTTAAAAGGTTTTTCTCGTGTTCATTTAGCTGAACGTAATCAGCCAGAAGCAAGTTGGTTAATTGGAGAAGGAATTTTCTAGTGGGAAACTCAATAGCTATTAAGTACTTATTGGTTAGATACCATAATAGCCATTTAAGTTTGTCAGAAAAATCATTTTTTCTTCAAAGTAATGGGTGGATGAAAGGGTACCTCGAGTGTAATCCAGAAGAATCAAGAATAGATCATCCATGGTGGCGAAAAAGGTCTGTGTGGCATTGCCACATGACGTTGTCAAGATTTTCGGTGAGCTTATCTTTTTGGATTTGCTCAATTATTTCTTGAGGATATTCCAGGCTTGGCCAATCTCGGAACCGTTCAATCTTGTACTTGTTTGGCCGGAACGGGAAGGAATACCTGAGAATATACATGTTGATTTATGCCGATGCTTTTGGTCTGGAGAGAAAATCTGCAAGCACATTCTTCTTTTCTGCAATGTGTTTGGTTTCGAAGGAGTATTTTGAAAACCATTCAGCCCATCTGAGTAGCTGAGGATGAGGGATCTGCTTCTGCTTGAATTTGGTCATTTGGGGAAAAGAAGCCATATCCAGTTCTACCAGAAAATGGTGGCCAATAAGATGGAATTCGAACTTTTTTATTCCATTCTTTATTGCCAAAATTTCCTTGAAGGTAGAATGATAAT
Organism: Syzygium oleosum; assembly: GCF_021117445.2. Taxonomy (NCBI): domain Eukaryota; kingdom Viridiplantae; phylum Streptophyta; class Magnoliopsida; order Myrtales; family Myrtaceae; genus Syzygium; species Syzygium oleosum. The sequence goes on from NW_026607528.1 coordinate 379,046, forward strand.
GTATTTGTGCATGAGAAAACTTGCCACTTTTGTAAGCGCAAAGATGTCGCTTACCATGAAGTTCTTCGAACAATATGGCCGCCCAATATTCATCACTGACATCAGTCTGCAGAATTCTCTTCCCTGTGGATGGGATTTGCAGAGGGGGAAGATCTTGCATAATTTCTTTGAGTTCCGCAACTGCTTTGGTTTGTGCCTTTCCCCATGGCACATGATGCTTTTTTAACATCAGTTGCAAAGGAATTAATAGCCTCGCAATATTCGGGACAAAATCTCTAAGATAATTGATTATCCCGAGAAATTGTTGAACTTGCTGGGTTGTAAAATTCTTTTCAAGAAATTTTAGTAATTCCCTGGCGATGTGCGGTCCTGGATAATATGTACCTTTGTTAAGGTGCATGCCGAGGAATTCAACTTCTGTCTGGGCAATGGTCATCTTTTTCTGAGAAAGCATGATGCCATATTTCTTCACAATTTCTGCAAACTGCTTAAGAAGTCGACAGTGAGATTCTTCGTCTGGGCTGTAGAGCAATATGTTGTCAATATAGACAGCTGCACTGGACAAGATCGGCTGGAATATGCGACACATAGCCTTTTGGAATAAGGAAGGAGCAACCATGAGACCAAATGGAAGAACTCGCCATTGAAAGTGTTGATTGGGGATACAGAATCCCATCTTTGGTCTGTCATCAGGATGAATGCCCAATTGCCAGAATTCGGCTTTGAGATCAAATTTTGAATAAATATGGGCTTTAGTGATTCCCGCAAAAAGGGAATTTCGAGAAGGCAAAGGGAATTTGTCATCTTGGAGGAAAAGATTAAGAGGCTGGTAGTTGATAATCAATCTCATTTTTCCTCGATTTTGCTCAGCACGTTTATTGACATAGAAAGCTTCACAAGCCCATTGAGAATTTGAAGTTTCAATAAGGCCTTGTTGTAACAATTCTGAGCATTCTTTTTGAGCAAGAGCCAAATACTCTGGATTCATTCCCGAATGACTTGCCTTAGTAGGATTTATATCCTCATTTTTCTTGAAAGGGAGTCGAACATAGAATTCTGAAATTTTCCACAAAGGATGAGAACATTTTTGGGAGAATTCGAAATGATTTTCTGAGCATGATTCCAACAGTTTCTGTATGATTGGATCTAACAGACTCATTTGAATGGAAAAGAGTCTTTGGATATTGACAAATTCAGAGAATTGGTCTTTATACCTAAGTCCTTTTCCAGGAACAATTCTCAAGTCTGGAAGTTGAGTCATGATATCCCACCCAATAATTAAGTCTTTATTGGGAAGACTAAATCCAAGAATTCTAGTGGTAATGGAGCACTGAGGGAAAAACTGAATGGACACAGGTGTGGTGCGAACATTTGTAGAAAAAGTGTCTCCTCAAGCAGAGTTGAAATACCGAACACAGAAAGTCCAGTATTCTTCAAGAAGAACTTTAGTGTCTAGGATTGAAGCACTAGCACCAGTATCTATGAGGGCAATGACTGAAATTGGTTTGGCAAACTTTGAGAGATAGATTTTGACTAGGAAGTGGGGACAATGAAGTTGACTGGAATGTATACTGGGGTCCAGATTTTCTGGTTGTGATGATAGATGGAAAAGTTCTTCAGGTTCTGAGTCAGAGTCTGTTTTACTGGGGGTGAGATAATAAGGAATGATGCAAAGCGTTTGGTCAGTGGGATTTTCATCGACAGAGAACAGGGATTCGATATCATCATTGTCAAGAGAAATTCCTGTTTCTAGTTCGATATTATGAATGAGATGATTTTGACATTTCTTTGCTTGGGGACAATTTTTGGCAAAGTGGCCCTTCTTGTTGCAAATGAAGCAACGATTTGGTTTCTTGCGTCCTGTGAAGTTTCTTCGTTTCCGCAGGAATCGCCATTTCTTCCTTCTTTTGAAGTGCTTAGATCTTTTCACTCGATACTTTCTGAAGTGCTTGTTTTTCTTTGAATATTCTCCGTAGGAACCGTCACAATCTTTCCTTGAACATTTGATCTTCAAATATTGTTTGGAGCAAGCACCATCAAGTTCACGATTGTCTCTGATGTAGTTTTTCATCATATGTCTTCGGAGGCAAAGTTCATCAAGACAAAGATGGATTTCTTGCTGTAGTTCTCCAAAGGGGATATCAACAATTCTTCTTTGCTTGTTGAGAAAAGATCTCTCAACTTGTTGGGAGAGTTCTTTAGGAATGGAAGCTAAAAAGACTTGTTTCAAATTCGGATCAGCTCCTAGGCCATAAAAGAGTTTAAGCATTTCTCTGTAATGGCGATCTAGGTGCCTTTTTTTGAAGAGAACAACTTTTCTTTCAAAATATTCTCTTCTTTTGAGTTCAAGAAGATCAGCAGGTTTTCCTATGAAATATAGGTAAATGATTTCAATGGCTTGGGAAAAGTCTTGCAGAAGAAGAAAAGTCATTTGATCAATTTCAGAAGTTGATTGCCACCAGTGTTTAAGGCTTCCAGTAAACCTTGTGGCAAATTCTAAAAGAACATCATATTTGCTTTCAACAGCAAGAGCTCTGGTGTTCAACCAGGCATGGAATTCATCCAATTTTTCTGGCCATTTGGAATAAGGAGTGTCATCAAGAGTGAAAAGCTGTTTGGATGAGGAAACAGAAATATGAGATGGGTTATTGATTTGAATAACCTCTGGTTCAGATGGATTTGGTTCCATTTCTTATTCCGGTGGATTAGCCATGAAAATAGGAAGAGTAGTTGGTGGTACTTGGAAAGATTCAATGGAAGGAATTGGAAAAGTAGACGAAGAGGAAGAGGATAAAGAGTCAGATTCTGAATCTGAATTTAGCAAATTTGATACCTTTGCTACTTGAGAAGTGCACTCTGGTAGATGTTGGTCTGAATCAGCTTTTGGATTCTGCTGTTGATCTTTGCTTAAATCCCTCAGAAAGGATTCCAAGGGGTTTGAGATCATCATCTGCTGGTCAGAACTCTTTTCAGGTTCTCCAGAGGACTCAGCAACAGGTTTTGCTTTTTCTTTCATTCTTTCCTTTCGGAGCTTTTCCATTTCCTGGATGCGATTGCGCATTTCTGTCATATCACTTCTGTCTCGTTGAGTAGAAGTTTCGGCTGCAAGAGCAGCTACAGCAAAAACTGGAGAGCTTTGCGGTGGTGGGAGAGAATATCCGATTCTCGGAATAGAGAAAAAATCAGTAGGCTTAAATTTTCCTTCTTCAAGGAGACTGATTTGCCTTTTGAGTTTCTCTATTTCATTTTTCGAACTTTCAAGATAATGGTAGCCAAGATGCTGGCCTGATTCCAGAGCATGAAGTCTTTTCTGGAAGTCCACAAGCATCTTTTTGATGGACTCGTCGTACCGTCGGATTTCTTGTTGCACATCAACAATTTTGGAGTTAATCGTCTTGAAAGCCTGATTTTGTGCCAGGAGAGTTTCCGATTGCCAATTTAGAACAGCCTCAGCAGCAAGCGTTCTTTTTGGCCTTCCACATTCATCAAGATCAGTGGGAGAAGGAATTTTTGGAGCATGAAGGTATCGTCATTGTGGATCAGTAAATTCCTCAGTAGCAGGAAAAGAAAGCTTAGAACTTTCAACAGGATTTAAAGGAGGAAAATCAGCTTCATTAAACATGGAGATAGATGGAAGTTGCGCAGTAGTTGGGTTTTCAGGAAAGACTGGAATTTCAAGTGGATAATAATTTTTCTTTACCCACTTATAGATGGGTTTGTAGAAAGGGGAAACAACAGGTTTTTTATATGGGGGTGAAACTGAAGGTGATGGTGGTGATGGTGGAGATGATGGAAACGATGGGGGTGATGAAGTTGATGGAGATGACGAAGGTGATGGTGAACCATATGAAACCATAAACTGGTATCCACTATTTTCCCCAAGAGTATCAATGGTAGGGTCTCCATCCAAATATCTTTGGTAGAAGCTATCTTGGCCTTCCTAGCTTTTCGCTTAGGCCTGATAGCTGGATCTATTTCATCTGGGGAATTTGTACATGAAGAACACTGGTAAAAAGGATCCCAGAAACGATGACCATAAGGGTCTTTGTAGTGATGGACAGGATGTCCGTCACTTTTGAAGTATTGAACCAACTTTTTTGGGTCTGGTTCCTCAAGAACTGGATTAGGAACACAGGGTTCTATCATAAATATAGTAGGAAAAATGGAAGGAGTTTCTTCCTTTTCTTTGCGAAATTTGATGGTTACAGTACCATCTCTTTGTCTGACAAATTCAGAGTCTGAAGACCGGAGAGGTTGGCTAATTTGGTGGAGCTTTTCATAATTTGTTATCCAAGATTCAGGAAGAAGCTTGGCTAACTTTTCTTTTGGAATCTGCCGAGGAACATGGATGCAAGAGGCATGGTCATTTTGCATGGAGATGAACAGTGCATCTTCATTTCCATGTTGAAAATTCAGATCTAGGGCATGATTTTGGACTCTATACACCATTTGGTAATGAAGAGTTGCAGCAATGGAATCGGCAGTTTGAGGAGCTCCAGTAAGCTGAAGTTGCACTTTCAAGAAAGAAAGTAGCTGGGGATTGGAAAGAGCAATATTAAAATTTGGATAAAGGGTTACGAAGATTGTTCCAGCATTTAAGGTGGTTTGGACAGTACCAATACAAGCATGCTGGTATTCTAGGAACCTAGTATCCAAAAGAGCCTTGCTACAATAGGCAAACCTTTTCTCTCATGAAAGGTAAGACCAAGATGGACTGCTCCATAGTGAATATGCGAATACCCTTGTTGGATCCACTGTTTAGGAAATTCAGGAGGAATTTGAAGAGTAACAAAGTACTCCTTTTCAGTGGCAGAAATTGGGTGTTGGTCAAATTTGGAAGACTGGACGTATTCTTTGACCTCTTTCGGAGTATGACGGATGAGATGTCGTATAGACCTTATGGGGGGAAAAGATGTAGCAGGTTTGGCAAAGGCTGAGTATGGATTCATGAGAGGAAGTTGCGTTTCGAAAATCTTGGTTTCATCACTAAGAGAGACTTCATAGAGATAGTCTATCTTAGAAGCATGTGAAGTACGAAACTCGGTTAAAGATGAAGAAGAAGACGATGGAGTGAGAGAAGCAGTAAGAGCGATTGGAGTTGTATCTGAATCGGTCATGATGTAGAGAAAGGATTCTTCGCAGCACTGGACAATCACCAACTAAGCGCATGGAACGGACCAAGCTAGACATAAAACCACACTCTGATACCAATAGGGGGATCTATGCTGAGAGCCAGGGAAAATCATGTCAGTTTACAGCAGGTATGCTATCACGCATGGGCGAACCGCTTGTTCAAGCCCTTCAGAGACTACCTTTTAGCTGCAAAACTACCCGGAGATTTAGCTCAGAGCATAGAGGCGACATGGGGAAAGGCACAAACCAAAGCAGTTGCGGAATTCAAAGAAATTATGCAAGATCTTCCCCCTCTGCAAATCCCATCCACAGGGAAGAGAATTCTGCAGACTGATGCCAGTAATGAATATTGGGTGGCCATATTGTTCGAGGAACTTCATGGTAAGCGACATCTTTGCGCTTACAAAAGTGGCAAGTTTTCTCAGGCAGAAATGCATTATCATTCTACCTTCAAGGAAATTTTGGCAGTAAAGAATGGAATAAAAAAGTTTGAATTTCATCTTATTGGCCACCATTTTCTGGTAGAACTGGATATGGCTTCTTTTCCCCAAATGACCAAATTCAAGCAGAAGCAAATCCCTCATCCTCAGCTACTCAGATGGGCTGAATGGTTTTCGAAATACTCTTTCGAAACCAAACACATTGCAGGAAAGAAGAATGTGCTTGCAGATTTTCTCTCCAGACCAAAAGAATTGGCAGAAATCAACATGTATATTCTCAGGCATTCCTTCCCGTTCTGGCCAAACAAGTACAAGATTGAACGGTTCCGAGATTGGCCAAGCCTGGAATATCCTCAAGAAATAATTGAGCAAATCCAAAAAGATAAGCTCACTGAAAATCTTGACAATCTCATGTGGCAATGCCACACAGACCTTTTTCGCCACCATGGCGGATCTATTCTTGACTCTTCTGGATTACACTCGAGGTACCCTTTCATCCACCCATTACTTTGGAGAAAAAATGATTTTCCTGACAAACTTAAATGGCTATTATGGTATCTAACCAATAAGTACTTAATAGCTATTGAGTTTCCCACTAGAAAATTCCTTCTCCAATTAACCAACTTGCTTCTTGCTGATTACGTTCAGCTAAATGAACACGAGAAAAACCTTTTAACTGTGCTCAAATGGTTCTACCCTCCTGTTTATTGAAAACGGCTCTTTCTCGAAGAAGTGAAAAAAGTCCGAGATGATCCAAAAACACACCCTGTTATACTCCTTCATCGTCCTTGGACTGTTGTGCACAATAATGGTACCATTTCCGATACTCCTGCCGCAGTAGGTACTACTACCTACGAGCCCCAGTCACAACTCCAAGTTGCACGTGTCTATAAATCGTTCCCCAGTCGCATTGGTTTTGTTGAATATAATTACAGGGAATTCCAGAGAATCCTATGCCAAGAAAATCGTATTATCCCTAAAGAAGCATGGGATTACTTCACACCCGTTTCATGGGATCACGAAGGATCTTCATCTGTAACAAGACAAGCACTCAGAGAATACGAACACGAATAGGCACAAGCACAGCTCAGATCATCACAAGATCACGAAATGTCAGACATAGGAGATCCAGCATAGTCATCTCAAGATCCAGCACAATCATCTCAGGATCCATGGGGTGGACCACTCTCTCAAGACCCCTATGACTATGGACCATTGTCCTTATTCGTTGGACTTGATGCCAGCTCTTCCTCTCACTACACATAACTAGGAAATTGGCCCCAGCCAGTTTTGCCTCAGCCAGTCTTACCTGAACAAAATCCACAACCGAACCTTGGCATCAGAATGTGGAATGAACTCCTGCTACCACAAAACACTCCAAATACTGTTCTTCCAGACCTTTCGACACATGCATCCTCTTCCTTGAACCCAACGCCAATCATCACTGAAGATAATTTCGAACACATTTTGACACAGAGAACAGGGATCCCAAGTGGAAGTGTTTTCTCAATTTGGTACCCAAAAGTGGACACGGTGTCAAATAAGGGCCTGAAGTATCCAGTTAGTCTCAAATAAGGACCCGAAGTGCCCACAAAATCTCAAATACGGGCCTGGGTCGCCGGCCGGCCAAAGTTGCCTGCCGGCCGGCAAGAATGTTACTGTTCCGGCACCGGAACAGTACTTTTTAATTATTTTTTCCTTTCTGTTTTTCCTTTTCTGTTTTTTTTCCTTTTCCTTTTCTTTTTTTTTTCTTCTCTTCCTCCGCCAGCCATAGCCGGGGCCGGCCGAGGAAGAGAAGGAAAAAAAAAAGAAAAGGAAAAGGAAAAAAAAAATAGAAAGGAAAAAATAATTAAAAAGTACTGTTCCGGAACAGTAACATTCTTGCCGATCGGCGGGCAATTTTGGCCGGTTGGCAACCTAAACCCTTATTTGAGACTTTTGGGGCACTTCGGGTCCTTATTTGAGACTAATTGAGCACTTCATGCCCTTATTTGACATCGTGTCCACTTTAGGTACCAAATTGAGAAAACGCTTCCACTTGGGGTACCAAAATGGAATTTTCCCTTTTTCTATTTCTGGAACAGATTTTGATTTCGGAAACATGTTTGGAATAGAAATGAGAAGTAGAAATTTTCTTAACTTTTCTATTTCTGAAAGAGAAATGAGAAATAAAGGTTCTGCTCATCGCTCGCCCTCGACTACCATCTTCCCTATTTCTGGTATTCAACTGAAAGAAAGAAATTCATACCAAAAGCCAAGAAGTAGCGGACTAAATCAGTAACCATTCCCGACAAGCTTCGACCGGAGATGGGTCGATTTTATGTCCTTCAACTAGCAAAAGTTGTAGGCTTCTTGCACAATCTTGTATGTACATTCAAGACTATCGTTGGCGCGATTTATCCGTGGAATTCGCGAAGAGCATATAATGGTGTGATGCTACACTGATCTTCTCTCTTCGCGAGAGTCGTTTTCTAGTGGTTCGTCTATCGTGAATGTAACTTTCATGTCAGGGCAGATGTTTATGTACAGATGCTGAGGTTACACGCTGAAACATAGTTTTCTAGCTCTTGAGGTTCAGACTCTTGGTACGAACAAGCTCACCCGATTCCCGAATGGCATCGACCAAAAAGGCTCTTCCGAGTCCCGGTGCTTCTCTTTTCTTCGGAAAGACTCGCAATTGCCCCAATCCCTTTTTTCACGGGCAATTGTGCGAGTTATCCGCGGAATTCGTGAAGAGCAGATATAGGATTGGTGTGGTGCAACGACGATCTCTTCTCGTCGTGCGAGTCGTTTCCAATGGGTTGTATGTCATGTATGTATTTTGCATGTCCGAGTCGATGTTCGTGTATAGATGTTGAGCTTACACACTGAAACATAGTCTTCTAATTCTTTCTGTTTAGACACTTGGTACAAACAAATTCAATTGATTCTCAGATGACATCGACCGAAAATGCTTCTCTGAGTCACGGCTCTCTCGTCTCTTGGGAAAGACTAAAGAAATGCAAATAGTTTGAGCTTAACGGTGTCGCGTTCATTCTCACCCCATCCCGCAATCCGTTCGGGCAACATCTTAGAATCAACTAATTTCGCTCCATCAAGAGACGGATGTGAATGCATCGTTCTGACAGAGAATGAACGACTAGCACCGGCTTCATTCATTTTTTATCACAGTCTCGCTCACCAACCACTCAGAAAGTATTATACTCATTCGAAGGGACAAAGCTAGTGACTCCCTACACAGTCCATGTGCATCGTTCATGTTGAAAATATATCTCGAGTTTGAGCATGTGAATGAAACCCGACCCGTGATGAATTAGTATTTGCGGATGTCCAAATATAAGCCATGGAAATCCAGAGTTTCCTTTTCGGCGTAAAAGTTTCGTTGCTCAAGGATTCCAAACAAAACAAGAAAAGGAAAGTTTAAGTGAGTCTTCTTTGATTCGGTCAACATGGGTGCAAAATAAAAGATAAGGATTATCTATCGAAGTCGGGAAGAAATCAGCAGGATTGAGTCCAACGTTGGCCTAGAAGACTTTGACTGTGAAAGAGGAAATTGTGGACTTCTTGCCACGTGTGTCAGAGAAAGTTGGATTCGGAAAAGGAAATAAGTATATTTGCATGGAGTCCACATTGACCGTGGAACCTAAGCATAAATACGGGCTGTTCTGTTTTTTGGCCGCACAGAGGTCTTGGTGCGCTATTGTTGATGAAGAAGACTTCTTGAAGCGCCGCTGGCTTGCGAGTGCTTGGTGTGCGAAGACGAGCAGAGGGAATTCGTGAATTACATCCATGAAGTTAGTATTGAAGCAGATTAAATCTTGTGATAAGATTTGTGTACAATTCCTTCGTGAGATTGAGAGATTATTTCGTGAGGAATTGTGGGGCTAAACACTACGTGAGTTATTGGGTGTAATTGGGGCTTAGGAAACACTGAGAGTGGTTGTAATCTCCGTTGTATCGCTTGATCTATAGTGGAATTCCGTGCTGCTCTCCGCGTGGATGAAAGATCCATTCTAGGCACCACAATGAGCTTTGACTGCGCGAGCCAATACGCCCTTTCTCATCTGGGCGCTCTTTGAATAGGAATCAGATACTTGCTTATCATAGTTGTTAAGCACTTTGCTCTGACCAGTCCGTTCTAACTGCAATCAATCTTTGAGCTTTCAGTGGCCAAAAAATCAATCTAGAGCTGCACTCTTTAATGCCGATGATCTTCCATTATTTTTGCAGTGTTCAATACAAGGTCATACAATGTCGTTTACGTGTCAAAGGATGACGACAACAACCGCAATGCTGCTTCTCCATTCATTGCCCTGACCAAGGGACCGGCCACCTTTTCCGTCGCCATAGCCAGCAAGTATTACTCACATCTACACCTTTGCTAATGGTGACCATTGCTCACAGGGCCAAAAATTGGTCAGTGAAACTTCCAACGGCCCGACCTCCTGTCGAGCTGGATCTCTGTCATTACCAGCCCCAACTACACCATCACCATCTCCGCCACCACCTGGAAGTGGTGCTCCATCTCTCGTTGTCACACTGCTAGTCCTGCTCATGTCCATTGCCGTAAGCTTACTTTATAAGTGCATAATACATGAGGATCATTGTTTCTACCAGATACAGGTGGACTATAGGTAGACTGTGAGATGTTACTACTTGTCATAAAGTGAATAAACTTGTTAAAAGGCTTCTTCTCACGATTCTAGCAAGATTTATATAGATAACATTTCTCAAACTTGTAATATAGTTCAATTTTTTTTTTTGAAAACATATATGGTTTCCCTCTGAAAATGTGAAACTCAGATCTATTCGCATATCATGAAGACCAAGATTATAAAAAAAAAGTAAAAAAGAAAAAGAAAGAAAGCAACAGGAGACATAAACTTGCATACTAGAAAGTTGAAACAGAGCATCACTCACCGGAACAAAATCTTCATTGCAGTGGTGAAAAAATCCCAGCATTGGAATGACTAATGAGCAGAGGAGTAAATCGCATAGTGATTAGAGAAACGAGGTGAATCTTCTTAGGATCAAACTCAACACACAAACAGTTCATCGAGAGTTTGAAATGACATTGAAACAACGAACTCATACCCTTGGAGTTTGAAAGAACCCGGCAAATTTTGGGGATTGGGAGCGCCATAAATCCAGTTGTATTGATCTCTCTCCTTTGCCGAAGTTTTTTTGTGCTTTGCCTCCACAAGCTTCCTTAATAATTCACATGTTAATCATTAAATTACTTTGAGCAGTCGTAAAAGAACAACAAAAGAGAGAGTTGCAGTTGAATTATACCAGAATGATAAAAACCCAATTCAAGCAATCAAGAAAAGCAGGAACTTTCACGTCATTCCTGAATGTAAGATTTCAAAAACTATTTACTTCTCATGAATAATTGATATGTTAATGAGGACTTCAAGAATAACTTTTAAGTGTTTCTTACTTATGCGAAGTAAGTTTGACGATTACATTGTTTAAAAAACATGACAAATACATTTACTTTGTGAAGAAAGTAAAATGGTGCTTTTTGCTTAGTGTGCATAACTATTTCCACAGCAAAAAGATGTCGTGGCCACAGCTTTTCCCAATTTTTTCAGTTTCCATGAAGAAAATGAAGGAGTTGGAAATCTACATGACAAGGTCCATCCCGTATCAGGTATCAACTTGGAGAAAAATCACGTCCTTTGAAGAAATAAAAAGTGTCAGACCAAAAAAAAAAAAAGAAATAAAAAGTGCAGTTAACTTATTGAAATGAAGCTCCCTAGAAATAGGTGCTCATTTCGAATGTGAAATGGAATGGAAAGTAGCATTCATTAAGCCTTTAATCTGGAGAGCTAATGTTATCCCCGATGTTAGAAAAACACAAGCACTAGCAATATTTGTCATGCGAAACACAATTCTGTAACAAGGTGCTTATTTCAGTCCAAATGAGTGCACATCTCGTGCTGCTACTGTTCCATTGGTACAAGTTCTGGACCCTGAAAGCCCACAAATCTTCAATTAAAAGGAGAGGGGAAAGAGGAAAGAAGAAAGATGAAAAGACCAAACTACATTCCTTTACAGAAAGTGTATTCAGTATATCATTTAAGTCCGAAACAAGGCCCGGATCTGGTCCCCCTGCAAAATATGCAATCAAATTTAAGACAGCTACGCGAGAGTTCTATGGTGAATATCTCCAGTCCCCACTTCAGACCACAATGTGAAACAGCATTCTTCGGTGAGAGAGTGAGAGAGGGAGGCTCAAGGGGAGAGAGATCATTCATTCAACTAAAAACATCTTCAAGCTCTCAAAGCAGCCTTACGAACGGTGGTTTCCTTGGGGATTTGGTGGCAACTTTTCTCGACAAGGTCAAGCAGCTTTTCCAAATTTGTCGCCCGAGTTCAAAATCTCATTGCCGTCCTTTGTTGTTTGGAAACTGACAATTCCCATTGGTCAGTCGATCTTTGCCACCAGGGACTTGGAAACAACCATTAAGGAGAGATGCTTCTCAGTTTCCTAAAATGGTAATATAGAAGTAAGAGGTCATGCTGATAGAATATCATACGAGCTTGTATAATTATCATTATATGGACTGTCTATCAGATGATAGTATTGGTTTAATAAATTGAGGCATGTGATTGATTAAAGCTCTTAACAACAGCAGTAAGAGAACCCAAAAAAGAGCTCTTTCCTTGAGTGATTCAGCTATAAAGATTTTCTGAACACAGGAAATGGTGAGTGTTAATACTAGCAGAAAAAGCGCATTAGAATTTCAGGCTCCACGGGACAAGAAACGGTTTGACAATGCCAGACAATGACACTTATAGCTACAACAAATTTATGAGCAGAAGTTGACTAAGCCAAGTGTACACATATATGTCAGTCAGAAATGTTTATGAAACAAAACTGTGAAGACAACATTCTCAAATCCATGACAAGCCTTTGGCTTTCATCACACCAAAACCTCTTTTACACACATTTTGGAACTTATATCCAAGTCCAGCAACCATGCCCCAATCAGGGATGACAGGCAGAGAGGCTGCTCAGGGTTAAACGAGGGGTCTAGCTAATCATTCATAAAGAGTGACATTGATAAAGAACATCAACAAATGTTCCACATAATCAGACCTGGATACCGAGGCATAACAGCTCTGCAAGTCTCTTTAAGGTAATCCTCGAGTAGTACTTGAAAACGACAATAATATTCTGCAGAAAATAGAGTGAGTCACATCTGAATGATGATCCAATGAAAAGAAAACGACAAAGTTCTGTAATGACATGTTGATTCTTTGAAGAGGCTCCTAGCCTTTTTTGGCTTGCCGTCTTCGTCAATTTTAATTAGGGACATACGACTCAATACTTCAATCCCTTCTCTCGGGAAAAAAGCCACAAGCATCCCACATATAAGTCGGACTTTGTCGAAATTCTCCAATGAAAAAACATGCAATATCCAAAATATCCGGTTCTCCCCATAATCTAATGTTTGGTAGCTTATTGTCAACGTCTCTTGCACTCTCTTATGGGGAACTTTCTGTAATTTGTCTAATGTTTTCTTCCATACTTCTATTGTCTTTTCATGTAATAATGAACCAATAACTTCTAGAGCTAAGGGAAGCCCCCCCGGTAGTAGTGATGACATCACGAGAGATATCCTCACAATCACTTGGAGGAGAATCCTTTCGAAATGCATGTCTACTAAATAAAATCAAAGATTGATCCAAAGGCAACTCGTTGAGTTGATACATGGGGCTTGCCCTAGCCTTGTCAAGAATGGTCTTGTTTCTAGTTACTATGATGACTATACTTCCAGCTTTAAACCAACTACTATCTCTGGCCAAAGAATTCAAATGAGTATTGTCATCCATATCATCAAGAAGAATGAGTACTTTCTTACTTGTAAATCGAGATTTGATGACATCAAATTAGACACATCATATGGACTTTTCAGTATATCGTTAATGAGCTGCTTTTATAGGTATTAAATACCCTTGTGTATAGATGTTTCTCGGCAAAAGAACACTACAAGTGCCATAACTTGTGTACGACGCTCACTTTAGTGCCATAAGTTTTTTTTTGGTCACTTTAATGCTAAAAATTTTGAAAAACGATTACTTAAGTGCCAACTCCGGTGCCGTACACAATTTTTCGCTGGAAATACGACGTGGTATTTTTTTTTTATTAATTTCTGAAGCTGACGTGGCTCGCCGGAGATTGGCACTTAAGTGATCGTTTTTTAAAAATTTTAGCACTTAAGTGATCGTTTTTCAAAAAATTTAGCACTTAAGTGATCGTTTTAAAAAATTTTTAGCACTGAAGTGATCCAAAAAAAACTTTTGGCACTTAAGTGAGCCGGCGAAAACTTTTGGCACTAAAGTGAGCGCCATACACAAGTTATGGCACTTATAGTGTCCTTTTGCCGATGTTTCTCGAACATTTGCCACAAAGCTAAGATGTTCAAAATGACTAGAGAGATTGTTGTACAAGACCCTTGCGAGAGTTATCTTACCAATGCCGCCTATTCCATAAATTCTAATAATCCCTGTATCATTAAATTTATTATCTATCAAGCTCATAATCTCTTCCACCCAATCATCAATTCCAACAAACTGTTCGGGAACAATTAGTTGAGAAGTTCTTCTTAACTCGCTCATAACTTTTCTGGCAACAGTTTTAACCAATCTTCCTTCGTACCTATAAAAAACAACAAATTTCAGCAAACCCTTATTGCAATGGAGAGGTGCAACCCATACTCATAGTTCATCTTTAATCGATTGTATATTAGTTTGGGCAAAAGAACACTACAAGTGCCATAACTTGTGTATGGCGCTCACTTTAGTGCCATAACTTTTTTTTGGATCACTTTAGTGCTAAAATTTTTGAAAAACGATCACTTAAGTGCTAAAATTTTTGAAAAACGATCACTTAAGTGCCAACTCCGGTGCCGTACACAAATTTTCGCCGGAAATCGACGTGGCATTTTTTTATTAATTTACGAGGCGACGTGGCTCGCCGGAGTCTCGCCGGAGATTGGCACTTAAGTGATCGTTTTTCAAAAAATTTAACACTTAAATGATCGTTTTTAAAAAATTTTAGCACTTAAGTGATCGTTTTTCAAAAATTTTAGCACTGAAGTGATCCAAAAAAAAGTTATGACACTTAAGTGATCGTTTTTCCTCCGACTTGGCACCAAAGTGATCCGAAAAAAAGTTATGGCACCAAAGTGAGCGCCGTACACAAGTTATGGCATTTATAGTGTACTTTTGCCTATTAGTTTGTCTGTGGGTGGACAAACACCAATCCCTGAATTAGTATTATTATGAATTACTCCTCTGGCACCCAATCTCAATTTCTTTTCTCCCCGGTTTCTTTGTTACATAAAAGGTATATTAAGCAAGGCACCAAGGAAATACCTATCCATCTAAAACAAAGAGAATCCATCCCTATACTACTGACTTCACTAAACCCCGAAAAAGACGATGAAACCAAAAATAAAACTACTTAACTTAAAAATTGTGCCTTTTCTCTTTGTTCATCATACATGTTTTACTTCAATTTTAAAGGTATATTCTTCACCAGGTAACCTTTCGACAACTTTTACCTATCGAGTTTGCTGTCTCCTCCAACGCCAAATGGTTATGGTGGAAACTCAGTTGGTTACTAGTACTACTGAGATGATGAAGACTCGCCCAATATCAATCAATTTTCACTTCATAAGTAAGTGCAAAATCAAGAGCCCTGCCAGAAAAGATATCGCCAGGGCTATCTCTTTGCTTTTTTACATATTTTCTTTGTGTACATACGCAGGCGCAACCATTAGACATCCACGGGAACATCATCAACCCCAACCTTCCTTCTTTAAAGGAAAAAGATGAAGAAGTAACCAGGCGAATCAAGCATCGAAATTGGACAATTGCCAAAGGACAATTCAATCAAAAGAAAAAGAACTAACCATCTCGATCTGCTCCTAGATATCGGAAGGCGAGCTCGAGGAATCGGCAACAAGTCTGCGAGCACGATCGCTCTCTTACATATGAGAGAGGACTCGGTGAACCCCCTCCCTCCCTTGCGAAAACTTCTGCTCTTCTTCCGTTCTCTCTCTCTCTCTCCTTCTCTGAGCGCAACTGATGATGAGAGAGGAAATAAAAAAGGTAAGTAAAAAAAGTTCAGGCAGCGGAATGAAAAAGAGAAAAGAGAAAGAAAAGAAAGAATAATGAGAGAGGGAATGGGAAGAGAAAATGGGAGGAGATCCGAAACACCTTCTGTCTGTGATACTCCGCCACTGGCCCAGACGACCTCCCTCCGACCTCCCTCCGACCTCCCTCCGACCTCCCTCCGGGCCTCCACTTCAGCGGATCCCCCCATCATCACCATCACACCTCCGTCGCCAATGAAGTTAAACGCAACAGGTCCGGTGATTGTCTAAGAGACGGGCTTCCAGAAATACGAAAAACTCGCAAGGGTCCTAATCCCTCAAGCCCTCGAATTTCAACTAAATTTTTGCAACTCCCAGAATAAAAATGCCGCAGATTCTTTAAATTCGAAAGGTCCACTGATTTAAGGGAACGGCAATTTATAATATTCAAATCTATCAAGGATTCTGATCCATCGAGGCCTTGAATTTCAGTTACACTGCAATTCCAAACACGGAGGGTTCTTAGATATTTAAAACTTGAAAAGTCTAGCGATCGTTCGGCGGACGTACACTTAAAGATGTCCGACACTTGTGAGGATTTTGATCTACCAAGGCCTTGGATTTCAACCGAATTCACGCAACTTATTGCGGGGTCTGTTCCTTGCAGAATCTTCGAATTGGAATGATCTAGCAACTCATCAAGCTGAGATGCATTTGGGCTCATTAACTTCGAAGAATCTTCAATCCCATCGATCCTAGATATCTTAGGGCATTGCCCTGCAGGTAAGTTGGATAGGCAATGTGAGCCTTCCACACCGGTGACTTCTGTGAAATCAAAGCACCGGTAGAGACACAAATATGATAAGTGCTTCAAGTTTGACAAATTCGTGAACGCTTTCAATTTTCCGAAATCTACAATAGTAAGCTCCGATAGTCCAATGGGAAGCTCTGGGACACATTCAAGCCAAGGGCAATTAGAAAGAGTGAGTGTCTTGAGACGGGTTAGCCGGGAAAGATGGGGCAACGGCGGCCTCTGGCAAGTGATCCTTAGAGCTATTAAGCCGGAGGGCAATTTCGGTAGTTCTCGGAGCTTTATACAATATCCAACGCCGAGCACTTGGAGAGAAGAGAGCTTAGAAATGCTTCCTGGCAAGCCCGAAATGCTTGACTTGTCTAAAGAAAGCTCCTTTAGCGAAACTAATTCGCACATATTACTAGGTAGTCGTTCTAGTTTTTCGCATTTTTCAACTCCCAACTTTTGGAGTTTTGCCAACTTCCCAATGGCATTAGGCAATTCCGTTATGTTAGTTCCACTAATTTCCAAGACCCTCAAATTTGGCATATTCTCAATGCCTTCAGGTAATTTCGTAATCGATGTGTATCCTAAGTCCAACTCGGTCAATGATGCCAATTTTTTAATCGAGTCGGGGATTTCTGTCAACGAGGAGCAGCGACATAAGAACAAGCTTTGCAGAGATGCTAGATCGCCTATGGAGCTAGGTATGCAAGCTAACAGTCTACATTGATGGGCATTCAGGATCTCGAGCTCCTTCATGGAACTAATGGATTCGGGTAATCCTTCAATTGCTGACCAAGATAAGTCCAATAGAGTTAACGAAACAAAGGAGCCCATGAGTTCAGGAAGTTGAGAAAGTCGTTGACAATTCAAGACACACAAAGTCTCCAGCTTCATCAAACAACCTTTCGAAATAGGAATCTCTTGTATATCGGTGTCATTTATACGAAGCTCCCTCAATTCTACCATTCTACCTATTCTTGTCGGTAGCTCCTTGAGTCTTTCACAACTAGAGACATCCAAGGAAATGAGGGTCTTGATGTCCCCAATAGAAGGATGAATCTCTTCCAGATTCCTACAACATGCAAGAATCAAAATCTCCAAGCTTTTGAAAGCAGACAAATCGGGAGTTCTTTTCAATGATAGACAATTCTTGAGGTTGAGAACTTTGAGCTCGGTTGCCATCTGGGAGAAAGAATGGATATCTTAGTCTAATTGGACTGTCGCAGCCTCTGATTTTCCACTACTCCTTATGTTTTGACTTTTTAAAATTCCTCAAAAAATACCCATGCTCCTCGACTCCTTCGTGATTGTCTTATTTAATTTTCAGTGTCTCTTTTAGTAGTGTTTGACCACTCCAATAGATAAATGTTTTTTTAAGCATATCAATTGCAAAAGAATGTTGGGGATGTACAAGTGCTAACTACGTTTATTTTTGTATAACATTTCAAAGGAAATATTTATTGATTTGACAAAAGCAACTTTTATTATCAAAAAGCAGATGACAAATTCAAATGGGAGAGAGATGCAGTCATTGGGCGCCATGTTTTCCTTCAATAGTATGAAATTAAAGAGAAACGGGCTAGTTTAATTATGAAAATCAATTTTCAAATGTTATACGTACAAGGAAAAAAATGTTATATTGAAAATACTTCAATGCCTTCTTTACATCTTACCTTGAGTGGAACCCATCCTCCCCAGTCCTCCGAAATCGCACTGCGTGATAGATCGAGTACAACTAATTTCTTTGGATGAAAGTTTGCTGCAGTAAAATTCGAGGGACATCCCAACCATTGAAGCCATCTTAATTTAGGAAGTAAGCTTTGGAAATCTCCAGTGAAATTCGCACCATCCGCTAGAAGGAACCTCAAGTTGGTCATTTCTTTAAATTGTTCAGCTGTGTATCTTCTTCCCTTACCACATTTCCCAAGAGAAAGTGCCTCAATCTTTCTAGTGCCCTGCAAATTGGAAACATTGTGGACCATAAGTTTTAAATGATGAGATGAGATCAACTGATGTAAAATAAAATGCATTGATTTCAATTTGCTGTCATACTACTATGGTGTAGGCTTCTCCTTTAAATTTTGTGAAATGAAAGGTTGTGGTTGTGTACTATTTATCTAATCTATGTAAAGATGTGAAGCTCAAGCGGTTGTTCCTGAACTTTTTCGTCTTCCAATTATGCCCTTCGCAATTTGCACCTTCTGAATGCCCAAAATTTGCATCCATTTGCAATTATAATAGAAGACCTCTCTTCATGCATACACTAAATCAAATATATCTATGAAAATTCATGCCATTTATATGTGAAATAACACTACATTTACTCCTATCCTATATATGTGAACCAATACGACTCTAACAGTCAAAATAGATCCATTAAACTTGCCATCATAACATGTATCAAAATTAAAGAATCCAAATTGTAGAATGCCCCACTCTTTCTGGTATAATACATTTGCAATTCTAAATATCAAAATGAAAATAAGAATGTCATTGGAAAAGGTACACACGTGTTTTACGTTCCTTTCTTATCATGTGTTTCATCGTTGAGGGTTTTCCATTGTACGTGGAAGGAAAATTGATAATATCGAGTGTTCTATACATGATTCTTACTTTCTTTTTATTACTATAGATGTTTGATGCTATCTTTTCGTTGTCGTGTTGATTTTGTTACAGTGTAGTAGTAGTCATCTAAATTTTGATCAATTGTCCCATAGATTAATGAGATCTTCCGTATGAACAGATTTGACATGAAGATTGATACAATTGTATTCTTAAGGAACTCTAGTCTTTTACATATTTCTTTTGTTGTAACCTAATATTTTAGGAACACAAATTCGTTTTTTGTTTTAGGTGATGCACACTGAGCGCAAATCACGAGAGTCAATATTACGGATTTGTTTGGTGGTTTCAACTTTTCCTTCGAACTTATAGTCTTTCATATGAGACGGTACTTGTTTTTACATTATAAGTTTCTTGTATGTCTATTGTAATTTTGTCAACAACTTCATAGATACCTTTATTTTTCACTTCTAAGCTGTGTTCTATTCAGTTGGTTACATTTTCCTTCATGCAAAAATATGCTCGCTGTAAAGAATTGGCAGCATTTTTTTTCAATAGTCTTGTTATTTCATTATGTTGTGCATCCCAATGTTTATATTTAGTTTTTCTTAATTAACGATACTCATGACATTTGCACATGCTTGTTTGATGCTTGTACAAATCATCCACCTATTATAATTGCTTTTAGTGGATCACCTTTTAACTTTCATGCTAATAATGAAAATTTATCATCACACGAAATTCAAAACCATATTTACTTCGTTTAATAATACCAAAAAATCTAAACCGGTAGAATTCTTCCACATTTACCCCATACTAATTTTCATGTCATAAAAAATCCCAAACTAGTAGTCCCTGTTAATTTTACCCCAAATTAATTTTCGTTTCACAAAAATAAGATAATGGTATACATGTTAACTAAATCTTTGCTAAATAAGATGCTCACTAAGAGTTGAACAATAAACAAATAAGTATAATTGCACAATAGCTTATATTTAACAATAAATAATATCGGGGTATTAATAGAAAAATCACCCATCGTCACAAAAATAAAAAGTATTAGCATATTTATAGAAATAAACTATCCACTATTATGAAAAGTTTATATAACGAAAAAAATATATAACTAAAGGGTGATATTGCATGGTTGCTCATATATCATAAATGCCACATCAACAAATTGACGATGTCCACTAACGATTGACCACAAAGGCTCGATTGCAAAAAAAGTGAAAGTTAGAGGACTATATTGAGCAAAAACAAAAATAGATGGGGGACTAAATTGCACAACCAATAATACTTAGGGGATATGCTTAACCCGAATTAACAAATACAGGAACCAAGATAGCTAAATCATCACAAATGAATGGACGTCTCATTTATCATACCAAACAACTCATAAGAAGTCAATACTTAGTAAAAGAAAAAAGAAATAAACCTCACAAGAAACCGAAAGACGAATTCAAAAATCAAACGCATGCATCAAACAAATTTGTGGGAAATGCATGCCCGCAACATTTTATAAATGTCAGTTTTTCTCTAAAAGTACTCCGTCAAACATTTTGTTTTTGTAGTTTTTATCATTGCATTGAAGTTACCAAAAGGAGAGCATCCTCATCACAATACTACCAGGTATAGATATATATTAATCATCCATAACCAAGAAATTGCTCCTTAGTTATGTTCTAGAATTAGGCAAAAACAGCAATTAATCAAAAGAA
The DNA here is from genome assembly GCF_021117445.2 of Syzygium oleosum. Classification (NCBI taxonomy): domain Eukaryota; kingdom Viridiplantae; phylum Streptophyta; class Magnoliopsida; order Myrtales; family Myrtaceae; genus Syzygium; species Syzygium oleosum. Next base: position 399,810 of record NW_026607528.1, read on the forward strand.
CTCTTTTGCGAGTAGAAGCAGCAAGTTTTTGGGGATATAAGACTAACGATTATTTTTATTTCAAACAAGAAAGGGAAGGTGTACCCACATCATTGACCGAAACAAGTACAGAAAACTCTTACCTTCTTGTTGTCGAGCACGTCTAGGGCTTCTTCATAAATCCACAATCTGCTACGCTCTTGAGGCTCCTCTAGATTTTCTAGACGAACAATTTCCCTTCCAAGATCTCTCAGTTGATCATGCATAATTAGCGTGCCGTCTTTGTCAATTTTAATTAGGGACCTAAGACTTAATACTTCGATCCCCATCCCAGGAAAAAAATCACAAGCATCCCACATATAAGTCGGACTTTGTTGACATGATCCAATAAAAAAACATGCAATATCCAAAAATATCTGTCGTTCATCAAAATCTAATACATCGTAACTTATCTTCAACGTCTCTTGCACTTTCTTATTAGGCATTTTCCTCAATTTCTTTGATGTATCTTCCCATGCTCCTTTTTTCTTTCCACACAATAATGAACCTATAACTTCAAGAGCTAAGGGAAGCCCCCCAGTAATGGATGCAATATCACGAGAGATAACCTCATAATCACTTGGAGGGTAATCCTGTCGAAATGCATGTCTACTAAATAAAATCAACGATAGATCTGAAGGCAACTCGTTGAGTTCATACATGGGGCTTGCCCCAACCTTGTCAAGAATACTCTTGTTTCTAGTTGTGATGATGATTACACTTCCTGCTGTAAACCAAGTACCGTCTCCGACCAAAGCATTCAAGTGAGTATCATCATCCATGTCATCAAGAAGAATGAGGACATTCTTGGTTGTAAATAGAGATTTGATTTTACCAATTCCCTCATCAACATTAAACACATCATCAAAATTTTCTCTTGCAGTAGAAATGAGTTGCTTTTGTACATATTCAATACCCTTGCGCTGAGATGTTTCTCGAATATTTGCCACGAATCTACGACAGTCAAAATGACTAGAGAGCTTGTTGTATAACACCTTTGCAAGAGTTGTCTTACCGATGCCGCCCATTCCATAAATTCCAATAATCCGTGTACCATTGAAGTTAGCATTTATCAAACTCGTAATTTGTTCCACATGATCATCAATTCCCACCAACTGTTTAGGAACACTTAGCTGGAAAAGTCTTTTTAACTCGCTCAAAACTTTTCTAACAACAAATTTAACCAATGTTCCTTCATGCCTGTCAAATAACAATGAATTTCAGTTTAGGATAGCAATATGTATGTTCTTTTTTAAGAAAGATCTATTTATGAAAAATTAAACAATTTTTTGTTGGAGAATAATGTACCCATTATTAATTTTCTCCGATTCCCATCCTTTCAATGAGCTGACTTCTTGGAGTGCTTCTTCCCATTCCTTCACAACCATTTCGTCCATATTCTTTTTATTGGCATCGATAGCATCTCTCCATTTCCCTGTCGGATGTCGCACCTGTGAGGGTTCCACTTTGTAAAATATGGGCAACACTATCTGCCCTTTACTTCTCTTGCACTTCAACATCTCAGCCAGCTCGCAGAGGCACCATTTGTTTGAAGCATAGTTCTCCGAAATAATCGGGATCGAGATCTTAGAATTTGCAATACTACAAAGAAGCTCCGGACCAATCTTCTCACCAATAGGGAGCTCATTGTTGTCTCTAAACACCCGAATTCCTGCATCGTCAAGGCTACTATAAAGATGATCGGTGAATCCTTTGCGAGTGTCTTCCCCTCTAAAGCTCAAGAACACTTGGCAATAATTTCTTTTCGGCCTTTTGGTTCCGCCTTCATAATCACCTACTTGTGGAGAGGTCGATGAGGAAGACTCCCCATAGATTGGATCTTCTGAATGAGTGGGTTCTTTTCTTTTCATCTCGAGAGGAATGTGAAAGAGATTGATGGAGCAGGAAACAGAGGAGAGAAATATGGAATCCTGGATCTGTTAAAAGCAGAAATGTCTCTCCGGACTCAAAGTTGGAGCTACATTCAAACAAAAATAGAAACTCTTAGACAACTCATGTCACGCCCCGAACCCGAATGAGCACGCAACATCCCTCTGGGGTCGTCAAGCATGTGACATCCCAGGACTTATCGCCGACCCAATCGAAACACTAACGAGCAACGCATGCGAAAGCAACCTCGAACTCTCCATACAACATATAAACAACGGGATAGTGGAGAGACAAAGAATACACATTAACAAGACACTTTTATAAACACAACATCGATTACAACACAAACATTTGCAAGCCTTCTACGAGGCCACTATCTATGAACCACGTACAACAAAAAGGATCGGGTGGTTGGTAAGCTTAACTCTTCTACAAAAGGGGCACTCAAAAGACGAAGTAACTCGACCTATCCTCAATCCCCGTAGTATCCCGGCAGCATCTTCGGATTAATCACGGTCGTGGGTCTAAAATGGTTTGGTTATACAATCATGAGAACACTTCTCAATAAGCAACTACCTAAGCCTCGCTTAGGCCAAAGCATACTTCCGAACAATTCTAAACATGCGATTCAAACAATCAACGTGCCATAAACAATCACATGCGTCCTTACCTCGCCTTGGCGCATACACAAGCCCTGCACGTTAGAATATCGCCATAACATGGCCAATTGCCCGTCAAGCACACACAAAGCAATTCATGGCATGATCAAGCATAACATGGTTAATAATCCAGATGTGCTCATCAATTAACTCAGGCAAAGCATTCCCTAATGCAAATCGCACTCATTAAGTCTAGATTATTAACGACCCCTCGGGCTACCGAACTCCCGCCGGTCTTCTGGTGTAACCAGGCATCGTCCCGCTACTTCGGCGACGGCAACGTCCGGAACCCCCGCCCAGACGGCATTCCACAAAGGAGCATCGATCTAGCCTCCACCGCGATCGGCAACGTCTAGAACCTCCGCCTAGACGGCATCCGAACCCCCGTCGGGCATCGTCTAGATTCCCGCCTAGACGGAACGTGTCGTGACCATGCACACACTCAACAACCATTACCGATTCTTATCTTTATGAATTAATCAAATACCAACTAAGTCTGTACTCATTAATTAAAAAGCCTCGCCTTTCTTTTGTAACAAAATCTCCGAAAAGTCCCCGAGAGAGAGAAAAACCGAGTATGCACAGAATCGGGGCCAAATTGGGCAGCTGCGCAGTAACCGAAATCTGTTTGAAACAAATAGTAAATCAACTCTAAAAATTATGAAATTTGGATATGTTTCATAAAACATCTTGATAAACATTTTCCGTGAAGAACTTGAAACCCAGTTCTGACTATAAACAACTCTTTTTGTCACTTGAAGTCAGACGAAATTCAACCCATCCGGTCAGGCCGCCTGACCATCAAAATGCATCTCATTCAGTATCCAAATCACTTTGGAAAGCCTTGAAATTTTTATATGTCATAGAAACGAATGTTATTAAAAAATTTTGTGAAGAAAGTTTGTTGAAAAGAGGTCTGGAAAAATTTATAGAAAATCGAAAAGACCAGAAGGTCGGGTAAACAGTAAATCCGGCAGACTGAATTCGGTCCAAAAATGGACTTACGAATGGAATTAAATGACCTCCAAAAATTCCATATTTAATATGTCATACTAAAAGATGTCATGAGAAACTTTCATGAAGAACACTTCCTCAAATTTGGCCCACACAAGTCACAGTAAAAATAGCAAAATCCAGCGATGCAGCAGCAACCTTACCGGAAATCAACAAACAAGCACCGCCAAGCAAACCAAGCACAACCAGCCACTAAACCAACTATCCACAGTCCTAATTCACTCCTAAACATGTCCATTAGTAACCCATTATCATAACCAAGGCTTAGGGAGCACTTACTCAAGGTCTAAGCAAAAACTGAGCGAAAGGGCAGCAGCAACCTCGCCGGTGCAGCAGCGACGGACGGCGGTGAGCGGTCGCCGGACGGCTGAGGCAGTTGGCCGGTGGAGGCAGACGAAGCTGCTGGTCGGGCGTGCAGCAAGAAGAAGCAAGAAGCAGCGAGGAAAATGCAGCAAAACAGAAGCAGCAAAGCAAAGGAAAAGAAGAAGAAAATGGTGAAGTTGGTGGGGGATTTATCAGCCAACGTGGGGGGAAAAGTCAGCAGCACGGGGAGTCAATGATGATGGTTGGTGGAGTTGGTGGGACTGGTCATCAACGTTAGGGGCAGCAGCAGCAGCAGAAGCGTGGGCAGCAGTCAACCAGAAGCAGAAGTAGTCAGCAACGCAGAAGTCAGCGGCAGAAGCAGAAGACAGCAGCAAGTCAGCAGAAAATGCAGAAGTCAGCAAGCGTGGGTTCAGCAGAGGCATGGGTAGCTTGAGGAGTCAACAGTCAGCAAAGAAAAGTATGGGAGCAGCAGAAAACAGGACAGAAGAAGAAGCAACACGTGAGGCAACGTGGGGGCAGCGGCAACGAAGGGGAGGAGAGAGAGAGAGGAGAGAGAAGGGTTCAACATTATCTCAATAATATTTTGTCCGTAATTTTCCTTTTTCCGCAATTCCGATCCACATGACGATTGGCCACGTTTAATGAAACGACGTCCGACAAATTAGTCGTGGAAATCTTGAAACTATGATACCCAATTCGGATTCTAATTAATAGCCAAATTCAATCGATTGCGATTTTAGTGCATCTCGAACTAACGGGCGGCTTTTAGGAATTTATGTGTATCGACTCGTGACCGATTTGATATCGAGTCACATCTAAGTTTACTCGAGCCATGGCGACCTCGGTTGTCATGTAATTGTGAGGGTCAATCACTAGTTCCAAATGACGCGATCGTTCGAATTATGTTTAGGATCGTTCGAAATTCATACAATGGCCAAGCGGAATTACCCGCGATCCAATTGCATGACAATTGCAAATCGTTCCATAACCATCCTTGGATTGGCTTTTAACGGCCCAAAATATTCCCTCGTCAATCCTTATGGTCGAAGTGTCAATCCATGGCCAAGTTCTTAGGTCCACGTAATTTATTCATAGCTAGCCATTCCCTAACGGTTAGTTTACTCGAGAGTGATCAATTCCGAGCGAGATTTCACTAAAAACGCATTGAAGAAATATTTATTTCATAAATCCCGAAAATAGGTCGAAATTCAGAATGTCACAACTCATCAGAAGAAAATGGAGGAATCAAAGCAGGAAACAGAGAAGGGCAAGGAGTCGTCGACCAAGCGAGGAGTGCTCAAACAAACACAATTCACCCAAGGCTATGATCTCCCCAATCCTCAGCCGTCGACGTTGGATTCCCTACACACCACACAACACTTTCTACTGTGCGCGCTTTGAACAATGCTGAGTTCTTGCCATCCACTGGTCCAAGACTCTTCATGCTAATTGAACCGCTGTGAGGCATGCTACGGAAAGAACAGTCATTTCACGCTAAATTTCCGCAGCATCATGCGGAAGGTGTGCGGAACCCAACGAGCAAAGACTGACACGCTCACATGCAATCACGTGAAACACTCACGCTTCGAGTTTAATGAAAGAAAATAGAAAAGAGAACTAACGAGCTATACTCGCATGCCCCTACTGGGATCTCCACCGATGCGCAGCATTATATGAGGAAGGTGCATGCCATGTGCTTTCATTGAGATCTGAGATCCAGCCAGCACTGTCTTGACTTGGCTGGGCCTTTTCTATTAATAAACAAAATAGAAAAGAAAACCAACTAGCAATGCTCCATGCTCCTCGTGCTAACAAGAGATTCCGTTCATCCCCGACGATTTTGTTAATAAAAATGTCTGGGGGACGCATAAGTTTGTTCTATCCACAATCTATCTATTATTTATTTCTCAAAAGAGATTTGTCTAAGGAAATAACTTTCAATATAAATCTCTTCCAAAACAATTTTCTCAAACTAGATTTCTCCATGCCACATCATGCCCACCGATGATCTAGTCATTATCCTACACGTAAGTCACTTTTATCTCTCTCCTTAAATTTATTTAACATTTTATGTGAACTTTATTTTTGGTACTGCGTATATAAATTCTCGGCGGATGATTCTCCACAATCGAATAAATATTCGGTGATACTTTTTTCGGGAAAATTATCCAAAAAGTTATAAACATATTATACGTAGGTCAATTCAGCCCTCAATCTTTCAATTGTGTCAATTAAATTATGAATCTTTTGACAACTTGTCAATTTAGTTATGAACTTTTCAACTATCCTAATTTTGTCCTAAACATTGTGATAATTTGCCAGTTTAATTTTAAATCTTTTAACAATTTGTCAATTTAGTTCTTCCAGCAAAAATTGATAAGAAATCGCTGACGTTAAGTTCTAGTTAGCGTCGACCGTCTTACGTGACACGGCAGGCGCAGAGGTGGACCGTTTTTACAAATTTTTTTAATTTTCTGAACTTTTGTCTTTATTTTTCCTTTCCTTTCCTTTTCTTTTTTTCTTTTTCTTTTTCTTTTTCTTTTTTTCTTTTTTCATTTTTACCTTGTCAATGGCCAGCAGAGGTCATCGGCCTCAATGAGGGCAGCCCTTGCTAGCCCAAGCGTGGGAGTCCCTCACCCGAGGCCTGAGGCTAGTGACCTCCAACGGCCATCGATGAGGACCGGGGATGGCCGATGGAGGGGAAAAGGGCAAAAGAAAAAAAAGAATAAGAATAAGAAAAATGAGAGAAGAGGAGGAGGTCATCTCGAAAATATATTATATTATTGGATTTTAGTTGGATGTTGGACGTATTGTACAACTTAATATATTCTCCACTTGCCATTATCATGTTCCACTTTCCTGGAAGTTACCTGGAGCCTTCCTTCATCAGTAAAAAAATGCCAGTCAAACTAAGCACCAAATACGGGGCCGAGTTTGAGGAAATATTTGGTGAAAGTCTTCGAAGGCGACGAGGTCGTCTCGGAAATATATTATATGATTGCGTGTTCTTTAGACGTTGGACGTGTTGGACAACTTAATATATGTTCCGCTTGCCATCACTTTGTTATTGTGTTCCACTTGCCTGGAAGTCACCCGCGGCCTTCCTTCATAAGTTAAATAACCAATTCAGATTTGCACCAAATAGGGGGCAAAACAGAGGAAACAGAGGTTTAATGTGTGTGTGAACATAGAGTAATATGAAAACAACGTAGAGAAATGGTCCAACCAACCGGACGAGTGGAGTCCTCGAGCGTGGTCAGTTGACGGACAGACCAAAACTCAGTGTATGTGATAATTGTCGAATAATTATTCGACAATTATTAAAAAAAGACATCGGTAGAACCGGCTCCATTTTTCGAAAAATTTGACATCCATTCATTGAATGTCATGGATTGATTTTTCTGAATGTCGATTTGCAAATGAAATTTGGTGATTGCATGTCATTGCATTACAAACGAGATATTACATTTCAAACAAGCATGTCATGATTACATTTTGTCAAACTACTTATTTCATGCTGACATTCTCGGCCAACCGGTTCTTAACCAAAATATAATTTTTTGCAGCACAATATTGGAGGAGTCAAATATTAACATTAGTATATATGATTTGAAAAATGAAGCAATTAAATAGAAAGAGACTGCAATTTACAAGAGCCCAACGTCTGATTACTTTGACACCTGTTATATTATATCTTCGTAGTTTGCTTATTTCTTCTACCGAGCAGACACTCACTTCTTTACTCATAGCTACAGACATTATTCTCTTGCCTTGCAAGCTTCTTAAGAATCCGAAATGATAAGCGGTGATGAGAAAAGCCCAACAGCTTAGTACGTAAGTGACTAACCCCACCTCATTACTCTAGGATCAAAAGCTTACACAGAAATAGACTAAAGTGGAACATTGCATCACATGATCAAGTGATTTGAGAAGGAATCCCAGTATGCTCTCTATCCCACACCCCACACTAGGGGTGTCCAAAAAGCCCGCGCCGGCCCGGCTTGACCCCCGCCGGCCCGGCCCGACCCTAAAATTTGGATTGTTCTGGGGTTGGGGCTTGTCTTTTATGAATAGGGCTTTTTAGTTGTGGGTATTATTAGAGTTGGGTTAGGGTCGGGCCCGACCCATGACACCTTGGTACCACCCACAAATCCCCCTCTCTTTCCCCTTCTCTCTCCTCTCTGTCTCTACACGACGAAACCCTAACAACATTATCCATCAAAGCTCACGGCGCTAGCAATCACGGCTCACTAATTGTACGATCACAACCACATGTCCCATGATAAGGTCCAAATAGATTCCTGTAATTGGAGATGCACGGAATGCATGAAATGCACAGCCCCAATTTAAGGTTATGATTGGATGGATAAATAGTAGTATTAATTAGGGTTTTTTTTTTTTGATAATCGAGGTGTCCGTGCGGCCGGCGAGCTAGGGCTCAAACCAGCGGTGATGCCCGACTAGTACGCGTATGATAATTAAGGTTAATACCACCAAAAACCTCAAACTGGTACGCGTATGATAATTTTACCCCGAACTTTTTCTTTTACCACCAAAAATCCCAAACTGGTACGCGTGTGATAATTTTACCCCGAATAATTTTACCCCGAACTTTTTCTTTTACCACCAAAAACTCCAAACTGGTACGCGTGTGACAATTTTACCCCGAACTTTTTTTTTAACCATCAAAAACCTCAAACTGGTACATCTATGACAATTTTACCCCAAACTTTTTTTTGACCACCAAAAATCCCAAACTAGTACACCTGTGACAATTTTACTCCGAATTTACCACAAAAAAACTCCAAACTGGTAAACCCGTGACAAATTTACCCTAAACTATTTTTTTGAACACGAAAAATCCCAAACTAGTACACCTGTGACAATTTTACCCCGAACTAATCTCTCTTTTGGTGAGAGAGAGGGAGGCTCAAGAGGAGAGAGATCATTCATTCAACTAAAAACATCTTCAATCTCTCAAAGCAGCCTTATGAACCATGGTTTACTTGTGGATTTGGTGGCGGCTTTTCTCAACAAGGTCGAGGAGATTTTCCAAATTTGTAGCCCATAAGTTCAAGATGATATTGCTGTCCTTTGTCGTCTGGAAAGAGACAACTCCCATCGGCCAGTCTATCTTCGCCACCAGGGACTTGGAAACAACCATTTCGGAGAGAAGCTTTTCAGCTTCCTAAAACGGTAATACAGAATGATTAAAGCTCTCTACAACTGCGGTAACAGAACCCCAAAAAAAGAGCTCTTTTCCTTGAGTGATTCAGCTACATAGATTTTCTGAACACAATAAGAAAGCTCTAATCGCGAGATATACTTTGGCAACACGGTAAATGGTGAGTGATGGCATAGCTCCTCCCACCCTTCTAAAGAGCATCAGAATTTTAGGCTCCATGGGACAAGAAATGGTTTCAGAGTGCCAGACAATGACACTTATAGCTACAACAAATTATATGAGCAGAAGTTGACTTAGTGAAGTCTACACATATATGTCGGTCAGAAATGTTTACGGAACAAAACTACGAAGGCAACATTCTCAACCTCACGACAAACCTTTGGCTTACAAGGCACCAAAACTTCTTTTAAGTCCAGCAACCATGTCCCACAGGGATCATGGGCAGAGAGGCTGGTCAGGGTAAAATGAGGGGTCTAGGCAATCATTCATAAAGATTGACATTGATAGAGATTGTAAACAAATGTTCAGCATAATCAACCTGTATGCTGAGGCATAACAGCTCTGCAAGTCTCTTCAAGGCAATCCACGAGTAATACTTGGAAACAACAATGACATTCCGCAGAAAATAGAGTGAGTCACATCTGAATGATGATCCAATGAAAAGAACAAAAATGACAAAGTTCTGTAATTACATGTTCGATGATCTGTCTAAGATCTTCTGCTGCCTTCACAACAAGTGCGTCTCCGATACACATGGCCACTGGCCGGTTTCGGCCCAGAACTGGCCCGGGTCAAACCTGGGACCGGCCCGTTGATTGGGCCCGCGGTTCGGAACCAGAATTGGCCCGTGGCCTACGGGCCCGATTCCGGTTCCAAAAAAAAAAAACTGCAGCAGGGCCTGCAGACGAAAAAAAAAAAACTGCAGTTGCGCCTGCTGCCTGCAGACGTGCAAGACCTCCTTTTTTTTTTCTTTTTTTTCGGCCGGTTCCGAACTGGGCTGGAACCGGAATCGGCCCGGAACCGCCGGTTCCGGTTCATACATGGCCACGAACCGGAACCGGCCTGTTCCGAACCGTAGCCATGTCTAGGACTCTCCGAGCATGAGTGGCCATGTCTAGGACTTCCGAGCATGAGTGGCCATGTCTAGGACTCTCCAAGCATGTTTTTCTCATTCTTAAATTCATCTTTGAAAATACTCCAAAGATCATTCATTGGATAACCACCATGGTGACCAATTTGTTTTTTGAGCAGCAACCTGCATTAAAATAACGAAGCCACAGTCAACCAAATTCTCTGGCACATTATTGAGATATTGCAAGATGTACAACCAATTACCTAGAAACAATTCAAAGATGTACCTGAATTGGATTTCTGAAAGATTTTTATCTTCTAAAGTGGCATTGAGGCTTGACTGCATATGATCATGTGGTGACTGAACTAAGTACCAGCAGATTTTCCTTTGAACCTGCAATTAATTAAATCAAAGAATGAACAGCTGTGCCTTAAAATCCTTAGTGAAGACTTAACAAAGCCTCATATGAAAGAGCTTCACTGGTATCAACTGCTCTGAATTTTCCCTTCACTGATGGAATCTCATATATCGCCTTATAGCATCGACAAATCTCAAGGTAATCATTGCAATGTGCATAGTACCTAAATTGTCAACCAAATGAATGCGAGGTAGATGTGTGTTCAAATCCATTAAGTACATCTCAAACGTCAGAGGTTGCAAAAAAGCTCGAAAGGAAAAAGAGTACGTGTTAGATGAATAAAGCCATGGCATGAACCGCAAACTGAATACAAGGTAGGGCGTGATTGACAAAATATTTTAGTTAAAACAGATAGTAGACACAACATTGAATAAGTAAAACACAAATTCACTGTACCATGAGTTCATATTATATCTGTTTCAACTCCAGTAAGTGACGGAATATCAGCTGGCACTTCTTCCACAATATTTTCACCTTCTTTAAGTTTTCCTTCTCTTTGGAAGGATCTGCATCAAACACTCGAGGGATGATCTTCCTGGAAAGGATTTGTGCACAGACAGAATCCTGGCGATCAAAGCACAAAAGAACCTGCAAAATCCATCGATCAGAGAACCAATCATAGTAATAGTGCATAAACGGCTAAAAGCAATACAAAAATCCTGTACTTGTTCAAGGATAAAGGCAATTTTCTCCGTCTTTGCCACTGCTCCAAAAGTTTCCACTGCAATTCAACCCAATGTTGAACAGGAAAAAACCAATCACATGATCAGCGACCACAGAAGTCAACTTCTTGTTCCTGCAATCTCTCGCATCAAACCAGTAGCTTCTGCTATGACATCCGGTTCTGCCTTTATTCTTTTAAGTTTCTTGATGAACCATGCTCTCTCAATTTCGACATATATTTGCAGAATGAAACTAGCTATAGGAACCAAGAAACCAAAACGGATTGCTCATGAACATGAGCTGCAATAGAATTTGATTTCACATATTCACCTCCAGCAGCGACAGAGTTAAGTGTCCTAATGACCTCTATCTTGGTCTCAAGATCAGGACTCTGGTCAATATATTGCATAGCCTGCTGCAACATTGCTGTCATAGCGTGCTGCAACATTGCTGTCATAGCCTGTTGATAAGAAAATAGCAATAGCAATGCATATGTCACCATCCAATCAAGTCATGACTTGATTGTGTCTAGCGCACGATTAAAACTTTGAGTTGAACTATTTGATTAGAAAATTATTCATTCTAGAAAGAAAATACAGTTCAAAAAGGAACCGAAAGGGGTAATAGCAAGGTGCAATACGACTACAGCTATCTCCATCAAGAGTATCCAAGCCAATTGAAAATACTTGCAACCAGCATGAGCACTATATTATGCCCATATAAAGCATATCATGAAATGTATCCTAAACTTGACTTGAGCAAAGAGTCTTGTGATTCATACATTTGTAGGAGAACGAGAAAATGTGAAAATTTGGGCATACATGGGGAAGAATCCAGAAACACAAGGCGAGAAACTGAAGAGGATTCCCCAATACTAGATTCTAGAGCACAAGCACCAGGCCTGGATTCTTGCATCTCTAGAGATTGCACAGAGCCAATACCCATATAGATATGCCAACATACACTCGTTAGATGGCATGTTACAACTACACACAACAACAGTTCAAGATAATTGAAATCCTAAACCAAATCTACTAACAAGGATTAGCATTTTGAATCACTCCTCTAGCACCCAATCTCAATTTTTTTTCTCCCCGGTTTCTTTTTTATGTAAAAGGTATAATAAGTAAGGCATCAAGGAAATACCTGTCCATCTAAAACAAGAAGAATCCATCCCTATACAAGATAATTCAAATCGTAAACCAAATCTACTAACCAGAAATAAAATCAAAGAGGAGCACCAACTACTGACTTCACTAAACCCTGAAGAGATGATGAAACAAAATAAAACTACTTAACTTAAACAATGTGCCCTTTCTTAACTTAAACAATGTGCCTTTTCCCTTTGTCATCATAGACTAAGGATATCTATCTTTCAATCCTTCACTCACAGATGTTTACTTCAATTCCAAAGGGAGGGTCCATCTTGTAAAAGTACAAGTTCAAAGTATTTTGTTAGTAACTGCCTACTAGATACTAGTAGATAGAACCACAATGTCCAGCTTATCCTCATAGCTTTGTGCATTATTTTCCTACTCAGTTGAAAGAGTTATTTCTCTGCTTTGTTAATGAGAACTTCCAATTAGTGTTCTTGATAGGATGCAACATCGGAAGATCTTACGTTGACTTGATGGATTAGGGAGATATTTACCGATAACTAATCTTAGTTGAATGTTTCCTTTAAGTTACCAAGTAATCTGTCAACAATTTCTACCTATTGAGTATGCTGTCTCCTCCTTTTTTTTTGCTTTTGAGAGCAAGCGACAACACTAGGGGTTATGGTGGATACTCACTGTGTACTCCTTGGGTGACGAAGACTCATTGATGTTGATCAATTTCGCTTCATAAAGTAAATACAAGTACCCTGCTAGAAAGGATATCCCAGGCTAACCTTTTGCTTTTTACCCATTCTTTGTTTACGCAGGAGCACCATTGGACTTCCACAGAAATATAAACCCCAATCTTCATTCAATAAAGAGTTCCAAAAGCACATCTTTTAAGTAATTCTTCCAAATCTCGCCGACTTGAATAATTTATTGCCCGGGGAAAGTTAACTTCAATAATTAATGCAAAAGGAGGTGGCAGACCCTAAAAAAAATCATTTGCAAGGTAGTGCATCCGCTAAATCAACAATGTCACACATATTCCATAATCATGGCACTAAACCAAGAAGTTTAGGTAAAAGCACTGGGAATCCCCTTATAGAGTTGCCCAATACCATCACCTAGGACTAATACGTAAGCCAGCAATTGACTAGCTAATTACTTGCCGCAAGGCTCAACCCAGCAAACTAGCAACTCGAAAAGCGGGATCCAAATTTCACAATAAAAGAGAGAGAGGCTGAGCACATAGCGATTAGCAGATTACACATCAAGTGTTCGACAAGATTTCTCACCAACAGAATGCTCATGCCAGCCTGCGTGCATCCTAGGCACAACCTAAAACCCAATTAAAATAAACCTATAGACAATAAATTTGATTGCCAAAACCTAACACACGGGCCTCACACCCCCATCAACCCAAACCCGCCCTCGCCCCTCAGAGTCTAGTCGAGGTGCCCAACCTCCGCAACATCGGGAGTCACGATCTTCTCCATGATCAGCTGCGCAACCCTGTCGCCGACCTTCACTTCAAAGTTGACGTCCGAGAGGTTGAACAGGATTACCCCAACCGGGCCTCTGTAGTACGCATTGATCACGCCTGCACCGATGTCGATCGAATGCTTCCATGCCAAACCTGATCCCGGCGCTGAAGCAACAAATGTAAAGCGATTTGATTCAGCCCTCATTGATTATCCAGAACAAGTATTGAAAGAATGTTTTGCGGTAAGAAGTTGCAATTTACCAATTTGAGCGTATGGTCCTTAGGGCGTTGTGATGCTCAGATCGGTAGGGACGAGCGCTTATCCTCTCCCCGACACTTCCGTCTCAGCCGCAATGTTTTTTATCCACAAACAAAGAAACCCACCTTCAGAAACCATCGCAAGTTCTCAACAAGGACCGAACTCGAGATTCTACGGAAAGTAAAATTTGTGGTCACGTTTTTTGCCTGGAAAGATCGTAGCCCACGTGGAGAGAGGGGACGCTTGCGAAGGCATGACGGCCTTCCGGGACGGCTTCTTCCACAGTCAAAAGTTGTCGTGACCACAACTTTTCCCAATCTTTTCGGTTTCCATAAAGAAAATGAAGGAGCTGGAAATCTATAGGACAAGGTCCATCCCGTATCAGGTATCAACTTGGAGAAAAATAACGTCCTTTGAGAAAATAAAAAATGCAATTATCTTATTGAAATGAAGCTCCCTAGAAATAGGTGCCCATTTCAGATGTGAAATGACATGGAAAAGTAGCATTCATTAAACCTTTACTCTTTAGAGAGCTAATGTTATCCCCGCTGTTCGAAAAACACAAGCATTAGCAATATTTGTAATGCGAAACACAATTCTGTAACAAGGTGCTTATTTCCGTCCAAATGAGTGCACATCTCGTGCTGATACCAGTTCCAATGGTACAAGTTCGGGACCCCGAAAGCCCGCAAATCTTCAATTAAAAGGAAGGGGGAAAGAGGAAAGAAGAAAGATGAAAAGACCAAACTAAATTCCTACACAGAGTGTATTCAGTATATCATTTCAGTCCGAAACAAGCCCGGATCTGGTCCCCCTACAAAATATGCAATCAAATCTGTTAGGAATATGCTTAAGGACTGAAACATGTCCACGTACAGCATATGTTTTTGTTATTTCAGTTTGTTAAATGGTTGTCCTAGTCTTTAGGAAGCGGTTAAGCTATTTTTATTAGTGCTGTTGATCGTGGTTTATTTGTAGGGCCATGTTGTTAGTGGTTGGTTATTTTTCCTTCCTTTAAATTGTAATGTTTGCTGAAGTTATAAAAGTTGTCTTTCCTCTCTCGACTAAAATAAAAAACCAACAATTGGTATCAAAGCTCTCTTCTTAAGGGACCTGTGTGAGTTTGACAAGCCATGGACACCGAAGCTGGTCTCTCTTCAATTTCTCCACCAGTGTTCGATGGAGATAACTACCAGATATGGGCAGTACGCATGGAGACATACCTGGATGCTTTGGATCTTTGGTAAGCAGTGGAAGAAGATTATGAAATCCCTGCACTTCCTGCCAATCCAACCATGGCTCAGATCAAAGCTCATAAGGAGAAGAAGACAAATAAGTCAAAGGCCAAAGCTTGCTTGTTTGCTGTAGTTTCAGCCACCATTTTTTCTCGAATTATGTCTCTCAAGACGGCAAAGGAGATATGGGATTTTCTCAAGTCTGAGTATGAAGGAGATGAGAGAATTCGTGGAATGCAGGTGTTGAATCTAATCCGTGATTTTGAGATGCGAGAAAATGAAGGAAACCGAGACCATAAAGGAGTATCTTTGACGGACTTCTCGGGATAGCCAATCGAGTTCGGTTACTGGGTTCTTCATTGACAGACTTAAGAATTGTCGAAAAAATTCTTGTGACACTGCCTGAAAGGTTTGAGGCTACAATAACCACCTTCGAAAACACGAAGGACTTGTCCGCGATCACACTGGCAGAACTCTTAAGTGCCCTGCAAGCACAAGAGCAAAGGCGTGTAATGAGGCAAGAGGGAGTTGTTGAAGGAGCCTTATTAGCCAAGCATCAAGATGATGGCAAATTTAGATGGCGAGAAAAGCAAGAAGACTCAAGCAACGGGCGAAGGTTCAACATCGGAAAGCAAAAACAAGGCCGGAGATAAGAAATTGGAGTGAAAGGGAAATATCCTCCCCTGTCAACATTGCGGGAAAAAAGGTCATCCACCTTTCAAATGTTGAGAAGACACGATGCAAAATGCGGAAAATGCAATCAAACTGGACATGAAGCCATCATATGCAAAAACAAAAATCCACAGCAAGGAGAAGAGGCTAAACTTGTTGATCAAGAGGAGGAGGATCAACTTTTTGTAGCCACGTGTTTTGCAGGCAGTGAAGCAAGTGAGAGCTGGCTGATTGACAGTGGCTGCACCAATCATATGACCAATGATAAGGAGCTTTTCAGAGATTTGAGGCCTACCACTATCACCAAAGTGAGAATTGGGAATGGCGACTATATTTCAGTTAAAGGCAAGGGAACAGTTGCAATAACTTGTTGTTCAGGTACAAAGTTCATTCCTGATGTTCTTTTTGTTCCTGAAATTCAACAAAACTTATTGAGTGTTGGTCAGTTAATTGGAAGAGGGTTTAAAGTTGCTTTCGAAGACAATTTTTGCCTAATTAGAGATGCAGCCAACTACGAAATCTTTAAAGTAAGAATGAAAGGCAAAAGTTTTGCTCTAAATCCATTGGAGGAGGAGCAGGCAGCCTTCTCAATTAAGGAGAATGTCACTGAGATTTGGCACAAGAGACTCGGGCATTACCACCACCACGGGACGCTGCAAATGAAATCCAATACAATGGTAGAAGGTCTTCCGGAATTTGAAAATTAGATTTCAAGCTACAAGGCATGTCAATTCGGCAAGCTCAATAGAAAACCATTCTCAAAGTCAACTGGCAGAGCTTCAAGGAAGCTGCAACTGATCCACACAGATGTCTCAGGCCCTCAAAGAACACCTTCTCTAAAGGGTAGTCTCTATTATATTGCCTTTATTGATGATTTCACCAGAATGTGTTGGATTTTTTTTTGAAGTTCAAATCAGAAGTGGCTCAAGTTTTTTGGAAGTTCAAGGCAAGAGTAAAGAATGAGAGTGGCTGCAAAATTCAGATTGTTAGATCTGACAATGGGAAGGAGTACACTTCGGTACAATTCAACAAGTTTTGTGAAGATGCAGGCATTGAGCATCAGCTTACAGTCCCTTACACTCCTCAGCAAAATGGAGTTAGTGAGAGGAGAAATAGGTACATCATGGAAATGTCAAGATGCATGCTGCATGAGAAGAATTTGCCAAAGAATTTTTGGGCAGAGGCAGCAAGTACGGCTGTGTTTCTTCAAAACAGACTTCCCACAAAGGCAATGAAAGATCAGACACCATATGAGGCATGGTATGGTTACAAACCAACTCTGAAATATCTTAAAGTTTTTGGTTGCTTGTGCTTCACTCATATTCCACAGAGTAAGCATGACAAGCTAGATAGAAGAGCTTTACTGGGTATTTTTATAGGCTATAGTACAGTCAGCAAGGCCTATAAAATTTTCCAACCACAAACTGGAAATATTATAGTTAGCAGGGATGTCCACTTCGTGGAGGATGAAGAGTGGAACTGGGATGATGCAAAGAAGAGAAGTCAGATCGTGGTAGAGCCAAAATTCAAGCTCTTTGGTTCAAGCACTGAAGAAGATGAAGAAAGACAAAATGAAATAGTAGATAATGTCCCCGTGAGAGGAACTAGGTTGCTCTCGACATTTATCAAAGATGCAACATTGCTTGTGTGTGAACCTGCAGATTATGAAGAAGCAAGAAATGATCAAAGGTGGATATTTGCAATGAAGGAGGAGCTGTCCATGATAGAGAAGAACAATACATGGATTCCAGTGAAATGGCCTCAAGATAGAAAAGTAATTGGAGTCAAGTGGGTGTTCAGAACCAAGCTCAATGCTGATGGCTCTATCAACAAACACAAGGCAAGACTTGTGGTAAAGGGCTATGCTCAAGTTTTTGGCGTGGTCTACTCGGATACCTTTGCACCAGTTGCTCGATTGGACACCATAAGAATTCTGCATGCTGTAGCTGCTCAAATGAATTGGAGAGTATATCAACTTGATGTAAAATCAGCATTTCTAAATGGTGTTTTGCAGGAAGAAATTTATGTTGAACAGCCTGAAGGATTTGAGAAGAAAGGAGAGGAGGACAAGGTGTTTCTTCTCAAGAAAGCTCTTTACGGTTTGAAGCAAGCTCTAAGAGCTTGGTACAGCAAAATTGATGACCATTTGCTGAGCTTAGGCTTTGAAAAAAGCATGTCTGAGGCCACTCTTTATGTCAAACGTCTAAGCAATGATGTCCTCATAGTTTCTCTTTATGTTGATGATCTTTTGCTGATAGGAAATGATGCAAAGCTGGTTGAGGAGTTTAAACATGAAATGATGAAGGTCTTTGAGATGACAGATCTCGGCTTAATGTCATTCTTTCTTGGAATGGAAATTAAGCAAGCTGAGCATGAGGTTTTCTTCTGCCAGAAGAAGTATGCGAAGAAGATCTTAAAGAAGTTTAAGCTTGAAGAATGCAAGGAAGTAAGCACTCCTATGAATCAAAAGGAGAAGCTATGCAAAGAAGATGGTGCGGATAAAGTTGATGAGGGATATTTCAGGAGTTTGATAGGTTGCTTAATGTATCTCACAGTAACAAGGCCTGACATTTTGAATGTTTTAAGTATTTTGTCCAGATTTATGCATTGCGCAAGTGAATTGCATCTCAAGGCTGCCAAGAGAGTGATTCGAATGTTAAAGGGACAAGTGATTTTGGTGTCAAATTCACGAAAAGCAAGGAGTTCAAGCTGGTTGGTTTTTCTGACAGTGATTGGGGAGGTTCCATTGATGATATGAGAAGCACTTCAGGCTACTGTTTTGTTCTTGGATCTGGTGTTTTCTCTTGGAGCTCGAAGAAGCAAGAAACCGTGGCTCAATCCACTGCTGAAGCAGAGTTTGTTGCTGCAACAGCTTCTGTTAATCAAGCTTTGTGGCTGAGGAAAATTCTAATGGATCTCAATCTTGAGCAGAAAGAAAGCACTAAGATATTTGTTGACAACCAAGCTACCATTGCTATTTCCCACAATCCTGTGTTTCATGGGAAAACTAAGCATTTCAACATCAAGCTATTCTTTCTGAGAGAAGTGCAAAAAGAAGAATCTGTGACTTTGGTTTATTGCAAGTCTGAAGATCAGCTGGCAGATCTATTTACAAAGCCCCTTCCAATCAGCAAGTTCGAGTTTCTGAGGCAGAAAATTAGTGTTTGCAGCTCCTAAAGCAAGGAGTGTTAGGAATATGCTTCAGGACTGAAACATGTCCACGTACAGCATATGTTTTTGCTATTTCAGTTTGTTAAATGGTTGTCCTAGTCTTTAAGAAGCGGTTAAGCTATTTTTATTAGTGCTGTTGATCGTGGTTTATTTGTAGGGCCATGTTGTTAGTGGTTGATTATTTTTCCTTCCTTTAAATTGTAATGTTTGCTGAAGTTATAAAAGTTGTCTTTCCTCTCTCGACTAAAATAAAAAACCAACAAAATCTAAGACAGCTACGCCAGAGTTCTATCGTGAATATCTCCGGTCCCCACTTCAGACCACAATGTGAAACAGCATTCTTCGGGGGGAGAGAGAGAGAGAGAGAGAGAGAGAGAGAGAGAGAGAGAGAGAGAGAGAGAGAGAGAGAGAGAGAGATGCTCGAGGGGAGACAGATCATTTATTCAACTAAAAACATCTTCAACCTCTCAAAGCAGCCTCGTGAACCGTGGTTTCCTTGGGGATTTGGTGACAACTTTTCTCGACAAGGTCAAGCAGCTTTTCCAAATTTGTTGCTCCTGAGTTAAAAATCTCATTGCTGTCCTTTGTCGTCTGGAAACTGACAATTCCTATTGGCCAGTCTATCTTTGCCACCAGGGACTTGGAAAAAACCATTAAGGAGAGATGCTTCTCAGCTTCCTAAAATGGTAATATAGAAGAGGTCATGCTGATAGAATATCAAACGAGCTTGCATAATTATCATTATATGGTCTATCTATCAGATGATAGTGTTGATTTAACAAATTGAGGCATGTGATTGATTAAAGCTCTCAACAACAGCAGTAAGAGAATCCAAAAACAGAGCTATTTTCCATGAGTGATTCAATCAATTGTAACACAGGAAATGGTGAGTGTTAATACTAGCAGAAAAGCTTGCTCAGCTATATCTAGCAATATAGCAGAGCTCCTCCCACCCTTCTAAAGCGCATTAGAATTTCAGGCTCCATGGCACAAGAAATGGTTTCACAATGCCAGACAATGACACTTACAGCTACAATAAGTTTATGAGCAGAAGTTGACTAAGCCAAGAGTACAAAACAAAACTATGAAGACAACATTCTCAAATCCATGACAAGCCTTTGGCTTTCAATGCACCAAAAGCTCTTTTACACATATTTTGGAACTTGTATCCAAGTCCAGCAACCATGCCCCAATCAGGGATCACAGGCAGAGAGGCTGCTCAGGGTAAAATGAGGGGTCTAGGCAATCATTCATAAAGAGTGACATTGATAAAAAAACATAAACAAAAGTTCCATATAATCAGACCTGGATACTGAGGCATAACAGCTCTGCAAGTCTCTTTAAGGTAATCCTTAAGCAATACTTCAAACGGCACTAATATTCTGCAGAAAATAGAGTGAGTCACATCTGAATGATGATCCAATGAAAAGAAGAAAAATGACAAGTTCTGTAATTACATGTTCGATGATTCTCCGAAGAGGCTCCTAGCTAAAGGTAGCTTGTATTGCCCAGGAGAAGCCAAAATTCTTCTGTTGACTATGATTGGGCCCTGTCTAAGATTTTCTGCCGCCTTCTCAACATGTCCACCTCCTAGCATGTTTTCTCATTCTCAAATTTCATCTTTGAAAGTACTTTAAAGAGGAGTCCATTGGATGACCTCCACTGCGACCAATTGTTTCAGCAGCAACCTGCGTTAAAATATCAAAGGCATGGTCGATCGAATTCTATGGCACATTATTGAGATATTGCAAGATGTACAACCAATTACCAAGAATAATTCAAAGATGATACCTGAATTGGGGAATTTCTGAGAGATGTTTATCCTCTAAAGTGGCATTAAGAAGGCTTGACCGCATAGGTTCATGTGCCTTAGAACCTGCATTCAATTAAATCACAGAATGAACAGCTGTGCCTTGAAAAACTCAGTGAAGACTTGACAAGGAAAAAGCTTCAACGGCATCCACTGCTCTGGGTTGCCCTTCACTGATGGAATCTCATATATTGCCTTATAGTATCGACAAATCTCAAGGTAGTCATTGTTATGTGAGTAATACCTACATCGTTAACCACATCAATGCGAGGTATACTAAGATGTGAGTTCAAATCCATCAAGTACATCTGGAACGTCCCAGTTTGCAATAAAGCTAGAAAGGAAGAAGAGTATGTGCCATATATATAGAGCCATAACGTTTCATTGTACTTGATCGGCAAAAACAAATTAGCTAAAAGATAGTAGACACAACATCAGAAAAAGCAAAACACCAATTTACCGTATCATGAGTCATAGTATATCCGTTTCAACTCCAGAAGAGACGGAATATCAGCTGGCGCTTGTTCCACAACGTTTTCACCTTCTTTAGGCTTTTTCTTCCCTTTAGAAGGATCTGCATCAAACACTCAGGGGCTGATCTTCCTGGAAAAGATATGTGCACAGACATAATCCTGGCAATCTATGCACAGACGAACCTGCAAAATCCATCGATCAGAAAACCAATCATAGTAATAGTGCATAAACGGCTAAAAGCAATACAAAAACCCGTACTTGTTAAAAAATCAAGGCAATCTTCTCTGTCTTTGCCGTTGCTCCAAAACTTTCTACCTGCACTTCAAACCCATCACAGGAATGTTGGACAAGGAAAAACCAATTACATGACAACAGAAGTCAAATTCAAGTTACCCCGATTTCTTGCATCAAATCAGTAGCTTCTGCTATAAGACCCTGTTCTTCCTTTATTTTTGCAAGTTTCTTGATCAACCTCAATTTCGACATATATCTGGCATGACAAAACTAGCTATAGAAACCACGAAACAAAAACAGATTGCCAATGAATATAAGCTGAAATAGAGTTTCATTACACATATTCACCTTCCCAGCAGCGACAGAGTTAAGTGTCTTAATAAGCCCTATCTTGGTCTCAAGATCAGTTGTCTGGTCAACATATTGCATAGCCTGCTGCACCATTGCTATCACAGCCTGTTGATAAGAAAACAGCAACATGTTGGTCACCATCCAATCGAGTGAATGACTTTATCACATCTAGATCACAATTAAAACTTTGATTTGAACTATTCGATTAATAGCATGGAAAATTTGTCACTCTAGAATGAAAATATGGTCAATAAAGGAACAAAAAGGGACAATAGCAAGGTGCAATACAATTACATGTATCTCTATGAAGAGGATCCCTGCCAATTGAAAACTTGAAAACGGCACAAGCACTATTATATCCCCATAAAGGACGTATCATGAAACGTAACATGAACTAGACATGAAAAAAATTTGATGTGTATCAAACATGAGTAGGAGAACAGGAAGTAAAAATTTGGGTCAATCATGGGAGAGAATCCAGAAACACAAGGTGGGAAACTGACAAGGATTCCACAATACTAGATTCTAGAGGATTCCACCATACTAGATTCTAAAGCACAAGCACCAGGCCTGAGATCTTGCATCCCAACAGATTGCCTAGAGCCAATTCCCACGTCGATATGGCAAGCACATTCCCACCTCGATAGTTATACATAGATGGCATGTCACGGCTACATAAAACGACTGTTCATTATCTAATCAGTACACATATGGGAGGCAATCCCTGCAGTATAAAATCTAACCTAAAGGTTGTTAAGATTGATCCTAAATGATTGAAATTGGACCATACTTTGAATCAATGATCATAAGACTACAGAAAATTAAGGTCTAAAATGATAGATTCTTGATCTTTTTTCTGTACTAACACCTGTGTGTTATCTTTGAAAAGAGGGAATGAATCTCAAAAGTAGAAGACAAAAGCAGGAGCATCACCACAGCAGAAGCACATCACTGAAGAAGCTCTCCTACCTCTTAAAGAAAGTTAACTAGAGAAGCATCTGGGGCAAAAGTAAAGAAGAGAATGAAACAATCGCAAAACCAGATGACGGCAGTGAAAAGAAGAAGACAGGAGGATGAAAGAAATAAACAGGGTAAAGAGCTATATGCTATGACGTAAAAAAAAATTCCGTCCCCAGCCAGAAGAGATGGTTGCCGCACAAAGTTGTTGGCATTGTGCTGCACTGCTGTTTGTGGAGGCACAGAAGACCTTCCATTACCCCAACCCAAGCTCTCATGAAGATAGAGCCCACTTCCATCTCCAGCAATAAAAAGTTATTCTTACTCCAGCGAAAGGCTTATGGATTCACCCAAGTCTGTGTAGAAAGTATCTTCAGCGTTGCCACAACCACCAATTAAATCTTCCATTCAATCTAATTCAGGAAGAAGGCAGCACCTCTTTCTCATTTATAACCCCCTCAAAGTTCAATCCCCAAAGTTGGCCCTAATTAGCAGGTTTGGCCTTTAGATATTGTTTTAGACTCACAATGGGTCATGGACAATGAGAATTGGGGCCTAATTTCATTTACTATGAGGTTGAGTCCTAATTAAATAGGCAAAGTATGATATTTGGGACTGGGATTAGGAATTCCATTCTACATCTCCAATGATCCTACTCCTGATCCCAACTGGGAATGATTTCAATGGAACCAGCTTCCATCTTTTTAATTGCATCCAACACGGATAGCTTTCCTAAAAACGATTTTCAAGGTAAAAATCTTCTATAGGTATAATTATTAGCCACTAGTCATAATGCTCTGACTAATCTAGAGGAACTTATCAGCATTCAGCATAGCATAACAATGATGATGTACCATCAATAAAGAGTGAAAATTCCACCAGCTTATCACCCAAAAATCAGAGATGAAAAGGCAAATACTTGGACATAGGTTAACCTCGACGACCCCATTCGCTCCTAACAAGGGAGTGTACGACACTTCTTTTATTACATGAATGTTTGGGAGCAACTAAATACAGGAAAAACAACTTAACATGTATGAATATCCAAGTATCAGTGTCATCAAATAACTTTGACTCCTTTAAATCGTTTGAAGAGGAAGGCAAAGAGTGTTTTGAGCTGGGAAGACAAAAGTTCATGCCCCAAGAGCTAGGTAGACGACTGAACACAATAATCTTGCCTCCTGCTTTTTTAATATTCCTTTCACCACCAGCAAACATAACACATGCTGTGTTCATGCTAGGGAGAACAGTTATTGGAATGGAGAGGTGCAACCCATACTCATAATTCATCTATAATCAATTGTATATTAGTTTGTCTGTGGGTGGACAAACACCAATCCCTGAGTTAGTATTATTATGAATTACTCCTCTGGCACCCAATCTCAATTTCTTTTCTCCCCGGTTTCTTTGTTACATAAAAGGTATATTAAGCAAGGCACCAAGGAAATACCTATCCATCTAAAACAAAGAGAATCTATCCCTATACTACTGACTTCACTAAACCCTGAAAAAGACGATGAAACAAAAAATAAAACTACTTAATCTAAAAATTGTGCCTTTTCTCTTTGTTCATCATACACGTCTTACTTCAATTCCAAAGGTATATTCTTCACCAGGTAACCTCTCGACAACTTCTACCTATTGAGTTTGCTGTCACCTCCAACGCCAAATGGTTATGGCAGAAACTCAGTTTGTTGCTACTGAGGTGATGAAGGCTCGCCCGATATCAATCAATTTTCACTTCATAAGTAAATACAAGAACCCTGCCAGAAAAGGATATCGCCGGCCTGTCCCTATGCTTTTTTGACATATTTTACTTTTGTATACATACATAACACAGGCGCAACCATCAGACTTCCACAGGAACATCATCAACCCCAACCTTTCCTTCATTAGAGGAAAAAGAAGAAGAAGAAGTAACCAGGCAGGCGAATCAAGCATCAGAAATTGGACAATTGCCAGTAAAAGGACGATTCGATCAAAAGGAAAAGGACTAACCATCTGGATCCGCTCCTAGAAATCGGAAGGCGAGCCTTCAGAAATTTGGCAAAATGGTCTGCGAGCACCATCGATTTGGAAGCCCCCCTTGGGGGAAGGAAAAACAGGAGAGAGAAAGCGCGCCACTCGGTGGAACCTCCCTCGCCAAAACTTGTCCTCCTCTTCTGTTTGTTTCTCCTCTTCGAGCGCAACTGATGATTAGAGAGAGAAAACGAAACGGTTAAGTAAACAAAAAGTTGAGGGGAATAAAAAAAAGAGAAAATAAAAGAGGGAATGGGAAGAGAAAATGGGGAGGAGATCCGAAACACCTTCTTCTGTCTGTGATCCTCCTCCCCCACTGGCCCACACGACCTCCGTCCCTCCGACCTCCCACCTCCACTTCAGCGGATCCCCCCATCACCTCCGTCGCGAATTAATTAAACGCAACAGGTCCGGTGATTGTCTAAGAGACGGGCTTCCAGAAATATGGAATGACCGCAATGGTCCTAATCCCTCGAGCCCTCGAATTTCAACTAAATTTTCGCAACCCCCAGAATAAAAATCCTGCAGATTCTTTACGTTCGAGAGGTCCACTGATTTGAGGGAACGGGAATATATAATTTTCAAATCTATCAACGATTCCGATCCATCGAGGCCTTGAATTTCAGTTACACTATTGCAACCGCAAACAAAAAGGCTTCTCAGGTATTTAAAACTGGAAAAGTCTAGCAATTGTTCGGCAGACGTGCACTTAAGGATATCCGACACTTGAGAGGATTTTGATTCACCAAGGTCTTGGATTTCAGTTGAATTCACGCAACTTGCTGCGGCGTTCATTCTCTGCAGAATCTTTGAATCGGAAAGATCTAGCAATCCATCGAGCTGAGATGCATTTGGGCTCATCAACTTCGAAGAATCTTCAATCCCATCAACCCTAGATATCTTAGGGCATTGCCCTGCGGGTAAGTTCGATAGGCAATGTGAACCTTCCACGCCGATGACTTTTGCGAGATCAAAGCACTTGTCGAGACTCAACTTTGATAAGTGCTTCAAGTTTGACAAATTTGTGAACTCTTTCAATTTTCCGCAACCATTAATATGAAGCTCCGATAGTCCAATGGGAAGCTCTGGGACACGTTCAAGCCAAGGGCAATGACAGAGCGAGTTTCTTAAGACGGGTTAGCTGGGAAAGATGGGGCAACGACGGACTCTGGTAGGTGATCCTTAGATCTGTTAACCCAGCAGGCAGTTCTGGTAATTCTCGGAGGTTTTCACAATATCCAACATCTAGCTCTTGGAGAGAAGAGAGCTTAGAAATGCTTTCTGGCAAGCTCGAAATGCCGGATTGTCCTAAAGAAAGCTCCTCCAACGAAACCAATTCGCATATATTACTAGGTAGTCATTCTAGCTTTCTGCATCCATCAGCTTCCAACTTTCGGAGCTTTGCCAACTTCCCGATGGCATCAGGCAATTCCGTTATGTCACTTTCACTAATTTTCAAGTTCCTCAAATTTGGCATATTCCCAATGGTTTTAGGTAATTTCGTAATTGATGTGTATTCTAAGTTCAGCTTAGTCAATGATGTCAATTTTCCAATCGAGTCGGGGATCTCTGTCAATGAGGAGCAGTCATGTAAGAACAAGCTTTGTAGGGATGCTAGATTGCCTATGGAGCTGGGTATGCGAGCTAACAGGCTACATTCAGAGGCATTCAAAGTCTTGAGCTTCTTCATGGAACCAATGGATTCAGGTAATTCTTCAATTGCTGAATCAGATAAGTCCAATAGAGTTAATGAGACAAGGGAGTCCATAGATTTAGGAAGTTGAGAAAGTCGTTTACAACATCCGACACATAGAGTTTTGGGCTCCATCAAACAACCTCTCGAAATAGGAATCTCTTGTATATCAGTGTCATTTATGCAAAGCTCCCTCAATTTTACCATTCTACCTACTCCTATTGGTAGGTTCTTGAGTCTTGTACACCAAGAGACATCCAAGGAAACGAGGGTCTTAATGTCCCCAATAGAAGGATGAATCTCTTCTAGATTTGGACAATCTCTAAGAATCAAAATCTCCAAGCTTTCGAAAGCAGACAAGTCGGGAGTTCTTTTCAGTGATAGACAATTCTCGAGGTTGAGAACTTTGAGCTTGGTTGCCATCTGAAAAAAAGAAATGTTACCTTAATGTCATTGGACCGTTGCAGCTTGTGATTTTCGACTACTCCTTATGTTTTGACTTTTTAGAATTCCTCAAAAAATACCCATGCTCCCCAAATCCTTCACGGTTGTCTTATATAATTTTGGAAAAATTTCAATTTGGTACCCAATGTGGGGTCATTTTCTCAAAAAGGGGTCCAAAGTGGACAAAGTGTCAAATAAGGGCATGAAGTGCCCAATCAGTCTCAAATAGGAGCTCGAAGTGCCCAATTAATCTCAAGTAAGGGCCTAGGTTCGTCGGCCGGTCAAATGCTCACCGGCCGGCGAGTACGTCATTGTTCCGGCGATCGGAATAGGGGCAATTTCATCTTTTACTTTCTTTCTCTTTTTTTTTTTCTCTTTCCCTTTTCCTTTTCTTCTTCTTCTTTTTTTTTTTCTCCTTTCCCTCTGTCGGCCATAGCCGGGGCCGGTGGAAGTGGCTGGCGTCGCCCGACGTCGACGAGGGTCGGGCGAGGGTCGCTTGATGCCGGCGAGGGAAACCCAGGGTCGACCCTTGCCAGATGCCGGCAAGGGCCGCCCTTGCTTGGGCTGGGCGGGCGAGGGCGACCCTCGCCAGATCCAGCGAGGGCGACTCGCCCACCCAGCCCAGGTGAGGGCGGCCCTCGCCCGACGCCGGCGAGGGCGGCCTCCGCTTGAGGCCGGCCACCTCTGCCGGCCCCGGCTATGGCCGGTGGAGGGAAAAGAGAAAAAAAAATGTAAAAGACGAAATTGCCCCTATTCCGATTGCCGGAACAGTGACGTGCTCATCGGTCGGCGAACCTAGGCCTTTACTTGAGATTAATTGGGCACTTCAGGCCCCTATTTTGAGACTGATTGGGCACTTCAAGCCCTTATTTAACACTTTGTTCACTTTGGATCCCTTTTTGAGAAAATGACCCCACTTTGGGTACCAAATTGAAATTTTCCCTATAATTTTAAATGTCGTTTTTAGTAGTGTTTGGCTACGCCAACATATAAATATTTTTTAAGCATATCAATTGCAAAAGAATGTTGGGGATATACAAGTGCCGACTACACATATTTCTGAATAACATTTCAAAGGAAATGTTTACTAATTAAATAGAAGCAACTTTTATTATCAAATAACAGATGACAAATTCAAATGGAAGAGAGATGCATTCATTGGGCCCATGTATTCCTTCAATAGTATGAGATTAAAGAGAAATGACTAGTCTAATTATGAAAATCAATTTTCAAATGTTATACGTACAAGGAAAAAAAATTATATTGAAAATACTTCAATGCCTTCTTTACATCTTACCTTGAGTGGAACCCATCCTTTCCAGTCCTCTGAAATTGCACTATCTGACAGATCGAGTACAACTAATTTCTTCGGATGAAAGTTGGTCGCAGTAAAATCTGAGGAACAACCTGCCCACTGAAGCCATCTTAATTTAGAAAATAAATTTTGGAAATCTCCGGTGAAATTCACATCATCCGCTAGAAGGAACCTCAAGTTGGTCATTTTTTTAAATTGTTTAGCTGTGTATCTTCTTCCCTCACCACATTTGCCAAGAGAAAGTGCCTCAATCTTTCTAGTGCCCTGTAACTTCGAAACATTGTGGACCATAAGTTTTAAATGATGAGATGAGATCAACTGATGTAAAACAAAATGCACTGATTTCAATTTGCTGTCATACTATCATGGCGTAGGCTTCTCCTTTAAATTTTGTGAAATGACACGTTGTGGTCACATACTATTTATCTAATCTATGTAAAGATGAGAAGCTCAAGCGGTTGTTCCGGAAGTTTTCCTCTTCCAATTATGCCCTTCGCAATTTGCACCTTCTAAATTCCCAAAATTTGCATCCATTTGCAATTACAATAGAAGGCCTCTCTTCATGCATACACTAATTCAACTATATCTATGAAAATTCATGCCATTTATTTGTGAAATAACACTACATTTACTCCTATCATGTATTTGTGAACCAATATGACTCTAACAGTCCAAATGCATCCATCAAACTTGCCATCAAAACATGTATCAAAATTAAAGAATCCAAATTGTAGAATGCCCCCATTCTTTCTGGTATAATATGCTTGCAATTCTAAATATCAAAATGAAAATGCGAATGTTATCGCAAAAGGTACCCATGTGTTTTACGTTCCTTTCTTATCATGTGTTTCTTCGCTGAGGGTTTTGCATTGTACGTGGAAGGAATAATATCGAATGTTCTATACATGATTCTTACTTTCTTCTTATTACTATAGATGTTTGACACTATCTTTTTGTTGTCGTGTTGATTTTGTTACAATGTAGTAGTAGTCATCTAAATTTGATCAATTTTCCCATAGATTAATGAGATCTTCCGTATGAACAGATTGGACATGAAGATCGATACAATTGTATTCTTAAGGAACTCTAGTCTTTTACTTTTTTCTTCTGTTGTAACCCAATATTTTAGGAACTCAAATTTGTTTTTGCTTTAGGTAATGAATTGCACCCTGAGCGCAAATCATGAGAGTCAATAATACGGATTTGTCTGGTGGTTTCAACGTTTCCTTCAAACTTGTATTCCTTCAGATGAGACGCTACTTCTTTTTACATTATAAGTTTTGTTTGTATATTTATTGTATTTTTGTCAACAACTTCATAAATACCTTTTTTTTTGCACTTTTGAGTAGTGTTCTATTCAGTTGATTACATTTTCCTTCGTGGAAAAATATGCTCTCTGGAAAGCATTGGTAGCATTTTTTTTCAATAGTCTTGTTATTTCATTTTGTTTTGCATCCCAATGTTTATATTTAGTTTTTCTTTATTAACGATACTTATGACATTTGCACATGCTTGTTTGATGCTTGTACAAATCATCCACATATTATAATTGCTTTTAGTGGATTACCTTTTAACTTTCATGCTAATAATGAAAATTAATCATCACACAAAATTAAAAACCACATTTACTTGAGTTAATAATACCAAAAATCCCGAACTACTAGACTTGTTCCACATTTACCCCTCACTAATTTTCATGTCCCAAAGAATCCCAAACTGGTTGACCCATGTCACATTTACCCCGAAGTAGTTTTCCTTTCACAAAAATAAGATGATGATATAAATGCTAACTAATTTTTTGCTAAATAAAATGCTCACTAAGAGTTGAACAATAAACAAAAATTTATTATAACATCGTACAAAAAGAATATCGGGAGATATTGTTTTGCTAGAAAAGAGAATATTGGGAGATTAAAAGAAAAATCATCCATCATCACAAAAATAAAATGTATTAGCAGATTCATAGAAAGAAACTATCCACTATTATGAAAAGTCTGTACAACAAAAATAATATATGTTTAAAGGGTTATATTACAACAAAAATAATATATGTTTAAAGGGTTATATTACATGGTTGCTCATATATCATAAATAAATACAAATGCCATATCAACAAATTGATGGTGTCAACTAACGATTGACCACAAAGGACTTGATTGCACAAAAAAGTGAAAGTTGGAGGACCATATTGAACAAATACAAAAATAGATGGGGGACTAAATTGCACAACCAATAATACTTAGGGGATACACTTAACCCCACTTAAAAAATACAGGAACCAAGATAGCTAAATCGTGACAATTGAATGGAGGTCTCACTTATCGTACTAAAACAACTCATAAGAAGTCAATACTAAGTAAAATAAAAAAGAAAGAAAAGACCTATCAAGAAACCAAAAGACGAATCCAAACATCAAATTGCATTAAACAGATACGTTGGAAAAGTATCGCCGGAACAATCTATAAATGTTAGGTTTTCTCTAAAAGTACTTTGTCTTGTAGTTTTGTTGTTGCATTGAAGTTACCAAAAGGAGAGCATCCTACTACCAGGTAAAGATATATACCAATCGTCCATAACCAAGAAATTACTCCTCAATTGTGTTCTAGAATCAGGCAAAAACAACAATTAACCAAAAGAGCTCTTTTGTGGTAGAAGCAGCAAGATGTGGGGACTCAAGACTCACAATTATTTTTATCTCAAACAAGAAAGGGGAGATGGACCCATATTCATTGACTAAGGCAAGTAGAAAAAACTCTTACCTTGCTGTTGTCAAGTACATCTAGGTTTGCGTCATAGATCCACAATCTGCTACGGTCTCGTGGCTCATTTGGATTTTCTAGACGAACAATTTCCCTTCCAAGATCTCTCAGTTGATCATGCATCATTAACTTGCCGTCTTTGTCAACTTTAATTAGGGACATAAGACTCAATACTTCAATCTCCCTCTCCGGAAAAAAATCACAGGCATCCCACATGTAAGTTGGATTTTGTTTACATGATCTAATGAAAAAGCATGCAATATCCAAAAATATCTATTTCTGCTCATGATCTAATGCTTCGTAACTTATCATCAATGTCTCTTGCACTTTGTTATCAGGCATTTTCTTTAATTTTTTTAATGTATCTATCCATACTTCTCTTTTCTTTCCACATAAAAATAAACCTACAACTTCAAGAGCTAATGGAAGCCCTCCAGTAGTAGATACGACATCACGAGAGATGACCCCATAATCACTATGAGGAAAATCCTTTCGAAATGCGTGTCTACTAAATAAAATCAATGATTGATCCATAGACAACTCATTGAGTGGGTATTTGTAGCCTGTCTTAGCATCATCGAGAATGCTTTGGTCTCTGGTTGTAATGGCGACTATACTTCCTGCTCCAAACCAACTACCATCTTCGACCAAAGCATTCAAGTGAGCTTTAGCATCGATATCATCGAGAAAAACTAGGACTTTCTTACTTGTAAATCGAGATTTGATGACACCTATTCCCTCGTCAACATTAGACACATGACACGAACTTCTGATTATATCAGAAATTAGTTTGTCCTGTATGCATTCAATACCCTGGCGTTGAGATGTTTCTCGAATATTTGCCACGAAGCTACGATACTCAAAATGACTAGAGAGTTTGTTGTACAACACCTTTGCTAGAGTCGTCTTACCGATGCCGCCCATTCCATAAAGTCCGATAATCTTTGTATCATTAAATTTATCATCTATCCAGCTCATAATGTCATCGATACGATCGTCAATTCCAACCAACTGTTGGGGAACAGTTAGCTGAAAAGTTCTTTTTAACTCGCTCATAACTTTTGTGACAACAATTTTGACCAATGCTCCTTCATGCTTGTCAAATAACGATGAATTTCAGCACAGGAGGGAATATGTATATTCTTTTTCAAGAAAGATCTATATGTGAAAAATAAACAACAATTTAGTGGATGTTAATGTACCCATTTTCAATTTTCTCCGATTCCCATCCTTTCAAGGATTTGACTTCTTTGAGCGCTTCTTCCCATTCCTTTACATCCATTTCGTCCAAATTCTCTTTATGGGCAACAATAGCATCTCCCAAGCCCCTTTTAAGATGTGAGGGTTGCACTTTGTAAAATATGGGCAACACTATTTGCCCTCTGCTTCTCTTGCACTTCAACATTTGAACCAGCTCACAAAGGCACCATTTGCTAGAAGCGTAGTTCTTAGAGATAATTGGGATCGAGATCGTGGACTGTGTAATGTTGTAGAGAAGCTCCGGACCAATCTCCTCACCAACACGGAGCTCATTGTCATCTCTGAATACATGAATTCCTGCACTGATAAGGCTAGTATAGAGATAATCAGTGAAGTTTTTGCGAGTGTCTTCCCCTCTGAAACTCAAGAAAACTTCATAATCATTTCCCTTTGGCCTTTTGGTTCCGTCTTCATAATCACCTACGTGTGGAGTGGTCCATGAGGAAGACACCTCATAGATCGGATCTTCTGAAGGAGTGGGTTTTTGTCTTTTCATCTCGAGAGGATTGTAAAAGAGATTGATGGAGAAGGAAACAGGGGAGAAATATGGATTCCCAGATCTGGGAATAGCAAAAGTGTTTCGCAGGACTCAAACTCAGATCTAATTCAAACAACAATAGAAACTCTCAGACAACTCATCAGAAAAAAAGGAGCAATCAAAGCAGGAAACGGAGAAGGGCGAGGAGTCGTCGACCACCTGAGGAGTGTTCAAACAACACAACCCGATCCTCAGCCTTGGACGTTGGATTAGCAACACACAACACTCTCTACTATGCGTGCTTGAACAATGATGATTGCTGACCGCTTA
Organism: Syzygium oleosum; assembly: GCF_021117445.2. Classification (NCBI taxonomy): domain Eukaryota; kingdom Viridiplantae; phylum Streptophyta; class Magnoliopsida; order Myrtales; family Myrtaceae; genus Syzygium; species Syzygium oleosum. The sequence goes on from NW_026607528.1 coordinate 433,097, forward strand.
AAGAATGCTGAGTTATTGCACGCGTAATATTCGCAGCATTATGCGGAAGTTTCGGGGAAGCTATGCAGGTGCTTCTTGACTTGACTTGCTTTTCCTTTTAACAAAAAAGTAGAAAAGAAAACCGACTTGCAACAAAGATGCTCCTAGTCCTTGCTCTTTCTACTGTGCGCGGTTGAACGATCTGACTGCTTGAGGAATGTTGAGTTATTGCACGCGCGATTTCGTCAGCATTATGCGGAAGGTGCCACTGCGTGCAACCTACGCAGGTGCTTTGATTGAAATTGGAGATCCAATAGACTTGACTTGACTTGCTTTTCCATTAATAAATGGAATTGTCGGGGAATTGTAATGGGAAGGTGAAGCGAGCAAGACACCAGGATAACATTGCTACACGCTAAAACGGAAGGGGAATGAAATGTGAAGCACAAGCTGGGCAAGGAGTTTGGGGAATTGGTGAGACTGAGCAGGGAATCTCTGGAATTTAGTAGTGAATTTCGGTAGAGGTTGTGGAGGATCAACATGAACAGTTCCAAAGCTAATTTAAAGACTTGGACAAATGCATTTTGATCATATGCTCTCACCTGTACCTGTAATTGAAATCCGTTCCGCTCCTATGAAAAATCCGTGTTGACATAATTTTTTCTAGACTGTTCGTAGCTCTCACTCGTAGCGGGCTAACCTTTTATCCATTCACTTTGACAAATGTCGGGCTAAATTTTATTCATTTGTCGGTCGATTCATTCTAGGAATTTGTTTGCAACTGGTTCCATATCAAACGGTAAGGATGGACTTTCGAGATTTTCATAAGAGGATTTTTACGTAAAGAAATCGTAACTATATCTAGTAGATGTTTACACGCACAAATAGAACAACACTTTATATATGGAATGGAAATGCTTGCTAAAAGTAAAAATCGAATATGGGTCATTGCCTAAACATCGGTTGTTGAATTGCATGTATGTCGTTGTATGTAAACCCCGCTAGTGAAATTATTTCTTGCATTGCCTATTTAAATGATGAAATGAATGTTTGGTTTCTTTTGAATGACAGCAGATCTATTCAGGTGCTACGTTTTCTCAAATGTCACACATTCAGCTCGTTTCAGTTTCAATTTCATGACATTTTCCATGAAAATCACTTGGCAAATCGCACCAGAAAAGGTCATGAAGTGACCGTGAATTTGTTCCCATAAAATGCAAGATACTTCCTAGGGTTTTGGGTTGAGCTTCCTTGAAACCCTGGTCACCTCATCCACCAGTAGGTGCTGTGCTCACCTTTATTCTGTCATGTGAATGTGGGGACCTCAATATGATAATGATTCTGCGACGTTCAAGAAAATACAAAAGCTGTCGGCTCAGACCCGCAAAAGAGAATCCACGGCAAAATAAAAAATTCCAGGCCCATGATGGCAAGCACTTCGGTGACTTTTTTCCACTCCCGCTGAAGTTAAAACACTCCCTGTTACATTGTTTTGACAATATTAATTTTCGTAGATCTCACTTTTTCTAAGCATCATTTATTTGGTTGTGGTGTCCCGTGTTCTTCTTTGTCTTCTCCCATGGGTCCCATTTTCCTCCTTTTACTTCTTCGTTCCCTCTTAATTCTAATTGATTCTAATCATGGTTAGTATCTGTCCAAAAAAAAAAACAAGACTCCCTTTTTGGTCTACTTTGTCACTTTGTCTAGGTCACGCACTCATCAACTTTTGAATCTTTAACCAAAGATTGATACCCAGTAACACAATAGACCTAAAGGCTCTCGCAACTAACTTCTTAATAGCGATCAGAACACGGGGATCAGAATAATTGACGGGCTCGAACTTTGAGGGCCGCCTTACCACATAAGGGCTCAAACTTGAGGGTCGAGTTCGCAATCATCTCTTCAGCCCTCTCAATCACTGGTGATGGCGGCTCGGTGACCGAGATCAGCATGGAAGTTGAGGAGACTGCGGGAGTGACGAGGGGCAAATCCTTGTCGGTTTTCAGGATAGGATTATTGTTCTTGATTGTGGCATTTTTGGTTTGCATAAACAACTCAGTGAGAGCAAGGGCGAATTTGAGCCATGGATATGGAGGCTGGTAGGTGATGGCCAATTGACGATGACGCTGACGATCAGGATGAAGACGGAGAAGCAGACATTGCTAATGAGCTTGATGTGGATTTGAGTGAGGGTTTCAGGTCCTGGATTTGAATCTTTAATGCGGGTTTTTCTTGTTTTCGTGATTGATCAATCGAAGAGTTCGATGCGAAATGGAAAAAGAATAACATAGAGAGCAAGATGGACGGAATGGGGGCGAAGAGTAAAGAGATATAACATGATTTTTTTACTTACAATTATAAGCTTTGAGTTGAAGAAATGTAGGTGGAAGAGGACTAGTTGGGTGATAAGGAAGTTTCTGCAAATTTGGGCTTCAACTCCATGAGTCGCTAGTGTCGGTGATGGACGGCTTTTTTTGTGCCGGTGACGGATGTTGGGGTGTAAAAAACTCGTCAATTATTGGCGTGAGAGGGGTGTTTCAGAAATAGAGAGAATAGAGAGAAATAAATAAGAAGAAGGAAAGTGGCACAGAAAAAAAGAGAGAAAATAAAAGCAACTTAGAAAAGGTGGAACCCATAAAGGTTGATATTGTCAAAATATTATGACAGGGAGTGCTTTAGTCATAGTGGAAGTGGAAAAAAGAGCAAACCTTTACTAATTGGACTCCTCTTATTATTCGCTTTAGTCTCCAAGCAAGTTGTGTGTGGTAGAATCCCTTTTTTTTTTTTTTAACTAGTCCATTAGTTGGCCTATAATCTCCTTTGCGCCGTCAGATCCTCCTCCCCTTAAAACAAATAGACAGCAGAAGCTAGAAGAGGAGGGAAACAAATGGTATTTGGATGATTGAGTTGCTAGGTCGCGTGACATCTCAGCCTTCCAAGGGTCAACTTCACATGTTCGTCTCCATGACATGTTTTGCCACATAAACATATACATCGATTGTTCATCAGAGCATCTTGTGGATGATGGTTGATGCTCGTCAATTGGATGTCAAGTGAAGTTCCATGCAAAAAAGATCTTGTTAGTAAGCAAGCACCGTTGTGATAAAGGAAAAGTGCTGTGCTTGGATACATGGAGGAAAGGAAGAGAGAAGGATTTTGAATTTCCCTCTTACGTCTTCTCACCAAAGTTACAAAAATTTACGTCATTTTCCTCTTCTTACCCTCCTTCCCAAATAAAGCATTAAGGCAGTACCTCGGAAAATCGAAGCATAGATATGGAAAGATGAAACATAGAATGGCCTTGCTTTCTTCTCATTAGACTGTTTAGCCAAATAAGGCCTCAAGTTACAATATTATTCCTCGTACCTGTAGGAATATTGAATAAATGTAGATTGGTGATATGAACAGGAAAATTGCCCTTATTGAATATCAATTCGGGTTGGTTTCTGCAAAATGGCGAAAGTGTTACATACGAGTCCTTCTTGAAGGGGCAAATTCAAATAGGAGCAAGCAGGCAACAGCAAGTTATAAAATTTGGCTTTATTTTGACCAAGAAAAGAAATTACAACTACATACATGAAACCAAACTTGCCTAAATCATGAAATCGTTCTTGTCGTGCTCTAAGATACAGGACTCCCATAAAATAATTGTCATGTCATACTCGAAGCCTGGATTTGACAATGATTACTGATCTTTTCACGTTGTTTTCAAATGCTCAATCAGATGCAAAAGTTACTATTTACATGCCTTTTCCATTGAATTAAGGGTTAATACCACGAAAAACCTTAAACTGGTACACTTGTGACACATTTACCCCAAACTATTTTTTTGACACCTGTGACAATATTACCCCGAACAATTTTTTTGACCACCAAAAACCCCAAACTGGTACACCTGTAACAATTTTACCCTGAACTTACCACAGAAAACCCCAAACTGGTACATATGTGACAATTTTACCCTGAATTAAATTTTTAATATTATTTTTTATTTTTTCGAATTTTTATTAATTTTTTCTTTTTTTTCTTCATCTTCAACCTTTGGCCGGTAGCCGGACCGGCGACTGGCTAGAGGCAGAAGCCGGCGAGGTCGGCCCCGCCGGCCGCTTGCGAAGGCGGCCCTCACCAGATCCAGCGAGGGCAGCCCTCACTCGATCTGGCGAGGGCGACCCTCGCCTGCGTCGGGCGAGGTTTGCCCTCGCCGGCGTCGGACGAGGACAGCCCTCGCCGGGCGGACGAGGACTGCCTCGCCTGGGCGGGTGAGGCGACCTCACCGAGTCTGGGCAAGGGCCGTCCTCACCCGACGCCGCGAGGGCGAGCCTCGTCGGCACGAGCAAGGTCGCCCTCGCCAGATCCGGCGAGGTCGAGCCTCGCTAGATCCGGCGAGGGCCGCCCTCGCCTGCGTCAGGCGAGGGCCGCCTCGCCGGCGTCGGATGAGACGGCCCTCGCCCGGGCGGGCGAGAGCAATCCTCGCTCTGGGCGAGCGAGGGCGACCCTCGCCTCGAGTTGGGCGACGGTTGTCCTCACCCGACGCCGGCGAGGGCAGCCCTCGCCCATGCCGGCAAGGTCGAGCCTCGCCAGCGGACAGCGGGCCAACCTTGCCGGCATCCGCCTCTGGCCGGTCGCCGGTCCGGCAACCGACCAGAGGTTAAAGATGAAGAAAAAACAATAAAAGAAAAAATAAAAAAATTCAAAATAATAAAATATAATATTAAAAAATTAGTTCGGGGTAAAATTGTCACGTGTGTACCAGTTTGGGATTTTTTGTGGTAAGTTCGGGGTAAAATTGTCACAGGTGTACCAGTTTTGAATTTTTTGTGGTCAAAAAAATAGTTTGGGGTAAATGTGTCACAATTGTACCAGTTTAGGATTTTTTGTGGTTTTAACCCTTGAATTAAATCCCAACTTACATTTTATCATCACTATTATCCCCGTGATAGCACAAATGTGCTACTTAACTCTAAGTTTTGTAACATAAAACCTAAAGTGAGGGAAGTCCCAAGCCTTATTAAAACTTAAATTGAGGTCACTCTCTCTCGTCCAAGTCACTTTTAACTCTCTCCTTAAATTTACAATTTGCAACATTTTACATATATTTTATTCTTTCAGTGTTGCATTTAGAAATTCTCAACCAACAGGTTCTCCACAATCGAGTAATTGTTCAGTGATACTTTTTTCCTTTTTATCTCATTTTTTTGTTGAACTCTTTATTTCAAGTGGACCTTATTTTTCTTAGCTTTTAGTGAAGATTATTACTTATTTAATTATAGGTGTTTGTCATTAGTGGTTGGATATTAATTATGAACCGACTATATTACAAGAACTTACCTTTGACCAATTTTTTTGGGGAGAAGTACAGTAGAAGTGCCAAAAGTTATATATGGCGCTTACTTTAGTGTCAAAATTTTTTGCCGGATCACTTAAGTGCGAAATTGGAGAAAAAACGATCACTTAAGTGCCAACAGCGAAATATTTCGGCCAAAATGATTACGTGGCTTTTATAAATAAAATTTTTATCTGACTTGGCATATATTATTAAGATTCCAGCCCATGTGGATGTCCAAAACGACATCTCACAATCCTACATTGCTCGCTCAAGCAAAATGACGTCGTGCCAAGTTTGGACAACACGACGTCGCACGAGAAGGATTCGCTCTTCATCCTTCAGGGAACTCTTCATCGCTCATTCACCGTCGCTCTTCGCTCGCTTTCTCAGTCACCATTGTTGCGAGCCGCTCTTCAAGCTCTGTACTTTGAGAATCACCGAAATATTCCAGATCTGGGTTTCAGCTCCTCCTTCCTCTGCCTTCAGCTCCTCTTCCAGATCTAGGAAGAACACAACACCTTCTTGCTCATTAACCTCCTCATCTCCTTTGCCCAGATTTGGTAACTAAAGGCTCGTTCGCTGTATTAATGGCATGATGGAGTCATCCAAACTCAAATTAGTGTTTCCAATGTGGAAGTTTTGTAACGACGCCACGAACGAGAAGTTCGAGTTTGAGCTCGGAAGCATTCCTGTTTCGACGTTCTTGCAATTTAGAAATAAAAAAAAATTGTAATGTTCAGCTTCTTCTCACTTTGTTAGAACGGATTTGAGTCGCTCATGAAGCTCCCGCTCTCTATTTGCAAGATTCGGCTGTTAATTTGGGAGGCAACTTGAATTAAGGTTTCGATTCTCAGTAGAATGGTGATTAGGGTTTCAATTTGAGAATTTGGATCAATTTCGCAATTTAGGGTTCTTATTTTGGGGCAAGCCATCTAAACGACGTCGTTTTTAGGGGTTAATATGCTGACTGGGCCACCGGCAAGCCACGTATGATTGGGAAATTAATAAAATATGGCCACGTCGGATTTCCGGCAATCGAGATCGGAGTTGACACTTAAATGATCGTTTTTTTTAAAAAGTTGGCACTTAAGTGATCCGAAAGAAACTTTTGGCACTAAAATAAACGTCGTATACAACTTTTGGCACTTCTACTGTACTTCTCCCAATTTTATTGTCATGTAACATTCCATCACAACCAATTGCTTTTCTTTTTTATTTTGTTCCAGGGTAAAATCTATTTTGTCAACATGTTTAGTGTACTTCCTCAAATGGCAAATGGAAAAAAACAATCATACATAATAAAATGGTGGACATTGTAGTTCACGAGGATGACAACTTCCTCATTACATGTTTCGTTAGAAATAAACAGACAAATGCATATAATAAGATTAATTCAGATAGTGAGAAAGTGAACAAAAAAGCACAATTAGACACGGAGACTCGTGTGTTTTTTTTTGTAAATAGTTGCTTGGGCTTGGTCACTGGAGCATTAAGTTAGAAGAAAAGATCAAGCAGTACTCTCCACGATTCCGATTCAGAGTATGCTCCTAGCCAAATCCCTCCCATTTTACCATTAGCAATAACTTGTCCTTTCTTCGAGATAATCCCTGAAAGGGGGAGGTCTGCTCTTCCGGGTTAGAGTGACAGAAGTGTTGAGAATGCAAAATATATTTTAGGAAAGAATAGAAAATGTAATATTTTCTTATTGCAATGTGTATTTCTTTTGTCCTAATGGTCCTTCTAATAATTGGGCGTGCTTGATGGATGAATGCCTCCCTGAAAAAGATAATTGAAATCTAGGATGCAATGAGGGAAAAAAAATTTTTGTCAGTAATATTTTTCTATTAAAACCATATATCTTAAATGGGGGATCTTGGCAGTGTATTGTTGTGCTAGTTTTCTCGAGGTAGTCGGCCTAATTCGGTCGTTCTCTTAGGTAATGAAAAAACACCATTATGTCTTGGGAAAAGGTTTATTTTAAATATCTGTATCAAAATATTGCCATTCAAATTTTGAATGTCGAGCTCAATAACGTATTAAAATTTGTGGGATAACAACTCAATAAATTAAAACTCGGCTGAACGGGTGCAACTTTTTCTTGGGAACTAATTATATGTGATGGGTTAATTTTTTATTTTTCTTTTGGTCGAAATTTGTGTGCAATATGGATGTAGAAGTGATTGGGATGAGGACGCGATGACCATGCAATCTTAAAGTATGGTGCGGCATGGAGAAGTTTAGTTTAGGAAATAGCTTCAAGAGAGATCTATTTTGGGAATTATTTTTGTAAAGAGATCCATCTTGAATAAAAAAGTCGTCACAATTTTTCTTGTGTCATGTCTAATTAGGATACCAAAAAATAAGAAAAGATCCTCTTATCGGATATGGTTAACAAGTGCTCTTCAAGTACTCGTTCTGAAGATCCAACTATGTGGATCTCATGTTGACTCTACATTTTTCAACGGTTGAGATTAACAAGAACTTTTTTGCCAATAAATTAACAAGACTACCAAAAGTCATGCCACTGATTGCTGTTGATCCTAGGGCCTCTCAAAACTACGAGTAAGATGGGGCTTGGATTATGCCATATCCCCTGTCATCCATCCGATACAAAGTGCTTTAATGTCAGTTATCCATTCGATTTGTGTTGTCAATTGCTCAATCAAACTTTGTCAACGTCAACCGTCGAATTTAGCATAATAAAATTACTGTGTTTAAAGCCACTGATCGTAGCAAAGGGAAAAAGATGTAGGAATATATAGTGCGTCTATTGTAACGCAGAGCATTACGATGCGTCATAGTAATTAAGTACGAGAACATGATAAGATAGAATAATATCGTTTTACGACTTTACGATGTATTTTCGTTATCAAGTGTTGAAATGGTGTAAATTAGATATGTTTCCCTAAATATTTTGGGAATATGAATAGAATCAACACTGAAGCAAGCTCCGCAGGAGATGGATGCGTGATTTCCGTGGATTGATGACTAAAAATGAGCTTTAATCCTGCCTTCTTCTCGGTCGAAATTAATAATAATAAAAAAAAAGATGATAAAGTGAGAGCATTTTACACTTCTTGTGGACCTTCCATGGATTGTGCTCGTGGCTGGGTTGGAAATTGCAATATGAAAGAAAACCCAAGTATATCTGCATATCTCTCAAATAAAAAAAATGTTCATTTTGATTCGAGTGATGGAATAATATTTGAAAAATATCTGGTTTGTCAAACAATATAGAAGGTGACACAAAATGTTAAATATATTTGGGCCTCATGCTAATTACGTCCACAAATATTGTAGGTTCAATCCCTTTAGAGTTTGCATAGTTGGTTGAGAAGTCAGAGATTGTCATACTAGAAACTGCTTTGAGTCGGAGCCTTCGAAGTAGTCAAGCGGTTGGCTTTTCATGCCCGATTGTTGTATAAAAGCAGTCAGCTTATATTTTTTCAACTCTCTCTCTACCCAATTGATTCTCCACAGCTCCAAAAAAGGTTCTGCCCGATCAAATTTCCATTTTTCTGATGATGTGAGATTGGATACTTTGGAACCCAAATTCATCGTTTAATTGAAGCATTTCCGTGTTAACCGAAGTCCTTAACATTTCTGAAGGTTGAAGCTTTTCTTTAAGCCACAGGTATTATTCTTTTCAATAATCGGTAGCTACAACTACAAGAAGCTTCAAAGAGGTTTCATCCTCAATTTTTTTTTCATTGTCTTTTATAATGCCAGACGAGATAATTATTAAATTCTAATATTATTAAATGTTAATGATGGGCATATGAATTCCCTCTAATTAGACCAGAAGAAAAAGATTATGTCATATGATTTTGGTAATTTCCCACTTACTATGATGGTCATCCAGAAAGAATTATTCAAGAGATTCATTTTGGTTAGTGAGATAGATTTTTCATTGCTCCTATCAACAAACACAAATATTGTATAAAGAGATTAATGAAATGGTTAACGCAACTATTAAGAGGGGTTGAATGGATTGTTTTAAGAAAATTAGAACTTTTTCGTGGAAAATGTGTACAGTGTACTGCTGTAGGAGGGTGATTGGTTGTTTTAAGAAAATTAAAAACTTTTTCGTGAAGAACATGTATAGTGTGCTGTTGTAGGAATGTGTACAGTGGGCTGTTGGAGGAGGGCGAATTGGTTGTTTTAAGAAAATTTAAACTTCTTCATGAAGAACGTGCATGGTGTATTGCTTTTGCAGGAAAATAGTTATGCAGGAGTAGTACTTTCTATCCAACGGATAATGAAAGAGTCATAGAGAGAAGAGATGCAAAATAAATTTATAGTGAAAGACTAAAACTGAAGGATTCTAATCATGCATAGAGGAACAAATTTTAGGCACAATTAGAATCAAATGCGGAAAACAGGATCGAAGATAAACTGACCTCCAGCCATTGTTCAACTTTACGTTCGTCGGAATTCCACGGTAGTTCGACGTTAATTTGAGAGCGATTACGGGCGCACTCTACTAACCCAATCCCCTCGCGTACTGATGGTGTATTACCGAATGAGAGGGTTTGTGTTAGACCTTGTGTCTACCCTTATGGAATGAACGTTCATCTTTATAAACCGCTTCCCATCAAGGCAGTTACTGAAGAGGGCGGTTGTCACTGAAGGGGTACGAAGCGTGGAAAAATCATATGTGGATAACCGTCACTTAAAAGAGAAAACGTGGGTCAAACCCAATGGATAAGTTTTTATTTCAAAAACTATATCCCTAAATGTGGGATCACATTATAAATATAACATTCTCCCACTTGATCCCAACATTTTCATCATACAGATTACCCAACCAAATCCACGAAAACCATATGCTTAAGAAAAGAAACAAGACACATGAATCATGGCGACACGTCCTCTAAGAGCGAGTAATATCTTCCATGTATCACAATGCATCTTATTCTTTTAATGTTAACCCATACGTGACAACACATCTTAATGAATAAACTCTATGTTTATTCCAAAACCAAGGATAATTGTTATTCTCATAAACAACTGAATGTGTACACCAGAAATTGAGAATAACATTACAATTGAATAAGAGTTTCAAACAACAAAAGTCGTCCGTACGACGATAAATCACATCATGGGAACTATTCCCATACTGGCCACATGATCCTTATACTTCATTGGTGGCATGCCTTTAGTTAAAGGATCAGCTATCATTAATTCAGTGCGAACGTGTTCAATGACCACTTTATTCTCCTTAACACGTTCCTTTATGGCTAAATACTTAATGTCGATATGCTTACTTCGACTGCCACTTCTAGCATTTTTAGCCGTAAAAACCGCAGCTGAATTGTCACAATATATTCTTAATGGCCTAGAAATAGAATCAACAATTCTAAGCCCTGAAATGAAACTCTTCAACCATACACCATGCGAGGTAGCCTCAAAACAAGAAACGAACTCAGCCTCCATAGTGGAAGTAGCGATCAAAGTCTGCTTCGCACTCCTCCATGACACGGCTCCGCCAGTTAACATAAAAATGTATCATGATGTTGATTTTAGAGAATCAACGCAACCAGCGTAATCCGCATCCGAATAACCAACTACTTCCAAGTTGTCAGTCCGTCTATACATAAGCATGTAGCCTTTAGTACCTTGAAGGCATCTCATCACTTTCTTTGCAGCTTTCCAGTGGTCTATCCCTGGATTACTCTGATATCTTCCCAACATTCCCACAGCAAAAGCGATGTCAGGTCGAGTGCAAACCTGAGCATACATCAAGCTTCCGACAGTAGAAGCATATGGGATGTTCTTCATTTGTTCCCTTTCCAGATCGTTCTTCGGGCGCTGGTTCAAATTGAACCTATCACCCTTCACAGTGGGTGCTATACTTGGTGAACAATCTTTCATCCGAAATCTCTCCAAGACCTTATTGATATAGGTTTCTTGAGATAGTCCTAAAACTCCTCAAGTTCTATCTCTATGGATCGTAATGCCAATGACATAAGATGCCTCACCCATATCCTTCATGTCAAAACTCTTAGAGAGGAATTGTTTCACCTCATGCAACAACCCCTTATCATTGGTTGCAAGTAGAATATCATCCACATATAGCACAAGAAAACAAATTTTGCTCCCACTGACTTTCTGGTATATGCATTGATCCATGATATTCTCTACAAAGCCGAATGAAGAGATGACATCATGGAATCTTAAGTACCATTGGCGGGATGCTTGTTTCAAGCCATATATAGATTTCTTAAGCTTGCACACCAAATGCTCACCTTTACTAGAGGAGAATCCTTCAGGTTGTTTCATGTAAACCTCTTCCTCTAGTTCCCCATTGAGGAACGCCATTTTCACATCCATTTGATGTAATTCCATATCAAAATGGGCAACCAAAGCCAGAACAATATGAAGAGAATCTTTCTTAGATACAGGAGAAAATGTCTCCGTGTAATCGATTCCTTCCTTTTGAGTGAATCCTTTGGCAACAAGTCTAGCTTTATATCTCTTAATGTTGCCCAACGAGTCCTTCTTAGTTTTGAAGACCCATTTACAACCAATGGCTTTTGCACCATTAGGCAACTCAACCAAATCCCAGACTTTATTTGATGCCATAGAACTCATCTCATCCTTCATGGCATTGTACCACAAATTGGATTCATCACTGCTCATGGCTTGTGAAAACGTTTCAGGATCATTCTTAGCTCCAATATTATAGTCAGACTCTTGTAAATACACACTATAATCACTAGGAATTGCTGATTTCCTCATTCTAGTAGATCTTCTTAATGTTGTATCAACATTTTCTGGAGGAGCGTGTTGTTCAACTGGTTGTTCAACAGCTTCTGGTAATTGTTGAACAACTGGATCTATCGGATCATTATCAGTAAGTTGTAGAACTTCAATAGTTGGTTGTTCAATAGCCGGCTGAACTGAAGGGGCGTTATGAACAACAACCAACCTAATACTTGAAGTGGAAGGTTGAGTATCTGAATGATCTTTCTCAGGAACAATGTCCTTCAATCGATCACTCCCACTAATCAAGTCACTTTCAAGAAACTTAGCATTTCTTGATTCCACAATCCTAGTAGTGTGAGATGGACAATAAAACCTGTATCCCTTGGACTTTTCGGCATATCCAATAAAATACCCACTTACAGTCCTTGGGTCCAACTTCCTTTCCTGTGGATTATAGACTCTTACTTCAGACGGGCATCCCCAAACGCGTACATGTCTCAAACTTGGTTTCCAACCTTTGAATAACTCAAAAGGCGTCTTTGGGACAGCCTTGGTTGGAACTCGATTTAATATGTACACTGCCGTCTTAAGAGCTTCAGTCCACAAGGACTTAGGAAGTTTGGAGCTACTAAGCATACTCCGCACCATGTCCAATAAAGTTCGGTTTCTTCTTTCTGCTACGCCATTTTGGTCTAGAGAACCTGGCATAGTGTATTGGGCAACTATGCCATTCTCTTGAAGAAACTTTGCAAACGGACCAGGTGCTTGTCCATCTTCAGTGTATCTACCATAAAATTCTCCACCTCTATCTGATCTCACAATCTTAATTTGCTTGCCACATTGTTTCTCTACTTCCGCCTTAAAAACCTTAAAGGCATCCAACGCTTCATGCTTATGATGAAGCAAGTAGAGATACATGTAACGTGAGTAATCATCAATGAAGGAGATGAAGTATTTCTGACCATACGAGTCCATATCAGGACTACAAATGTCCGTATGTATGATTTATAATATGTCTGTACTCCTCTTGGCACCTTTCTTTGTCTTGTTGGTCTGCTTTCCCTTTATGCAGTCCACGCAAATATCATAATCAGTAAAATCCAAAGTACCGAGTACTCCATCATTTACTAATCGCTTAATGCTATCTATGGAGATATGTCCTAATCTCCGGTGCCACAACATGGAGGAATCTTCATTCACAACACATCGTTTTATACCAGCATTGTCATGAACATGCATCGCATTATAATAGGCATTGTCTTGTAAATTAATTCGAAAAAGACCATCAGACAAAATACCACTCCCAACAATTTCAGATTTAAACAATAAACTGAAGTTTGAATCTGAAAAGTTAAAAGAGTAACCCAAAGGTACAAGTCTTGAAACTGAAATTAAGTTTCTAGAGAAACTTGGAACATGAAAGGTCCTTTCCAAATTCAAAACAAAGCCACTATTGAGAACTAATCTACATGTCCCAATAGCTTCTACATGTGAACGCATCTTGTTTCCCGAATAGATGCTTTGTTCACTTCCCACTGGCTTCCTGTGATTTTGAAAACCCTGCAAGGAATTCGAAATATGGATTGTCGAACCAGAATCAATCCACCAAGTGTTGTGACTCACATCAGCCATATTAGATTCATAACAAACATAAGAGGTTGGATTACCTTTCTTCTCGAGCTAGGCCTTAAATCTGACGCAATCCTTCTTCATATGCCCCTTCTTTCTACAAAAGAAACATTTGGATTTCTTCTTAATGTCAGCTTGGGGAGGTATTTTACCTTTCCCCTTCTGCTTGCCGTGACCCTTATTCATTTCTTGTGTTGCCAAATGAGCACTTTCTCCCAATTCCATAATCAGCCTCTCTTCCTCTTGAACACACATGGTCATAAGTTCATTAATTGACCATTTATTCTTATGTGTGTTGTAGGAGATCTTGAAAGGTGCATACTGTTGTGGGAGAGTGTTCAGAATGTAGTACACAAGAAATGATTCAGATATCTCAACCTCAAGATTTTTCAGCTGAGCTGCAATGTCCCTCATCTTCATGATGTGCTCACGCACACCTCTAACACTTGTGAGCTTTAGAGATGAAAACTTCATTATCAGGGTCATGGCATGCGCCTTTTCTGAAGTCTCAAACTGCGCATCAATGGCCTCCAATAAAGCCTTAGCATTGCTATCTTTGAGCGGATGAACCACGGATACTAGGAGATACTTTAGTCCTTATGAACATCACACTAAGGCGGTTGGACCGCTCCCACTATTCATAAAGGGCTATCTCAGCTGTAGTACTCGTGTCAGTAGGAGCAGGTGGTTCGTCTTTCCTTATAGCATAGTCAATGTCCATGCACCCCAATTGAAGAAGAATTGACTCCTTCCAAACTTTATAGTTTTCACCATTCAGTATGGGAACATCACTCTTAAATTCAGAGAAATTCACAGGTTGCAAAACTGCATATCAAATAATCATGCTTATGTCACAAAATTTGAGGCAAAATCAACATATATCATGTTCTATCAATGTAAGACATGTCACAAAATATGAATCACATAACATAAAAACTGCCTGTGGGCTAAGTTTTTAATTTAAATAGATTCATAAATTCTTCTTGAAGAAACTATCATATTATATTCCTTTCCTTAATCCCTGTGGGTAAATTAAGAAAATAATATGATATTTCAACCTAATTAATCAAATTAATATAATGAAATTCCTGTGGGATTAAATTCATCGTATTAATAAGATTAATTACAATCAATGTCCATTTTCAAATGTGATCCGAATGCTCTTAATATATAATTTAATTAATTAAAGATGCTGTGGCTACTCCCCAATTAATTAAAATATATGGATCACTGGACATTCAATGTCCATTAAGATGCTGCGGCGCACGCGCCTGCAACTGCCGCGCGAGTGGGCCGCACGCGCCTGTAGTTGCGCGCGCGTGGCGACCACGCACCTTCTTCCTCCGCACGAACAGAAGCCATTTTCTGACGTTCTTCGCCGTTCCGCCGCACCTTCGACCGAATGGGTCTCCTCCGGTAGCCCATATCACACCAAAATAATTTATGGGTTTCGGAGACCACGTCGGCGCGACCACATGGACCCAAATTTCGGCAAAAACAACCAAGAAATTGGCTCGAATCAAGTAAAATTCCGTCAAAACGCACAAGCCCTAACCCGCAACTTCCGCCGCTCAAACAGCCTCCGGCGATTACCGATATGCTAGATTAACTTAGGGCTATTCTTCTCCATGGCGGTGCGACCGTGCCAGTCCGAAGTCGAGCGGTGGGTCGCCGGAATTTAGTCGGAATCGGCGATTTCCCTCTTAGCCCCAAAATGCCGAATTACTATTCATCTCAAAAAGCCCCGAAAAATACACCAAAAATTCAACAAGAACAGGGCAGAGGCACTAATCATGCTTTGATACCAAATGAAAGACTAAAACTGAAGGATTCTAATCATGCATAGAGGAACAAATTTTAGGCACAATTAGAATCAAATGCGGAAAACAGGATCGAAGATAAACTGACCTCCAGCCATTGTTCAACTTTACGTTCGTCGGAATTCCACGGTAGTTCGACGTTAATTTGAGAGCGATTACGGGCGCACTCTACTAACCCAATCCCCTCGCGTACTGATGGTGTATTACCGAATGAGAGGGTTTGTGTTAGACCTTGTGTCTACCCTTATGGAATGAACGTTCATCTTTATAAACCGCTTCCCATCAAGGCGGTTACTGAAGAGGGCGGTTGTCACTGAAGGGGTACGAAGCGTGGAAAAACCGTATGTGGATAACCGTCACTTAAAAGAGAAAACGTGGGTCAAACCCAATGGATAAGTTTTTATTTCAAAAACTATATCCCTAAATGTGGGATCACATTATAAATATAACATATAGTGGTTTGACCTTCCACTTGACTTACTACACTCACGACAAGGCTAAGTCCACTAAGTAATCCTCGAGATTTTACGGTTTGTAGAGGGTGCTGCTTCCACACAAAGCTCAATAGACATTCTACAAAACACAAATACCTTTTAGAAGAGCGCATATTTCTTCAGAGAAATACAATCAAATTGCACGGCTTTAATACACAAGAGCATAGACTAAGAGAGTTTCAAGATTGAATCAACCTATATTGACTCAAACCAAATTAATTACATCAGGGAAGAGCTGGTTTAAGCACAGCCCTATGTCAAAATCTCCTCTCTTTTTTATCTCAAAAATCCAATTATTCATATTGTTCAAAACCTAAGCATGCAGTTAATCAATAATTAACATAATATTACTTAAGAAACCTATAAAATTTCATTCATATGATGCTTGTGCCATCTCACTTTAACGGCTCATAACTTTCATCTAAAATTTAAACCCAACCAAGTTTTTGTTTTACTTGTTTGTTCAGCTTCTTAGTGACTTCGCTGTTGGGATTTTGGTATCCAAATCCCATAAAAGGTGATTGAGAAGTGTGGTTCAGACAATTTTGTTTTTCACCGAACAGACATGTATGTTCGGAATTTTATTTTATTTTATTGATAGATATGTCTGTTCGTGATTGTTTACTCGTTTATTTTCGGATAGATATGTCTGTTCATGAACCGAACGAAACTTTTCGGTTCTTCCTGACTCTTCATTGTTTTTAAATAAAACAAAATACATTTGTGTTTTGGTGCGGCATTTTTCTGCTGCTCTCTTATTCTTCATTATTGTCATTTTCGTGGGATTAATCTGCAAAGTTGCGTTCAAAGGTTTCCTTTGAAGAAGTACCGCTTCATAGGAAAGACGATCCGTTCTATCCTGGGAGACAATTGTTCAAGAACCTTGGGTATCGGTGAAGGGGACAAATTGTCTTAAAGACACAACGTGAATTCGTTGGGCTCGAATCATTCGTCAACATTCGAATTACTCATGTGCGCTTTAAGGTTTGTCGAACAACTTTGTTTTTGCACAAACGAACACTTATGAGTCAACAATCTTAAGACAATTAGTGTGTTTGTAAAGTTGCATTTTCAATAATTTCTGTCTTCGTAACAGAAATGGCTACAACATCGATGACGCCTATTGCGTCTGTTCCGACTCATAGAGAGAAGCCAGAAAAGTTCAATGGGGCTGATTTCAAGAGATGGCAACAGAAGATGTTGTTCTACCTCACCGCTTTGAACTTGGCAAGGTTCCTCATTGAGGATGCTCCTAAGTTGGATGAAGGTTAGACAAGCAAGGAAAAGGTTGCTACTATAGATGCATGGAAGCATTCTGACTTCCTGTGTCGCAATTACATCCTCAATGATCTGGACAATTCCCTCTACAATGTTTATAGTCCACTGAAAACGGCTAAGGAGTTGTGGGAAAGTTTGGACAAGAAATACAAAACAGAAGATGCTGGATTGAAGAAATTCTTTGTCGGCAAATTTCTGGACTTCAAGATGGTAGATTCTAAAATCGTCTTAAGTCAAGTTCAAGAACTTCAAGTGATTATGCATGACATTCATGCTGAAGGTACGATGATTAGTGAATCATTTCAAGTGGCTACTTTCATTGAAAAGTTACCGCCGTCTTGGAAAGATTTCAAAAATTATCTCAAACACAAGAAAAATGAGTTATCATTTGAAGACTTAATTGTTCGATTAAGGATAGAGGAAGACAATAGGCTTTCTGAGAAGAAAGTTGGCAACAATATGGAAGTCTCAAGGGCCAACGTTGTTGAAGAAGGATCGAAAACCAACAAGAAGAGCAAAAAAGTATGGAGAGGGATCCACCCAAGGCCTAAAAAAGTTCATTGGCAAATGCTACAATTGTGGAAAGTTTGGACATCGTGCCAAAGACTATAGAGCCAAGAAAAGAAAGAAGACTCAGGCGAATATGGTGGAACAGATTTTCAGTGGTGTTGATGATATCAATCTTACTGCTATGATATCCGAGTGCAACATGGTGAGAAACCCCAAAGAATGGTGGATTGATACTAGAGAAACTCGTCATATATGCATCAATAAATCGATGTTCTCATCTTACACGCCTGTGGAAGATGATGAAAAACTCTACATGGGTAATTCATCGACCTCTAAGGTTGAAGGTGTTGGAAAGGTTGCTCTGAAGATGACATTTGGGAAAATTGTGACACTAAACAATGTGCTACATGTGCCAAACATACGCAAGAATTTGGTGTCCAGATCTCTCCTTAGCAAGAATGGTTTCAAGTTGGTGTTTGTATCTGATAAGTTTGTACTCTCCAAAAATGAGATGTATGTAGGCAGGGTTATCTTAGTGATGGTCTGTTCAAGTTGAATGTAATGGCTGTTGCACCCAGTGATGTTATGAATAAAGTTATTTCTGCTTATGTGCTTGAGTATCCTAATATATGGCACGCTAGACTAGGATATGTTAATTATAAGTCAATAAAGAAATTAATGAACATGGGTTATTGCCAAAATTTGACTGTCCAAGTGAAAAATGCCAAGTGTGTTTTGAATCTAAGTTTTCTAAGCCTCCTTCTTATTCTATAGATAATAGAATTACAGAACCTATAGATTTAATATACACAGACATATGTGATATGAAAGCAATACCGTCAAGGGGTGGTAAAAAGTATTTTATTACTTTTATAGATGACTGTTCGAGATATTGTTATGTTTATTTGCTTAGTAACAAAGATGAGGTTATGAATGCTTTTAGAACTTATAAGTCTGAAGTTGAAACTCAGTTAAATAAGAAAATTAAAATGATAAGAAGTGATAGAAGAGGTGAATATGAATTTCCTTTTAAAGAAATTTGTTTTGAGTTTGGTATTATTCACCAAATTACTTCTCCTTATGCGCCACAAGCTAATGGAGTGGCGGAAAGGAAAAACCGGTCTTTAAAGGAAACAATGAATGCATTGTTGATTAGTTTCGGTTTACCACAGAATTTGTGGAAGAAAGCTATTTTGACGGTGAATTTTGTCTTAATTAGAGTACCCCACAAAAAGGCAAAACAAACTCCCTATGAGAAGTGGAAAGGTAGAACACCTAATTTGAAATATCTCAAGGTGTGGGGGTGCTTGGCTAAAGTTGCGATTCCTAAACCTAAAAAGGTTAAGAGAAGACCGAAAACCATTGATTTTGTCTTCATTGGATATGCTATTAATAGTAATGCATATCGATTTCTTGTTCATAAGTCTGAGGTCGTAGATATACATATTAATACGATCATTGAGTCAAGGGACGCTTCATTCTTTGAGAATATATTTCCGTATAATATAGTATATGAGCCAATTAACAATGATAAGAGGCCTCAGGATATTACACCTAGAAGCAATCCTATGGAGAATGAACCTAGACGTAGTAAAAGACAAAGAACTTCTAAGTCTTTTGGACTTGATTTTCTAACATATTTGTTAGAGAATGAGTCTCAGACTTTTAAAGAGGCTGTGACATCCCCAGAAGCCCCGTTCTGGAAAGAAGCTATCAATAGTGAAGTTGAATCCATCTTGTCAAACTATACTTGGAAATTGGTTAACCTTCCTCTTGGTTATAAACCACTACAATGTAAATGGATTTTCAAGAGGAAAATGAAAGCGGATGGTACTATTGATAAATATAAGGCTAGGCTTGTAGTAAAAGAATACAAGCAACGAGAAAGTCTTGATTATTTTGACACTTATTCACCTGTTACTATAATTACATCTATAAGAATGCTAATTGCCATAGCAGCGGTGTACAGGCTTGAAATCCATCAAATGGATGTGAAAACGGCTTTCTTAAACGGGGATTTGGAAGAAGAAATATATTTGGAACAACTTGAAGAGGTTCAATGTTCTAGGATAAGAGAAGAAAGTGTGTTGGCTGATCAAGTCACTCTATGGCTTGAAACAAGCACCGAAACAATGGCATACTAAATTTGACCAAGTCATGTTGTCGAATGGTTTTAAGATTAATGAGTGTGATAAATGTGTATCTGTTAAGAACACTCATAATGGTTTTGCCTTTTTGTGCTTGTATGTAGACGACATGCTTATAATGGGTAGTAATAGTGAGGTTGTCAAGACAACCAAACGCATGCTCACAAGTAAATTTGATATGAAAGATATGGGGGTTGCGGATGTTATTTTAGGGATTAAAATCCATAAGACATCTGGATGATTAGCTCTATCATAGTCTCATTACATTGAGAAGATTCTTGGAAAGTGCAAGAATCTAGACATTGTACCAGTAAAGACCCCGGTAGATGTTAATTTATATCTTTTAAAGAATACTAGTAAAAGCAAAGCTCAAAATGAGTATGTTAGTATACTAGGCAGTCTAATGTATGTCATGAAATGTACTAGGCCGGATATAGCTTGTGCTATGAGCAAGCTAAGTCGATTTACAGTTAATCCAAATGAAAATCATTGGAGAGCTATGAAACGTGTGTTGGGTTATTTGAAGCATACTCAAAATTTTGCTTTGCACTACACAGAGTATCCAGCGGTACTTGAAGGATACTGTGATGCAAATTGGATAACCGGCACAAGAGACACAAAATCCACAAGTGGGTATGTGTTTATACTTGGTGGGGGAGCAGT
Organism: Syzygium oleosum; assembly: GCF_021117445.2. Classification (NCBI taxonomy): domain Eukaryota; kingdom Viridiplantae; phylum Streptophyta; class Magnoliopsida; order Myrtales; family Myrtaceae; genus Syzygium; species Syzygium oleosum. The sequence goes on from NW_026607528.1 coordinate 453,651, forward strand.
GTCTTGGAAATCATCCAAACAAACTTGTATTGCGAGGTCTACTATGGAAGCAGAATTTATTGCTTTGGATAAGGCCGGTGAAGAAGCTAAGTAGCTTCGAAATTTCTTAGAAGACATTCCTAATTAGCCTAAACCAGTGCCAGCTGTGTGTGTTCATTGTGATAGTTAAGCGGCAATAGGCAGGGCAAGGAATGTCATGTATAACGAGAAGTCCCGACATATACGTCGAAGACACGATACTGTAAGACAACTACTCTCTAGTGGAATTATCACGATTGACTTTGTGAAGTCAAAAGATAATGTTATGGATTCATTAACAAAAAGCCTAACTAGAGAGATGGTTGTGAAAACATCAAGGGGAATGGGTTTAAGGCCTATAAATTAAGTCATCATAGCGGAAACCCTACCTAGTTGACTGGAGATCCCAAGATCTAGGTTCAAAGGGACAACAAAGTTATGCAGGTAGTGTAGAGTACTGTCAACTCTTACTCATTCCCGTATGGAGACAGTATTGACATGTGAAGGTTAAGTGTAAGCTTTTAATGATTCTGTTTCGGGTATGTGTTATACCACACATTCAGAAATCACCTATGTGAGTGTGAAGTGAGGGCCGCTTCTATGAAGAATTTGAAAGTCCGAATTCTTGAAAGCACTCATGAAACCGGGCGGTATTCACGGCCAAAACGAACGTAGCAGTGAGAACTAATTTTGTTTAAAAGATAGTTGTGTGATTCCTATTGTCTTGACTTACACCGAAGGTCGATAGTTCAAAGACATCAAGTCTACTGATTGACCGAGTAAGTCCAATAGGTCTCACTAGGGAAAGTTCAAAGTCTCCGACTACTTATCCCAATTCAGCGTTCTCTCATGGAATAATCGCACATTGCATCTCATGCATGCACGAAGAGTCATGATATCTAAACTTCCCATTCATATGGGGGATTATTGGGACTTTGGTATCCAAATCCCATAGAAGGTGAATGAGAAGTGTGGTTCAGATAGTTTTGTTTTTCACCGAACAGACATATCTATTCGGAATTTTATTTTATTTTATTGACAGATATGTTTGTTCGTGATTGTTCGCCCGTTTATTTTCGGACAGATATGTCTGTTCGTGAACTGAACGAAACTTTTTGGTTCTTCGTGACTTTTCATTGTTTTTAAATAAAACAAAATACATTTGTGTTTTGGTGCGGCATTTTTCTGCTGCTCTCTTATTCTTCATTATTGTCATTTTCGTGCGATTAACCTGCAAAGTTGCGTTCAAAGGTTTCCTTTGAAGAAGTACCACTTCATAGGAAAGGCAATCCATTTTATCCTGGGAGACAATTGTTCAAGAACCTTGGGTACCGGTGGAGAGGACAAATTGTCTTAAGGACACAACGTGAATTCATTGGGCTCGGATCATTCGTTAACATTCGGATTAGTCATCTGCGCTTTAAGGTTTGTCGAACAACTTTGTTTTTGCACAAATGAACACTTATGAGTCAACATTCGCTAGGTCTTCTGAACATGAATACTTTATTTTATCTAATTTTTCTTTTATATTAACTGTTTTAAACATACTTATGATTCACACACACACACATACACATAGAGAGAGAGTAGTATTCATTCAAAATTATTTTAAAAAAATATTTTAATTACACCAGAATACTAATGTGAATGCTTTCATATTTGACTTTACTTTTTAAAATCCCAGACTCCATCACCGACTACGCGGAAGATAAAGATAATCAGTCAAAACCAATCAATTCATGTGCCCCACTACATGTCCAGCATAATGCAGCCTCTTATCGGTACCGACTCAGTATTAAATCCAATCACGCCTTTGACAAACAAGGAGCACAGAGTCTTTTTGGCGGGGCGACCTGGGCTTCAAATCGTAACACAAGCTGAGCCAAAAATGGCCAACGCGAAAGTCACAACCTGCGCACCCGCGGTCACGGTCGTGCTTTTATCGGGCGCCAAGGCGACGAATTACACGGTGGGAGGTTCTGGGGGATGGAAGATCCCTTCTAGCGCCGGCGCATATACCGATTGGGCAAGCCAACACGCGTTCGAGGTCAGCGATGTTCTAGGTGAGTTAGAAGTCGGTTCTCGCCCGACATGAATCTTCAAATTCACGTACATTTATAAGTGCAAAGTATGTATAATATTTATAAGTCGGTTCTCACCCGACACATCAAATCAAATGTTTTTGAATGCTTTATAGAAGTTTTTATTTTTTCAGAATTTTAATTGGTTTCCAAGTACATGGCAAAAATAGATCTTCAGATGATGTGCGTTACCTCAAATTTTTCCTACATTTGAAATAAGGCGTTGGCAATTACACTGCAACACTAATTAAGTCATCTAAAAGTAGTATTTGAACACAAAAAAAAAAAACTAAAAGTAAAACGTGTGTTTCTGGCCACTTTAAATTGAAAATTACATTTTCTAAAAAACAAAACCATTTACTTCTCATAAATAATTAATTGCCCATGTTAAAAAGGACCTCAATAATGATGTTTTGTGTAACTTTACGATGATTGATGTAATTTTCAAAACATTGATGGCACATATAACGAGAAAAATTAGTACATTGAAAATCAATAATTTTCTTTGTCCGACTTATGCGAAGTAAATTCGATAATGGCACTCTTTGATAAAATGATAGATAGATATCAAGTATCGACTTGGAGAAAAACAACGACCTTTGAGGAGATAAAAAGTGCAGTTACCTTATTGAAATGAGCACCTCTAAAATGAAGCTCCCTCAAAACGGGTGCTCATTTCAAATGTGCAAGTGACATAAAAGGATCGCATTCATTAGCCTTTATTCTTGGATAGGTAATGTTATCCCGGAAGTTAGAAAAACACAAGCACCAGCCAAAATTGTTGCACCAAATGCACATTTTGACGGGTTCATACTTCAAGCCATAAGGCGGAACAGAATTCAGTAACAAAGCGCTCATCTCAGTCCTAATGAATGCACATCTTGTGCGGATACCTGTTCCATAGGTACGAGTTCTAGAATGAGGAAAGAGGAAAGACGAAAAGACAACATTCGTATGCAGAAAGTGCGTTCAGTATTATCATTTCAGTCCGAGGACCAGATATGATCCCCCTGCAAAATATGAAATCAAATTTAAGCCAGCTACACGAGAGTTGTATGATGAATATCTTCAGTCCCCACTTCAGAGTACAATGTGAAACAGCATTCTTCAGCTTCTTTCTATTGGAGAGAGAGAGAGAGAGAGAGAGAGAGAGAGGCTCGAGGGGAGAGATATCATTCATTCAATCAAAAACATCTTCAAGCTCTCAAAGCAGCCTATGGACCGTGGTTTCCTTGGGGATTTGGTGGCAACTTTTCTCGACAAGATCAAGCAGCTTTTCCAAATGTCACCCGTGAGTTCAAAATGTCATTGCTGTCCTTTGTCGTTTGGAAACTGACAACTCCCATTGGCCTTTGCCACCAGGGACTTGGAAATAACCATTAAGGAGAGATGCTTCTCAGCTCCCCAAAACGGTAATATAGAAGTAAGAGGTCATGCTGAAAAATTATCATACAAGCTTGTATAATTATCATTATATGGTCTCTTTATTAGATGATAGTGTTGATTTAATAAATTGAGCCATGTGATTCATTAAAGTTCTCAACAACAGCAGTAAGAGAAACCAAAAACAGAGCTATTTTCCATGACTGATTAATCAAGATCTCTAGCGAGATATACTTTTGTAACACAGGAAATGGTGAGTGCTAATACTAGCAGAAAAAGCTTGCTCAGCTATTTTTAGCGATATAGCAGAGCTCCTCCCACCTTTCTAAAGTACATTAGAATATCAGGCTCCATGGGACAAGAAATGGTTTCACAATGCCAGGCAATGACACTTATAGCTACAACAAATTTATGAGCAGAAGTCGACTAAGCCAAGTGTACACATATATGTCGGTCAGAAATGCTTACAAAACAAGACTATGAAGACAACATTCTCAAATCCGTGACAAGCCTTTGGCTTTCAAGGCGCCAAAACCTATTTTCCACTATTTTGGAGCTTGTATCCAAGTCCAGCAACCAGGCCCCAATCAGGGATTTAAGGCAGAGAGGCTGCTCAGGTTAAATGAGGGGTCTAGGCAATCATTCAAAAAGATTTACATCAATAAAGAATATAAACAAATGTTCAACACAATCAGACCTGGATGATGAGGCACAACAGCTCTGCAAGTATCTTCAAGGTAATCCTCGAGTAATACTTCGGAACGACAATATATTCTGCAGAAAATAGAGTGAGTCACATCTGAATGATAATCCAATGAAAAGAAAATGAGAAAGTTTTGTAATTACATGTTTGATGATTCTCTGTCTAAGATTTTCTGCTGCCTTCTCTGCAAGTTCACCTCTGAGTGTGTTTTTCTCATTCTTAAATTATCTTTGAAAGTGCTTTAAGGAGGAGTCCATTGGATAACCTCCATTGTGACCAATTGTTTCAGCAGCAACCTGCGTTAAAATATCAAAGGCATGGTTGACCAAATTCTATGGCACGTTATTCAGATATCGCAAGATGTACAACCAATTACCTAGAACAATTCAAAGATGGTACCTGAATTGGGGAATTTCTGAGAAATGTTTATCCTCTAAAGTGGCATTAAGAAGGCTTGACTGCATAGGATCATGTGGTGATAAAATTAAGTACCAGCAGATTTTCCTTAGAACCAGCATTTAATTAAATCACACAATGAACAGCTGCACCTTGAAAAACTCAGTGAAGACTTAACAAGGAAAGAGCTTCACCGGTATCCACTGCTTCGGGTTGCCCTTCACTGATGGAATCTCATATATCGCCTTATAGTATCGACAAATCTCAAGGTAATCATTGTTATGTGAATCATACCTATACCTACATCGTTAACCACATAAATGCAGGCTAAACTAAGATGCGAGTTCAAATCCATCAAGTACATCTGGAACGTCAAAGTTTGCGATAAAGCTAGAAAGGATGAAGAGTATGTGCCAGATATATAAAGCCATACAAGTTCATAATTTGAACCACAACCTGAATACCAGGTGGTGCTTGATCGGCAAAAACAAATTAGTTAAAAAGACCGTGGACACAACATTAGGAAAAGCAAAACACCAATTCACCGTACCCATGAATCATAGTATATCCATTTCAACTCCAGAAGTGACGGAATATCAGCTGGCGCTTGTTCCACAATGTTTTCACCTTCTTTAGGCTTTTTCTTCTCTTTGGAAGGATCTGTATCAAACACTCGGGGGCCAATCTTCCTGGAAAGGATATGTGAACAGACATAATCCTGGAGATCTATGCACAGACGAACCTGCAAAATCCATCGATCAGAAAACCAATCATAGTAATAGTGCATAATCAGCCAAAAGCAATACAAAAAACCCATACTTGTTCAAAAATAAAGGCAATTTTGTCCGTCCTTGCCGTTGCTCCAAAAGTTTGTACCTGCATTTCAAACCCATCATAGGAATGTTGGACAAGGAAAAACCAATTACGAGATCAGTGACAACATAAGTCAACTTCTAGTTACCCTGATTTCTTGCATCAAATCAGTAGCTTCTGCTATAAGACCTTGTTCTTCCTTTCTATTGCAAGTTTCTTGATCGACCGTGCTCTCTTAATTTTGACATATATCTGCATTACGAAACTAGCTACAGAAACCAAGAAACAAAAGCAGATTGCTGATGAACATAAGCTGCAACAGAGTTTGATCTCACATATTCACCTTCCCAGCGGCGACAGAGTCAAGTGTCGTATAAGCTCTATCTTGGTCTCAACATCAGGTGTCTGGTCAACATATTGCGTAGCCTGCTGCAGCATTGCTGTCACAGCCTGGTGATAAGAAAACAGCGACATGTAGGTCACTAGCCAATCAAGTGAATGACTTGATAATGTCTAGATCACAATTAAAACTTAGATTTGAACTATTGATTAACAGCATGGAAAATTTGTCACTCTAGAATGAAAATATGATCAAAAAAGGAACCAAAAGGGACAATAGCAAGGTGCAATACAAATACAGGTATCTCTATAAAGAGGATCCCAGCCATTTGAAAACTTGCAAACAGCACAAGCACTATAAAATCCCCATAAAGGACATATCATGAAATGTATCCTGAACTAGACATGATAAAAAAGTAACGCGATTCATAAATGAGTAGGAGAATAAAAAGTGAAAATTTGAGGCAATCATGGGAGAGAATCCAGAAACACAAGGTGAGAAACTGAAGAGGATCCCACAATACTAGATTTGAGAGGAGTCCACCATACTAGATTCTAGAGCATAAGCACCAGGCCCGAGAACCTGCATCCCAACAGATTGCCTAGAGCCAATTCTCATGTAGATAGGCCAAGCACATTCGTTTTTTAGATAGTTATACATAGATGACATGTCACAGCTACACAAAACGACTGTTCATGATCTAATCAGTACACATATGGGAGGCAATCCCTGCAGTATAACATCTAACCCTTAAGGTAAAGGTTGTTAGGATGGATCCTAAGTGGTTGAAATTGGACCATACTTTGGATCAATGATCATACGACTCTACAGAAAATTAAGGTCTAAAGTGATAGATTCTTGATCTTCTTTCTGTACTAACACCTGTATGTTATCTTGGAAAAGAGGGAATGAAGCTCAAAAGCAGAAGACAAAAACATGAGTATCACCACAGCAGAAGCACATCACTGAAGAAGCCATCGTACCTCTTAAAGAAAGTTAACTAGAGAAGCATCTGGGGCATAAGTAAAGAAGAGAATAAAGCAAACACAAAACCAGATGATGGCAGTGAAAAGAAGAAGACAGGAGGATGAAAAAAAATAGAAAAAATAAAGAGCTATACACTATTACGTAAAAAAGAATTCCGTCCCCAGCTGTAAACGATGCTTGCCGTACAAAGGTGTTGGCATTGTGCTGCACTGCTGTTTGTGGAGGCACAGAAGACCTTCCATTTACCCCAACCCAAGCTTTTATGAAGGTAGAGCCCACTTCCAACTCCAGCAATAAAAGGTTATTCTTACTCCCGGTATAAAGAATCGCCCCTTCCGGCACCCAATCTCAATTTCTTGTCTCCCAGGTTTCTTTATTATGTAAAAAGAATCCATCCCTATACAAGATAAATTCAAATCCTAAAACAAATCTATTGACCGGAATAAGAACAAAGAGGAGCACCAAGTACTGAATTCACCAAACCCTGAAAACTTCTATCTATTGAGTTTGCTGTCTCCTCCAGAGCTAAGGGGTTATGGTGGAAACTGACTTTGTACTACTTAGGTGATGAAGACTCGCCGATATCAAGCAATTTCACTTCATAAGTAAACACAAGTACCCTTCCAGAAAGGATATCACTAGGCCATCCCTTCGCTGTTTACATATTTTTCTTTGTATACATACATTATACGTACAAAGGAGCAACCATTAGACTTCCGCAGGAACATCATCAACTCCAACCTTTCCTTCATTAGAGGAAAAAGAAGAAGAAGAAGTAACCAGGCAGGCGAATCAAGCATCGAAATTGGACAATTGCTCGCAAAGGACGATTCGATCAAAAGAAGAAGAACTAACCAATCTCGATCCGCTCCTAGATATCGGAAGGCGAGCTCGAGGAATCGGCAAGAAGTCTGCCAGCACCCATCGCTTTTTTCCGTACGAGAGAGGACTCGGTGAACCCCTTCCCTCAGTCGCGAAAACTTCTGCTCTTCTTCCGTTCTCTCCCTCCCTCTCCTTCTCTTGAACGCAACTGATGATGAGAGAGAAAATAAAAGAGGAAATGGGAGGAGATCCGAAACACCTTCTGTCTGTGATCCTCCCCTACTGGCCCAGACCACTACCTCTCTCCCTCCTTCCGACCTCCCTCCGGGACTCCACTTCCAAGCGGATCCCCCCATCACCACCTCCACCCTACGTCGCGAATCATTGCCTTAAACGCAACAGGTCCGATGATTGTCTAAGAGACGGGCTTCCAGAAATATGGAATGACCGCAATGGTCCTAATCCCTCGAGCCCTCGAATTTCAACTAAATTTTTGCAACTCCAAGAAGAAAAATGCCACAGATTCTTTACGTTCGAGAGGTCCACTGATCTAAGGGAAGAGCAACAGCCAAAACACAAAAATGTCAAGGATTCTGATCCATCGAGGCCTTGAATTTCAGTTACACTATTGCAACTCAAAACAGTAAGGCTACTCAGGTATTTAAAACTAGAAAAGTCTAGCAATCGTCTGGCGGACGTGCACTTAAGGATATCCGACACTTGAGAGGATTTTGATCCACCAGGGTCTTGGATTTCAACTGAATTCGCGCAACTTGCTCCGGCGTCCATTCTCTGCAGAATCTTTGAATCGGAAAGATCTAGCGATACATTGAGCTGAGATGCATTTGGGCTCATCAACGTCGAAGAATCTTCAATCCCATCAACCCTAGATATCTTAGGGCATTGCCCTGCAGGTAAGTTGGATAGGCAATGTGAACCTTCCAAGCCGGTGACTTTCGCGAGATCAAAGCAATTGTAGAGAATCATTGATAAGTGCTTCAAGTTTGACAAATTCGTGAACGCTTTCAATTTTCCGCAGTTTATAATATTTAGCTGCGATAGTCCAATGGGAAGCTCTGGGACACGTTCAAGCCAGGGGCAATTACAAAGAGTGAGTTTCGTGAGACGGGTTAGCTGGGAAAGATGGGGCAACGGCGGACTCTGGCAGATGATCCTTAGATCTGTTAAGCCAGAGGGCAGTTCTGGTATTTCTCGAAGCTTTTCACAATATTCAACACCAAGCTCTTGAAGAGAAGAGAGCTTAGAAATGCTTTCCGGCAAGTTTGAAATGCCTGAAAAGTCTAAAGAAAGCTCCTCTAGCGAAACCAATTCGCATATATTACTAGGAAGTCGTTCTAGTTTTTTGCATAATCTAGCTCCCAACCTTTGGAGTTTTGCCAACTTCCCGATGGCATTAGGCAATTCCGTTACGTGAGTTCCAATAATTTTCAAGATCCTCAAATTTGGCATATTCCCAATGCTTTCAGGTAATTTCGTAATTGATGTGTATCCTAAGTCCAGCTCGGTCAATGATGCCAATTTTCCAATTGAGTCAGGGATCTCTGTCAATGAGGAGCAGTAATATAAGAACAAGCTTTGTAGGGATGCTAGATTGCCTATGGAGCTAGGTATGCGAGCTAACCGTCTACATTTAGAGGCATTCAAAGTCTTGAGGTCCTTCATAGAACCAATTGATTCAGGTAATTCTTCAATTTCTGAACAAGATAAGTCCAATAGAGTTAACGAGACAAGGGACCCCATAGATTTAGGAAGTTGAGAAAGTCGTTCACAACTTCTGGCACATAGAGTCTCTAGCTTCATCAAACAACCTCTCGAAATAGAAATCTTTTGTATATGAGTGCCATTAATGCGAAGATCCCTCAATTTTACCATCCTACCTACTCCTACCGGTAGCTTCTGAAGTCTTTTACAATTAGAGACATCCAAGGAAATGAGGGTCTTGATGTCCCCAATAGAAGGATGAATCGTTTTCAAATTCTCACAATCTGCAAGAATCAAAATCTCCAAGCTTTCGAAAACGGACAAGTCGGGAGTTCTTCTCAAAGATAGACAATTCCCGAGATTGAGAACTTTGAGCTTGGTTACCATCTGAAAAAAAGAAATGGTACCTCAATGTCATTGGGCTCTGGCAGCCTGTGATTTTCCACTACTCCTAATGTTTTGACTTTTTAGAATTCCCCAAAAGATACCCATGATCCTCGACTCCTTCATGGTTGTCTTATTTAATTTTAAATGACTTTTTTTGTAGTGTTTGGCTACGCCAACATATAAATGTTTTTTAGGCATATCAATTGCAAAAGAATGTTGGGGATGTACAGGTGCCAACTACATATATTTCTAAATAACAATTCAAAGGGAATGTTTACTGATTAAATATAAGCAACTTTTATTATCAAAAAGCAGATGACTAATTCACATGGAAGAGAGATGCATTCATTGGGCACCATGTATTCCTTCAATAGTATGAGATTAAAGAGAAACGACTAGTTTAATTATGAAAATCAATTTTCAAATGTTATATGTACAAGAAAAAAAATGTTATATTGAAAAAACTTCAATGCCTTCCTTACATCTTACCTTGAGTGGAACCCATCCTCCCCAGTCCTCCGAAATTGCACTGCATGATAGATCAAGTACAACTAATTTCTTCGGATGAAAGTTGGTCGCAACGAAATCCGAGGGACAACCCACCCACTGAAGCCATCTTAATTTAGGAAGTAAGCTTTGGAAATCTCCGGTGAAATTCACACCATCCGCTAGAAGGAACCTTAAATTGGTCATTTCTTTAAATTGTTCGGCTGTGTATCTTCTTCCTATACCACATTTGCCAAGAGAAAGTGCCTCAATCTTTCTAGTGCCCTGTAACTTGGAAACATTCGGGACCATAAGTTTTAAATGATGAGATGAGATCAACTGATGTAATATAAAATGCACTGATTTCAATTTGCTATCATACTACTATGGCGTAGGCTTTTACTTCAAATTTTGTGAAATGAAAGGTTGCAGTTGCATACTATTTATCTAATCTATGTAAAGATGTGAAGCTCAAGCGGTTGTTCCTGAACTTTTTCCTCTTCCAATTATGCCCCTCGCAATTTGCACCTTTTGAATGCCCAAATTTTGCATCCATTTGCAATTATAATAGAAGGCCTCTCTTCGTGCATACACTAAATCAAATATATCTATGAAAATTCATGCCATTTATATGTGAAATAACACTACATTGACTCCTATCCTGTATATGTGAACCAATACGACTCTTAAGAGTCAAAATACATCCATTAAACTTGCCATCAAAACATGTATCAAAATTAATGAGTCCCAATTGTAGAGTCCCCCCATTCTTTCTAGTATATTTCGTTTGCAATTCTAAATTTTTAAATGAAAACGAGAATGTCATCGCAAAAGGTACATGTGTTTTACATTCCTTTCTTATCATATGTTTCATCGTTAAGGGTTTTGCATTGTACGTGGAAGGAAAATTGATAATATCGACTGTTCTATACATGATTCTTACTTTCTTTTTATTACTATAGATGTTTGACGCTATCTTTTCATTGTTGTGTTGATTTTGTTACGGTTAGTAGTAGTCATCTAAATTTTGAACAATTGTCCCATAGATTAATGAGATCTTCCGTATGAACAGATTGGATATGAAGATTGATACAATTGTATTCTTAAGGAACTCTAGTCTTTTACATTTTTCTTTTGTTGTAACCTAATATTTTAGGAAACTCAAATTCGTTTTTTGTTTTGGGTGATGAATTGCACACTGAGCGCAAATCACGAGAGTCAATAATACAGATTTGTTTGGTGGTTTCAACTTTTCCTTCAAACTTTTACTCTTTCAGATGAGATGCTACTTCTTATTACATTATAAGTTTCTTGTATATTTATTGTAATTTTGTCGATAACTTCATAGATACCTTTCTTTTTTCACTTCTACGCAGTGTTCTATTCAGTTGATTACATTTTCCTTCATGCAAAAATATGCTCACTGGAAAGCATTGGTAGCATTTTTTTTTCAATAGTCTTGCCATTTCATTATGTTTTGCATCCCAATGTTTATATTTAGTTTTTCTTAATTAACGATACTTATTACATTTGCACATCTTTGTTTGATACTTGTACAAATCATCCACATATTATAATTGCTTTTAGTGGGTTACCTTTTAACTTTCATGCTAATAATGAAAATTAATCATCACACAAAATTCAAAACCATATTTACTTCAGTTAATAATATAAAAAATCTCGAACTGCTAGACTTGTTCCACATTTACCCCACACTAATTTTCATGTCACAGAAAATCCCAAACTGATAAACCCGTGTCACATTTACTTCAAACTAGTTTTCCATTCGTAAAAATAAGATGATGTTATTAATGTTAACTACATCTTTGCTAAAGAAGATGCTCACTAAGAATAGAACAATAAACAAATTGTTATTATAACATGATAGCCTATATATAGCAAATAAACAATAACGGGAGATTAATAGAAAAACTATCCATCGTCACAAAAAGAAAAGGTATTAGCAGATTCATAGAAAGAAACTATCCACTATCATGAAAAGTCTATACAATGAAAATAATAAATGTTTAAAGCGTTATATTACGTGGTTGCTCATAAATCATAAATAAATACAAATGTGACATCAACAAATTGACGGTGTCAACAAACACAACAAACAATTGACTACAAAGGATTCGATTGCACAAGAAAGTAAAAGTTAGAGGACTATATTGAGAAAAAGCAAAAATAGATGGGGGACTAAATTGCACAGCCAATAATACTTAGGGGTTACACTTAACCCAACTTAAAAAATACAGGAACCAAGGTAGCTAAATCGTCACAAATGGTTGGAGGTCTCATTTATCATACCAAACAATTCATAAGTAATAAAAATAAAAAATAAAAAAAAGGCCTCACAAGAAACCAAAAGACAAATCCAAACATCAAATACGTGCATCAAACAAATATGTGGGGAAAGCATGGCCGCAACAATTTGTAAATGTCAGGTTTTCTCTAAACGTAATATGTCAAACATTTTGCTTTTGTAGTTTTGTTGTTGCATTGAAATTACCAAAAGGAGAGTATCCTCTTCACCATACTACTAGGTAAAGATATAGATGAATCATCCATAACCAAGAAATTGCTCCTCAATTATGTTCTAGAATCAGGCAAGAACAATAATTAATCAAAAGAGCTATTTTGCTAGTAGAAGCAGCAAGTTTTGGGGAGTCAAGACCGACAACTATTTTTATTTCAAACAAGAAAGGGAAGATGGAACCACATTCACTGACTAAGACAAGTAGAGAAAACTCTTACCTTGTTTCCGTCAATCACATCTACGGCTTCCTCATTGATCCATAATCTGCTACGGTCTTGAGGCTCCTTTGGATTTTTTAGACGAACAATTTCCCTTCCCAAATCTCTCAATTGATCATGCATCATTAGATTGCCGTATTTGTCAATTTTAATTAGGGACATAAGACTCAATACTTCAATTCCCGTTCCCGGGAAAAAACTACAGGCATCCCACATGTAAGTTGGATTTTGTTTATGTGATCCAATGAAAAAGCATGCAATATCCAAAAATATTTGTTGCTCCTCGTCATCTAATGCTTCGTAACTTATTTTCAACTTCTCTTGCACTTTCTTATGGGGCACTTTCTTTAATTTGTTTAATGTATCTCTCCATACTTCTTCTCTCTTTCCACATAAGGATGAGCCTATAACTTCAAGAGCTAATGGAAGCCCCCCGGTAATAGATACGACATTACGAGATATAACCTCATAATCACTAGGAGGAGAATCCTTTCGAAATGCATGTCTACTAAATAAAATCAATGATTGATCTAAAGACAACTCATTGAGTTGGTACATGTAGCCCGCCCTACTTTCATCGAGAATGCTTTTGTTTCTAGTTGTGATGATGACTACACTTCCCGCTTCAAACCAACTTCCGTCCCCAACTAAAGCATTTGAATGAGTACTATCATCCATATCATCCAGAAGAACTAGGATTTTCTTACTCATAAATCGAGATTTGATGACACTGACTCCTTCGTCGACATTAGACACATCACACGAACTTCCTATTATGGCAGAAATGAGTTGCTTTTGTATGCATTCAATACCCTTACGCTGAGATGTTTCTCGGATATTTGCCACGAAGCTACGATAGTCAAAATGACTAGAGAGCTTGTTGTATAACACCTTTGCAAGAGTTGTCTTACCGATGCCGCCCATTCCATAAATTCCAATAATCCTTGTACCATTGAATTCAGCATCTATCTTGCTCATAATCTGTTGCACATGATCATCGATTCCCACCAACTGTTCGGGAACATTTAGCTGAAAAAGTCTTTTTAACTCGCCCATTACTTTTCTGACAACAATTTTAACCAATGTTCCTTCATGCCTGTCAAATAATAATGAAGATTAGTACAGGATAGCAATATGTATATTCTTTTTCAAGAAAGATCTATTTATGAAAAATTAAACAATGTTTTGTTGGAGAATAAGGTACCCGCTATCAATTTTCTCCGATTCCCATCCTTTCAAGGAGCCGACTTCTTTGAGTGCTACTTCCCATTCCTTCACAACCATTTCGTCGATATTCTTTTTATGTGCATTTATAGCATCTCCCAATCTCCCTGTAAGATGACGCACCTGTGAGGGTTCCACTTTGTAAAATATGGGCAACACAATCTGCCCTTTACTTCTCTTGCACTTCAACATCTCAGCCAGTTCGCAGAGGCACCATTTGCTGGAAATGTAGTTCTCAGAGATAATCGCGATCGAGATCGTGGAATGTGTAATGTTGTAGAGAAGCTCTGGACCAATCTCCTCACCAACACGGAGCTCATTGTCGTCTCTAAACACGTGAATTCCTGCATCGACAAGGCTAGTGTAGAGATAGTCGGTAAAGCCTTTACGAGTGTCTTTCCCTCTAAAGCTCAAAAACACTTCATAGTTATTTCCCTTCCGTTGTTCCTCTCCGCCTTCATAATCACCTCCTCCATGCAGAGGGGTCGATGAGGAAGATGCTCCAGAATTCGGATCTTCTGAATGAGTGGGTGCTTTTCTTTTGCAATTGGATTGGCAATTTAAGTTGAGAGGGAAATGAAGGGAAAAGAGAAGAAAGGAATTGGAGAGAAAGGAAGAGAAGGGAGAGATCAATTTCCTTCTTCTTGATTGGATATACATCATGAAGTGATTGACCAAAGAGATCCTTATTCTGTTTTAAAATAGGAGATTGATCGAGCTCAGCGTTAAAAGAAAGCCAGATTTCACAGTCTGGATCTGCGAATTGAACAAATGTCTCTCAGAACTCGGTTAATTCAAACGAAAATAAAAGAACTCTCACACCCCTTACTTAATCAGAAGAAAATGGAGCAATCAAAGTAGGAAACACATAAGAGCAAGGAGTCGTGGACTACCTGAGGAGTGCTCAAACAACACAACCCTGAGATCTCCGCTGATTTTCAGCTTTCAATGTGGGATTACCAGCACACAACATTCACTAATATGCGTGCTTGAACAATGCTGAGCTCTTGCCATCCAACGGTCCAAGACTCTTCATGCTAATCAAACCGCTGCGAATGCATGCTACGGAAAGAACAGTCATTACACGCGAAATTTCCGCAGCATTATGCGAAAGGTGTGCGGAACCCAACGAGCAAAGACTGACATGCTCACATGCAATCACGTGCAACGCTCACATACTCCCGGTGATTTGATCGAAACTCGAAATCCAGCACGACTTGACTTGCCTTCTATATTAATAAAGAAAAATAGAAAAAAGAACTAACGAGCAATACTCACGTGCTCCTGCTGGGATCTCCACCGACGCTCTGCATTATGTGTGGAAGGTGCATGCCATGTGCTTTCAGTGAGATTTGAGAAACAAAATAGAAAAGAAAACCAACTAGCAATGCACCCATGCTCCTCGTGCTAACAAGAGATTCCGTTTATCCCCGAGGATTTTGTTAATAGAATTGTCTGGGGGACGCGTGAGTTTGTTCCATCCACGATCAAACTATTATTTATTTCTCAAAAGAGAATTGCCTAGGAAAATAACTCTCAAATATAAATCCCTTCAGAAACAATTTTCTCAAACTACATTCCTCCATGCCACATCATGCCTACAGATTATCTAGTCATTATCCCGCACGTAAGTCACTTTTTATCTCTCTCCTTAAATTTATAACTTTTAACATTTTATGAGAACTTTATTTTCGATACCGCGTCTATAAATTCTCGGGGACGATTCTCCACAATTGAATAAATATTCGGTGATGCTTTTTTTGGGAAAATTGTCTAAAAAGTCCTAAACATATTGTATGGCGGCCAATTCAATCCTAAATATTTCAATTGCGTCAATTAAATTATGAATCTTTTGACAACTTGTCAATTTAGTCTTAAATATTTCAACTATCTTAATTTAGTCCTAAATATTTTGATAATTTACCAATTTAGTTTCAAAATTTTTGACGATTTGTCAATTTAGTCCTTCCAGCTAAAATTGGCCAAAAATCGCTGACGTTACGGTCTAGTCAGCGTCAACCGTCTTACGTGACACGGCAAGCGCTGAAGTGGACAGTTTTTACAATTTTTTATTAATTTTATGAACTTTTGTCTTTTTTTTTTCTTTCCTTTCCTTTTCTTTTCTTCTTTTTCTTTTTCTTTTATCTTTTTCCATTTTTACCACCGGCGGCTATTGTCAGGCCTTGTCAAAGGCCAGCATAGGTCATTAGCCTCAGCGAGAGCGACCCTTGCTAGCCCAAGCGTGGGTGTCCCTCACCTGAGGCCTGTGGCTGGCGACCTTCGACGGCCATCGACGAGGTCTGGTGATGACCGATGGAGGGGAAAAGGGAAAAAGAAAAAAGAAAAGAAAAGAATAAGAAAAATGAGAGAAGAGGAGGAGGTCGTCTTGAAAATATATTATATTATTGCATGTTAGTTGGATGTTGGACGTATTGTACAACTTAATATATTCTGCACTTGCCATTATCATGTTCCACTTGCCTGGAAGTTACCTGGAACCTTCCTTCATCAGTAAAAAAATGCCATTCAAACTAAGCACCGAATACGGGGCTAAGTTTGAGGAAATATTTGGTGAAAGTCTTCGAAGGCGAGGAGATCGTCTCGGAAATATATTATATGATTGCGTGTTCTTTAGATGTTGGATGTGTTGGACAACTTAATATATGTTCCACTTGCCATTACTTTGTTATTGTGTTCCACTTGCCTGGAAGTCACCCACGGCCTTCCTCATAAGTTAAAAAACCAATTCAAATTCGCACCAAATAGGTGGCCAAACAGAGGAAACAGAGGTTTAATGTGTGTGTGAACATAGAGTAATATGAAAACAACATACAGAAATGGTCCAACCAACCAGATGAGTGGAGTCCTCGAGTGTGGTCAGTCGACGGATGGACAGAAACTCAGTGTATGTGATAATTTTGAAATAATTATTCTCAAATATTAAAAAAAAAGACATCGGTAGAACCGGCTCCATTTTTCGAAAAATTTGACATCCATTCATTGAATGTCATGGATTGATTTTTCTGAATGTCGATTTGCAATATGAAATTTGGTGATTGCATGTCATTGCATTACAAACGAGATATTACATTTGAAACAAGCATGTCATGATTACATTTTGTCAAACTATTTATTTCATGCTGACATTCTCGGCCAACCGGTTCTTAACCAAAATATAATTTTTCGCAGCACAATATTGGAGGAGTCAAATATTAACATTAGGATTATGATTTGAAAAATGAAGCAATTAAATAGAAAGTGACTGCAATTTACAAGAGCCCAACGTATGATTACTTGGACACCTGTTATATTATATCTTCGTAGTTTGCTTATTTCTGCTACCGAGCAGACACTCACTTCTTTACTCATAGCTACAGACATCATTCTCTTGCCTTGGAAGCTTCTTAAGAATCCGAAATGATAAGCGGCGAAGAGAAAAGCCCAACAGCTTAGTACGTAAGTGACTAACCCCACCTCATTACTCTAGGATCAAAAGCTTACACAGAAATAGACTAAAGTGGAACATTGTATCACATGATCAAGTGATTTGAGAAGGAATCCCAGTATGCTCTCTATCCCACACCCCACACCACCCCCCCAAAAAAAAAAAAGAGAAGAAGAAGAAAAAAAAGAGAAAAAAAAGAAAAGATAATTCAATAAGTCATACAACACACAAAATCAGAAGTAATATGGAGTTGAAAGTTTCAACACACGGAAAAAATCCTTGATGCTCGAAGTCCCAATTGTACGATCACAACCACATGTCCCATGATAAGGTCCAAATAGATTCCTGTAATTGGAGATGCACGAAATGCATGAAATGCACAGCCCCAATTTAAGGTTATGACTGGATGGATAAATAGTAGTATTAATTATAAACAAGAGTTAAACCAAATGCCAGCACCGATTGGACGCCCAACATTCCAATCCTCGTTCTTACATTGTTGTGCTAGGCAACTCCACCCGAGCATTGCTGTCGCTATTTAAAATATTGTCAGCTTTGGTAATGGTTTACTTACATCTTCGCGGCTTCAATTCGTGTCATGCCGATTTGAGTTTGTGCAATACTTATTTGCCAATGTACAGTCTAAACACAGGCAATGTCGAATCAGATAAATATTTGACACCTAATACCGACACAACATTTTGAATTCCAAATATCCCCTCCCGTTTTTCATTCATTTTCCGAAATATTTTTAAAAGGTATGAAATTTGAAAAAATGTGGAAAAAGCAACCCTAGAAAATGTGTCGGCGATCACTTACGTTCCATCCGTAGGTCTTGAGCTGTAAGTGCATGCAATTGAAACTTCTCCTCAAGATCCAAATAACAGATTAACGAAATGCATTAATATGACAAAACTTATGCTACAAATATATAAAATATTTTGGTCCGTTCATGTGACGGCCCAAGCCAAGCGGCGGAGCACGGGGACGAGGGATGGCGGTGCGTCCGCGCCACTACCCCGGACGTGCGCAGGGAACTGGGGTACCTCTCTTGTCCCACATCACCTAGAGAAGAAGTTCCGGGCTAGTTGATAAGGTTCCGGGCTAGTTGATAAGGCTTGGGTGGCCTATACTGTGTAACGCGTTTTTACAGCCATAAGGGTCAGTGGATTCAAAGCGGATAATATTACACAGTGTAGACCCGGGGTGTTACAGTTCAACCCAAATTTATTCATGAATCACCCTGATATCGTCTCCACCCAGTTCATTCTTACAAGTGTACTTTTCGAATTCCTTCACATGCATTTTACAATCCACTATAATTCCAACTGGGGACTTTGAGACATATGAATCAATCTACAATGTCGTTGAACCACAATGTTCTCTGGCATGGCAAATTGGCAATGATATACCCATCCTAACAACAAAACATAGAGTGTCACTTATTGCTAGTAAGTCAGATTATGATTCTCGAATTCACTTAATTAGAAATTTATTTCTTGAGACGACTCTTCTATCAACTCAAGTGAAATTGGAAAACGCATTCCACATAAAGTTCATAATCAACTAATATGTATTTGTGAGTATTCTCTTTATATTATTTTCGTTGATGTAAATTTCGGACTGTCGTATTCAACATGAGCCTTTATGTGCACTTACAAAACATGAAAGGAGATGAAGTATCTAAAGCTTTGTACATCGACATTAATGAAGTAATCAGCTTTCAGAGTGAAGAAGAGATGATGACTTGTCACTTGAGTTGCTTTTCCATGAGGGTTTGCCATACATCTAATGCCAACTAGACTTGGAGATCCACATAAAAGTGTAATAGAAAACTTAAGGAGTGAATGATATTTTTTAACTGTGCCATTCGAACATGTTCAATGAAACAAATTAAAGTTCAAGAACTAATCAATGGTTCCCATAGGAGTCACTCTTTTCTCATTTCACTCTATGACACGATATTAAAACCCTTCACATCTTCTTCCATAAAGAAAAGGGATTTCAAACAACAACTGATTGATGAAATCAATCAAATGTCAAGATTAATAGGAAATATGTGATGATTTCTGTTAGTTTTATTATTAGATAATTAGCAAGTTGGGTTTATTTTAGGAAAGGG
The DNA here is from genome assembly GCF_021117445.2 of Syzygium oleosum. NCBI lineage: Eukaryota > Viridiplantae > Streptophyta > Magnoliopsida > Myrtales > Myrtaceae > Syzygium > Syzygium oleosum. The sequence continues at coordinate 473,337 of NW_026607528.1, forward strand.
TATTTAGGTCTTTGTATCAAGGCTTAACCCTAAGCCTATATATACTTGGTTTATCTCAATAATAAAATAGATCTCTTTTACCAAATTACATGGTATCAGAGCCACAGTAAAACCCTAATCCTAATCCTAAATTAAGCCCTAACCCTAGCCTACTGTTCACGGCCAGCGAAGAACCCACACGTCTCGCGCATCTTAGCTCGCGCGCCTCAGCGCGACCTCGCGCGCTCCTCGGCGCGACCTCGCGCCCCCCCGCGCGCGCGACTCAGCGCGCCTCCAGAGCGCGACTCAGCGCCTCTTCCGGTGATGTGATTCGCAGAGAGAGGCAACGAGATGTGAAGAAAATTTTGGTCATGTTCCTGTTGCTTCTCTCTACCGATCCGTCTTGGTTATGGGATTTTTTGCTCGTGTTTCTTCTTTGTCTTGCACCTGTCGATGTGAAGACATTGTTTTTAATTAAAGTGTAGTGGTGGTTGATGTGGTGAGCAGATCTCGGTTGATGTGGTAGTGGAAGTTGGTGTGGTGACTTGTAGTGTGATTGATAGTTGCTGTTGGTGGTGTTCACATTTTTTTTGGTGGATTTGGTGACAATATGATAGATTACAGTGTTCTCTTTTTAATTGGTGGATATGTCTACTGATTCAGTAACTTCAGATGTTCGTTCAGGGGTGACTACCCCGACTATTGCTACTGGTTCCTTTGGTATGAGTGGTTTACACACCACATTAGTAAAGTTGGATGGCACGAATTACCCGAGTTGGTCAATGGCCCTTTCTACTTTTATTTATGCTAATCGCCAATCTAGGTGGCTCCATGAACCACCACCCGAGGATTCAGCTAATTTAGAAGAATGGAGGGTCACCGACGCCGTTGCGTACTCGCCGTGGGGAAGTATGACTGATTCTATTCGTCCTCTTTTTATGGATTGTATGACAGCTCGTGAGGTGTGGTCCAAATGCACTTTACTTTATTCTGGACAGAATAATATGAGTCGAGTATGTGATATGTGGGAGGCATTATTTGAGGCTAAAATTGGTCCTTCCGGATTGGCAGAATACTATGCTCGTTTTACTTCTTTGTCTCAGCGACTCCGGTCTCATCTTCCACCAGCCACAACAGTTACTCAGATGCAGCAGAGAGAAGCGGACATGCTGGTGGTCCTCTTTCTTCGAGGTCTTGGTCCGGATCACGTGCCCTAAGACAAATAGACATTTCTCCGGGCACCCTTCCTTCCATAGAGGAAGTATATTCTCGAGCTGCTCGATACACTCCTGATTCGAAAGCTTCAACTATGTCAGATAATAGTGCTATGGTGGCTCGTGGTAATTAAGGAGTTCGTGGTCGTGGCAATTGGAGTACAAGTAACTTTAATCATGGTCGTGGCCGCACTATTCCGGGTTGAGGTGTTCCTCGAGGTGGTAGTACTGCTAGTGCTAGAGGAGGTCGTGGAGGTCGTTTTTGTACTCATTGTCAGTTGGCTGGACACACTATTAACTATTGTTATGATCTCCATCCTGAGTTGCGGGGTTTACAGGCTTCCATTGATATTGAGCCTCGGTCTTCTTCATCTGGATCAGCTTCCGAACAAAGTACCGTGCGGTTGACTCGTGCGAGAATATGATGAGCTGATTAGAGCGCGACAACCCGGTGGTTCTTCGCCTCCCGTTGCTACTTTGGCACAACATAATGATGGTACTTGTCTCTTAGCCACTACAGATACACTTAGTCCTTGGATTATTGATTCAGGTGCCACTCATCATATGACTAGTGATTCGCGTCTTCTTACTTCATCTTCTTCTACTCCTTCCACTTCAGTCACCTTAGCAGATGGTTCAAAATCTCAAGTAGCTGGTACAGGTTGTGTGTCATTGAATTCCTCCATATCTTTGCCTTTTGTTTACCATATTCCTCGATTCCCTTATAGTTTGTTATCTGTCAGTTCCATTACTCGTGATCTTGATTGCAATATCACCTTTTCTCCATCTTCATGTGTCCTCCAGGATCGGAAGACTGGACGCCGGATAGGTGGTGGGCGTGAGGCTGGTGGATTGTATCTTCTAGACCCCGTGATTGTTGTCGCTGCACGCTACTATTCGGAAGAAGGTCGTGGATGACTCTTATCGGTTGCATTGTCGCCTGGGTCATCCGTCACCGATACACTTTGTCATTTTCCTTTTGTGTCTAGATCGAGTCTTAAGTTTGATTGTGAAACGTGTCAGTTGGGAAAGCATCATCGTGTGTCTTTTCCACCCCGTGTTTTGAGTCGTGCTTCTCAACCATTTGAGTTAGTCCATTCTGATGTTTGGGGTCCTAGTCGAGAGTCTTCATTTGGTTTTCGTTATTTTGTCACTTTCATTGATGATTGTACTCTTACCACTTGGTTATATTTAATAAAAGATCGTACTGAGGTATTTCACTCCTTTCGTCAATTTTACAATGAAGTTACTACTCAGTATGGATATCCTGTTAAATGCTTACGTACAGATAATGCTCGTGAGTATTTTTCTTCTTCCACCTTTCTTCCTTTCCTTGAATCTCGTGGTATTTTACATCAGAGTTCTTGCGCTCACACTCCACAACAAAATGGAGTTGCTGAACGTAAGAATCGTCATTTACTCGATGTTGCCCGGTGTCTTCTTCTTCATACACATGTACCTAAATCTTACTGGAGCTATGCTATTCGTACAGCATGTCATCTTATTAATCGTCTTCCATCTTCTGTGTTAAAGGGAGCTGTTCCTTTTACTCTTCTTCATCCTAATCAACCTTTATGGTCTATTCGTCCTCGTATTTTTGGTTGTGTCTGTTTTGTCCATCAGTTGTCTCCTGGCCTAGACAAATTATCTCCCCGTGCTGAAAAATGTGTCTTCGTTGGTTACTCTCGTACCCAAAAGGGTTATGTTTGTTATAATCCTACTTCTCGTCGAGAGTACGTCTCTGCTGATGTTACCTTCTTCGAGGATCGGACATTTTTTGGTAATGTTTCTTGTCCTGCACCGTCTTCCTCACCTTCTCACACATTGTTAGTTCCCCTACCTATATCTCCACTGAGAATCACCATATGTCTCTTCTATCGTTGTTCCATCAAATCCAAGTTCATCTCAGCCACTACAAGTCTATACACGTGGTCCTCGCCGTGCTTGGAATCATGACTCTCCATCAGCAGACGCCTCACAACTATCTCCGGCCCCGGCTTCTGATCCTCTTCCATCACCTCCAGTTGACTCTCCTGTTGCACACCGTACTCGATCTCGGTATCCTCTTGCTCATTTTGTGTCTTATCATAATTTATCTCCTCAAATGTCATCATTTGTGTCGTCTCTCGCATCTGTGTCTGTGCCCAATAGTGTGCAGGAAGCTTTAGCTCATCCAAGGTTGGGCTCGTGCTATGGAGGAAGAAATGGCTGCACTACAACACAACAAGACTTGGGAACTTGTCTCTTTACCTCCTGACAAGCAATTGGTAGGTTGTCGATGGGTATTTGTTGTTAAATATCATCCTGATGGTTCTGTTGAGCGCTTAAAGGCGCGTCTTGTTGCGAAGGGCTATACTCAAAATTATGGCATTGACTATGACGAGACTTTTTCTCCAAAGGGCTAAAATTCCTTCCGTTCGTGTCATTATTTCTTTGGCTGCTCGTTTTAAGTGGACTCTTCATCAGCTTGATGTTAAAAATGCGTTCCTTCATGGGGATCTTCAAGAAGAGGTCTATATGGAGCAACCACCCAGGTTTGTTGCTCAGGGGGAGAAGGTATGCCGATTGCGTAAAGCTCTATATGGACTAAAGCAGTCTCCTCGTGCTTGTTTCGGTCGTTTTAGTGATGCTGTTACCAGTTTTGGTATGCATCGATGCAATGTGGATCATTCCGTATTTAGTATGTCATCTTTGAAGGGGTATGTTATTCTGGTTGTTTATGTTGATGATATCATTGTTACTGGGAGTGATGTTGAAGGCATAAAACGACTCAAGCAGTTTCTACAAAAGGAGTTTAATACTAAAGACTTAGGTCTACTTCGATATTTTCTCGGTATCGAAGTTGCATATACTGGTGATAGTATTGCTCTTTCTCAGAGAAAGTACGCCATTGATATTCTTAAGGAGGTGGGCTTGCACGATGCTAAGCCTGGTGATACACCTATGGACCCTGGGGTGAAGCTTGATAACGAACACGGGGAGCTTCTTCATGATCCAGAAAAATATCGTCGGTTGGTAGGCAAGTTGAATTATCTTACCATTACTCGTCCAGATATCTCATTTGCTGTTAGTGTGGTGAGTCAGTTCATGAGCTCTCCTCGTACTACTCACTGGCAAGCTGTCTTACATATTATACGATATTTGAAGGGAGCCCCAGGTCAAGGGCTTGTATTCCATAATCGGGGTCATCTTAATGTAGCTGGTTATTCTGAGCCAGACTCTTTGGAGGTGACAGGATACTCTGATGCAGATTGGGCTGGTTGTCCTGTAGATCACCTGTCTATATCAGGGTACTGTGTATTCCTTGGAGGTAATCTTGTGTCGTGGAAGAGTAAGAAACAATCAGTTGTTTCTCGATCTAGTGCAGTATGAATATCGTGCTATGGCTAACGTTACAAGTGAGCTTCGGTGGATTCGTATGTTGTTGGATCGAGATTGGATTACATATGGCAGGATCGTCTACTCTCCATTGTGACAATCAATCTGCCATTCATATTGCTAGTAATCCAGTGTTTCATGAGCGAACTAAGCATATAGAGATTGATTGTCACTTTGTTCGGGAAAAGGTGAATTGTGGTGATATACAGCTGGTACATACACGGTCTGAGGAGCAATTAGCAGACATTTTCACGAAACCTCTACGGCGTGGACGAGTTTCATATATTTGCAGCAAGTTAGGTCTTTTTTATATGTATGCCCCAACTTGAGGGGGAGTGTTAGTTTTATTATTAGATAATTAGCAAGTTGGGTTTATTTTAGGAAAGGGTATTTAGGTCTTTGTATCAAGGCTTAACCCTAAGCCTATATATACTTGGTTTATCTCAATAATAAAGTAGATCTCTTTTACCAAATTACAATTTCTATACTTCGCCAGCTAGAAGATAAAAGTGAAGACAATTTAGACAAAGAAATAATCCTAGGTTGCCACTTGGAAGCACCAATAGTAAATTGAAAATGGGAAGTGACTATGTGAAGAGAATGTCCATCAAGTCCGAATCATAACAGAGTTGTCCAATAAACAGATTATCCTCAATATTTCAAGCTTCTCATTGTATTACCCACATACATGCCAAGAGTTGAGAGAGATGTCAAAACTAGCCAACATGAAACACATTCCAGTGACAAACTTTGAGAGAAATGACATCACAACATCAATTTGGAGTGAACTACCAACAGTCAAGATTGAGTCCAAAGGAAACAGGCTCTCTTCATTGAAGACAAAATTCAAATGTGAAATGAAATAAAAAATAACATTCATTTGCCTTTACTCTGGAGAGCTAATGTTATCCCCGATGTTTGAAAAACACAAGCATCGGCAAAATTTGTAATGTCAAACACACTTAAGTAACAGGGAACTCATTTCAGTCCTAATGAGTGCATGTCTTGTGCTGATACATGTTCCATAGGTTTGCCATACATCTAATGCCAACTAGACTTGGAGAGAAATTACGTCTCTTGAGGAGATAATAAGTGCGGCTATCTTATTGAAATGAAGCTCCCTAGAAACAGATTTTTAAAACTGCCAATAGCCAAGATTGCCAAAAGAAACAAGCTCTCTCCGCTGAAGACGAAATTCAAATGCGAAATGACATAAAAAATAACATTCATCTGCCTTTACTATGGAGAGCTAATGTTATCCCCAATGTTAGAAAAACATAAGCACCAGCAAAATTTGTAATGCGAAACAGAATTTAGTAACAACGTGCTCATTTCTGTTGCAATGAGTGCACATCTTGTACTGATACCAATTCCATTGGCACAAGTTTTGGACCTTGAGAGCCCAAAAATCTCCAATGGAGAAAGTGTACTCAGTGTATCATTTCAGTCCAAAATATGTATGATTTCAGTCCAAAACAAGGCCCAGATCTGGTCCACCAGCAAAATATCCAATCAAATTTAAGACAACTACACGAGAGTTCTATGATGAACATCTTTAGTCCCCACTTCAAAGCACAATGTGAAGCTGCATTCTTCAGCTTCTCTCTTTTGGTGAGAGAGAGGAGGCTCAAGAGGAGAGAGATCATTCATTCAACTAAGAACATCTTCAATCTCTCAAAGCAGTCTTATGAACCATGGTTTACTTGTGGATTTGGTGGCGGCTTTTCTCAACAAGGTCGAGGAGATTTTCCAAATTTGTAGCCCATAAGTTCAAGATGATATTGCTGTCCTTTGTCGTCTGGAAAGAGACAACTCCCATCGGCCAGTCTATCTTTGCCACCAGGGACTTGGAAACAACCATTTCAGAGAGATGCTTCTCAGCTTCCTAAAACGGTAATACAGAATGATTAAAGCTCTCTACAACTGCGGTAACAGAACCCCCCAAAAACAGAGCTCTTTTCCTTGAGTGATTCAGCTACATAGATTTTCTGAACACAATAAGAAAGCTCTAATCGCGAGATATACTTTGGCAACACAGTAAATGGTGAGTGATGGCAGAGCTCCTCCCACCCTTCTAAAGAGCATCAGAATTTTAGGCTCCATGGGACAAGAAATGGTTTCAAAGTGCCAGACAATGACACTTATAGCTACAACAAATTCTATGAGCAGAAGTTGACTAAGTGAAGTCTACACATATATGTCGGTCAGAAATGTTTACTGAACAAAACTACGAAGGCAACATTCTCAACCTCACGACAAACCTTTGGCTTACAAGGCATCAAAACTTCTTTTAAGTCCAGCAACCATGTCCCGCAGGGATCATGGGCAGAGAGGCTGGTCAGGGTTAAATGAGGGGTCTAGGCAATCATTCATAAAGATTGACATTGATAAAGAATGTAAACAAATGTTCAGCATAATCAACCTGTATGCTGAGGCATAACAGCTCTGCAAGTCTCTTCAAGGCAATCCACGAGTAATACTTGGAAACAACAATAACATTCCGCAGAAAATAGAGTGAGTCACATCTGAATGATGATCCAATGAAAAGAACAAAAATGACAAAGTTCTGTAATTACATGTTCGATGATCTGTCTAAGATCTTCTGCTGCCTTCACAACAAGTGCGTCTCCGATCATGTTTTTCTCATTCTTAAATTCATCTTTGAAAATACTCCAAAGATCATTCATTGGATAACCACCATGGTGACCAATTTGTTTTTTGACCAGCAACCTGCATTAAAATAACGAAGCCACAGTCAACCGATTTCTCTGGCACATTATTGAGATATTGCAAGATGTACAACCAATTACCTAGAAACAATTCAAAGATGTACCTGAATTGGATTTCTGAAAGATTTTTATCTTCTAAAGTGGCATTGAGGCTTGACTGCATACGATCATGTGGTGACTGAACTAAGTACCAGGAGATTTTCCTTTGAACCTGCAATTAATTAAATCAAAGAATGAACAGCTGTGCCTTAAAATCCTTAGTGAAGACTTAACAAAGCCTCATATGAAAGAGCTTCACTGGTATCAACTGCTCTGAATTTTCCCTTCACTGATGGAATCTCATATATCGCCTTATAGCATCGACAAATCTCAAGGTAATCATTGCAATGTGTATTGTCGCGACCTAAAATTCCTCTCAGGCTAATGGATTGTTAAGACTAAGCCTAACTCGGGCCCTCCCAAGCCCTACCAATTCGCAACTCAAGGTTTAAGTTTTTAACATGCAAAAATTTTCATGCTTGGAGTCGCCACTAATCTATTTATGGTAGGTCGATTAGAAACCTAAATAAAACATAGGGAGATATGTTTTATTCCTACGAACCAGAAATTCTAAGCTCGGGGACTTGGTTACGCTAGATCTAGTCTAATGCCCTTTCGGTACCTTTTCTTTTCAAAAAATGTTTATGAAGGCAGTCTGGATCCATTTTATTACCTAATCACTAACATGTGAGGTGTTCATGCGGGTGCGCAAATCACCAATTTAACACCCAAGAAAGCAGTAAATAAATAGCAGGATAACATACCTTAAAGCCACGCAAGCATCTGCATTGTTAGTAGAAAATCATATAGACAATCCTAATATGATTTCTAATTAACAAAGCAAGGTGTTCATTAGGGTTTGCGCTTTATTAAAATGCAAACTAACCTACATGCAATGGCGTTCAAAAAATGACATGCGATTAATGCAACCTAGCATGCGAACTATATGTCATGCGACGACGTGACCTAATTCTAATGACGGACAAATGATTTATTTTTTAATGAATTTCGGAATTAAAAAAAAATGCCTAAATTAACATGCAATCTATTCTAAAAAAAAGGATAATTTAATCTATCCTAAAGTGACTTCTTTTTGGTATTTTTATGAAAATTCGAAATCAAGAATTACCCTAAAATGAACCATCGGGATTAGGATAATATCTAAATTAAACTAGGAAATAAATTACTCTAATTCCTAATTTAAATTAAAAAGTCATCCTATCGACTTATTCAAAGAAAGTTATTCTAAACCTATCCTAAACATGCATCATTATCTTCTAATAAGATCAATACGATCAAAACCAATCCACGCGATCCGCAAGATTTGTTTTATTATCTTTGAATTAGGGAAACGATATAAACCGGCGATCATATCCATGTGGTTATGGATATTGATGGAAGGCTATTCATTTGAATTTGGGAACAAAATAAAATCTACTATCGTATCCAAATAGTTATGGACAGGATAAAGATTTTCCGTGCCACCGAGTATCGTATCTCATGGTTGAGATCGGATAGTCGTCCCGACACGTTGTTAAGTTAGGAATTTCCTAACTTTGTGTATTTTTTGGAATCTTGCGAATATGGCATGCATCATTCAAATATATCTACTAACTAACCAAAGACAACAAAATCACTCGAATTAGGAATTTAAATATTTGAAACGATATCGGATAAAGTTTCTTACCTAATTTACGGATAACTTCCAAATTCGAGCTTGATGCCGGATCGGGTTTGCGGATTTCTTTCCAAATTTGAATCGCCGGGATTGCGGATCGGGACGGTGACCGACGGTGGGTGATCGACGGCAGACGCGGCGGCGACGATGAGAGGCGGCGGCGATGCTGACCGAGCTTGCACGGGTCGACGATATCAGCGACGAGCGGTCTTCGGACCTCGCGGAACAGCAGCAGCTCACCACGGGAAGGCAGCGACCGTCAAGGATGGCAGCAACTTCGGAGGATGTCGGCGTCGTGGTGGGGCAGCAGCTGGTTTGGCTCCACAGGAATCGAGTAATCCCAAAGAAAATTTTCTTTGGTCCTTTTACTTTGACCAATAACAAACTTTGATAACCGCTTGACTTTTGACTGAATCTGACTGCTCTTGTGACGATTTTCTTCAATTATTGAACTTTGATTCTCAAAGCCCAACAATCAAGTTCTTTACTTGTCGCTTGGAGGATAGCTTGATGGCAAAACCGGTCTGGTCGTGCAGGGACGTCGGGCTGAAGTCGTCGTGGCAGGACAGCAAAATAAGCAGGTGGATCTGACTGAGAACAACAGTAGGCGGCTTCGTGGGCAGCAGAGATTAGTAGCTTGGCGTCGTCATCAGTTGATCAGCGGAGGAAGCAGCACGGAGCAGGGGCAGACCTCCCGTGGCTGCAGGTCTGGCCGCGAGGGAGGTGGTGGCTCAGCACGAGTACAAGGCGGCGCGGTCGCAAGGCGGCGCAACGGTGAGGAGGGCGCGTGTGCAACCGACTCTCTCTCTCTTGCTCCTTGCTCTCACTCTCGGTCACGTGTCTCTCGTGCTCTCAAAAATCGTGTTCTGAAAATTGTGACAGCCCCCCTCTTGATCGAAAGGGTATAATCACATATTTATATCACAACCCTAGGTTAATTGGCCGGGCTTCCTAGTTCTAATGGGCTTAGACTTAGGCTTTATCCTTTAATTTTTATTTAATTCCAAATAGGCTAAATTAATTCGGGCTGATCTAAGCTCAAATTAAAACAACCAAAGCCTTTTAGACTTGTGAATTTTGGCCCCCTATCCCTTGAGTGAGCCGAGTGCTCGAGCTCGGTTTACGCGATGAATTTTCAGCTTTCTCGCTACCGCCGGTCCGATGTGGAATGCAACTAACCTACATGAACTTAAACTATATGCTATGCAATTTTAATATTTTTGTTTAGGGGTTAAAATTTAATCCCTAATTTTCTATGCAAATTATTATTAAATGGTTAATCAAAATTTAGGTGTCAACAGCTGCCCCTCTTTGAAGGTGAGCTCGAAGAGGTTGCATTCAAAGACTAAATGATGCCTAAATTTTGATCATGAAAATGCAATGAATGTTATTTTTTATGGGAGTATTAATCCCGTTTTGGAATGCAATATGTCATGATGGATGCTAGCGTAAAATAGAAAACATACCTAGAGTTACTCACCTAACTTGAGTGGTGAAGTAATTTGAGGCATTGCCATGATTCTTGAGATTGTTTGGCAAATGTTTGGACTCTATCCCAAAGGTATTGCCTGATGAACGCCGATGAACTCCGGTGACCTGCAATTCAGTCGAGACACGCGAAGAAAGCTCGACGTATCCAGTTATCATCTGGGGTTCTCGAGAGAAAGATTTAGCAAAATGGAAAATGTTCCGACCTTTACAAACTACCTATACATCGCCATAGGTATTCGTAAAGATTTGGACGCTGCACCTAATTATCATTGTAGGTGCGACACGGGGAAACTTTCCGAGATCAGGAGGATATTCCGACCTTTACGAGATACCTATACATCGCCATAGGTATTCGTAAAGATTTGGCCGCTTCACCTATACCTTCCTCATAGGTGAGCCGCGGGGGAACATCTGGGATTAAGAGAACATTCCGACCTTTACGAGATACCTATACATCGCCATAGGCACTTGTAAAGATTTGGCCGCTGCGCCTATACCTTCCTCATAGGCGTGTCACGGGGGAATCTTTTGAGATTGGGAGAACATTCCGACCTTTACGAGATACATATACATCGCCATAGGCACTTGTAAAGATTTGGCCGCTGCACCTATACCTTTCCTCATAGGCATGTCACGGGGGAACATCTGGGATTGAGAGAACATTCCGACCTTTACGAGATACCTATACATCGCCATAGGCACTTGTAAAGATTTGGCCGCTGCGCCTATACCTTTCCTCATAGGCATGTCACGGGGGAACATCTTCTGAGATTGGGAAAACATTCCGACCTTTACGAGATACCTGCCATAGGCACTTGTAAAGATTTGGCCGCTGCGCCTATATCTTTCCTCATAGGCATGTTACGGGGGAACATCTTCTAAGATTGGGAGAATATTCTGACCTTTACGAGATACCTATACATCGCCATAGGCACTTGTAAAGATTTGGCCGCTGCGCCTATACCTTTCCTCATAGGCATGTCACGGGGGAACATCTTCTGAGATTGGGAGAACATTCCGACCTTTACGAGATACCTATACATCGCCATAGGCACTTGTAAAGATTTGGCCGCTGCGCCTATACCTTCCCTCATAGGCGCGTCACGGGGGAATATCTTCTGAGACTATGTGAAAAGTATGCCTAACAAAATATCTAGTTATCATCTAAGATATTTGAAAGGACTTGATCAATAAATACCTGGATATCGTCGCAGGTACTTAACGATTAGCTGAACCAGGGGCTAGCCCGAATGTTCAGGGGTTCCTTGACAAAGTATCTGGATATCATCAAAGGTACCGGAAAAGGCTTGATCAATAGATGCCTAGATATCGTCAGAGGCGTCTAGATATCGCAACAAAATGATCAAATATGGGACCTGACAATTACTCGAACAGGTTAGGGATACCTGGATAGTCACAGACATCCAAGGGATAGAGATATACTTACCTAGTGATATTTCCGACTCTTGAGGACGTGTCTCCTGCTGGACACGGTTTTAGGCAACATGTAACATGCATTCATGGACAATCAAGAACACATATACTGATGCACTATAAATTCAACTGGTTTTCATGCATGACGGTTTTGTCAAATCAGCATTACTAAATTTCATTGGGAAAAATCATGATAAGGCAATCCGAACTCACAAGTGGGTATCTTGAAAATGTCAAATGAGGGACTTTCGGTCCGAAAGGGCTTTCACTCACTCTCATCGAAAAGTGGCTAATTTATGAAAATCACTCTATCTCACCATCATCATGTCGACAAGGGTCCGAGTATTCTCGCAAGCGGTACGACCTTACCAATCTGAGAGGTCTTTGTCAGGACCGTAACGTGGGCTTGGTCAATGGCTTAGCAAAAGGGGACTCTTTGAGTCAAGGCTATTGAAAGAACAATACTCTGCAATTGTCTCCGGGTTTACAAGTCAAGAACCCTGCAAAATGAGATAGAAATGGACTTACTCGCACTTCTTCGAGTTAAGCTTATAAACACCCGAATCCTACGTTAGTTCAAGTGCCCTAATCTGAAGAGACTTTGTAAGGGACGTAACATAGGCTAGGCTCATAGGTTGAGAAATGAATGGATCATTAGGCTCAAAATGTGTATAAATTAGGGTGAATAAGTTGGTGATCATCTCAGCATTGTCACCAGTCTTCTTCTTCATCCTCAGGCATTGTCATTTCAGTAAATGCTCCATTGGCCTCGAGAGCTTATCACTTGACTCCTTAAGACTGTGGATAACTTTGACACATCTTAACATTTTCTGCTCCGAAGTTCTCTCCTTTTTCTTCATTTTTTTTCTTTTATTCTCTTCTTCTTCTTTTCTTTTTTTTTTCACGGGCATTAGCCTTGCTTTTACCAGGCACACTGCTTTTTCATGCCCCCTAGTTTTTCTTTTTTTTTTTTTTTGCTTTTTTGACTTTTGACACACACTGTCTACAATGCATATATTGGCCAGCCACCCTTTGGCTTGTTTTGACCGAATGATTAACATTTGGACTTTCAGGGTCTTCGTCTTCTATCGGCGCTCCGGATATGCTGCATGGACAGTGATGACTTTTGCCTTGCCCCAGTATGGGGGATGATCACCAACTGGATTTTTATGAAATGAAATTGCAGGCTCAAGTGGGCTATACAATGGATATAAGTGTGTATAGGATAGAGAAAGAAATGCTCTTCGTCATCCTAAGGCACTTGAACTTCGTGTGAATTCATCTGAAAAAGCAACACTCAAAGATTGATGTAAGTGAGAGCAAGACAATCTCTATTCATTTTTCCACCTTATAATGCTGACTTACCTCCAATTTGCCCCAGTGTGGGGTGATTCTTGACAGGGGTAATTTGAAAGGATTTCTCCAAGCATTTAGGCTCAAAGCGGTGAAACAATGGATAAACTGTAGTGTTTGGGATAAAGAAATGAATTGCCTTTCGTCACTTCGGTTGTCGTACCTTTTGCGAGATAACCCTTTTCCTTACCGACATGGAATTTTTCTTCACTCAACTCACTGGAGATTAGTGTATGAAACCGTATATGGGGTGTGTTTTGCCTTTCTTCATCCCGATGTACCTCATTCAACACATTCAATTCATTCCACATGAGTTATCAGATTGTCCAAATAGATTCCCCTTTTGAAATCGATGATGCAGACTGACAAAATGATCAAGCAGAATTTAAAGCCAATGCACACATTCCATCTTTAAATTGATTGAAACCATTTATTCATAAGTGAAATGTTTGTGACTCAGAGTATAAAATCAAACACTTGAAAACTTTTGCCGCAAAAATATTAGATCTTATCAGGGATAATACATCTTCACAACATCAGAATTAACATGTGTGGAAAACTCACAACCGTCCATTTCTGCGAGAATCAGGGCACCTCCGGGGAGCACCTTTTTAACCACGTATGGACCGATGTAGTTTGGGGCAAATTTACCCCCAGGAACAGGAAAGACCAGGAGTACCTTCCTTGGGACTAGATCATTTACCTTAAAGTGTCTTTGACGCACTTTTTGGTTGAAAGACTTACCTACTCATGCGGCAACTGGATCGGGCGTTTCGTCTCACTCTCAGGGGGATTTGCCCCTCTCTTCACTTCTCTGGTTTCCTTCGCATCACCCAAGTTAATAATGACAGTTTGGTCTGACGTGAGAACTTTGGACCTTTCACGTCATTCTAGGCCACACAGCATTTTCGAGGAATCTTCGAGTTCGTCGGTGTCATCGAGATCAGGCTCGGCGGCACATAATTCATTAGATTGGACCGTTCCCATACCCTCACGTGTCACAAGATTGCCCCTGAAACATAAAGTAGGAGGTTCAGAAAGACAAACAAGGCTAAATAGTATTTTTATTTTGAATTTTTTGGTGATTTTTCAAAATTCTTTTCAAAAACGTTTTAACACAAGGGAGCATGAAGAAGCCCAGGCCTCAGAATTCTCCTTGGACTATGTTTTTTCTTTTATCGATTGGATATCATCACCGGACTGGTTTGATGTACCTCAACATGCCTTCAAAAATGAAAATAATTTGTAATTTCATTGATTATCACTAAATGAATTACATTTATTGAATGAAAATTGCAATGGTGAGTCCTAGAAATGAAAAACCCTAAAAAGCAGCTCCCGAGACGGGGCAAGTCCTAGAAAGCAGTAAAAATTCCCACGCAGGGGAGTGCGCGAAAAAAGTAAAGGTGTTACTCTTGCGGGCCAGTGCCCATTCCATCCAACGGTCCTTCCTCGATAGCTTCAATAAAGAAATCATCGAACAGGATAGTGATTCCCTCCATCGCATCATCAGAGTTTTCTGTCACTGGAGGTGTCGGATCATCCATACCTCCCCATCCGTCAGGGATAATATCTATGAGCCACCCGTCTCTTAGCCCTATCTCAATCTATTCGCCTATGGGGATGAGTTGATTGAAGCTCTCAGCCGGAATGGCTACCATCCGATTACGGTACTCGAACGGGAGAGTTTTAATGAACATCCTCTTCAATTCACTATCTATAGGTTCTGGGACAACCTGAGTGGCTATATTTCTCCATCTGATAGCATAATCTTTGAATGACTCAGTCTTTTCCATTTGAGCACGGTCGAGGTCTTCGCGGGTGGGAATGATGTCCGTTATGAACCTGTATTGCTTTAGGAATGCTTCACTAACTTCCTTCCAGGTTTTGAGGCCATTTATCTTCTTCATGAGATACCAGTTCAAGGCAGGACCCGTCAGACTTGCTTGAAATGCATGAATCATCAGGAGTTCATTATCAACGTACGGGGTCATTTGTACGTGATATAGCTGTAGGTGGGCTTTTGGGCAGGAGGTGCCATTGTACTTGTCAAAGTCTGGCATCTTGAACTTCTTCGGGATTTTGATCTGTGTGTACAGAGACAGGTCGATCAAAGGTGAATCCTGTGAACCTTCCAGCTGCTTCACTCTCTCTTCAAGTTTGTTGACCCGTTCATCAGGTTCGTCCTTGTTGACGATAATCTGGACGGGGTCATCTACTAAATCGGGAAGATCGTCATCTTCCTCACTATCAGCATTCTTTTTACCTTTATGCTTTGGGGCTGATGCCTCATGGGATGCAGGAATGGGAGTCAGCCGAAGGGCTTTGATCTCAGCGGACATCTGTTGCATTGCGGCGAGGACTTGCTTCATTTGGTCCTCAATGCCAACGACACGATCTCGTAAGTCAGTTTGATCTGCCATTCTAGTTCTCGACCGCGTACGAATAGGCGATCATGATCGGTTCGTAATTACCCGATGTAAAGGAAATGAACCAAATAAGCACATGGTCAAGACAAGGTTGGTTCATGACACGCTTCTAGTCTTTTTTTGTTTATTCATGAAAATATTCGTATATGGACGAGACTTTATGAAAAGTGATCTAGGCAAAGAAATGTAAATAACGCCCTAGACACAACCTAGGAAATAGAAGCACCAAAATCCCTAATCATAAAACTATGAAAAACAAAAATTGAGACTCCCTAGAAACTATGAATTGAAAACAAATTCTCTAAAGCCCTTTTTTTTTGTAAAAGAAAGACAACGGCAAACTTCTTAGGAAAATAATTACCTATGACACATCTAGGAAAATAAAGACATAGATTGAAAATAAATTCTCTAAAAGAGCTTTCTTTCTTTTCTTTTTTTTTTAAAAGGACTCAATGATTATTACTTTCAAATTTAAAACCAACCTAGACCTATCATGGACCGACCCGAAAATTGTAATAACTAAGTTAATTGCAAAAAGGAGAGTTCAGAAGACTTACTTCACCCAGTAGGACCATGGCAACCACATAGACATGCGCATAAAACGTGAGGTTCGATTTCTATCTAGACTTTGGCTTGCAAAGTGAAGACGCGAGGATTACCAGGCTAAACCAGTCATGGTGGTAGTTAGGCCGGGGTTCCCCTGACTCCGGCTCAGTCAAGGAGCCGACCCGGGTTGCAAAGGGTGCAACCGTGGTGGGAACTCAATGACACCGTGAAAGAACTTTCGGGACCAAGGAGGGTGACCCGTACCACGCGGGTGTGGTCGGCGTGTCCACTATCTTAGTACCATCCTAAACCTGTGCCGCCCAGGTCCGACAGCGGGTAGTGTGTGTGGTGTAGTGTAAATGCAAGGCATGCACAGCAGGTTATATCATACAGCGCTTCGTGCATAAAATAAACCAAACATCCAAAAACACCTCCCTGCAAAACAATGGTTAACAATCACGCCTCCCCTTATACCTCCCATTCTGCAAAAACATTTAACACCTAAAGTGTTAGGGACGTACCTGGGATCCTCGCTGCCAAACAAAAATATTTTTTTGAAATGAAAAACTGGCCTAAGTCCACTAAGAGTTTTAACTCAAGTCCCCAGCGGAGTCGCCAAGCTGTCGCGACCTAAAATTCCTCTTAGGCTAATGGATTGTTAAGACTAAGCCTAACTCGGGCCCTCCCAAGCCCTACCAATTCGTGACTTAAGGTTTAAGTTTTTAACATGCAAAAATTTTCATGCTTGGAGTTGCCACTAATCTATTTGTGGTAAGTCGATTAGAAACCTAAATAAAATATAGGGAGATATGTTTTATTCCTACGAACCAGAGATTCTAAGCTCGGGGACTTGGTTACGCTAGATCTAGTCTAATGCCCTTTCGGTACCTTTTCTTTTCAAAAAATGTTTATGAAGGCAGTCTGGATCCGTTTTATTACCTAATCACTAACATGTGAGGTGTTCATGCGGGTGCGCAAACCACCAATTTAACACCCAAGAAAGCAGTAAATAAATAGCAGGATAACATACCTTAAAGCCACGCAAGCATCTGCATTGTTAGTAGAAAATCATACAGACAATCCTAATATGATTTCTAATTAACAAAGCAAGGTGCTCAAGGTGTTCATTAGGGTTTGCGCTTTATTAAAATGCAAACTAACCTATATGCAATGGCGTGCAAAAAATGACATGCGATTAATGCAACTTAGCATGCGAACTATATGTCATGCGACGACATGACCTAATTCTAATGACGGACAAATGATTTATTTTTTAATGAATTTCGGAATTAAAAAAAATGCCTAAATTAACATGCAATCTATTCTAAAAAAAAAGGATAATTTAATCTATCCTAAAGTGACTTCTTTTTGGTATTTTTATGAAAATTCGAAATCAAGAATTACCCTAAAATGAACCATCGGGATTAGGATAATATCTAAATTAAACTAGGAAATAAATTACTCTAATTCCTAATTTAAATTAAAAAGTCATCCTATCGACTTATTCAAAGAAAGTTATTCTAAACCTATCCTAAACATGCATCATTATCTTCTAATAAGATCAATACGATCAAAACCAATCCACGCGATCCGCAAGATTTGTTTTATTATCTTTGAATTAGGGAAACGATATAAACCGGCGATCATATCCATGTGGTTATGGATATTGATGGAAGGCTATTCGTTTGAATTTGGGAACAAAATAAAATCTACTATCATATCCAAATAGTTATGAACAGGATAAAGATTTTCCGTGCCACCGAGTATCGTATCTCATGGTTGAGATCGGATAGTCGTCCCGACACGTTGTTAAGTTAGGAATTTCCTAACTTTGTGTATTTTTTGGAATCTTGCGAATATGGCATGCATCATTCAAATATATCTACTAACTAACCAAAGACAACAAAATCACTCGAATTAGGAATTTAAATATTTGAAACGATATCGGATAAAGTTTCTTACCTAATTTACGGATAACTTCCAAATTCGAGCTTGATGCCGGATCGGGTTTGCGGATTTCTTTCCAAATTTGAATCGCCGGGATTGCGGATTGGGACGGTGACCGACGGTGGGTGATCGACGGCAGACGCGGCGGCGAAGATGAGAGGCGACGGCAATGTTGACCGAGCTTGCACGGGTCGACAATATCAGCGACGAGCGGTCTTTGGACCTCGCGGAACAGCAGCAGCTCACCACGGGAAGGCAGCGACCGTCAAGGATGGCAGCAACTTTGGAGGATGTCGGCGTCGTGGTGGGGCAGCAGCTGGTTTGGCTCCACAGGAATCGAGTTATCCCAAAGAAAATTTTCTTTGGTCCTTTTACTTTGACCAATAACAAACTTTGATAACCGCTTGACTTTTGACTGAATCTGACTGCTCTTGTGACGAATTTCTTCAATTATTGAACTTTGATTCTCAAAGCTCAACAATCAAGTTCTTTACTTGTCGCTTGGAGGATAGCTTGATGGCAAAACCGGTCTGGTCGTGCAGGGACGTCGGGCTGAAGTCGTCGCGGCAGGACAGCAAAATAAGCAGGTGGATCTGACTGAGAGCAACAGTAGGCGGCTTCGTGGGCAGCAGGGATTAGTAGCTTGGCGTCGTCGTCAGTTGATCAGCGGAGGAAGCAGCACGGAGCAGGGGCAGACCTCCCGTGGCTGCAGGTCTGGCCGCGAGGGAGGTGGTGGCGCGGCACGAGTACAAGGTAGCGCGGTCGCAAGGCGGCGCGACGGTGAGGAGGGCGCGTGTGCGACCGACTCTCTCTCTCTCTCTCTTGCTCCTTGCTCTCACTCTTGGTCACGTGTCTCTCGTGCTCTCAAAAATCGTGTTCTGAAAATTGTGAGAGCCCCCCTCTTGATCGAAAGGGTATAATTACATATTTATATCACAACCCTAGGTTAATTGGCCGGGCTTCCTAGTTCTAATGGGCTTAGACTTAGGCTTTTTCCTTTAATTTTTATTTAATTCCAAATAGGCTAAATTAATTCGGGCTGATCTAAGCTCAAATTAAAACAACCAAAGCCTTTTAGACTTGTGAATTTTGGCCCCCAATCCCTTGAGTGAGCCAAGTGCTCGAGCTCGGTTTACGCGATGAATTTTCAGCTTTCTCGCTACCGCCGGTCCGATGCGGAATGCAACTAACCTACATGAACTTAAACTATATGCTATGCAATTTTAATATTTTTGTTTAGGGGTTAAAATTTAATCCCTAATTTTCTATGCAAATTATTATTAAATGGTTAATCAAAATTTAGGTGTCAACATGTATAGTACCTAAATTGTCAACCACATGAATGCGAGGTAGATGTGTATTCAAATCCATTAAGTACATCTCAAACGTCATAGGTTGCAAAAAAGCTAGAAAGGAAAAAGAGTACGTGTTAGATGAATAAAGCCATGGCATGAACCGCAAACTGAATACAAGGTAGGGCTTGATTGACAAAATATTTAAGTTAAAACAGATAGTAGACACAACATTGAATAAGTAAAACACAAATTCACTGTACCATGAGTTCATATTATATCTGTTTCAACTCCAGTAAGTGACGGAATATCAGCTGGTGCTTCTTCCACAATATTTTCCCCTTGTTTAAGTTTTTCTTCTCTTTGGAAGGATCTGCATCAAACACTCGAGGGATGATCTTCCTGGAAAGGATTTGTGCACAGACAGAATTCTGGCAATCAAAGCACAAAAGAACCTGCAAAATCCATCGATCAGAGAACCAATCATAGTAATAGTGCATAAACGGCTAAAAGCAATACAAAAATCCTGTACTTGTTCAAGGATAAAGGCAATCTTCTCCGTCTTTGCCACTGCTCCAAAAGTTTCCACTGCAATTCAACCGAATGGTAGACAGGAAAAAACCAATCACAAGATCAGCGACCACAGAAGTCAACTTCTTGTTCCTGCAATCTCTCGCATCAAATCAGTAGCTTCTGCTATGAGATCCGGTTCTTCCTTTATTCTTTTAAGTTTCTTGATGAACCATGCTCTCTCAATTTGGACATATATTTGCAGAATGAAACTAGCTATAGGAACCAAGAAACTAAAACGGATTGCTCATGAACTTCAGCTGCAATAGAATTTGATTTCACATATTCACCTCCAGCAGTGACAGAGTTAAGTGTCCTAATAACCTCTATCTTGGTCTCAAGATCAGGACTCCAGTCAATATATTGCATAGCCTGCTGCAACATTGCTGTCATAGCCTGTTGATAAGAAAATAGCAATAGCAATGCATATGTCACCATCCAATCAAGTCATGACTTGACTGTGTCTAGCGCACGATTAAAACTTTGAGTTGAACTATTTGATTAGAAAATTATTCATTCTAGAAAGAAAATACAGTTCAAAAAGGAACCGAAAGGGGTAATAGCAAGGTGCAATACAACTACAGCTATCTCTATCAAGAGTATCCAAGCCAATTGAAAATACTTGCAACCAGCATGGGCACTATATTGTCCCCATAAAAAGCATATCATGAAATGTATCCTAAACTTGACTTGAGAAAAGAGTCTTGTGATTCATACATTTGTAGGAGAACGAGAAGATGTGAAAATTTGAGCATACATGGGGAAGAATCCAGAAACAGAAGGCGAGAAACTGAAGAGGATTCCCCAATACTAGATTCTAGAGCACAAGCACCAGGACAGGATTCTTGCATCTCTAGAGATTGCACAGAGCCGATACCCTTATAGATATGCCAACATACACTCGTTAGATGGCATGTTACAACTACACACAACAACAGTTCAAGATAATTGAAATCTTAAACCAAATCTACTAACAAGGATTAGCATTTTGAATCACCCCTCTAGCACCCAATCTCAATTTTTTT
This sequence comes from Syzygium oleosum, assembly GCF_021117445.2. Lineage (NCBI taxonomy): Eukaryota > Viridiplantae > Streptophyta > Magnoliopsida > Myrtales > Myrtaceae > Syzygium > Syzygium oleosum. Next base: position 494,441 of record NW_026607528.1, read on the forward strand.
TCTCCCCGGTTTCTTTTTTATGTAAAAGGTATAATAAGTAAGGCATCAAGGAAATACCTGTCCATCTAAAACAAAAAGAATCCATCCCTATACAAGATAATTCAAATCGTAAACCAAATCTACTAACCAGAAATAAAATCAAAGAGGAGCACCAACTACTGACTTCACTAAACCCTGAAGAGATGATGAAACAAAATAAAACTACTTAACTTAAACAATGTGCCTTTTCTTAACTTAAACAATGTGCCTTTTCCCTTTGTCATCATAGACTAAGGATATCTATCTTTCAATCGTTCACTCACAGATGTTTACTTCAATTCTAAAGGGATGGTCCATCTTGTAAGAGTACAAGTTCAAAGTATTTTGTTAGTAACTGCCTACTAGATACTAGTAGATAGTACCACAATGTCCAGCTTATCCTCATAGCTTTGTGCATTATTTTCCTACTCAGTTGAAAGAGTTATTTCTCTGCTTTGTTAATGAGAACTTCCAATTAGTGTTCTTGATAGGATGCAACATCGGAAGATCTTACGTTGACTTGATGGATTAGGGAGATATTTACCGATAACTAATCTTAGTTGAATGTTTCCTTTAAGTTACCAAGTAATCTTTCAACAATTTCTACCTATTGAGTATGTTGTCTCCTTTTTTTTTGCTTTTGAGAGCAAGCGACAACACTAGGGGTTATGGTGGATACTCACTTTGTACTCCTTTGGTGACGAAGACTCATTGATGTTGATCAATTTCGCTACATAAAGTAAATACAGTACCCTGCTAGAAAGGATATCCCAGGCTAACCTTTTGCTTTTTACCCATTCTTTGTTTACGCAGGAGCACCATTGGACTTCCACAGAAATATAAACCCCAATCTTCATTCAATAAAGAGTTCCAAAAGCACATCTTTTAAGCAATTCTTCCAAATCTCGCCGACTTGAATAATTTATTACCCAGGGAAAGTTAACTTCAATAATTAATGTAAAAGGAGGTGGCAGACCCTAAAAAAAATCATTTGCAAGATAGTGCATCCGCTAAATCAACAATGTCACACATATTCCATAATCATGGCACTAAACCAAGAAGTTTAGGTAAAAGCACTGAGAATCCCCTTATATAGTTGCCCAATACCATCACCTAGGACTAATACGTAAGCCAGCAATTGACTAGCTAATTACTTGCCGCAAGGCTCAACCAAGCAAACTAGCAACTCGAAAAGCACGATCTAAATTTCACAATAAAAGAGAGAGAGGCTGAGCACATAACGATCAGCAGATATTTGCACACCAAGTGTTCGACAAGATTTCTCTCCAACATAATGCTCCTCCCAGGCTGCGTGCATCCTAGGCACAATGTAAAACCCAATGAAAATAAACCTATAGACAATAAATTTGACTGCCAAAACCTAACACACGGGCCTCACACCCCCATCAACCCAAACCCGCCCTTGCCCCTCAAGAGTCGAGTCCAGGTTCTCAACCTCCGCAACATCGGGAGTCACGATCCCATGATCAGCTGCGCAACCCTGTCGCCCACCTTCACTTTAAAGTCGACGTCAGGTTGAACAGGATTACCCCAACCGGGCCTCTGTAGTCCACATCGATCATGCCCGCACCGATGTCAATCGAATGCTTCCATGCCAAACCTGATCCCGGTGCTGAAGCAACAAATGTACAAGCGATTTGATTCAGCCCTCGTCGATTATCCAAAACAAGGTATTGAAAGAATGTTTTGAGGTAAGAAGTTGCACATTACCTATTTGAACATATGTTCCCTAGGGCATTGTGATGCTCAGATCGGTAGGGAGGAGCGCTTATCCTCTCGCTGGCACTTCCGTCTCAGCCATGTTTTTAATCAACAAACGAAGAAACCCACATTCAAAAACCATTGCGATCTCTCAACAAGGACCGAACTCGAGATTCTGAAGAAAGTAACATTTGGGGTCACGTTTTTTGCCTCGAAAGATCGTAGCCCGCTTGGAGAGAGGGGACGCTCGCGAACGCAAGGCAGCCTTCCGGGACAGCTTCTTCCCTCTAAGCAGAGAGAGAGCGGCCCCTTGGCAGCTCCCACGACGCCATTGTTGTGGAGCTTCGGGATCTTGGGGACTTGGCTCGACCATCTTCAGTGGCTGAAGAAGACGGTGATGGGTATGAGTTGAAAGACAACACTCCGGTTTGAACAAGAGGCAACGGTCTCCAAGAAATGGCGCGAAGACCTTGAGCTTTGGATGAAGAAAGCGTAAGCATCCGATTTCGCCATTTGGGCCGTTTTTTGTCTGGATTGATTTCGGCCCAACAACAACTCCAACCGAGATCCTGGGAAAGTGGGAAAAGAGCAAGAGCCTCTATACTTTATGGGGGAACGATTCGGGTAATAGTTAGTCATGGCCACGGTTCGGAACCGGCGGTTCCGGTTCGTGGCCATGTGTGAACCGGGGTTCATAATTTAAAAATTAAAAAAAATAAATTATGAAATAAAAAAATAATGAATTATAAAAATATGAAATAATGAATTATTCAATATAAATTATAATCAAAATGAAAATTATAGGGGTGATCGGTTCCCGGTCGGAACCGGAAACCGAACCGGTAAGACCGGTCCTTTAATTTTAGAACTAGGAACCGGACTGGCAAATCATAGAACCGGGAACCAGACCATTGGTCCGGTCCGGTTCTAGGCGGTCCAATGGAACCCTTTGCTCTTAACTAGCAAAGGATCGTAGCCACAAAAGACATGCAACTTCACATGCTCATGGCTTGGCTTGGGTTTTATAAACAACCCCTTTGATGGTCTCTTCATTCCCATTCGATGTAGGACTCTTGGCATTTGCATGAAGACAAGCCAAGCGTCTCACATTGAAGGTGTTCAAGGCAAGCCAAGAGTCCCACATCGAATGGGAATGAAGAAACCATCAAAGGGGTTGTTTATAAAACCCAAGCCAAGCTTTGTAATTAGAGTTCAACACACTCAAGCCAAGCATTGTAATTGGAGATCAATGCACTTACAATGCATGGCAATTAGAGTTCAATTTTTTTTATAAAAAAAAATTTAAATAATGAATTTTTTTAAAAAAATATTCATTTTTTTTAAATAATTTGGAACCGGAACCGGACCCGTAGGCCACGGGCCGGTTCCGGTTCCGAACCGCGGGCCCGGTCAACAAGCTGGGCCGGTTCCGAGCCAAAACCGGCCCGTGGCCATGACTGGGTAATACCAAATAATAAGAATACAAATTTTCAATTAAAAGAAGGGTTAATATCACCTTAACTCCCTCGACTTTCTCTTCCCTTTTTTTTTCTTCAAAGGCTATGTCTACTTTTTAAAATTTACCACGTAATTGATGTGGATTATCGAAATGTTGACAGTGTAATATCGGCCTCTTTAAAATGACTATACGTAGGATGGAAAAGTAAGAAAAGAAAAAGTAATTGAAAACGGAAGAATTGTATAAAAAAAAAAAGGGAAGATGGGATTTAAGGTTCTGTAGAAAAAAACAAACAAAGGAAAAACGGATTAGGGTTTTCAAATTGGTACCACTCCAATTGGGCGAAAATTGTCCACTAAAATTAATGGCGTCTTCTTCATCAAGCATACGATCCACCCTTACTGTAATGAACATCACAAACTTTTTCTTACGTTAATTTTTATCCAACAAAATGTTTTGAATGCTTTATAGCAGTTGTTTTTTTTCTTTTTCAGAATTTTAATTGGTTTTAGTACGTGGCGAAAAGAGATCTTCAATTAATGGCCGAAAAATTGATTTTTTGCATTACCTCGAATTTTCCCGACACTTGAAATAGGGCGTTGACAATTACACTAAAACATGTTTATGGTCGCTTTAAACTGAAAACTAAATTTTTAAGAAAAAACAGTTTACTTCTCATAAATAATTGATCATGTTAATGAGGATCTCAAAAATGACTTTCAAATGTATCTTATGATGATTGATGTAATTTCCAAGTATTGACGGCACATATAACAAGAAAGGTCAGTACATTGAAATTGTGCTTTGTACTTAGTGGGCATAACTATTTCCACAGTCCAAAGTTGTCGTGGCCACAACTTTTCCCAATTTTTTCAGTTTCCATGAAGAAAATGATGGACCTGGAAATCTGGAGAACAAGGTCCATCTCATATCAGGTATCAACTTGGAGAAAAATAATGTCCTTCGAGGAAATAAAAAGTGCAGTTATCTTATTGAAATGAAGCTCCCTAGAAACAGGTGCTCATTTTGAATGTGAAATGAAATGGAAAGGTAGCATTCATTAAGCCTTTAATCTGGAGAGATAATGTTATCCCCGATGTTAAGAAAAACACAAGCACCGGCAATATTTGTAATGCGAAACACAATTCTGTAACAAGGTGCTTATTTCAGTCCAAATGAGTGCACATCTCGTGCTAATACCTGTTCCATTGGTACAAGTTGTGGACCCTGAAAGCCCACAAATCTTCAATTAAAAGGAGGGAGGAAAGAGTAAAGAAGAAAGATGAAAAGACCAAACTACATTCCTATACAGAAAGTGTATTCAGTATATCATTTCAGTCCGAAACAAGGCCCGGATCTGGTCCCCCTGCAAAATATGCAATCAAATTTAAGACAGCTACGCAAGAGTTCTATGATGTATATATCCAGTCCCCACTTCAGACACAATGTGAAGCAGCATTCTTCGGTGAGAGAGAGAGAGAGAGAGAGAGGCTCGAGGGGAGAGATCATTCATTCAACTAAAAACATCTTTGAGCCCTCAAAGCAGCCTCATGAACCGTGGTTTCCTTGGGGATTTGGTGGCAACTTTTCTCGACAAGGTCAAGCAGCGTTTCCAAATATGTCGCTCCTGAGTTCAAAATCTCATTGCTGTCCTTTGTCGTCTGGAAACTGACAATTCCTATTGGCCGGTCTATCTTTGCCACCAGGGACTTGGAAAAAACCATTAAGGAGAGATGCTTCTCAGCTTCCTAAAATGGTAATATAGAAGAGGTCAGGCTTACAAAATATCATACGAGCTTGTATAATTATCATTATATGGTCTCTTGATCAGATGATAGTGTTGATTTAATAAATTGACGCATGTGGTTGATTAAAGCTCTTAACAACAGCAGTAAGAGAACCCAAAAAAGAGCTCTTTCCTTGAGTGATTCAGCTATTAAGATTTTCTGAACACAGGAAATGGTGAGTGTTAATACTAGCAGAAAAAGCGCATCAGAATTTCAGGCTCCACAGGACAAGAAATGGTTTCACAATGCCAGACAATGACACTTATAGCTACAACAAATTTATGAGCAGAGGTTGACTAAGCCAAGTGTACACTTATATGTCGGTCAGAAATTTTTATGAAACAAAACTATGAAGACAACATTCGCAAATCCATGACAAGCCTTTGGCTTTCATCGCACCAAAACCTCATTTACACATATTTTGGATCTTGTATCCAAGTCCAGCAAGCATGCCCCAATCAGGGATCACAGGCAGAGAGGCTGCTCAGGGTTAAATGAGGGGTCTAGGCAATCATTCATAAAGAGTGACATCGATAAAGAACATCAACAAATGTTCCACATAATCAGACCTGGATGCTGAGGCATAACAGCTCTGCAAGTCCCTTTAAGGTAATCCTTGAGTAATACTTCGAAACGACAATAATATTCTGCAGAAATAGAGTGAGTCACATCTGAATGATGATCCAATGAAAAGAAGAAAAATGACAAAGTTCTGTACTTACATGTTCGATGTTCTCTGTCTTAGATTTTCTGCTGCCTTCTCAACAAGTGCACCTCCTAGCATGTTATCCCATTCTCAAATTCATCTGTGAAAGTACTTTAAAGAGGAGTCCGTTGGATAAACTCCACCATGACCAATTGTTTCAGCAGCAACCTGCGTTAAAATATCAAAGGCATGGTTGACCAAATTCTATGGCACATTATTGAGATATTGCAAAATGTACAACCAATTACCTAGACCAATTCAAAGATGGTACCTGAATTGGGGAATTTCTGAGAAATGTTTAACCTCTAAAGTGGCATTAAGAAGGCTTGACTGCATAGGATCATGTGGTTATAGAACTAAGTACCAGTAGATTTTCATTAGAACCTGCATTTAATTAAATCACAGAATGAACAGCTGTGCCTTGAAAATCTCAATGAAGACTTAACAAGGAAAGAGCTTCACCTGCTCTGGGTTGCCCTTCACTGATGGAATCTCATATATCGCCTTGTAGTATCGACAAATCTCAAGGTAATCATTATTATGTGAGTAATACCTACATTGTTAACCACATAAATGCGAGGTATATTGAGATGCGAGTTCAAATCCATCAAGTACATCTGGAACGTCAGAGTTTGCGATAAAGCTAGAAAGGAAGAACAGTGTGCCAGATATATAAAGCCATACAAGTTCATGGTTTGAACCACAACCTGAATACCAGGTGGCACTTGATTGGCAAAAACAAATTAGTTAAAAGAAAGTGGACACAACATTAGAAAAAGCAAGACACCAATTTACCATATCATGAGTCATTGTATATCTGTCTCAACTCCAGAAGAGACGGAATATCAGCGGGCGCTTGTTCCACAATGTTTTCACCTTCTTTAGGCTTTTTATTCTCTTTGGAAGGATCTGCATCAAACACTCGGGGGTTGATCTTCCTGCAAAGGATATGTGCACAGACATAATCCTGGCGATCTGTGCACAGATGAACCTGCAAAATCCATCGATCAGAAAACCAATCATAGTAATAGTGCATAAATGACTAAAAGCAATACAAAAAACCCGTACTTGTTAAAACATGAAGGCAATTTTCTCTGTCTTTGCCGTTGCTCCAAAACTTTATACCTGGATTTCAAGCCCATCATAGGAATGTTGGACAAGGAAAAACCAATTACAAGATCAGTGACAATAGAGGTCAACTTCTAGTTACCCCGATTTCTTGCATCAAATCAGTAGCTTCTGCTGTAAGACCCTGTTCTTCCTTTCTTTTTGCAAGTTTCTTGATCGACCGTGCTCTCTCAATTTCAACATATATCTGCATTACGAAACTAGCTACAGAAACCACGAAACAAAAACAGATTGGTGCTGAACATAAGCTGCAACAGGGTTTCATCTCACATATTCACCTTCCCAGCGGCGACAGAGTCAAGTGTCTTAATAAGCTCTATCTTGGTCTCAAGATCAGGTGTCTGGTCAACATATTGCATAGCCTGCTGCAGCATTGCTGTCACAGCCTGGTGATAAGAAAACAGCAACATGTAAGTCACTGTCCAATCAGGTGAATAACTTGATAATGTCTAGATCACAATTAAAACTTTGATTTGAACTATTGATTAACAGCACGGAAAATTTGTCACTCTAGAATGAAAATATGGTCAAAAAAGGAACCAAAAGGGACAATAGCAAGGCACAATACAAATACAGGTATCTCTATAAAGAGCATCCCAGCCAATTAAAAACTTGCAAACAGCACAAGCACTATAAAATCCCCATAAAGGACATATCATGAAATGTATCCTGAACTAGACATGAAAAAAAAGTAATGCAATTCATAAATGAGCAGGAGAACAAAAAGTAAAAATTTGGGGCAATCATGGGAGAGAATCAGAAACACAAGGTGAGAAACTGAAGAGGATCCCACAATGCTAGATTCTAGAGGAGTCCACCATACTAGATTCTAGAGCACAAGCACCAGGCCTGAGATCTTGCATCCCACCAGATTGCCTAGAGCCAATTCCCATGTAGATATGCCAAGCACATTCATTTTTTAGATAGTTATACATAGATGGCATGTCACAGCTACACAAAACGACAGTTGATGATCTAATCAGTACACATATGGTAGGCAATCCCTGCAATATAAAATATAACCCTTAAGGTAAAGGTTGTTAAGATTGATACTAAATGATTGAAATTGGACGATACTTTGAATCAATGACCATAAGACGACAGAGAAAATTAAGGTCTAAAGCGATAGATTCTTGATCTTTTTTCTGTACTAACACCTGTGTGTTATCTTTGAAAAGAGGGAATGAATCTCAAAAGTAGAAGACAAAAGCACGAGCATCACCACAGCAGAAGCACATCAGTGAAGAAGCTCTCGTACCTCTTAAAGAAAGTTAACTAGAGAAGCATCCAGGGCAAAAGTTAAGAAGAGAATAAAACAAATGCAAAACCAGATGATAACAGTGTAAGTAAGAAGACAGGAGGATGAAAGAAATAGACAAGGTACAGAGCTATATGCTATTACGTACAAAAGAATTCCGTCCCCAGCCAGAAAAGATGGTTGCCGTACAAAGGTGTCGGCATTGGGCTGTGCTGCTGTTTGTGGAGGCACAGCAGACCTTCCATTTACCCCAACCCAAGCTCTCATGAAGGTAGAGCCCACTTCCAACTCCAGCAATAAAAACTTATTCGTACTACAGCGAAAAGCTTATGGATTCTCCCAAGTCTGTATAGAAAGTATCTTCTGCCTTGCCACAACCACCAATTAAATCTCCCATACAATCTAATTCAGGATGAGAGCAACACCTCATTCTCATTTATAATCTCCTTATAGTTCAATCCCCGAAGGCGGCCCTAATTACACGAACATCAATCCCTGAATTAGTATTATGTAAAAGGTATAATAACGTAAGGCACCATGGAAATACCTATCCATCTAAAACAAAGAGAATCTATCTCTATACAAGACAATTCAAATCCTAAAACAAATCTACTGACCAGAATAAAATCGAAGAGGAGGCCCAACTACTAAACCCTGAAAAGAAGATAAAACAAAAAATAAAACTACCGTAACTTAAACAAAGTGCCTCTTTTCGACAACTTCTACCTAACGAGTTTGCTGAAGAACTCGCCCGATATCAATCAATTTTCACTTCATGAGTAAGTGCAAATTCAAGAACCCTGCCAGAAAGGATATCCGCCGGGCTAAGGCTAATCCCTTTGCTTTTTTGACATATTTTACTTTGTATACATACATAAACACAGGCGCCACCATCAAACTTCCACAGGAACATCATCAACCCCAACCTTCCATCATTCAAGAGGAAGAAGGAGGAGCAGGAGGAGGAGAAGAAGAAGTAACCAGGCGAATCAAGCATCAATCAAAAGAAGAAGGACTAACCAATCTCGATCCGCTCCTAGATATCGGAAGGCGAGCTCGAGGAATCGGCCAAAAAGTCTGCAAGCAACGATCGCTTCGGAGCCCCCTGAGGGGGAAGGAAAAAATGGACAGAGAGAAAGCGAGGACTCGGTGAACCCCCTCCCTCCCTCGCGAAAACTTCTGCTCTTCTTCCGTTTCCCCTCTCTCTCTCCTTCTCTTGAACGCAACTGATGATGAGAGAGAAAACGAAACGGTTAAGAATGAAAAGAGAAAAGAATGAATAATAAAAGAGGAAATGGGAAGAGGAAAATGGGAGGAGATCCGAAACACCTTCTGTCTGTGATCCTCCCCTCCCACTGGCCCAGACGACAACCGACCTCCCACCTCCCTCACTTCCAAGCGGATCCCCCCATCATCACCATCACACCTCCGTCGCCAATGAAGTTAAACGCAACAGGTCCGGTGATTGTCTAAGAGACGGGCTTCCACAACTACGAAAAACTCGCAAGGGTCCCAATCCCTCGAGTTCAACTAAATTTTCGCGACTCCCAGAATAAAAATGCCGCAGATTCTTTAAATTCGAAAGGTCCACTGATTTGAGGGAACGGCAATTTATAATATTCAAATTTATTAAGGATTCTGATCAATCAAGGTTTTGAATTTCAGTTACACTCTGGCAATTTCAAACACCGAGGGTTCTCAGATATTTAAAACTTGAAAAGTCTAGCGATCGTTCGGCGGACGTGCACTTAAAGACGTCCGACACTTGTGCGGATTTTGATCCACCAAGGCCTTGGATTCAACTGAATTCAAGCAATTAGAAAGAGTGAGTTCCTCGAGAAGCTCTGGGACATGTTCAAGCCAGGGGCAATTAGAAAGAGTGAGTTCCTCAAGACAGGTTAGCTGGGAAAGATGGGGCAACGGCGGCTCCTGGCAGGTGATAACTAGAGCTGTTAAGCCAAAGGGTAGTTCTGATAATTCTCGGAGCTTTTCACAATCTCCAACGCTAAGCTCTTGGAGAGAAGAGAGCTTAGAAATGCTTTCTAGCAAGTTCGAAATGCCTGAATTGTCTAAAGAAAGCTCCTCTAGCGAAACCAATTCACATATATTACAAGGTAGTCGTTCTAGTTTTTCGCATTCTTCAACTCCCAACCTCTAGAGTTTTGCCAATTTCCCGATGACATCAGGCAATTCCGTAACAGCAGTTTTTCTAATTTCCGAGATCCTCAAATTTGGCATATTCCCAATGCTTTCAGGTAATTTCGTAATTGATGTGTATCCTAAGTCTAGCTTGGTCAATGATGTCAATTTTCCAATCGAGTCGGGGATCTCTGTCAATGAGAAGCACCCACCTAAGAACAACCTTTGTAAAGATGCTAGATCACCTATGGAGCTGTGTATATGCAGGCTAACAGTCTACATTCATTGGCACTCAAAGTCTTGAGGTCTTTTATGGAACCAATGGATTTAGGTAATTCTTCAATTATCGAACCATATAAGTACAATTGAGTTAACGAAACAAGGGATCCCATAGATTTAGGAAGTTAAGAAAGTCGTTGACAATTCAAGGCAAATAAAGTCTCCAGCTTCATTAAATGACCTCTCGAAATATGAATCTCCTGTATATCAGTGTCATTTATGCAAAACTCCCTCAATTTTACCATTCTACCTATTCCCGCAGGTAGCTCCTTGAGTCTTTTACAACTAGAGACATCCAAGGAAACGAAGGTCTTGATGTCCCCAATAGAAGGATGAATCTCTTCCAGATTCACACAATATGCAAGAATCAAAATCTCCAAGCTTTCGTAAGTAGACATGTCGGGAGTTCTTCTCAAAGATAGACATTTCCCGAGGTTGAGAACTTTGAGCTCAGTTGCCATCTGAAAAAAAAAAAAAAAGAAGAAATGATACCTCAGTGTCATTGGACTATTGCAGCTTGTGATTTTCCACTACTCCTTATGTTTTGACTTTTAGAATTCCTCAAAAAATACCCATGCTCCCCAACTACTTCACGGTTGTCTTATATAATTTTAAATGTCTTTTTTAGTAGTGTTATGCTACGCCAACATATAAATATTTGTTAAGCATATCAATTGCAAAAGAATGTTGGGGATATTCAAGTGCCGACTGCATATATTTCTAAATAACATTTCAAAGGAAATGTTTACTGATTAAATATAAGCAACTTTTATTATCAAGTAGCAGATGACTAATTCAAATGGAAGAGAGATGCAATCATTGGGCACCATGTATTCCTTCAATAGTATGAGATTAAAGATAAATGACTAGTTTAATTATGAAAATCAATTTTCAAATGTTATATGCACAAGGATAAAAAATTATATTGAAAATACTTCAATGCCTTCTTTACATCTTACCTTGAGCAGAGCCCACCCTCTCCAATCCTCCGAAATTGCACTATTTGACAAATCGAGTACAACTAATTTATTCGGATGAAAGTTGGCCGCAGTAAAATCCGAGGGACAACCCACCCACCGAAGCCATCTTAATTTAGGAAGTAAGCTTTGGAAATCTCCAGTGAAATTCACACCATCCGCTAGAAGGAACCTCAAGTTGGTCATTTCTTTAAATTGTTCAGCCGTGTATATTCTTCCCTCACCACAATTGCCAAGAGAAAGTGCCTCAATCTTTCTAGCGCCCTGCAACTTGGAAACATTGTAGACCATAAGTTTTAAATTATGAGATGAGATCAACTAATGTAAAATAAAATGCACTGATTTCAATTTGCTGTCATACTATCATGGCATAGGCTTCTCCTTTAAAAGTAATCTATCAAACATTCTGCTTTTGTAGTTTTGTTGTTTCATTAAAGTTACCAAGAGAAGAGTATTCTCATCACTATACTACCGGGCAAATATATATAGGCAAAAGTACACTAGAAGTGCCATAATTTGTGTACGGTGATCACTCTGGTGTCATAACTTTTTTTCGGATCACTTTGGTGTCAACTTTTTTGAAAATCGATCACTTTAGTGCCAATGCTGACGTGGCTCGTCGGAAATCCGATGTGGCGCTGACACGGCTCGCCGGAGAGGTCCACGGCTCGCCGGAGAGGTCCAATCAGCATTAAAAACCAAAAACGACGTCGTTTAGCCCGCTGACATGTACTTTTTTTTAAAAAAATTAAATTATATTAAAAAAAAAAAACCTGCAGCAGCGGCGAGGGAGCCCTCGCCTCTGCGCTGCCGCCAACCCACCATCGCCGGGAAGGGCCGGCGGTGGTGGGCGCGCGTGGTCGGCGAGGGTCGCCGGGCCCCCGGCCGGGCCGCGACCCTCGCCGAGCCTAGCGAGGGCCGGATTCGGCAAGGCGAGACCTCGCCGTCGCGACCTAGGCGACGGCGAGGTCTCGCCTCGCCAAAGAAAGGCAAGGCAGGACCTCGCCGTCGCCTAGGTCGCGACGGCGAGGTCTCGCCTCGCCGGACGAAGGCGAGGCCGGACCTCGCCGGACGGAAGGCGAGCCGGACCTCGCGCCGTCGCTAGGTCGCGACGGCGAGGTCTCGCCTCGCCGGACGAAGGCGAGGCCAAACCTCGCCGTCGCTCGGGTCGCGACGGCGAGGCGCGGCCTCGCCTTCGCCGGGCGGCGAGACCTCGCCGTCGCAACCCGGGCGACGGTGAGGTCGGCCTCGCCTCGGCCGGGCTAGGCGAGACCTCGCCGTCGCGACCCAGGCGACGGCGAGGTTTGGCCCCGCCTTCGTCCGGAGAGGCGAGACCACGCCGTCGCCGGGGTCGTGACGGCGAGGTCTCGCCTCGCCGGATCCGGCCCTCGCTGGGCTCGGCGAGGGTCGCCGGATCCGGCCCTCCCTAGGCTCGGCGAGGGTCGTCGGGCCCCGACCAGAGGCCGAAGACCCTCGCCGACCACTGTGCCCACCACCGCCGGCCCTTCCCGGCGGTGGTGGGTTGGCGGCAGCAGCGGCGAGGCCTCCCTCGCCGCTGCTGCAACTTTTTTAAAAAAAAAAAAATTTAAAAATTCGAAAAAAAGCCACGTAATTTCCACCGTGTACAAGTCAGACCATTTTTTTTTAATATGAATGCCAGGTCAGCTTTTTGGCCGGAATCACTAAAGTGATCGATTTTCCTCCGACTTGGCATCAAAGTGATCCGAAAAAAAGTTATGGCACCAAAGTAATCGCCGTACACAAGTTATGGCACTTCTAGTGTACTTTTGCCAATATATATATCATTCCTCCGTAAACAAGAAATTGCTCCTCGATTATGTTCTAGAATCAGGCAAAAACAGCAATTAATCAAAATAGCTCTTTTGCTAGTAGAAGCAGCTAGTTTTGGGGAGTCAAGACTGACAACTATTTTTATTTCAAACAAGAAAGGGAAGATGGAACCAAATTCACTGACTAAGACAAGTAGAGAAAATTCTTACCTTGTTTCCGTCAATCACATCTACGGCTTCCTCAGAATTCCATAATCTGCTTCGCTTTTGAGGGTCCTTCGGATTTTCTAGACGAACAATTTCCCTTCCAAGATCTCTCAGTTGATCATGCATCATTAGGTTGCTGTATTTATCAATTTTAATTAGGGACATAAGACTCAATACTTCAATCCCCCTTCTCGGGAAAAAACTACTGGCGTCTCACATGTAAGTTGGATTTTGTTTATGTGATACAATGAAAAAGCATGCAATATCCAAAAATATTTGTTGCTCCTTGTCATCTAATGCTTCATAACTTATTTTCAACTTCTCTTGCACTTTCTTATCGGCACTTTCTTTAATTTCTTTAATGTATCTTTCCATATTTCTTCTCTCTTTCCACAAAAGAACGAGCCTATAACTTCAAGAGCTAATGGGAGCCCCCAACTAGTAGATACAATATCACGAGAGATAACCTCATAATCACTCGGAGGAGAATCCTTTCGAAATACATGTCTACTAATAAAATCAATGATAGTTTTAAAGACAACTCGTTGAGTTGGTACATGTTGCCCGCCCTACCTCCATCGGGAATGCTTTTGTTTCTAGTTGTGATGATGACTATACTTCCCGCTTCAAACCAACTACCATCCCTGACCAAAGCATTCGTGTGAGTACAATCATCCATATCATCTAGAAGAACTAGGACTTTCTTACTCGTAAAACAAGATTTGATGACACTGACTCCTTCGTCGACATTAGCCACATCACACGAACTTCCTATCATGGCAGAAATGAGTTGCTTTTGTACGCATTCAATACCCTTGCACTGAGATGTCTCTTGGATATTTGCCATGAAGCTACGACAGTCAAAATGACTAGAGAGTTTGTTGTATAACACCTTTGCAAGAGTCGTCTTACCGATACCGCCCATTCCGTAAATTCCAATAATCCTTGTACCATTGAATTCAACATCTATCTTGCTCATAATCCGTTGCACATGATCATTGATTCCCACCAACTGTTCAGGGACATTTAGTTGAAAAAGTCTTTTTAACTCGCACATAACTTTTTTGACAACAATTTTAACCAATGTTCCTTCATGCCTGTCAAATAACAATGAAGATTACTATAGGATAGCAATATGTATATTCTTTTTCAAGAAAGATCTATTTATGAAAAATTAAACAATTTTTTGTTGGAGTATAAGGTACCCGTTATCAATTTTCTCCAATTCCCATCCTTTCAAGGAGCTGACTTCTTTGAGTGCTTCTTCCCATTCCTTCTCAACCATTTCGTCCATATTCTTTTTATGTGCATTGATAGCATCTCTTGATCTCCCAGTAGGTCGCACCTGTGAGGGTTTCGCTTTGTAAAATATGGGCAACACTATCCGCCATTTACTTCTCCTGCACTTCAACATCTCAGCCAGCTCGCGAAGGCACCATTTGCTTGAATCGTAGTTCTCCGAAATAATCGGAATTGAGATCTTAGAATTCGTAATACTACAGAGAAGCTCCGGACCAATCTCCTCACCAACACGGAGCTCATTGTCGTCTCTGAACACGTGAATTCCTGCATGTTCAAGGTTATGATAGAGATGATCGGTGAAACCTTTGCGAGTGTCTTCCCCTCTAAAGCTCAAGAACACTTCGTAATCATTTCCCTTCCGCCTTCATAATCACCTACATGTGGAGAGGTCGATGAGGAAGAGGGCTCGTGGATCGGATATTCTGAATGAGTGGGTTCTTTTCTTTTCATCTCAAGAGGACTGTAAAAGAGATTGATGGAGAAGGAAACAGAGAGAAGAAGTATTTATTCCCAGATCTGGGAATAGCAGAAATGTTTCACAGGACTCAAACTCGGATCTACATTCAAACAACAATAGAAACTCTCAGACAACTCATCAGAAAAAAAGGAGCAATCAAAGCAGGAAACGGAGAAGGGCAAGGAGTCGTCGACTACCTGAGGAGTGTTCGAACAACACAACCCACCCACTGCTGTGATCTCCCCCGATCCTTAGCCTTGGACGTTGGATTACCAACACACAACACTCTCTACTGTGCGTGCTTGAACAATGATGATTGCTGACTGCTTAAAGAATGCTGAGTTATTGCACGCGTAATAATCGCAAAGTATTATGCGGAAGTTGCGGGGAAGCTATGCAAGTGCTTCTTGACTTGACTTGCTTTTTCTTTTAACAAAAAAGTAGAAAAGAAAACAACTTGCAATAAAGATGCTCCTAGTCCTTGCTTTTTCTACCGTGCACGCTTGAACGCTGCTGACTGCTTGAAGAATGCTGAGTTATTGCACGCGTAATTTCGTCAGCATTATGCGGAAGGTGCGTGGAACCTACGCAGGTGCTTTGATTGAAATTTGAGATCCAGCACGACTTGACTTGCTTTTCCATTAATAAATGGAATCGTCGGGGAATTGTAATGGGAAGGTGAAGCGAGTAAGACACCACGATTAGATTGCCGCATGCCAAAATGGAAGGGCAAAGAAATGTGAAGCACAAGCTGTGCGAGAAGTTTGGGAAATTGGTGTGACTGAACAGAGAATCTCGGGAATTTAGTGGTGAATTCGGTAGAGGTTGTGGAGGATCAACATGAACAGTTCCAAAGCTAACTTAAAGACTTGGACAAATGCATTTTGAGGCTCTCACCTGTACCCGTAATTGAAATCCGTTCCGCTACTATGAAAACTCCGTGTCGACATAATTTATGCTAGATTGTTCTTAGCTCTCACTCGTTGCGGGTCAACCCTTATCTATTCACTTTGATAAATGTCAAGCTAAACTTTATTCATTTGTCGATTGACCCATTCTAGGAATTTGTTCACAACTGGTCCCATATGAGTCGATAAGGATGGACTTTTGAGATTTTCATAAGAGGATTTTTACGTAAAGAAATCACAACTATATCTAGATAGATGTTTACACAAACAAATAAAATGTCACTTTATATATGGAATGGAAATGCTTGCTAAAAGTAAAAATCCAATATTGGTCATTGCCTAAACATCGGTTGTCAAATTGCATGTATGTCGTTGTTAAATATGTCTTGAATTTTATGTACTCGGTCCGGTTCATCACCCGACCCGATATATTTTTGTGCGACCCAAAAGTGGAGAAAAAATTAAGATTTAGTTCGTTTGCTCCGGGTTGGGCCGATAGGCCCAACCCGGAGAAAACGAACAAATCTCTATAGCGATTCGCTCGAGCTGGAGCAAGTGAACAAATGTCCAGGGGGGTTCAGGGGCATAGCCCCCGGGGAAATTTTTTGGGGAGCTCTATTTATACCGCGGCTAGGTTTTCTCATTGATGCAAAGAGAATTTTGTTTTCAGAGAGTTTTGTGAGCCGTGAGGTTTTGTCGTTGTTTCGACTTCTGAAAACTGTACTCTCTTTGATTATAGTGGAATCTTGTCTTGCCTCGCCCGTGAACGTAGATCACCTTGTGATCGAACCATGAAAATCCTTGTGTTCTGTATTTATTTTTTCGCATTTGTTTTACAACAAATGGTATCAGAGCCTAGTTCGATTCTAGGGTTCTTTGAGATGGCATCTTTGAAGTTTCAGATCTCATCTTTTGACGGACAGAACAACTTCGGATTATGGAGAATAAAGATGAAGGCTTTATTGAGGCAAGAGGGTACGGTTAGGGCGCTGGACGGAAAATATCTAGACCATATGACCTCGGCTGAGATTGAAGAGATGGACGAGAAGGCGCATAGCGCGATCCAGTTGTCTCTAGATGACAAGGTTTTGCGAGAAGTCGCTGATGAGGAAACAGCGGCCGATCTCTGGAAGAAACTGGAAAGTCTCTACATAAAGAAATCTCTAACATTGAGACTTTATTTGAAGCAGTGTCTTTATACCCTAAAGATGCGTGAAGGTACGTCTGTTCAGGAACACTTGGATGAGTTTAATAAAATTGTTTTGGATATGAAAAATCTAGATATTAAACTCGAGGATGGAGATCAAGCTTTGATCGTGTTATATTCACTGCCTACCTCATACGAGAATTTTGTGAACTCGATGCTTTATTGTAACAGCCCGAATTTCGATGTAATTTCCGGGATCAATGAAACTGATATTATTTCGCATTTCATTTTGGTAAGTCTCACCCAGAGCTGATCACTCTCGGGATACTAATCAATAGGGTATGGCTAACTAGAAGATGGTACGTGGACCGGGGACCCTATCGTGAGACGGATACCAATCACGAGAGATGCTGAGGGAATATTTTGAACCGATGTGGGCCGATCTTAGGAAAGGTAACGGATTTGGTTTGGCCAGGGCCAACGTTGTACACTTAGATCGCAGGTGAATCTGCATGACCGAAAAGTACACGTGGCCAATCAGTCCTGAACCTAAACCGAACGATCGTAGCCTCTGGGGCTAATGATAATTTCTCATTCTCTCAATGATCGAGACCATTACGATACGGGTAGCCCTAGGTCGATATGCGTAATCTCTAAACTGCCGCCCGTTAGTGAGAGACCCTGAAATTGAAAGTTTAGCGGGTTTTGTTCACGGAATTGGGCCCGGATTTCGGTATCGATTTTCAAAGGCTTAAGAGACTATTTTTGGGAATCTGACGTCATATTACGCTGGCCACTCACATGAGGAGTTAGTACGAGTAAAAATTGGAATTTCGGTCCGGGGGTGAAAAATTACGATTTTGCCCCCGGGATGTCAGCGTCGCTTTTCGAGGCCAAATGAGGTTATTTTTCGTGGCCGACGCCATTTTTGGGTGGCCACGCATACCAGGAGTCGTTTTGGCCAAAAATTGGAATTTCGACAAAAATTGGAAAAAATAATATTATTTTATTCCCGAAACTTTGAAGTGGATTTTCGAGGGCTTACGCGATGAATTTCGCGATTCCGACGCCATATTATGTTGGCCACGCATATATGGAACGCGTATGTGCAAAAATTGGAATTTCGGTTCGGGATCGGAAAATTACGAAAATGCCCCTAGGCCATTTTTGATTAATTCCGAAAATTGGATTTAATTTTGGGATTAACCAAGGTGAGTTAAGGCTAAACCAGGTCTGGTCAACCATGGTTAGGGACAAAAGACCATTTCACCCCTAAATTATTGGATATGGATTAATCTTGGCCATTGGATCAAGGGCAAAATTGTCCAATTGGCCTAGATTTTGACACTTGGATTCAACCCACACTTTGTTGACCTATTTGACCAGACCCTCTCTCTCTTCGAGTTCATTCGGCCAAATTTTTCCCGAATTTCCCTTCTTCTCTCCCGTTTCCATTTGCGCAGTTTGCGTTTCTCGCACATCCCTGGTGCTGTTCGTTCAGGAACAGACCCAGTGAGCTGTCCCCGCGAGCCAGCACCACCAGCAGACTAGTTTCACCCAAGAGCAGCCACCATCAGCCCCGGTTTGAGTCCAAAAACAGCTCTCTCTCTCTCTCTCTCTCTCTCTCTCTCTCTCTCTCTCTCTCTCTCTCTCTCTCTCTCTCTCTCTCTTTTTCCTCTTTTCTCATTTTTTCTGTTTTACAAACAGTACCGCCGGAGCTTCGCCGGAGCTCCGATCGCCGTTCCGTCGACACCCAGGCCTCCAGCACGTCCATACTGTCGCCCGTTCAGCCCCGTCCGTACAGGTGACCGTACGGTTCACGTTAACCGTCCGTACGGTTCATCGTTCATCTGCACCGTACGGCCGCCGCCGCCGTGACCCGGCGCCTCGCCGGCCACCGTTCCCGGCGTCCGTACGGTGTGTCCGTACGGTGGTGCATTCACGCCGTCCGTACGGTGGTGATGTTCACCCCGCCGTCCGTACACCGCGCCGCCGTCCGCCGGGAAGTCCGCCGCCGGTTTCACTGTTCACCAGTGATCGGCCGCCGTTCCCCGACGTCGTGACTTTGGATTAGGTGAGTAAAATTCCTAAACCCGGATTAGGACTGATAGTGCGTTTTTCCTGGACTGGTTTAGGTATTATCGGTGCATTTTTGACTGGCTTAGATAATAGTAGTGTGTATTTGAGACTGGGTTGAGGACCGATTAGTAGAATTTATTATCGGGAAAATTTAGTGGTTTAATGAGAACTATTGGGGAGGAAAATGGGGTTTAATGATCAATTTAGGAGCTTGTTGGTGAAATTGCCGGGTATGCCCGGATTGACTGATGGTATGTAATTCGTGCTTAATTGTGATTGATTGCGTACTGCCATGTCGCATGTTGTGTGGCTGCATTTGTGGAGTGCGATTGGCCACTGTTTGGCTTGTAGTTAATTATTGAGTTGTGAATCGCACGTTGGGCCACACGGTATTAATTGGGCCAATTAAGCACGTGTTGTGACATTAGGTGTCTAAATTACATTGGTGCTCGTGGTGCATTGCATTACATAACATGGACACGCATTGTGTATGCCAAGAGTGAGGCATGTGATGAAATTGTGCGAGAATGCGTGTACGCCATGAGCATGTGATCACCTAAAATACCCCGGCGTTATACGCCGGGTTCGATAATAATGAGCCGTGTGATCACCTAAGGACCTTCGGGTCGATACCGTCCTCATGCACTTTGAAGCGGGACGATGCCCGTACGTCGGAAGGCGACCATCCTCATGCACTTTGAAGCGTGCTCGGTTCGCAAGGAGAAACGATGTTGCGCCTCATGCACTTTGAAGCGTGCTAGAGACACCGGGCCGGATCGGCTTCGCGCCTCATGCACTTTGAAGCGAGGCTAGACGCACCGGGCCATGAAAAATTGATGACTCGAGTCGTAATAATAATTAATTGGGCAAGTGTGCCAGTGTGGGCCAATGGGCCAAAGAAATGTGCATGACATGTCAATGACATTTGCATGCATAAACATGCATTGAATAGCATGCGAGTGTGTGAGACTCGATGCATGAGCATGTGTTTGGCGTACGTGTGACTGTGTGTGCCACATATGTGCCATGATTGTTATATATTGATCTGTCTAACCTGCAGGGTCAGAGAATTGTATGATTATGGTTGTTTTATGATTTTAAATGTTTGTTTCCAGTCGGGGAGATTGCATGCTAGCCTAGCCTAGGTTTAGGGGTTGAACTCATTGAGATTCGTCTCACGGTTGTGTAAACCGAAACATTTCAGACCCCCAGCAGTAGGATGTCGAGGTCACCACCTCTTTTTGGGAATATCGCACTTTATCTGGCAGTCGTCGAGCATACACCTCGGTGGGAATGAAGCAGAACGGAGAAGTGGCTGTTTGGGTTATTCCCAGCTGTTGGTGTTTCCTTTTTGGTTGTCGTGAACACTGTAAAAAGAGTTTTAAAATAGTAATATAAGTATGTACATATTTTCTGCGTTGATCGTTGTTTATTGGATGGCTATCCTTGGCTCATATTGTAATTGTCTGGGTTTGTTATTTTATACTTTCGCTTGTGCTTGATCTCTGTGTGGGCGTGGGTCGGCGACGCTTCCTGGGACGTCGCAATTTATCGACCGAAGGTGGGATGCTCACGCTTCGTGGGGTACGGGGCGTGACATTTATGGACGTGAATCCATAACTTTGGAGGATGTTAAAGCATCTTTGAATTCTGCATAACTGAGAACAAAATTGAATGGGAATACCAGTTAAAACAAAGCAGATGGTTTGTTTGTGAGAGGCAGGACCAAGAGCAGGGATAAAGCTTCCCGAGAGAAATTTGTTGGTCGTTCAAAATCTAAGCCACCTGGAGATAAGATGAACGTTGAGTGCTACTATTGTCACAAAAAAGGACATTACAAGTTAGATTGTCCTTCACTCAAGAAAAAGGATAAGCAGAAAGGTCAAAGACAAGATTCGGCGAATGTTGCAAATGAAAATGAGTCTAATGTGCCTTACCCAAAAAAAAATGAGTCTAATGTGTCAGACAGTGTTCTTACAGCATGCTCTGCTGTTAATTTCTCCAATGATGTTTGGATAATGGATTCGGGAGCATCATATCACATGTGCCCAAATAGGGAATGGTTCACCACATACGAGCCATTGAATGGCGGATCAGTTTTGATGGGGAATGATGTTGTATGCAAAGTCGTGGGTATTGGTACTGTTCGGATTAAGTGCCACGACAAAGCAGTGAGAACCTTGATTGAAGTAAGACATATACCAGACTTAAAGAGAAACCTTATCTCGTTGAGCAGTTTGGATTCCATTGGATGTGTATACTCAGGTGGAGGTGGAGTTCTCAAAGTTTCAAAAGCCAATCTGGTTGTGATGAAAGGAAGCAAGATGAATCACTTGTATCATTTGCAGGGTAGCACAGTTATGGGTCCTTCAATTGGCACAAGCAATTCCGTTTCTGATAATGATAGAACGAAATTGTGGCATATGCGTTTGGGCCACATGAGTGAGCGTGGCATGACAGTTTTGAGTAAACGTGGTTTACTTTGTGGGGAGCAGACGACCTCGCTAGATTTCTATGAGCATTGTGTTCTTGGCAAGCAATGCAAAGTCAGATTCAGTACGGGGACGCATTCGACAAAGAGTACACTCGACTATATCCATTCTGATTTATGGGGACCAGCACAGGTTCCATCTAAGGGTGGTGCTCTTTACTTTGTGACGTTCATTGATGATTATTCCAGGTAGGTTGGGTTTACTTTCTGAAAAGAAAAAGTGATGTGTTTGAAACCTTCAAGAAATGGAAAGCCCTTGTTGAGAATCAGATAGGGAAGAAGATTAAACGTCTTAGGACCGATAATGGTCTTGAGTTTTGTGGTGGCGATTTTAATGAATTCTGTGCAGATGCAGGTATCGTTCGACACCGTACAGTTAGGCACACTCCACAGCAGAATGGAGTGGCAGAACGTATGAACAGAACTCTATTGGAGAGAGCAAGATGCATGCTCTCTAATGCTGGCATGGAAAAAGATTTTTGGGCGAAGCTGTTAACACGGCTTGTTATCTGGTTAATCGTTCTCCTTCAACAGCAATAGAATGTAAGACTCCTTTTGAGATGTGGTCAGGTAAGCCTTGTGATTATTCTAATCTAAAGGTTTTTGGATGCCTTGCTTATTATCATGTTAAGGATGGTAAGTTAGAACCTAGAGCAAAGAAATGTATTTTTGTTGGGTATGCTGATGGGGTGAAAGGTTATCGTTTATGGTGCCACGAACCTAACTCACCTAAGTTCATTATTAGTAGGGATGTTACATTTAATGAAATGCATATGCTTGATCAAAGGAAAGTTGTTGATGAGTCTGCAGGAAAACATGAGAGTGATACGAATGAGGTGGAGGTTCAGGTGGAGCTTCCAGAAAAGACCTCTCAGAATGATTTGAACGAGCAAATTGCTCCTGTTGATTCAAGTTCAGATGAGGAAGCTGTAGATGAGGTGGAGCAGCCATACTCTATTGCTACTGGCAGAGAAGGAGGCAGACCCGGCCTCCTCAGAATATGGGTTCTCTGATCTGATGGTTTATGCTCTTACGACAGCAGAAGATATGGGTATTCAGGAACCTTCTACCTATACGGAAGCTGTTACTTGCACAGAATCAGAGAAATGGGCCGTTGCTATGGTTGAGGAACTTGAATCACTTCACAAGAACCAGACTTGGGACTTGGTGCAGTTGCCTAAGGGAAAAAGAGCCATTGGGTGTAAATGGGTCTTCAAGAAAAAGGAAGGAATTCCAGGTGTTGAAAATGCTAGATGCAAGGCTCGGCTCGTAGCTAAAGGCTACAATCAGAAGGAGGGAATTGATTATGATGAAGTTTTCTCCCCTGTGGTAAAACATACTTCCATTCGTGTGTTGCTAGCTATAGTTGCTCAATTTGACTTAGAGCTTGAGCAACTTGATGTGAAAACTGTTTTTTTGCATGGCGAGCTTGAGGAAACTATTTATATGGCCCAGCTCGAGGGCTATTATGTAGAAGGCAAGGAAGATCATGTTTGTAGATTGAAGAAATCCTTGTATAGTCTGAAGCAGTCACCAAGACAGTGGTATATGAGATTCGACAGTTTTATGATGGGGAGCGGTTATCATAGGAGCAACTATGATAGTTGTGTCTATTTCAGGAAGGGTTCAAATGGATCCTTTCTCTATCTTCTCTTATACGTGGATGACATGCTCATTGCTGCAAAGAACATGTTAGATGTGTTGATCTTGAAGAAACGGCTCAGTGAGGAGTTCGAGATGAAAGATCTGGGTCCTGCCCAGAAGATCTTAGGAATAGAGATTCAGAGGGACAGGAAAGGAGAGAAGTTATATCTCTCACAGAGGAGTTATATTGAGAAGGTACTTGAGAGGTTTGGCATGCAAAACGCTAAGCCCGTGAGTACACCGTTGGCATCCCATTTTAGACTCTCAGCTCTACATTCACCTCAATCAGAGGTCGAGGAGGCTGCGATGTCTCGTGTCCCATACTCCAGTGCAGTTGGTAGCATTATGTATGCTATGGTATGCACCCGTCCAGACATTGCACAGACAGTTAGTGTGGTTAGTAGATATATGGCGCATCCTGGAAAGGTCCATTGGCAGGCAGTGAAATGGATACTTAGGTATCTTAGAGGCTCTGCAGAGTTGGGCCTAGTATTTGATAAAAATAGTTCCAACGGTACCTCAGTTGTGGGATTTGTGGATTTCGATTTTGCAGGTGATCTCGATAAGAGGAGATCTTTGACTGGCTATCTTTTCATACTATCTAGTTGGGCTATTAGTTGGAGGTCAACCTTACAGTCGATAGTTGCTTTGTCTATTACAGAGGCAGAGTATATGGTAGCAGCAGAAGCAGTGAAAGAAGGTATTTGGTTAAGGAATCTTGTTCAGGAACTTGGGCTCCAGCAAGAAGACAATTCGGTTGTCTTTTGTGACAATCAAAGTGCTATATACTTGATTAGAAATCAAGCATATCATGAGAGGACTAAGCACATCGATGTCAGGTATCACTTTATTCAAGAGGCAGTTGCTGAGAGAAATATGACGGTAAAGAAAATTGGTACAGCTAACAATCCTGCTGATATGTTGATCAAGCCAGTCCCCGCCAACAAGTTTAAGCATTGCTTGAACTTGATTGGCATGCTTGGTTGAGTTTGCCCCTTCTAGGGCTTTGGTGGTGAGGTAAATGACAGTTCTACATTTGTTTTTGAAGTGGATATGTTATTTCGTTGCAGCCCTTGTTTCCTACACCGAGTTAGCTCACATAGGCTTAGGGATGTCGAGAGAATGTGTTTGGCTTCTTGACTGTTTTGTTTTGGGAAATTCAAGCCAAGGTGGAGATTTGTTAAATATGTCTTGAATTTTATGTACTCGGTCTGGTTCATCACCCGACCCGACATATTTTTGTGCGACCCAAAAGTGGAGAAAAAATTGAGATTTAGTTCATTTGCTCCGGGTTGGGCTGATAGGCCCAACCCGGAGCAAATGAACAAATCTCTATGGCAGTCCACTCGAGCTGGAGTAAAATAGTCAAAGAGAATTTTGTTTTCGGAGAGTTTTGTGAGCCATGAGGTTTTGTCGTTGTTTCGACTTCTGAAAACTGTATTTTCTTTGATTATAGTGGAATCTTGTCTTGCCTCACCCGTGGATGTAGATCACCTTGTGATCGAACCACGTAAATCCTTGTGTTCTGTTTTTGTTTTTTCGCATTTGTTTTACAACAGTCGTTGTATGTAAACCCCTTGAAATTATTTTCTTGCATTGCCTACTTAAATGATGAAATGAATGTTTGGTTTCTTTCGAATGACAACAGATCTATTCAGGTGCTACGTTTTCTCGAATGTCACACATTCAGCTGGTTTCAGTTTCAATTTCATGACAATTTCCACGAAAGTCACTTGGCAATCGTACCTGAAAGGGTCATGAAGTGACCATGAATTTCTCCCATAAAATGCAAGAAACTTCTCACGGGTTTTCCATTGAACTTCCTTGAAACCCTTATCACCTCATCCACCAATGGGTGTTGTGCTCACCTTATTCTTTTATGCGAATGTGGGGACCTGAATGTGATCATGATTCTCCGACGTTCAAGAGATTACAAAAGCTGTCGGCTCAGACCCGCAAAGAGAGTCCACGACAAAATAAAAATTCCAAGCCCCTGATGCCAAGCACTTTAGATATGTACTAATCGGACTCCTCTTATTATTCGTTTCAGTCTCCAAGCAAGTTGTTTGTGGTAGAATCCCTTTCTTTTTTAAACTAATCCAGGTCTATAATCTCCTTCGTGCCATAAGATCCGCCTCCTCTTGAAACAAATAGACAGCACAAGCTAGAGGAGGAAGGAAACAATAGTATCCGGATGACTGAGTTGCTAGGTCGCGCGACACCTCAGCCTTCCAAGGGTCAATTTCACATGTTTGACTCCATGGCATGTTTTGCCACATAAACGGACACATCGATTGTTCATCGGAGCATCTTGTGGATAATGGCCGATCCGCATCAATTGGAAGTCAAGTGAAGTTCCATACATCTGATGAATGAAATTGAAGTTTAGTTGATTCCAATTGATGATGAACCCTATGATAGCGACGACGCATAAATTGACCTATGCTTGTGGTCTATTTAGCAAGCATGCACCGTCGTGATAAAGGAAAAGCTGCATTGCTTTATAAATGGAGGAAAGGAAGAGAAAAATTTTGAATTTTCTTCCCACTTCTTCTCATAAAAGTTTCAAGAATTTATTTCATTTTCCTCCCCTTCCCCTCCTTCCCAAATAAAGTATTAAGGCAGTAACTCGGAAAATCGAAGCATAAATATGGAAGGATGAAATATAGGGCAGCCTTGCTTTCTTCTCATAATACCAACCATAGTAATAGTGCATAAACGGCTAAAAGCAATACAAAAAACCCTTACTTGTTCAAAGATAAAAGGCAATTTTCTCCGTCTTTGCCATTGCTCAAAAAGTTTCTACCTGCAATTCAAACCCATCATAGGAATGTTGGACAAGGAAAATCCAATCACAGGAGCAGTGACAACAGAAGTCAACTTTTAGTTACAACAATTTATTGCATCAATTCAGCAGCTGCTGCTGTAGTACCCTGTTCTTCCTCTATTTTTGCAAGTTTCTTGATCAACTAGGCTCTCTCAATTTCCTCTCAATTTTGACATATATCTGCATAACGAAACTAGCTATAGAAACCATGAATAAAAACAGATTGCTCATGAACATAAGCTGCAATAGAGTTTGATTTCACATATTCACCTTCCCAGCAGCAGCAGAGTTAAGTGTCTTAATAAGCTCTATCTTGGTCTCAAGATCAGGCTTCTGGTCAATATTTTGCATGATCTGCTGCACCATTGCTGTCAAAGCCTGTTGATAAGAAAACAGCGACACGTATGTCACCATCCAACCAATGTTGAGAGCACAATTAAAACTTTGAGTTAAACTATTTGATTAACAGCACAGAAAATTATTCATTATAGAATGAAAATATAGTCAAAAAAGGAACCACAAAGGATAATAGCAAGGTGCAATACAAATACGGTATCTCTATCAAGAGGATCCCAACCAATTGAAAACTTGCAAACAGCACAAGCACTAAAATATCCTCATAAGGGACAAATCATGAAACGTATCCTGAACTAGACATGAAAAGAAAGTAATGTGATTTATACATGAGTAGACAAGAAGAGCTAAAAATTTGGTGCAATCATGGGAGAAAATCCAGAAACACAAGGCGAGAAAGAGAAGGGGATTCCACAATACCAGATTTTAGAGGATTCTGCCATACTAGATTCTAGAGCACAAGCACCAGGCCTGAGATCTTGCATCTCAACAGATTGCCTAGAGCCAATTTCCATAAAGATATGCCGAGGACTTTTTTGGATAGTTATACATAGGTGGCATGTCACAGCTACACAAAACGACAGTTCAAGATCTAATCAATGCACGTATGGGACGCAATCCCTGCAGTATAAGTACCTATAAATATAATCCTTATGGTAAAGGTTATTAAGATTCATCTCAAATGATTGGTATTGGACCATACTTTGGATCAATGATCATAATAAGCTCTACAGAAAACTAAGGTCTAAAGTGATAGATTCTTAAGCTTTTTTTCTGCACACACATGCATTTTATCTTGAAAAGAGGGAATGAAGCTCAAAAATAGAAAACAAATGCACGAGCATCACCACGACAAAACCACATCACTGAAGAAGCTCTCGTACCTCTTGAGAAAGTTAACTAGAGAAGCATCTGGGTCAAAAGTAAAGAAGACAACAAAACGAATGCAAAATCAGATGACGGCAGTAAAAAGAAGAAGACGAGGATGAAAGAAATAGATGATGGCATTGTGCTGCTCTGCTAATTACTTGCCGCAAGGCTGAACCCAGTAAACTAGCAACTCGAAAAAGTGGGATCCAAATTTCACAATTAAACGGAGAGAGGCTGAGCACAAGGAGATACTTAAAAAGTGTGGCTGAGCACATAGCAATTAGCGATGCCACAAAATGGAAAAAAGACACTACAAGTGCCATAACTTTTGTACAATACCCACTTGAGTGCCATAGTGCCATAAGTTATGTACAGGGTGCATTTAAGTGTCATAAATTTTTTTTTCCGATCACTTGAATTCCATATAATTTTTTAATCGATTACTTGAATGCCGCAATTTTTTTAAAAATGTTTTCCACAAGTGCTATGCCATGTCAAATTTCTAGCACCTTGGCAAACATTTTTAAAATTTTTTTGGCACTTAAGTGATTGATTGAACGTTATGGCACTCAAGTGAACATATTTTAGAAGTTATGGCACTTAAGTAATCGAAAAAAAAAGTTGTGGCATGAACGCGGCACTTGTGATGTTCTTATCTTGAATAAAATTGAAAAGAAAAGAATAGTATGAAAGAAAGGGGAGATGGGATTTAAGGTTATGTTAAAAAATAAAAAAATAAAAACGAATTAGGGTTTTCAAATTGGTACCACTCCAATTTGCCGAAAAATGTCAACTAAAATCGTTGGCTTCTTCTTCGTCAAGCGTACGATCCACCGGTTCATTAGAAAAGTTTAATAGCCTTTTTTTCACAAGAATTGATCTGTTTCAATGATTGCTCTTCCTGATCAATGAAGAATTCGATTTTATCATCAGCTGGGCCTTACTGTAATGAACATCACAAACTTTTTCTTACGTTAATTTTTGTCAAATTAAATGTTCTGAATGCTTTATAGCAGTTTTTTTTTAAAGAATTTTATTGTTTTTCAAGTACGTGGCAAAGAGATCTTCAAATAATGGCCAAACAAAATTGATTTTTGTGTTACCTCTAATTTTCGCTACTATATTTTTTTGTCGAACACTGCAACACTTTAAAAGTAGTAAAACGTGTATTTCTAACCACTTTAAATTGAATATTACGTTTTCTAAAGAAAAAACTATTTACTTCTCATAAATAGTTGGCTATGTTAACAAGGACCTCAAAAATAATTTTTGAGTGATGTTATAACGATCGATATAGTTTTCAAAGCATTGACTATACATATAACGAGAAAAGTTAGTACATCAAAAATCACTAATTTTCTTTGTCTGACATATGCTAAGTAAGTTTTATAATGGCATTCTTCACTAAAATAACGTCCCGGCGATAAAAAGTGATCTTATTGAAATGAAGCTCCCTAGAAACTGGTGCTCATTTCAAATGTGAAATAAAATAAAAGAATAGCATTCATTAGCGTTTACTCTTGGAGAGGTAATGTCATCCCAGATGCTAAGGAAACACAAGCACCATCAGAATTTGTAATGCGAATCAGAGTTTTGTAAGAAGGCGCTCATTTCCGTCCTAATGAGTGCGCATCTTGTGCTGATAACTGTTCCATTGGTACAAGTTCCGGATCCTGAGAGCCCACAAAAATATCAGTTATAAGGAGGGAAAGAGGAAAGATTAAAAGACCAAAACACATTCCAATGCCGAAAGTGTATTCGGCATATCATCAGTCCAAAACAAGGCCCAGATCTGGTCCCCCTGCAGAATATGCAATCAAATTCAAGCCAGCTACACGAGAGTTCTGTGATGAATATCTTCAGTCCCCACTTCAGAGCACAATGGGAAACAGCATTCTTCAGCTTTTCTCTCTTGGCGATAGAGAGAGGGAGGCTCAAGGGGAGAGAGATCATCCATTCAACTAGGACATCTTCAAGCTCTCAAAGCAGCCTTGTGAACCATGATTTCCTTGTGGACTTGGTGGCAACTTTTCTTGACAAGATCAAGGATTTTCTCCAAATTTGTCGCCCACGAGTTCAAGATGTCATTGATGTCCTTTGTCGTTTGGAAACAGACGAATCCCATCAGCCGGCTTATCTTTGCCACCAGGGACTTGGAAACAACCATCTCGGAGAGATGCTTCTCAGCTTCCTAAAATGGGAATATAGAACTTACAGGTCATGAACACATTAGCTATCAGATAAAGGTATTTTATTTTCTTATTACACGATCTATCTATCAGATGATAGTGTTGATTTAATAAATTGAGGAATGTGATTGATTAAAGCCCTCTACAAAAGCGTTAACAGATCCCCAAAAAAACCGAGCTCTCTCCCTTCAGTGATTCATCTACGCAGATATCCTGAACACATTAGCTCTAATAGCGACATACTTTTGTAACACAGAATACTAGCAGAAAAAGCTTGCTCAGCTATTTTAGCAATATAGCATAGCTCCTCCCACCCTTCTAAAGCGCATTAGAATTTCAGGCTCCATGGGACAAGAAATGGTTTCACAATGCCAGACAATGACACTTACCAGCTATCACAAATTTATGAGCAGGAGTTGACTAAGCCAAGTGTACACGTATATGTCGGCCAGAAATGTTCTCGGAACAAAACTATGAAGACAACACTCTCAAATCCATGATAAGCCTTTTGGCAACCAAGGCACCAAAACCTCTTTTACAATAATTTGAAACTTGTATCCAAGTGCAGCAACCATGCCCCAATCAGGGATCGCAGGCAGAGAGGCTGCTAAGGGTTAAATGAGGGGTCTAGGCAATCATTCATAAAGAGTGGCAGTGATAAAGAACATAAATAGATGTTCCACATTATCAGACCTGGATACTGAGGCAGAACAGCTCTGCAAGTCTCTTGAAAGTAATCTTCAAGTAATACTTCAAAACAACAATAATATTCTGCAGATAATAGAGTGAGTCAAATCTGAATGATGATCCAATGAAAAGAAGAAAAACGACAGAGTTTTGTAATTACATGTTCAATGATTCTCTGTCTAAGATTTTCAGCTGCCTTCTCAACATGTGTACCTCTGAGCATGTTTTCTCATTCTCAAATTCATCTTTGAAACTGCTTTAAAGAGGAGTCTGTTGGACAACCTCCATCGTGACCAATTGTTTTAGCAGTAACCTGCATTAAAATATCAAAGGCATGGTCAACCAAATTATATGGCACATTATTGAGATAATGCAAGATGTACAACCAATAACAAACAACAATTCAAAGATGGTACCTGAATTGGGGAGTTTCTGAGAAATTTTTAACTTCCAGAGTGGCATTAAGAAGGCTCGTCTGCATAGGATCATGTGGTGACAGAACTAAGTACCAGCATATTTTCAGTAGAACCTGCATTTAATTAAATCACCGAATGAGCGGCTGTACCTTAAAAAACTCAGTGAAGACTTGACAACTCCCCATACAAAAGGGCTTCACCAGTATCTACTGCTCTGGGTTTCTCTTCACCGATGGAATCTCATATATCGCCTTATAGCATCAACAAATCTCAAGGTACTCACCGTAATGTGAGTAATACCTACATTGTTAACCACATGAATGCAAGGTAAACTGAGATGTGTTCAAATCCATTAAGTACATCTCAAACATCAGAGTTTGCGAAAAGCTAGCAAGGAAGAAGAGTATGAGACAGATAAATAAAGCCAAACAAGTAGATGGTTTGAACCACAACTCGAATACCAGGTAGCGCTTGATTTGCCAAAAATATTTAGTTAGAAGATAGTGGAACCGGAGATATCCAATCTTTTGATAGTTGTGCAACTAGAGATAATAATTCACCCTGTCAAGACCATGCATTTCAACTAGACTCCGGCAATTTTCAGCATGAAATCTTTCAATGGATGTGGATCCAGAGTTGAACTTTCTAGAGATCATAACTGGGCCTCGAACTTCAACTAGAATCTCGTAGTTTGCAACATCTAATTCTTTCAGAATCTTTATACTTGAAAGGTTAAGTGATTAAATGTACATGCAACTAGAGATATTCAAACTCATTTTTGCAATTTGCAACACATACCAGCCTCCGATGTTTTCCATTGAAAGGTCCATTGATTATGCAATGGACATCCATCAGGAGATGTTCAAATTTTCCAAAGATTCTGACCTGTCAAGGCCTTGAGTTTCAACTGGATTCTCGCAGTTTGTAGCATAGAATTCCCTCAGACTCTTCAAACTTGAAAGGTCGAGTCATTGTTGCATGGATGTGCACCCAAAGATTAACAAACTTACCAACAACTGCAGCCCTTCAAGACCATGAACTTCAATTAGATTCTTCCAATATGCTTCCCACAAAGACGTGATTGTACAAAAGACGTGCACCCAAAGATATCCAACCCTTCCAAAGATTCTAAATATCAAGGCCTCGAAGTTCAACAAAATTCTCACAGTTTGCAGCCAGGGAATCTTCTCAACTTCTCTAAACTTCACAGATCCAGAGATATTTGATGGATGTGCACCCATAAATATTCAAATCTTTCAAGGATTCTCACCATTGAGGCCTCAAATTACACCTAGCTTCTAGCAGTTTTCAGCATAGAATTTCTTCGGGTACCTTAAATTTGACACGTTGTGCGATTGTCTAAGAGATGTGCATCCAGAAATATCCAAATTTCTCAAGGATTCTGATCCATCATGGCCTTGAATTTCAACTAGGTTCTCCCACTTTGCAGCATAAAGTGCTCCGGATTCTTTAAATTTGACAGGTCCATTGATTGTCTAAGGACATGCACCCGGAGGTATCCAAAACTTCCAAGGATTTGATCCAATTTCAACTAGGTTCTTAAAATTTGTAGCATAGAAATTCTCTGAATTCTTTAAATTTGACAGGTCCGGTGATTATCTAAGGGACGTGCACCCAGAAATATCCAATTCTTTCAAGGATTCTAATCCATAAAGGCCTCGTATTTCAACTAGGTTCTCACAGTTTGCGGCACTAAATTTCCGCAGATTCTTTAAGTTTGACAGGTCAAGTGATTGTCTAAGGGACGTGCACCCGGAAATATCCACTTCTCCCAAGGATTTTAATCCATCCAGGCCTTGAATTTCAACTAAGTTCTCACAGTTTGCAGCACGGAATTTCCACAAACACCTTAAATTTGACAGATTCAGTGATTGTCTAAGGGACGTGCACCCAAAAATATCCAAATCTCTCAAGGATTCTAATCCATCAAGACCTTGAATTTCAACTAGGTTCTTGCAGTTTGCAGCACAAAATTTCCACAAACACCTTAAATTGGACAGGTCAAGTGATTGTATAAGGGATGTGCACCCAGAAATATCCAAATAACTCAACGATTCTGATCCGTTAAGGCCTCGAATTTCAACTAGGTTCTCGCATTTTTCAGCAGAGAATCTCCATAGATGCCTTAAATTTGACAGGTCCAGTGATTGTCTCAGGGACGTGCACCCGGAGATATCCAAAACTTCTAAGGACTCTAATCTATTAAGATCTCGAATTTCAGTTAGACTTTTGCAATTTGTAACCAGTAGTTCCCTGAGATATTTAGAACTTGAAAGGTCTAGAGATTGTCCAGCGACCGTGCAGTCAGGGATATCCAACATTTGCAAGAATTTTGATCCACCAAGACCTTGAATTTCATCTAGCGATCCTTCAAGCTGAGTTACCTTTGGGCTCGTTAACTTCGAGGAATCTGGGAACACCTCATCGATGTGTAAGCCTCTCAGGTCAAGCCTACATATCTTGGGGCATTGCTGTACATGCAGGTTGGATAGGGATTGCAAACCTTCCAGGCCGGGGACTTCTGTTAGCTCAAAGCACTCGTCAAGAATCAATTCAAATAAGTGCTTCAAGATTGATAAATTCATCAGCGCTTTTAATTTTGCGCAACGTGCAATATATAGCACCGCTAGTCCAACAGGAAGCTCTGGGAGACGTTCAAGCCAAGGGCAATCAGAAATTGTGAGTTCCTTGAGAAGGGTCAGTTGGGAAAGATGTGGCAATGCCGGACTCTGGCAGGTGATACCTAGAGCTGTTAAGCCAAAGGGTAGTTCTGGCAATTCTCGAAGCTTTTCGCAACATCGAACGTTGAGGTTTTGGAGAGAAGAGAGCTTAAAAATGCTTTTCGGCAAGCCTGCAATGGCTGACTTGTCTAAATCAAGCTTGTTTAGCGAAACCAGCTCACCTATATTACTAGGTATTCCTTCCATGTTTTTGCATCTTGAAGCACTTAACTCTTGGAGTTTTGCCAACATTGTAATGGCACCAGGCAATTTTGTAATGGGAGTTCCAAGAATGTCCAAGATCCTCAAATTCTGCAGAGTCCCAATGCTTTCGGGCAATTCCCCAATTGCTGTAAATTTTAAATCTAGTTCAGTCAATGATGCCAAATTTCCAATCGAGTCAGGGATCTCTCTCAATGAGCGGCATCCCTGTAATAACAAGCGCTGCAGAGATGTTAGATGGCCAATGGAGCTAGGAATGAGGGCTAATGACGCACAATTAGAGGCATCAAGAGTCTCAAGCTTCATCAGAAAACCAATGGATTCAGGTAATTCTTCAATCTGTGAATAAGATAAGTCCAGCTGAATTAATGACAAAAGGTAGCCGGTAGATTCTGGAAGTTTAGCAAGTTCTTCACAAGATGAGGCACGTAGAGTCTTTAGCTTCAGCAAACAACCTCTTGAAATAGGAATATCTCGTATAGCTGTATGATCTAAGAGAAGCTCCCTTAATTCTTTCATTCTACCTAATCCTGCCGGTAATTCCTCCAGTTTCCTACATCTCCCGACATTTAAGGAGACAAGGGTCTTGATGTCTTCAATAGAAGGATGAATCTCTTCTAGATCCCAACATCCTTCAAGAATCAGAATCTCCAAGCTTTCGAAAGTGGACAAGTCGGGAGTTCTTCTAAGAAATGGGCAACCAGTGAGATTGAGAACTTTGAGCTCAGTCGACATCTGAAAGAAAGAGAGGATACCTCAATGAGATTGGAGCGCTACAATGTATGCTTTTACCACTACTCTTTGCTTTTTCAGTCATTTTAAAAAACATATAAATGCTTCATTGCACGGTTCCCATGCTATCATTGCTATGATACTCCACTACTTCGCTTTGTTCTATTTAAATGTTTCTTAAGCAGTAGTGTTTGGCTATGTAACCAACATATAAATGTTTTTAAGCATCTCTATTGCAAAAAGAATGTTAGGGATATAAAAGCGCCAACAATATTTTCTTATTGCATTAGGCATATCTTCCAATTTGGCTAAAATAAATATCAACTGATTAGCACTCACAAAAATGACATACAACTCGCCCTCACAAAAACTATTATAAAGCAATGCCCTTACTTTGAAGTAGTAGTGTTTACTTTTGTTTATAAAATAATTGAATCTATCTATGATCATTCAACTAGTATTTCATGTAAAAAGTAGTTAGAGTGATTGTGTAAACGTAACCAAATGATACCTACTAGTTGTAACTTTTCATTTCCCATGAAAGAAAATTGATATAGAAATATAATATGAACCGCTGAAAAGACATACTTTTACTGCGGAGAAATCACTTAGAAGCCATGTAGATTAAAAACAATCAAGATAGGCACAAATACTGTAACTATATTTTAATAGATTTTGATTAATATAATTAAAAAAATTTCTTTATATATGCCCTAAGCTCGACTTGTCTTTAAGATATTATCAATTTAAGATATTAAGGGCAGAAGCTTATGGTATATTTAGTTGTCGACAAGTTCCTCTTATATGTAGAGAAAAAACCTTAGTCTAAAGAAGGATATTAAACCTTTCCAAAAGAACAAAAGGAGAACTCGATGCTATGGGACTTTCGACAATATATGATTATTCACAAGGGGTATGCCTTCTCTACATTTTACCTTGAATAGACCCCATCCT
Organism: Syzygium oleosum; assembly: GCF_021117445.2. Lineage (NCBI taxonomy): Eukaryota > Viridiplantae > Streptophyta > Magnoliopsida > Myrtales > Myrtaceae > Syzygium > Syzygium oleosum. Next base: position 529,931 of record NW_026607528.1, read on the forward strand.
CTCCAGTCCTCCGAAATAAAATTCCACGACAAATCGAGCACGAGTAATTTCTTCGGATGAAAGTTGGCTATCTGGACATGCAAGGGACAATCCTCCCACCAAAGCCATCTTAATTGTGGAAGCAAGTTTTGGAAATCCCCAATGAGATTTGCATTCTTTACATGAAGAAACCTCAAGTTGGTCAATTCTTTAAATTGTTCACCTGTGTACCTTTTTCCCGAGCCATTTTTGTCAAGCCGAAGGGCCTCAATCTTGCTAGTGCCCTGCAAATAGGAAACATTGTGGACCATAATTTTCGAGTGACAAGAAGGGACCAACTATATATAAGAAAAGGTGGACTAATTTCAATTTGCTGTGTCATACTAGTATAGTGTAAGCTTCTCACTTTAAAGTTGTGAAATGACAGGTTATGGTTGCATATTATTTATTTAACTTATGTAAATATGTGAAGCTCAAGAGATATTTCCAAACTTTTCCTCTTCTAATTATGACCTTCACAATTTGCAACTTTTGAATTCCTAAAAATTGCATCCTTTCAAAATTACAATAGAATGCCTCTCTTTATGCATACACTACTTCAAATATATCTATCAAAATTTATATCCTTTAAGTGTGAAAAAACACAACCCTAACTCATATCCTGTGTGAAACAACACAACCTTAACTCATATCCTTTATATGTGAAACAACACAACTCTCATAGTCCATATACATCTATCAACCTTGCCATCAAAACATGTATCAAGATTAAAGAATCCACATGTAGAATCCATCAACCCCCCCCCCCCTTTTTTCTGTTGTATCTTGTTTGTAATTCTCAATAACAAAATGAAAACGAGAATGTCATCCCAAAAGGTATGCACGTGTTTTACATTCCTTTCTTGTCTGTTTTCTTCAATCAGTGTTTTTCATTGTACACACGGAAGAAAAGTCAATCATATATCAAATGTTTTATAAACGATTTTTAATTCTCTTTTGATTACTACTACTTACGTTTGATGCTATCTTTTTATTGTCGTGTTGATTTTGTTATAGCGAAATAGCAGCCGTCTAAGTTTTTGATCAATTTGCCCATTAATTAATGAGATCTTGTTTATGGGTAGATTGGACATGAAGATTCATTAAATTGGATACTTTTTTTTTTGGTCGTGCATTAAATTGGATACTTAACGAACTCAAGTTTTTTAAATTTTTCTTTTGTTGTAACCGAATATTTTAGGAACCCAAATTTGATTTTTGTTTTAGGTGATGAATTGCACGTTGAGCACAAAAGGTGAGAGTCATAACACTGATTTGTTTGGTAGTTTGGATTTTTCCTTCAAACTTTTAGTCTTTCGGATGAGACACTATTTATTTTTCCTTCAAAAGCTTCTTGTATATTTATTGCATTTTTGTCAATAACTTCATAGACACCCTGTTTTCAGTTCTAAGCAATGTTCTATTCAGTTGACTACATTTTCATTTGTGCAAAAATATGCTCGCTCAAAAGATAAACTTGTTACGCCATTATATTATGCATCTCAATGTTTATATTTAGTGTGTTTTTAACTAACGATAGTCATGGCATTATAATTATGTCATTATATCCTGTTCTGTTGGTCTGCTTCTTGCCGAGATCAATCAAAGTTAAATGTAGTCTTTATCATGCTGCTTAAAGAACCAAACATGAAACTTCATATCATATTAGAAAATAAGGACATTATTAACTGTTATTATGTGAATACGTGGTTCTAAAACTTACGTGATGTTGAAAAATTTAGAATCAACATTATTACTTATCCAAAATTTGATGATTGAATAAAAAAATATTCATATAATATTGAGATATATGGTTTTGAATTTTTTTTTAGTTTTTATTACTAATTATCATTCTTTTATAACTTCTAAAAAAGTTGTGAACTTAAGGTTTTTATATCACTAAATCAGGAACTTTGATGATTCTCTATTAAAAAATCATATATATATTGTTAAAATATTTAAATTCCAACATTAATAAATATCATGTTAAAATTTTAGTTTTGATAATACTTAAACATTAAAAACTTTCCAATTATGTGATTGTAGATGTACGTTTGTGGGGAATATATAGGGGTCTCAAATTAAATTATAAAAATATTGCTGAAAACATATCATTGCGAATATGTATATTCTTATAACCACAGTATAATGTAACGTTGTGCTACTCATAATTCTCTCATTTCTAGAATTCGAGATCGAAGTAACCCATCAAGTAGTGTAATTTACTTAATTATTGCATGAAAAGAGATTTCTCTTCCTAAAATGACATTTAACAAACACTACGTTACTCATGTTTTGATTAACAGATACCTCTCTCGAAAGTAATATCCTTGGACCAGACACTACTTTTTGCATTTTGAGTGGCGTAGTTTTTAGATACCTTTATTTGTTTTTTTTACAGTACAACATTATTTTTAGTTCCTTTCTTTCGTTGCCCTTAGTGATATCAGTTAATAATATTTACTTCTTTTATGTTCACATTAAACAACACTTCTTTTTGAATAAGTAAGTTTAAATAGACACATTTTTTCGTATTTTTAAGAGTAATTTAGAAGGTGTTTTTTTTTTAAATAGTATGTCATGTCATTTGCAATTCCTTTATTTTCTCCAATTAAACACATCATGTGACCATATTTAATTTTGATAGACTCAACTTCATGCGTATGATAAAATTCCCCTACATAGAAATTCCTTCTTTTGCTAAAGATGAAATACATATCATAAATCCTTGCAGCTATGTCATTACTCATAACTCAACAACTTTCTGGCTATCTAAAACAAACGAGAAAAGCCTCTATTCACATGCCACGCACGTGTAATCCATACTAGTGAAGTTTAGAAATTTTTCCATTTTTGCATCCACCATGAATAACTTTCCCATAATTATTCTTGAAATTGAATGACTTTCCACAATGTATCCCTTTTGACACATTATTCAAGTATATATTTTATTCTTTAGTTACTTCGATTTGTCTTTCCCACTTTTTTATCTTAATTTCTTATTAACACATACTTCTTTATGCAACTCCTTTTTTTTTTTTTTTGTGTGTATGACTTCTTTATAACGTCCGCTTCTTTATATTGCATGGACAGAATGTTTAGATTTTCTATTTTTCAAGTGTTGTAGATCCTAATATTAGTGTAAGTCATGTGCTATGCACAAGATTTAAGAGTTACTTGCATTTTCTACTGTAATGTAATATCCCGTAATTTTCGAGGATTAAATAGAAGGTAAGTATGTGATTAACTAAATCTGATCAGACTACGTTTTGTAGAGGAGCTTTAAAAACAGAGAAAAAACAAAAAAGCACGCATGGATCAGAAAAAGAATGTGAGACGGGGAATTGCATGAGTATGTTGCGGGTGATTTTTGCTTAGTCACCAATTATTTCATCAACCATTTGACATGTGCCCAATTCATTCCTCAAACCAATCAGGGGACTAAAAATGGGAAGAGTTAGAGAGATATGGTCTGAATGGTGGTGCATTCCATTCGTATTTGATGGAGTTCCCAAAAAAGTTAGTCTCGATATGGTAAGTGTCGCAGTTTAGATTATTACTGCAAGTCATTGACCACCTCTCCAGTTCTTTGCAGATTGGTCAAATTTGAGAAGAAGGGAGAAGATCGAGTTCTTGATAGTAGTGTGCGCAGCAGAAGCTACAAGTATTTTGAGTGTTAAATTTATAAGTAAAATATTTAGGGCTCTATCAGTCTTGTTTATTGTAAGATTTTAACATCTTATTTTAAGCTAAAGATCTTACCACATAACATTTGCCATTTAGTTGTACACATATAATAATTCTTAGTTACATATATTTTTTTATAGCAATGGGATTATTACAATATGTTTAGATTATAACAGCATGTATAGTTGCAGTAATGGCTGTTATAGCCTATTAATATATTTACTTGCAATAATAGCTATTACAGAGCCAAGCTGTAATAGCTATTTCCAAAATACTCATACCTTATTACAGCCTGGCTGTAGCTATATTTATGTATAATATTTATGTCATGAAAACGTCAATTATACTTATCTTGACTTTGATCACGTGTAATATGATTAACAAATAAAATATATAATTGTTGTCGATGAAATACTGAATAGATTATCTTGATAATACATAATAATTTATTATGTTAAAAGTTGTTTATAATAAATATTAGTTGCTCCCTATTAGGTACGGTTATCTAAATTCTTCATTACTTTATATCATAGTATTCATAATACAATGATTATCTAAATTACAAGTAATATTAATTAGCTCTTGATTGTGATGAAATAATTATGTTATACTATTGATTATGTAACAAATAATATTTGTTCTTCATGATCCCATGTTATATGATTATATTTGACCATAATCATAAATTAATTATTACATGATAGAGAAAAATTCCTATATTAAATTGTAATATCTTGATGATATTTGTGGTCTATTACACTCATGATTGACTATTAATTGATAATTACTATAATATAATATGTATTTTCATGTAATTACATGTTATGTCCTTAATTTTTAATTACAATCATAAATAAATATTTGATGATTGTATATCTAAAGGTTCATGTGGGTATTAAACTTATGAATCAGGATTGATTATAAAAGAAATGATCATCATATTCCCTCTAATTCTGATTATAGGGGTATTTTGGGAATTCTACCGCTATCCCCCCTTCTTACCTGTGTCATTCACGAATAAAACAGAAACCAAACACTGTAATAACTATTATCATTACTTAAACCAGACAATGTATACCTATTACAATGTCATTGGGTTACAATTTTAAAAGTTATTACATTCAATGGTTTCAAATAATTTCATCAACATGAGTGCTCTCTATCGAACAAAAAAATTTCTATTGCTCGTTCCGAAACCTTTCAGCCTTATTCTTTTACTCTATCCATGCGGGTTGTTGGCATTAGTCGTTGACCGCCTCTCTAGTTTTTGCAGATTCATCAAATTTGATAAGAATAGGGAAGATCAACATCTTTAGACTAAAGTGCACAGTAGAAGCCAAAAGTTTTTTTAGCGTTAGAAATCTAAGTAAAATATTTACGGCTCTATTAATACCATCTATTGTAAAATTTTAACTTTTTTCATCTAATGCAGAGTTTTAATCAACAAATCTTACCACGTAACATATGCCAGTTAGTTGTACACATATGTTAAATTTTATTTACGTATATATTTTATAGCATGGATTTATCATTTATTATGAGCAATGGGGGGCTCTTATTTGACAAATAACAAATATCAAAATCATACTTGTCAAATAATATTATCAAAAAATCATTATCATATTGGACTCATATTTGACAAATAAATAATATCAAGAGATCAATAAGAAAGATATACATCATCTCAAAAAAATTGTTGAACATGCCTTAGAAATGAATGAATAAAGTAAAATTAGCCATCATAGAAGGAAAGAAAAGCATATCTTTAGAGGAATCTAGTACATGACTGCGTATATTTCAACAATAACTATAACAAAATGTCTAATAAGTGATGACTATTATGATTGAAAAGGTGCATGGATACCCATTGTGACTAAATAATATCCTCACAAAAATTACAGAACCAGAATAGCTAATCATCACAAATAAATGGAGGTCTCATTTATCATAGCAAACAACTCATGAGAAGTCAATACTCAGCAAAAGAAAAAATAAAAAACTTCACAAGAAATCAAAAGATGAATCCAAACATCAAACTTGCGCATCAACAGATATGTCGGAAAAGCATGGCCATGTCAAGTTTTCTCTGGTTCCAGCATTGAAGTTACCAGACAAGTGTCCCCATTACAATACTACAATGTATATATATATATATCAACAACCAAGAAATTTCTCCTCAATTATGTCCCAGAATCAAGCCAGAACAACAATTAATCGAAAGAGCTCTTTTAGAGGTAGAAGGAGCAAGTTTTAAGGATTCAGGATTGACAATAATTTATATTTCAAACAAGAAAGCGAAGATGGACTCATTCACGATCTAAGACTGGTAGAGAAAGCTCTTACCTTATTGCTATCAAGCACATCAACGGCTTCCTCATAAATCCAAAATCTGCTACGCTCTTGAGGCTCCTTTAAATTTTCTAGTCGAACAATTTCCCTTCCAAGATCTCTCAGTTGATCATGCATCATGAAATGGCCGTCTTTGTCAATTTTAATTAGGGACATAAGACTCAATGTTGCAATCCCCTTCCCCGGGAAAAAACCACAAGCATCCCACATATAAGTCGGACTTTGTTTAGGTGATCCAATGAAAAAACATGCAATATCCAAAAATATTTGTTTCTCCTCGTAATCTAATGCTTCATAACTTATCCTCAACTTCTCTGCCACTTTCTTATGAGGCACGTTCTTTAATTTCTTTAATGTATCTTTCCACACTTCTTCTCCCTTGTTACGTAACGATGAACCTATAACTTCAAGAGCTAAGGGAAGCCCCCCAGTAGTAGATACAATATCACGAGAGAAAACCTCATAACCGCTCCATGGAGAGTCCTTTCCAAATGCATGTCTACTAAATAAAATCAATGATTGCTCCAAAGGCAACTCGTTGAGTGGATACATATGGCCTGCTCCGGCCTCTTCAAGAATACTCTTGTTTCTAGTTGTTATGATGATTATACTTCCCGCCTTAAACCAACTACTATCTCCAACCAAAGCATTCAAGTGAGCATTATCATCCATATCATCAAGAAAAATGAGGACTTTCTTACTTGTAAATCGAGATTTGATGATAGTGATTCCCTCGTCAACATTGGACACATCATATGGACTTCTTAGTACATCATCAATAAGTTGCTTCTGTATGCATTCAATACCACTACGTAGAGATGTTTCTCGAATATTTGCCACAAAGCTGAGATGTTCAAAACAACTTGAGAGATTGTTGTACAGGACCCTTGCAAGAGTTGTCTTGCCTATGCCACCCATTCCATAAATTCCGATAATCTTCGTATCATTAGATTTAGCATCTATCAAGCTCATAATCTCTTCCACATGATCATCAATGCCAACCAACTCTTTAGGAACAATTAGCTGGAAAGTTCTTTTTAACTCACTAATAACTTCTCTAACAACAATTTTAACCAATGCTCCCTCGTACCTGTCACATAACAATGATATTCAGTATAGGATGGCAATTTTATTTTCTTTTTCAAAATAAAATTATTTATGAGAAATTAAATAATGTTTTGATGGAGAATAATGTACCCATTATGAATTTTCTTTGATTCCCATCCTTTCAAGGAACCCACTTCTTTGAGTGCCTCTTCCCATTCCTTCACAACCATTTTGTCTAAATTCTCTTTATGTGCTTTGATAGCATTTCCCAATTTCCCAGTAAGATGTCGCACCTGTGAGGGTTCCACTTTGTAAAAAATGGGCAACACTATTTGCCTTCTGATTCTCTTGCACTCCAACATCTGTGCCAGCTCGCGAAGGCACCATTTGCTGGAAGCATAGTTCTCCGAGATAATCGGTATCGAGATCTTAGACTGCATAATACTGTAGAGAAGTTCCTGACCAAACTCCTCACCAACACGGAGCTCATCGTTGTCTCTAAACACATTAATTCCTGCATCGACAAGACTAGTATAGAGATGATCGGTAAAGCCTTTACGAGTATCTTTCCCTCTAAAGCTCAAGAACACTTCATAGTCTTTTCCTTTTGGCTTTTTGGTTCTGCCTGCATAATCACCTACTTGTGGAAAGGTTGATGAGGAAGACGCCCCGTATATTGGATTTTCTGAATGAGGGGGTTCTTTTCTTTTCATCTGGGGAGGATTATTTATACTAATACAGAGGCAGTAAAAGATTGATGGAGCACAGCGCCTCAAAAGAAGGCCATATTACAGTCCAAGAGAAGAGATACGGAATCCCAGATCTGGGAATTGCAGATATGTCTCTTAGAATTCGATTCAGAACTCATCAGAATAAAATGGAGCAACCAAAGCAGGAAACAGAGAAGAGAAGAACAAGGAGTCATCGATTACCTGAGGAGTGGTCAAACAACACAATCCACCCACCGCTGTCATCTCTACTGATTCTGAGCCCTCGAACTATGCTGAGTTCTTGCCATCCAAAGCAGGAAACAGAGGAGATATATGGAATCCCCGATCTGTGCGTGCTTGTACAGCGCTCTCCACAAAAGAACTCACACGTACCTTAATCAGAAGAAAATGCAGCAATCAAAGCAGGAAACAGAGAAGAGCAAGGAGTAGTCGACTACCTGAGGATGCTCAAACAACACTACCCAACCACTGCTGGTGATCTCCACCGATTCTCAGCCTATGCAGATTGTAATATTTGTGTATAAAAGTGAAAAAGTTGAATGGTCAAAGGTCGAAAGAAGGTAGAAAGAAGTGGCAGATTTAGTCTTAAAAAAAATAAAGGTGGGGACAGCAACATTTATTGGGGGCGCTCTCCTGAGAAAGATAAAAATAAAGGAAAAGAAAAGGAGATTTGAGCATAAAGGGAGAGAGAGCGAAACCGAGTTTCGCGGGTGGTTTCGCGCGTACACCCACGGACAACGCGTAAGGACACTATTTCGAAATTATGTGAAATTTAAATTGCGAACTCCGATTTTTAAATTTTTAAGCTGAGAAATTTCATGAAAATAATAAATTAAGACATTGTGAAGCCATGAGGTTTGACGAAAATCGCTTTGGAGTAATGGCTTAGTCAAAGTGAAATTCTAAAATTTTGCGCTCAAAATCCGCGTTGCGAATAATTTTGAATATCTACTTCAGACAAGAGTTTTGTGAGCGCGTGAAAGTTAGTTTGTTAGCGAGTATGTAGTTGAGGTAGTGTTTTACTCGATTTTGATATTATTTCTCACTCATTTGATAGGATTGAGAGTTCAACAGTTACGGTAACTTTCGTTGTTTTATTTTTGGCATTTTTAAGTGAGTGGTGCTATCTATTCCATGAATTTCTAAACTCATATTTTGAAAGCGATAGGGATTCGATGTCCTATGAGTTATCCAAGAGAATATTCGTTCTATAAAAATCTAGATTGGGCATTTACTACTTTTAAGTTATTTGTTAATGGTTTGAGAAACGTTTTATGAAAGACGTTTTGAGAAACATTCTATGAAAGACATTTCGAAAGATTATACATATTTATTTGTGAATGTTATTTATGAAATGAATTCCGAAATGATTTAAGAAATATCTTGTGAAATATATTGTTTGATAAACCGAGTTGCGAAAGAATATATGTTTTAGTTTGTAAGATGTATTTTGATTTTGAGATGGATCTAGATTTGGTATTATGGTTTATTGGAGATGATGGTTTAATGCTCAATACGCTGTGAATCTTGGTTAGGAGTTTCTAGGTATGTATATTAGTTTTAAGATATCCTTTTGGGCCGACCCACCGACTGATAATAGGAGGAGACCTAGCCAAGGGGGAATCTTTGTCGTCTTGTCACCTAACGTTGTGTCATGACTATGATTTGATATTAAGCAATAGATTGGTCAATGGAATTGACCATTGACGTGTGATTTGATCGAGATTGATCAATGGACTTAACCATTAATGTTTGAATTGTGATGATGGATTAAATGAGTATTTAAGATTTGTATAAAGCTTTATTGAAATAAAACAATTCATATTTGATTTGATATATTTATATATATATATTATATCTTGAGATTGAAATATGAGTTTTCTGTATTGCTTTATATATATGCACAGTGGTTGTTCAATCTGCTTAAAAGAGATGTATTACTTTTTAAGCTGTAGTTGCTCATACCCATTCGTCTTAAACGTTTTCAATTTCCTCGATTAGCGGCAAGTAGGGCGAGAGCGCTATTAGCGGGGAATTTTCGGTGGTAGGACTTCTGGTATGAGTTAAGTTAGTCGTTAGTTAGAGAGGTGTGCAGATCTTTTTTTTTATGGATTATAGAAACTCTGATGTTGGAACTAACCTGTTCGTTTATCATACACATACATATATAATATATATTGAGATATATATATTGATAGCAGGTTGTTGGTTTCCGTTTGAGGTTGCGTTCTTTGAGCGAAAGGATGACCGTGTCTTCCTCCATTCTTGATGAATTCGGGGTGTGACAAGGAAGGTGTGTGGAACCTATGCAGGTGCTTTGATTTGTAAAGTTCTTGCCGTCCAACGGTACAATTATTGGATGCGATGCATGTCGCACGATATGGACAATTATGGCCTTTTCTATTAATAAAAAAATGAAAAAGGAAAATTAACGACCAATACTCACATGCTCCTGGTGCTAATGTGCATGAGTCAATGACAAAAATATTCGAATCGTCGAATCATAAAGGATTTTGCTAATATATATCTCCTGGACACTTGTTGATAAGGAGTAAAGTAATAGTAATTCCTTTCGATTGTGGTACATACTATGTGTTTCTACAGGAGGAAAGAAAGATGCCGCTTGAGAACTAAATTTGGAGCGACATCTATTCAAACAAAAACGAAAGAACTCTCACACACCTTAATCAGAAAAAAATGGAGAACTCAAAGCAGAAAGCAGAGAAGAGAAGATAAGAGGAGCAAGGAGTCATCGATGCCCTGGGGAGTGCCCGAACTACAAAACCCACCCACTTCTCCACTGCTGTGATGTCCACCCATTCTCAGCCTTTCGACTTTGGTTTACCACTGCGCAACGCTCTACCGTGCTTTCTTGGATAATGCTTAGTTCTTGCTGATCGAACCGCTGCGATGCATGCTGCCGAAAAAGACAATTATTGCACGCTTCTTGACTGACTCTAGCTTTTTCTGTGAATTAAGAAATAGAAAAGAAAACGAGCAACCAACACTCATGTTCCTGGTGCTAATGTACATGAGTCAATTACAAAAACGTTCGGTTGACAAAAACATATTAATCGTCGAATGATATACGATTTTTTTAATAATTATCATCAGGACACTATTAACATTCAAATATGGAAATTTTGCTATACTCAATCCACAATCGAACTTTTTTTTCCAAAAAGATTCCTCTAGAAAAGTAACTCCCAAAATTAATCTCTCCCAAAACAATTTTCTCAAACTAGATTTCTCCATGCCGCATCATGCCTAAGTAAAGATTATCTAGGCATCACCTCCTCACCCATGTCACTTATTATTGCGATCTTAGGTGTACCACCGAAGGGAAAACTAATTGACTACTAAACAAGAAAGGTTCCTCTCACGAGGTAATCGTTCGCGTTTAGCAATGCATGAGATGCAATTTTAATTATAAATTAGGTCTACATAATACTAATTTAACATGACATGTAATATGCAATATTGCAATCTATATGACCTAATTCTGATGACAAATAAGCAAATATGAACTATTCTCATGTGACATGCAATGTAGATTATATGACCTAAACATGCCATCACTAAATGACATATATTGAATGACATGGCATATGATGATGTGACATAAATGATGGCATGATATTGATGACATGGCAATAATGATGACATGGCATATGTCGTAACAATGAAATGGCAATGATGACATAGCAACAATGCAACTAAATCTAGAGATTATATTCAAGCTATTTTTTGTGATCTTCTTCTCAAGTCAAAATATGAAGCTATCTATAATATGAGATTATTTAATTAAATTAAATCCTATTTTACATCGAAACTTTCCTAAAGTACTATATTATTCCTAGACATGCAATTATAAATTAGGAAATAAATAGGAATGCAATCGATCATATTATGCAATGCAATTTTTTTATATTTTCAAATAAGGAAATAAACAACATATAATATAATCGTTCCACGAAATCATATATTCCAATCAACCAAAGTAGGAAACAAAGGCAATCCATAACCCAATCTTATGCTTAAAGATCAAATTACCGATTATACGCGTATCTTAAAACACGAAAATCTTGTAGATTGGATATGCCTAACAATTCCAAACAAATCAAGTTAGAATCAAAATAATCCTATTTAGGAAATCAATATATTTCGGCTCGAGAAATTACCTAGATTGGAATATTTGCTTCCAAAAAAGGGGACCGGCGGCAGAAGGCTTGGCAACCGGCGAGGCTCTGGTGGGGAAACCGATGGTGAGCAAAGGAGCGTAGCCAAGGCAGCAGCAACAAGGAACTCACCGGCACAGTGAACTACTGGACTGTCCAGCGGGGAGGAACAGAACAGCAACAGAGGCTGCTGGGTATCTCCTGGACGCTGCAGTGAAAACTACCGGGAAGCTGAATTTGTCACCAGAAAACCAAGGAGTCCGGAAGTGTCAGATGGCCAAGACCAGCGCAGGAGCTGCTGTAGATAGGGATGGTATAGTGCTAGATCTCGCTGAGGGATTTCCCAGGCTACTGGCGTCGAGCTAGATTCTCACCGAGGACTCTGGTGCACGGCGAAGACGCTGCTCTCGACTGGAGGTGGCTGGACTGCGCAGGCTGTAAGGTGTATGGTCGTGGCTGCTGTTGGAAGCTCGCTGATTTCCGGGCTGCGCTGGTCTCGCTTGGTGATCGCTGTCATTACTGGGAATTCGCTGCTGCGTCGGTGGTGCTCGCGATGGTCAGCGTTGACGATGCGGGGAAGCAACGCGCGGACAGCGATTGGCAAACGTCAGGAGACCGCTATTGCTGTCAGGAATGGGTCTCGGTGGAGCAACAAGGCGCAGTTTTGCTGGATTCTCACAAGTGTAGCGATGAGCAAGGACGAAGAAGAGTATTCTCGTGAGCGGTGGGTGCTGCCCTCTTCGTTCTCTTCAGTGTGTTGCGTATCTCTCTCTCGAATGTCTTGTCTCCTTTTGCGAAAGAACCACACTTTTTCTCCTTTGAAATTATGGCCGTCTCTTCTCTAATTGTGGCCATCTCTCCATTGTGAACCACTGAACCCCCCCTGCCCTTTTTCGTGGATGCCCAAAAGCCTCTTTCATATGGGAAAGAAGTGGTCCCCCTGTGATGAGGTGAACGTGCACCCTTGCTAAGTGTCGAAGAGAATCATCTTTTCTAAAGAAAGAAGACCTCCGCAATTGATTTCCAAAAGAGCTTGTCAATATTCTTGTGGTGCTATTTCCTTTTCCTGTGAATCACTCGTCGGAAGAGGTGACCGAAAATTCTGATTCTTAGACCCACAATCATGTATAAAATATTTGGCTAAAGATATTCTGCGTTCAACCACAAGCATGCGCTCTGTTGTTGAGATACATTTGCTTTAGATCAATATATTGCCCAACATTCCTGACCATGGACATATCTTTCTATTCATTGCTCAATATCTCTTTCCCTCTTGGTCCTTTTTTTGACCTGAAGAATTTTCCTTTGACATATTTCGCAAGCCACTTGTCGACACTCCAATCTCTAATGGCTTGACCAAAATTCATGTTCTGTAGACTTAGTCAGTTTAATTAATCAAGTTCAGAACCTTTCGTTTAAGTTCATCCGCCGCGGTCCAATAAATATGCAAACTATATGGTTTAATTAACTATTAATGCATATACTCCTAATATCTATATGCAATTTAACTAATATTTTTGTTTAGGGTCAAGGTCAATCCCTAATGTTCTATGAAATGAATGCCTAAATGGAACCTAAAAATTTAGGGGGAAAATTATCCAAAAAGTCCTAAACGTATTACACTTTTACCAATTCAATCTTAAACCTTTCAATTCTGCTAATTTAATCCTAAACTTTTTGCATTTGTGTATATTCAGTCTATCCGGCCAATTTTGGCCAAGCGGTGTCGATCGTTCGGCCAATGCTAACGTGGCAATTTTTTATTTTTTCGAATTTTTTTCTTTTTTTTTTCTTTTCTTTCTTTTCTCTTTTCTACCCTTCCCTCGCCGGTCTCTGGTGAAGCTCTTCCCCGTCGGCCACTGGCGAGGGTGAGCCTCGCCTGCCCCTGGCTGGGCAAGGCCCGCCAAGCCAAGGCGAGGTCGACCTTGCCGTCATTCGGCGAGGTGGAACCCAGAATGGCGAGGCCAACCTCACCGTCGCTGGGTGTGGTGGAACCCAATGACGGTGCGGTCGGCCTCGACCTCACCCAGCCAAGGGCGGGTAAGGCTCGCCCTCGCCAATGGCCGGCGAGGTCAACCTCGCTGGCCCGTGCCTCTTGCTGGTCACTGGACTAGCTAGAGGGAAGAAGGGCAGAAAAAAAAAAGAAAGAAAAGAAAAGAAAATCGAAAAAATATTAAAAAAATTGTCACGTCAACATTGGCCGGATGACCGGCGGCCACGTTAGCGCCTGAATTGGCAAAAGGTGAAAATGTTTAAGATTGAATTGGCAAAATCGAAAGGTTTAGGACTTTTTGGACAATTTTTCTAAATTTAGGTGTCAACACTTATGTCTTTCCTTGAATTAATTATTTGAAACATTTTGCATAACATTTATTCTTGCAGTGTTACATTTAGGAATTCTCAGCCAACGGCTTCTCCACAATCGAATAATTACTCGATGATACTTCATACCTTTTTATTTCATTTTTTATTGAACTTTTTATTTCATGTTGACATTCTTTTATTTCTTAGCTTTTTAGTCAAGATAATCACTTATTTAGTTAAGGTTGTTTGCCATTAGTTATTGGATATTATGAACCAATTGTATCAAAATATCACAACTTTCACCAATTATATTGTTATATAGTATTGTATCATAACCAATTGCTTTTTTTTGTTACCTAAGTAGAATCGGTTTTATTAAAAGGCTTAATGTACTACCGCAAATTACAAATGGAAAAAAAAAATGAAGCATTACAATATGGTGGACATTGTAGTTCACGAGAATGATACGTTAAAGGTTACGTGTTTCGTTACGGAAGAAATAATCAAGCACATGCATATAATAAATGTTAAATAATAAAGCTAAAACAATATAAATTGGTATAAGTGTATCATCAATCTTAGAAATTATTTAGAAGTGCAATCGAGTTTTAAAACTTTCGGATAATACAATCAAGTCCAAAAACTTGTCAAATAGATGCAATTAAGAACCCATCTAATTTAACTAACGGAAAATGCCAATGTTGCATTTTCTGGGAAAATTACCAAAATAGTTTTAAACCCTTTTTTTTGCGCCAATTTAGTCCTAAATCTTTTGTATCTGTGCCAATTCTGTCCATCTAGCCAATTTTGGCCGGTTGGCATTGACGTGAATGTCGGCCGGCGTCGGTTGTCCGGTCGACGCTGACGTGGACATCGGCCGGAGTCGACTGTCCGGTCGACGCTGACGTGGTAATTTTTTGATATTTTTTCGATTTTTATTTTATTTTTTTCTTTTCTTTTTTTTTTTTCCTTTCCTTCTTCCCATGGCCGGTCGCCGGACAGCTAGAGGCTAGGCCCAGTGAGGTCAACCTCGCCGGCCACTGGTGAAGCTCGCCCTCACCGACTTTGGCGAGAGCGAGTGATGAAGAA
Organism: Syzygium oleosum; assembly: GCF_021117445.2. Taxonomy (NCBI): domain Eukaryota; kingdom Viridiplantae; phylum Streptophyta; class Magnoliopsida; order Myrtales; family Myrtaceae; genus Syzygium; species Syzygium oleosum. The sequence continues at coordinate 545,334 of NW_026607528.1, forward strand.
GCGCGAAAGAAATTAGGCTAAACAGAAGAATCGAAACGATAATGAGGAACAAATTATTCTCTCAATCGATTAACTATAAAAAATATCCAAAGTCCCCCTCCAACAAAACCCTAAAACCAGCTTATATATCCCCAAACCTAACCCTACTAGGATTAATAAACATCAAAATGAAAAATTACGAAACTGCCCTTTACTAGATTAACCCATAAAAAATACTAAAATAATAGAAAAACCCATCTAAACGACCCCGAATCGCGAAAATCCATTGTTAGTCATAGCCAACGGCAGTGCGTATTGATCAGCACGCCGTTTCGCTTCAGCCGACCAAATTTGAGCTCAATCCGAGATCATTGACTTCGAGCCCGTCAGTTCGTCTAGTCGCATAACGGGTCCGTCAGTTCCCTAGGTGCATCATCCTCCCCTGCTAGAGAAAGATTCGTCCTCGAATCTGCTTCGTCTTCATTGTCGTCAATCTCTTCAGGATCTTCTTCCTCTTCAGCATAGTAAGGTGACAAATCTGTTACATTAAAAGTTCCGGATACATTATACTTACCCGGCAAATCGATCTTGTAAGCATTGTCACTAATTCGCTCCAAAACTCTGAAGGGTCCATCAGCTCTAGGTTGAAGCTTGCCAAACCTACTTGCTGGAAATCGTTCTTTCCTAAGGTGAATCCAAACTAGATCACCTTCCTTGAAAACGACTCTTTTCCTGTGTATATCCACGCGCTGCTTATACTTCATGTTCTGCCTGTTGATCTAATTATGGACCTAGAAATGCAGCTCTTTGATATGCTTTGCATGTTCTTCAACTTCCAAACTAAATTGCTTGAGAACTGGTATCGGTGTGAGATCCAATGGAGTAATTGGATTACGCCCATAAACCATCTCAAAAGGAGTCTTGCCTGTAGTTCGGTTCTCAGATTTGTTATATGCAAATTCTGCCTAAGGCAATGCCAAGTCCCACTGTCGCGGATTATCTCCAATCAAACTCCGTAGCAAGTTCCCTAAGCTTCGATTGACAACTTCTATCTGACCATCAGTCTGAGGATGATGAGAGGAACTAAACTTCAAACTTGTGCCCACGTATCTCCAAAGAGTGCGCCAGAAGTGACTCACAAACTTTACATCACGATCTGAGGTTATGGACTTAGGAATTCCATGTAGCTTAACAATCTCCTGCAGAAACAATCGAGCAACCTGTGAAGCATCATAGGACTTGCTACACGGGACAAAGTGGGCCATCTTCGAGAACCTATCGACAACCACCATTATTGAATCCTTACTCCACTGCGTTCTTGGCAAACCCAAGACAAAGTCAAGACTGACATCCTCCCACGGTGCAACTGGAATAGGTAGAGGCATATATAGTCCAGCATTAGTACTCTTGGTCTTTGCCACATGACATACGCTGCACCTCTCTATAAAACGCGTCACGTCACGCTCCATCCGAGGCCAATAAAAATGTTCACTTAACAAGGCCTTCGTCTTATCTACGCCAAAGTGCCTAGTTAAACCGCCTGCATGTCCCTCAATAATAATAGATTCCCTCAAAGAATATTGAGGAACGCACAATCTGTTACCTTTAAATAGGTAACCTTCCACGATCTGAAATTGCTGAAAAGGTTCCGTTTTGCTCTTCCTCCAGATATCCCCAAAATGAGGATCATCAACATATAAATCTTTAAAAGTATCAAAGCCTAGAACTTGTACCTGCATTGTAGAGAGCAAAGAGTATTTTCTGCTCAATGCATCTGCCACACTATTTAGCACTCCCGCTTTATGCTTGATGGAAAAACTGAAAACCTGAATGAACTCCACCCACTTCGCATGCCTTGCGTTCAATTTGTGCTGCCCATTGATGTATTTCAAGGCTTCATGATCAGAAAATAAGATAAACTCTTTCGAAATAAGATAGTGCCTCCAATGCTCCAAACTCCTCACAATAGCATAAAATTCTTTATCATAAGTTGAATACTTCATTTTCGCCTCATTCAACTTCTCACTAAAGAATGCTACAGGTTTACATTTTTGACTCAAGACACCCCCAATACCAACACCTGAAGCATCACAGTGCACCTAAAAAATCTCATTAAAGTCAGGAAGCACGAGAACAGGTGCTTCAGTCACCTTCTTCTTTAATAATTGAAAGGCAGCTTCTGCCTCCTTAGTCCACACAAATTTACTTCCTTTCAGATAATCTGTCATAGGTGCAATAATAGTATTGAAATCCCGAACAAATCTCCGATAAAAAGACGCAAGCCCATGAAAGCTACGTACCTCATGAATATTTTTCGGAATCTCCCAATTTGTAATAGCCTCAATCTTAGCTAGGTCCATCTGAATGCCCTCTTTGGTTACTATATATCCCAAAAAGGTCACACGATCAGTCAGGAAGTCACACTTCTTGGTATTAGCATATATTTTCTGCTCCCTCAATGTCTCGAACACCCTTCTCAAATGCTGCAAGTGTTGATCAGTCGATGCACTATAAACCAAAATATAATCGAAATATACGACGACAAACTGGCCAATAAAAGGATGAAACACCTGATTCATCAGTCTCATAAAGGTGCTCGGCGCGTTAGATAACTCGAAAGGCATCACCATCCACTCATACAGACCATCTCAAGTTTTAAAAGCGGTCTTCCACTCATCTTCAGGACGCACCCTAATCTGATGATATCCACTCCTCAAGTCCATCTTCGAAAAGATAGTCGCTCCATACAGCTGATCAATTAAATCATCAAATCTCGGGATAGGAAAGTGATATCTGATCGTGATCTTGTTGACAGCTCTGCTATCCACGCACATTCTCCACGACCCGTCTTTCTTAGGAACCAACAAAGCTGGCACTGCACAAGGGCTCATACTCTCTCGAATTGCACCCTTTTCTAATAGTTCCTGCACTTGCCTCTGCATCTCCTCATGCTCCTTAGGATTCATTCTGTAAGCTGCCTTATTAGAAATAGCAGCACTTGGAACGAGATCTATACAATGCTGAATGTCCCTCATGGGTGGCAATCCAGGTGGCAATTTCTCTGGTACGACATCAGCAAACTCTTCAAGTATAGGCAGAACTTGAGTTGAAATTTCTGGACTATCAAGATTTTGCTCCATGACTGCAACAGCAAAAAGCTCTCGGGCATTCACCGCCTCCTCCTAGAACTCTGATTTGGAAAGCAGATTACTTTTCCCTTTTTTTCTCAAATCTGAAGGACCCACCCAGAGTAATGGTCCGACCATCCTTCTTGAAGGTGTACGTATTGTTGAATCTGTCATGTTGTGTTTTCCTGTCAAACTGCCAAGGTCTTCCTAATAGAATATGACAAGCATCCACTGGAACTACGTCACCTCACACTTCATCAGTATATTTCTTCCCAATCGAGAACTGCACTAAACACCTCTTGCTCACTTTTACCTCATTCCCCTTCCTAAGCCATGACAGCTTATATGGTTGAGGATGTTCGACAGTTTTCAAACCCAACTTTTCTACCATAGTGGTAGATATCACATTCTCGCAACTTCCCCCGTCAATTATCATACTACACACTTTTCACCCCATTAGTGCACTTAGAATGAAAGATATTATGCATGAGCCACGATTCATTATTTACCTCAGCAATATTTAAAACCCGACGCATAACTAAAGACTCACCAGAATCGGCATAGACAATGTCCTCTTGATCTGGATCCGCATCTTCTTGCTCTCCATCAGATTCATCATAAGTTGGGTCTTCATCAAAAGTTGGATTATCTACAAGTGTCACAAACTGTCGGTTCGGACAATCAGCAGCAAAATGCCCGAGTCCTTGACACTTGAAACATCGCTTGCCTGCAGCTCCTTTTGTTGCTGATTTTGAACAAGCGCCCTTAACTGCCGCCGGGGCTGAAGAACTCCCTGCTTTCCCTCGGGACTCTTTATCTGACCACTTGGAACTGCTGCCTGACCACTTAGAACCGCTGCTTGACCACTTGGACTTACTGCTCTTTCTTTTAAACTGCCCATCCACCTTTAGGGCTAGTTTGCACACATCCTCATATGTCCAATACTGCTGTAATTGGACAACATCAGAGATCTCATATCGCAGCCCTGCCAGATATCGAGCAATTGTTTGCTCGTCTTCCTCCGCCACATCACAACGCATCCGCAAGCGATCAAATTCCTCTGTAAATTCCTTAACTGTTTTATCACCTTGCTTGACGTTATGATACTCGATAAACACCTCCTGCCTATAATGGGTAGGCAAAAAAAAAATTTGCAACAATTTTTTTATCTTCTCCCAGCGATCTACCTTCGGCTTCCCCTCTCTAGCGCGTTGCTTTTTCACGTATTCCCACCAAATCGAAGCATGTTTTCACAGCCTAATAGCCACCAACTTCACTTCTTGCCCCTCAGTTAGGTCTTTAAGATCAAAAATCCATTCTACCGTATGTAACCAATAAATAAACTCATCAGGATGAGTCTTACCATTAAACTCGGGAATCTCGATCTTCATCCCGAAATTTTGAAAAGAGCGCTGATTTCCAGGTCGTACTCCTCAATTCTGCCCCTGGTTCATAACCCCGAAAGGGTTTATGTCCTCCTCTTCATCATCGAATGGATCCTTAGATTATGCTTCTTCTTCGGATTGCGCATCAAGCCCTGCCTCCACAAGACGTTGCTCTAAATCCTGGATTCACCTTCTCTGTTCCTGAATTTCTATTTCTCGCAGGTCTCTCAGACGCGACTGTTCATCTGCATCAAGAACGACTCCACGCCCTCGGCCTCCACGAGCACGCTGTCTTCGACCACCTCGATTATGTTCAGCCATTGATTCAGGTAACCTATGCTCTGATACCAATTGATGCCGAAGCGCGAAAGAAATTAGGCTAAACAGAAGAATCGAAACGATAATGAGGAACAAACTGTTCTCTCAATCGATTAACTATAAAAAATATCCAAAGTCCCCCTCCAACGAAACCCTAAAACAAGCTTATATATCCCCAAACCTAACCCTACTAGGATTAATAAACATCAAAACGCAAAATTATGAAACTGCCATTTACTAAATTAACCCATAAAAAATACTAAAATAATAGAAAAACCCATCTAAACGATCCCGAATCGCGAAAATCTATCATTAATCACAGCCAACGGCAGTGTGTATTGATCAGCACGTCGTTTCACTTCAGCCGACCAAATTTGAGCTCAATCCGAGATCGTTGACTTCGAGCCCGTCGGTTCGTCTAGTCGCATAACGGGTCCGCCGGTCCCCTAGGTGCATCAGCAAGGCTTGCCCAGATCTTGCAAGGTCAGGCTTCGCCATGGCTGTGGGCAAGGTCAAGCCTCGCCATGGCTGTGGGCGAGCTTGAGCTTGCCCAGCCACGGTGAGGCGAGGGCTAGCCTCGCCATGGCTGTGGACAAGATCGAGCTCGCCCTCGCCAGTGGCCGGCGAGGGTGACCTCGTTGGCCCTAGCCTTTAGTGGACGGCCATGGAAAGAAGGAAATGACAATAAAAAATAAAAAATATTTAAAATTGCCACATTAGCGTCGGCCATTGTCCACGTCATGGTCGGCTGACTGGCCGGCCGGCATCCACGTTAGCGTCGGCCGGCCAAAATTGGCCGTATGGACTGAATTGGTACAAATGCAAAATGTTTAGGACTAAATTGACATAAAAAAATGTTTAAGACTGAATTGACACAATTGCAATAGATCTATGACTGTTTTTGTAATTTTCCCTGCATTTTCTTTTTTTTAGGAGAGAGGTGTTGACGTGGCATCTACAACTCCAACAACTTCTTCCTCCGTTGGCTATCAACCAAATGCATCCACCATCAACCAAATCCATCGACTGCTATCTTCGCCTGACTCTGTGACTGCTCCCCCAACCACTGCACCCCCAACTCCAATCTGCCCATCCCTGCATCCTCCTTGTCATCGTCCTCAAGGTCGACCTCCACGAAACAATGTATGGAAGCTCGAGCGACCATGACCAAGCTCGACGAACTTGGAGTGGCCCTGGCCGCGAGCTTGAATAAACTTGGAAGCTGGTGCCGCTAGATTGAGCTCAACAAAACTCGAGCGGCCACAGCTGCCAGTTGAAGACAGTTATATTTCAACCTACCCCAGCTCCGATCCACCTATGACTGCTTCCTCCTTGTCACCGTCCTCAATGTCGTCCTCCTTGAACGATGTTCAGAAGCTCGAGCGTCATGACCGAGTTCGACGAAGCTTGAGTGGCCATACCTGCGAGCTTTGAAGAAGCCTAGAAGCTAGAGCGGCCATGATCTAGCTCCATGTAACTCGAGCAGCCATGGCCATGGATTCGAAAAAGCTCAAGCGACCATGGTTGCTAGTGTGAAGAGCTATGCTTCGACCTTCTAATCCGCCCATTGTCGATGCCTCCTTGTCGCCATCCTCAAGGTTGACCTCCACCAAACGATGTTTGGGAGCTCAAGTGACCATGGCCAAGCTCAATGAAGCTCAAGTGGTCATGGCCACGAGCTAGAAGAAGCCTAGAAGCTGGAGTAGCCACAGCCAACTTTGTAACAACCCGAATTTCGACGTAATTCCGGGATCAATAAAATTGACAATATTTCGCATTTCATTTTAGTAAGTCTCGCCCAGAGCTGATCACTCTCGGGATACTAACCAATGGGGTATGGCTAACTAGGAAACGGTACGTGGACCAGGGACTCGACAGTGAACGGGACACCGATCTCGAGATACGATGAGTGAATATTTTGGGCCAAAGGTGATGGATTTGGTTTGGCCAAGGCCAGCGATGTACAATCGGATCGCAGGTGATTCTGCAAGACCGAAAGTGCACGTGGCCAACCAGTCCTGAACCTGAACCGAACGATCGTGATCTTTGGAACTAATGATAATTTCTCATTCTCTCAATGATCGGGACCGTCGTAATTCGAATAACCCTAGGTCGATACGCGTATGTCCTAAAATGCTACCCGTTAGTGAGAGACCCCGAAATTGGAAATTGAGCGAGTTTTGATCACGAAATTGGGCCTGGATTTCGATGTTGATTTTCGAAGGCTTAAGAGACTATTTTTGGGAATCTGACGTCATATTACGCTGGCCACACACGTTTGGAGTTAGTACGAGCAAAAAGTGGAATTTCGGTCCGGGGGTGAAAAATTACGGTTTTGCCCCTGTGGGCACCGAGGCTGGATTCGGAGGCCGTTTGAGGTTATTTTTCGCGGCCAAGATCATTTTGCGGTGGCCACGCACATTTAGAGTGGTTTTGGCCAAAAATTGGAATTTCGACAAAAATTGGAAAAATAATATTATTTTATTCCTGAAACTTCGTAGTCGATTTTCGAGGGCTTAGAAAGTGAATTTCGCGAATCCGACGCCATATTATGTTGGCCACGCACATATGGAACACATATGTGCGAAAATTGGAATTTCGCCCCGGGACCGGAAAAATGACGGTTTTGCCCCTGGGCCGTTTTCGGGTCCGAATTTTTGGGAAATTTTTGGGATAAGTAACTGTGGTTATCAGCTGCATTATTGGCACCAAAGACCCAATTGCCCCTCAATTATTTAAGCCTATCTCTTTAGAACCGTTAGATTAGGGGCGTTTTGGTCATTTTTCACGGATCGGCGACACGTGGCACTTTGGGCTGCTTTATTTGACCAAGTTGGACTGTTTTCTCTCTCCTCAGCCCTCCCTCATGGCAGAACCAGCCCCCACCAGCAGCTTCTCTTCCTTTTTCCTCTCTTTTTCTCCATTTTCTCTCTTGGTTTTGGCTTCGCCGGAGTTTGCCGCCGGCCACCGGAGTGCCGCCGCCGACCGCCGTGCCCCGCCGTCGACCACATAGTCCCCCAGCTTCAGCCTCGCCGCTGTCCAGCCCTTTTCTCTCTCCCTTTCTCTCTCTTTCTCCCTCTTTTTCTCTTTCCCGTCCGGCAAAAAGGGTCGCCGGAGCTTCGCCGGAGCTCTGATCGTCGTTCCGTCGCCACCCAGCCGTCCAGCCCGCCCGTACGTCGCCATCCAGCCCTGTCCGTACGGACTGTTCATCGCGTCCCCGTACGGATCACTGTTCACGCTGGACCGTACGGCCGCCGTGCCGTCACCGCCACTTCGCCGGCCACCGTTTTTCCGCTCGTTCGTACAAGCCCCGTACGCTGCGAACAGTAATCCGTGAACAGTACCGCCGTGAACAGTGCCGAGTGAACAGTACCGCGTGAACAGTACCGCCGGGAATTCCGCCGCCGGTTTCACAGTTCATCAGTGATCGACCGTCGTTCCCCGTCGCCGTGGTGCAGAAATTAAGTGAGTAAAATTCCTAAACCCGGATTAGGACTGTTAGTGCGTTTTTCTGGACTGGTTTAGGTATTATCGGTACAATTTAGACTGGCTTAGATGGTATCAGTGTGTATTTCAGACTGGGTTGAGGACGGATTGGTAGAAATTATCATTGGGAAATTTAGTGGATTAATGAGAATTAATTGGGGAGATTAATTGGATTAAATGACCAATTTAGGAGCCCGTTGGAAAATTACCGGGTATGTCCGGGTTGACTGATTGCACGTCAATTGTGCTTAATTGTGATTGATTTCGTACTGCTATGTCGTATGTGGTGTGGCTGATTTTATGGAGTGCGATTGGGCATTGTTTGGTTTACAATGATTTACTGATTTGTGAATCGCACGTTAGGCCACACGGTATTAATTGGGCCAATTAAGCACGTGTTGTGACATTGGGTGTCTGAATTATATTGGTGCTCGTGGTGCATTGCATTGCATAACATGGACACGCATTGCGTATGCCAAGAGTGAGGCATGTGATGAAATTGCGCGAGAATGCGTGTCTGCCATGAGCATGTGATCACCTAAAATACCACAGGCGTTATACGCGGGTTCGAATAATAATGAGTTGTGTGATCACCTAAGGACCTTTGGGTCATGACCTTCGGGTCGATACCGTCCTCATGCACTTTGAAGCGGGACGATGCCTGGTACGTCCGGAAGGCGACCATCCTCATGCACTTTGAAGCAGGCTCGGTTCGCAAGGAGAATGCATGTTGCGCCTCATGCACTTTGAAGCAGGCTAGAGACACTGGGCCAGATTGGTTGTTGCGCCTCATGCACTTTGAAGCAGGCTAGACGCACCGGGCCGTGAATGTTGTTGACTCGAGTCGTAATAAATAATAAATTGGGCGATTGCCAGTGTGCCAGTGTGGGCCAGTGGGCCGGGAAATACACGTGACATGTCGACGACATTTGCATGCATGAACATGCATGGACTGGCATGCGAGTGTGTGAGCCTCGGTGCATGAGCATGTGATTGGCGTACGTGTGATAATATGTGCCACATACGTGCCGTGATTATTATATATTGAACTGCCTAACCTACAGGGTCGGAGGATTATTTGATTGTTGTTGCACTATGGTTTCACATATTTATTTTCCGGTCAGGAGATTGCATGCTAGCCTAGCCTAGGTTTAGGGGTTGAACTCACTGAGATTCGTCTCACGGTTGTGTAAACCGAAACTTTTCAGACCCCCAGCCGTAGGATGCCGAGGAGAGCGCCTCCTTTTGGTATACCGCAGTTCATCCAGCGGTCATCTAGTGTGCACCCTTGTGGGGACGGACCTGTAGCCATGGTCGAGGAAGCTGAGGAGCCGAAGTGTTTTTCATTGACCCCTTTTGACTGAGTGGCTGCTGACTGTGTGTTTCCTCTACTGTTGTCTAAATGAATTGTGTAAAAAGTTTTCTTTAGTACTACTAGTATACATACTTTCAGAGGTGTTGTTTGCTGGTTGTGCTACCTTGGCCTCATGTATTTTATTGTCAGGGTGTATATATATATTTATATACGTACTTCCACTTGTGCTTGATCTCTGTTTGGGTTTGGGTCGGCGACGCTTCCTGGGAGCGTTGCACCTTAATCGACCGTGACGGGATGTTGTGCTTCGTGGGGTACGGGGTGTGACAAACTTCGACGAAGCTCTAGCGGCCATGGTTGCAAGTGAGATGACGGCTATGCTTCGACCTCCACAACCTCGGGTCTGGGGTCATGATTGGTGCGAGACTGGAGGACTCATTGATGGTGGTAAAGCCATCGTGATTGGTGCGAGGTCGGATCTATGGCCGCTGGTGGGGTTGAGACCGATTAATGGTAGTGGTGGCGCCATTGCAGAATCGATGGCGGCTGGGTGGCGAGGCCTCCAGGTGGTGGTATTAGATTTTTAGCTTTTTTATTTTTTTAATTCTTCTCCTTTTCTTAAAATTTTTCTATCCCTTTTTCTTTTCTCTTTTTAAATTTTCAATTTTTTCTTGATGTGGCGCTTGGTAGACGTCACGTTGGCGCCATCTACCTTAAGAAAGTAATTTTTAAAAAAAAAAAGCAAAGTCAACATTTTTTGTTAGTTTCGACAAAAAAAAATTTTTTTGGAAGGTTTTAAACTTGATTGTACTATTTGAAACTTTATGACTCAATTGTACTTTCTTAACAATTTTAGAATTTCTGGTGTACTTATCCCAAATGAACTTTAGAGAAGTATATGAAACGCAACTTTTTCACATTGTAATGTGTACTTCTTTCCCTAGTGGTGCTTTTAATAATTAATGGGCATGCTTGATGGATAAATCCTCCTAGAGAAAAATTGAAATCCAGGATGTAATCGGGGCAAAAAAAAGTTTGTCAATCACTATTCGTAATTAACACCAATATATCTTTGGGGGTCTTGGCAATGGGTTGTTGGGCAATTTCTTTCAAGGTAGCCCACTAATTACGGTCGTGCCATTGGATTGTGAGAAAACACCATTATATCTTTGGATAAGCTTTATTTTAGGCTCCGTTCGTTTCGCAAAAAATGTGACGTTTTCAAAAAATATTTTTCAGAAAAAAATAATATTTTTTGATGTTTGGCTGAAACCTGAAAATGAACTATAAAATATTTTCCGCTGTTTGATATTTGATTTGATTTTCTGGGGAAAATTACCAAACAAATTCAATTTTTAAATTTTTTTCTTTTTTTCCTTTTTCTTTTTTTTCCTTTTGCTTCTTCCTTGACTGGTTGCCGGCCATAGGTGAGCTCTAGCCTCGCCGTAGGCCGACGAGGCTCGAGCTTGCCACCTCGCCGGCCTATGGCAAGGCTCCGCCTCGTCGGATCCAACGAGATGGGCAAGGCTCGACAGGCTCTAGTGACCTTGAGTGAGGCTAGACTCGTTGTGGTCGGTCGCTGGCCGCCACTATGGTTGGTTAAGGAAGAAGAAAAAGGAAAAAGAAAGAAAAGCAAAAAAATTAATTTAAACTCGATTTTTAAAAAAAGAAAAAAAAAGAAAAAATAATAATAAAAGGAAAATATGTTTGGTGAAAGAAAGTGATGTGAAAGAAGATATGGAAAATGTTTTCTGCTTTCTGAAAAGCAAAAAATATTTTCCCCAATTTCGAAGGTGTTTTTTCCATTGGCGGAAAATATTTGCCATAACTAGTTTATTTTCCATGAACCGAACGCCGGAAAAGCCGAAAAAAGTTTTCCTGAAAATTATTTTTCGTGAATCGAATGGAGCCTTAGATAAATTTACGTGTATATTAAGTAGATTAAATGTAACTTTTCTTTGTTGATAGTTTGATTGATTTCTTTGTTTACTTTTATTTCAAATTAAATGGAATTTTTATTTAACTTCTATATGCTACGCCAGTTTAATTTTCTCAGAGATTCTTTCATTCGTTTCCTTTTTTTTTTTTTGAAGTGGGAATATTGCTACGTAAAACATAGACAAGTTCCACATAAAATAGGACATTTTTAATTGCATTCATAAAGTGAATTGATGTTTTAAGATAAATCTTTCTGAATGAAAATAATGTTATACTTATGAGATAACAATTTAATTTGGTTGATAAAATGTAGTATTAGCTATTTATTTTTAATTCTAGTCTTTTTTTTGTCGAATTATAAATTCTAGTCTAACTTGTGATAAAATGGATGTATTTAAATTTACTTGCAATGAACATTTTGTTTTTAGCGGTTTACAAATTTAGAATAAATAATTCCATACTTGTAAATTGTATTTCAAAATATCCTCATCCATATTATGAATTCAAAATTAATAACATATTAAATTTGTGGAGTAACAGATCAATAATATAAAACTTGGTTGGATGTGTGCAACTCTTCTTCAGATTTAATATTTGTTATAAATATATTGAAAAGAAAGGTTGTGCAACATGTTAAAAATTAATACGAGGAGAGATGTAGAAGTGATTGGGATGAAGGCATGATGACAAGCAATCTGAAAGCATGATGTGGCATAGAGAAGTCTAGTTTGGGAAATAGTTTCAAAAGAGATCTATTGTAATAATTAGTTTTGTAGAAAGATCCATCTTGAATAAAAAAATTCGTCACAGTCTCTCCGTATTATGTCTAATTAGTTACTAAAACTAGAAAGACTCTCTTATCAATATGGTTAACAAGTGCTTTTTGAGTACTCGTTAATAAGATTAGATTATGTGAATTTCGTATGGACCCAACATCTTTCATTAGTCTCAATTAACAAGATTTTAGTTTTGTTTTGACAAAAATTAATAGGGAAAATAATTCAAAAAGTCATAAACATATGATACGGCGGTTCAGTTGTGCGAATTTAATTCTAAACCTATTGTACGATAGCCAATTCAATCATAAACCTTTCAATAGTATCAATTTAGTCAAAAACTTTTTTACTATTTAATAATTTAGTCATAACTTTTTTGACAATTTGTCAATTTAGTTCTTCCGACCAATGTTAGCCGGAAAGCGCTGACATGGTGGTTTAATCAGCGCTGGCCGTCCTACATGGACACCCAAGGCATACAAGGGGCAACCTCTATTGAGCCTCGCCCAAAGCTAGCAAGGCTGACGAGGTCAACCCTAGCCAAATCCCGGCAAGGTGACCTTGACAGCCTCGGTGACCTCGCCCCTGTGACTGTGAACCTCGCTAGGCAGACGAGGTCGGCAAGGTCGACCCTCACTAGATCCGGTGAGAGCGAGCCTTGCTGACCCTCACCTGTGGCTGATTGCCAACCATCGCAAAGGCTTAGCAACCGGCGGAGGAAGAAGGAAAAAAAAAAGAAAGAAAAGAAAAGAAAGGAAAAAAATTATAAAAATTTTCACGTCAGCGCCGGCCTTGCCACGTAGGTTAGAGTCCATATCAGCGATTTCCGGCCACATTAGTAAATTGTTAAAAAGTTTAGAACTAAATTGGTTAAATTGAAAGGTTTACAATTGAATTGGCACAAATACAATAGGTTTAGAACTTTTTTTGTAATTTTTCCATAAATTTATATATGATAATTATCAATTCATGGATGAGCTAATTCGCAATCTAATACATTCTTAGGGCAATGTAACAAACGCAAGTCATGTTGATTTCCATGTATTCCCCATTTTGTTGTCGATATAAAAATGTGAGCGTTTTCCACATCGTGAGGGCCAATCATAGGGCATCCATTTTGTCTATTCCGATATTTGCAGCCTAAACAAGAATAAGATGGAAATAGTCCATTACTCCCATAACATGTGTGATTGCATAGGGCAACATCTGTGATTGGGATATTGCACAAATAGCATACATCATATCATAATCAGTTGATAGCATATCGACATCACATGGACCTCTTGATGACCAATTTCTGATTATATAAACTTGAATGTGTTCGGATAAAAGCAAGGATATGATACAATATCAAGGAAACTGCAAAGGTGAAAAGGAGTAATTAATGGAATGACAAACTAGTGCTTACTCAAAACAGTCCGTCGTTACATTGGACTGACCAGTGGCAAACTCGAAATCGATGGACCACAATCTCAACTGGACCCATGGATGGTTGCGGCTATTCACGCACCGAGTTAACCAAGCTTCTGTCCCAAATTAGGCATGACCTAAAGTTTCAGGCTAGAGTTCTTCGAGCCTGAATCAACTTAAGATGGACTTAAAATCAAAATTAGTTATATCTGGCGAGAGCAAGTTTAAGCCCAGCCCAATGTCAAAGTCTTCACACAACACCCCCCCCCCCCCCTCCCTTTTTGTTTCAAAAACCTAATTATTAATTTAGTTTCAAGACCCAAGCATGCAATCACCATATAATTAACACAATATTACTTTAAAATTTATAAAATATTGTTCATAAGAAGTCTATGCCTTCTAACTTTAACGCCTCTATGACTTTCATAAATTTTGTTCAAAGCCACACATCAGTGTGGGCTTTCCATGTCTTTTAGGCCCCAACCCAATTGGGCTCAAGCCCCTCATGAAAAAAATTGAGAACGGTCAGAGAGAGAGAGGGAGAGAGAGAGGTTGCTATTCATTCAAAATAATTGGAAAAAAAATTATTTAATTGCATCAGAATAGTAATGTGTATTATGCGTGGATATTTGACTTTATATTTCAAATCCCAAACTCCATCACCGACTACGCGGAAAATAAAATAATCAGTCAACACGAATTAATGCATATGCCTCACTGCCTGTCCAGCATAATGCAGCCTGCCCGTTACCCTTTTGAACCCGGGAATCACTCACAAGTCACGACTTTGACGAACCAAGGATCACAGAGTCGTTTCTTGGGGGGCGACCTGGGCTTCAAATCGCAACACGAAGCCAAGCCAAAGCTGGCCAACGCCAAAATCACAGCCTGCGCGCTCGCAGTCATGGTCGCGTTTTTTTTGGACGCCGAGGTGACGAATTACACGGTGGGCGGTTCTGGGGGATGGAAGATCCCTTCTAGCACCGGCACATATTCTGACTGGGCAAGCCAACACGCGTTCGAGGTCGGCGACGTTCTGGGTGAGTTAGAAATCGGTTCTCACCCGACATGAATTTTCAAATTCACGTACATTTATGAGTGCAAAGTAGGTATAATATCTAGATATATCTTGAAGAAGACCCAGAATTATGGTGATTTGGTTTTGTGCACCTTTTGAGCTTGTTTTGTAAGTAGATCTCTCATCAGAAAGTCATACAAGGTTTGAGCACAGATCTAGTCAACATGAACATATGAAGATACCGAGGGACATTTTGTCTTCTTTTGGTTGATAACATGTAGGAAATAATGATAAGATGTCTTGTGTTTTATCTTCACGCGATCAAGAAACGGAAGGTTTGAATGCAATTAGACTGATCCATCTCTGCCCTTGATCTGGGGTACTTGCTTTGACCATGATCAATAAGCTTCGCTCTTTGATGCTCATGATCCTTCAAATTTTCCTTTTTGGCGCAGTGTTCGATTTCGACTCGAGCACGAACGACGTCGCGGATGTAACGAAGGAGGACAACGACACCTGCAACGCCGACTCTCCATTCACTGTCCTATCCACTTCTCCGGAAGACAATTGAAGTTCCGTGCATTTGATGAATGTAATCAATGTTTAGTTGATTTCAACTGATGATGACTCTTATGGCAGCAACAACGCATAAATTACCCTACGCTTGTGCTCTATTTAGCAAGCAAGCACCGTCGTGATAAAGGAAAAGCTGCTTTGCTTGGATACACATGGAGGAAAGGAGGAGAGAGATTTTGAATTTTCCTCCTACTTCTTCTCATAAAAGTTACAAAAATTTACTTCTTTTTCCTCCTTTTCTCCTCCTTCCCAAATAAAGCACTAAGGCAGTACCTCGGAAAGTAGAAGCATAAGTATGGAAGGATGGAATATAGGGCGGCCTTGCTTTCTTCCCATAAGACTGTTTACCCAAATAGGGCCTCGAGTTGATTAAATTCTTAATATATGCTAACTAACTCGGATTATAATATATTCCTCATACTGGCGAAATATTGTATAAATGTAGATTAGCGATATGAACGGGGAAATTGCCTTCATTGAATAATAATTCGGGTTGGTTCGTGCAATGGTGAAGGTGTTACATATGAGTCCTTCTCGAAGGGGAATTAAATTCCAATAGGAGCAAGCAGGCAACAGCGACTTTTAAAATCTGGCTTTATATAATTGACCAAGAGAAGAAATTAAAACAGCCTTTATTCATTTTAATAAAAGCTGTGCATGGACATAATCCTGGCAATCTAAGCACAAATGAACCTGCAAGACCCATCGATCAGGATACCAATCATAGTAATAGTGCACAAACAGCTAATCCTGGAAAGGATCTGTGCAGAGACATAATCCTGGCAATCTAAAGCACAAATGAACCTGCAAAATCCATCAATCGGAAAACCAGTCATAGTAATAGTGCATAAACGGCTAAAAGCAATACAAAAAACCCGTACTTGTTCAAGGATAAAGGCAAGTTTCTCCGTCTTTGCCATTGCTCAAAAAGTTTCTTCCTGCAATTCAAACCCATCATAGGAATGTTGGACAAGGAAAAACCAATTACAAGATCAGTGACAACAGCAGTAAACTTCTAGTTACGGCAATTTATAGCATCAAATCAGCAGCTTCTGCTATAGGACCCTGTTCTTCCTTTATTTTTGCAAGTTTCTTGATCAACCGGGCTCTCTCAATTTCGACATATATCTGCATACCAAAACTAGCTATAGAAACCACGAAATAAAAACAGATTGCCCATGAACATAAGCTGCAATAGAGTTTGATTCCACATATTCACCTTCTCAGCGGGGACAGAGTTAAGTGTCTGAATAAGCTCTATTTTTGTCTCAAGATTAGGTGTCTGGTCAATGTATTGCATAGTTTGTTGCACCATTGCTGTCAAAGCCTGTTGATAAGAAAATAGCAACACGTACGTCACCATCCAATCAATGTCGAGAGCACAATTAAAACTGAGTTAAACTATTTGATTAACAGCCCAGAAAATTTTTCCCTATAGAATGAAAATATAGTCAAAAAAGAACCACAAAGGATGATAGCAAGGTGCAATACAAATACAGTATCTCTATCAAGAGGATCCCAGCCAATTGAAAACTTGCAAACAGCACAAGCACTTAAATTTTTCCACAAAGGACAAATCATGAAACGTATCCTGAACTAGACATGAAAAAAAAGTAATGTGATTTATACATGAGTAGACAAGAACTAAAAATTTGGGGAAATCATGGGAAAAAATCTAAGAACACAAGGTGAGAAACAGAAGAGGATTCCACCATACTAGATTCTAGAGCACAAGCATCAGGCCTGAGATCTTGCATCTCTACAGATTGCCTCGAGCCAATTCCCATATAGATATGGCAAAGAGATTCGTTTTCCAGATAGTTATATGTAGACGGTATGTCACAGCTACACAAAATGACAGTTCAAGATCTAATCAGTACACATATGGTAGGCAACCAACGCAGTATAAGTACGTATAAATCTAACCCTAAGGAAAAGGTTGTTAAGATCGATCTCAAATGATTGATTTTGGACCATAATTTGGACCGATGATCATAAGACTACAGAAAACTAAGGTCTAAAATGATAGATTCTTAATCTTTATTTCGGCACTGACACCTGTACGTTATCTTGAAAAGGTGGAATGAGCTCAAAGGTAGAAAACAAAAGCACGAGCATCCCCGCAACAGAACCACATCACTGAAGAAGCTCTCGTACCTCTTAAGAAAGTTAACTAGAGAAGCATCTGGGGCAAAAGTAAAGAAGAGAACAAAACGAATGCAAAAACCAGATGACGGCAGTAAAAAGAAGGAAGACGGAAGGATGAAAGAAGTACACAAGGTAGTGGCACTGTGCTGCACTGCTAATTCCTTGCCGCAAGGCTCAACCCAGCAAACTAGCAACTCAAAAAGTGGGATCCAAATTACACAATTAAACGGAGAGAGACTGAGCACAAGGAGATACTTCAAAAGTGTGGCTGAGCATATAGCAATTAGTAGATATTTACATACGAAGAGTTCGATGAGATTTCTCACCAAGATAATCCTCCTGCCAGACTTGCGTGCATCCCAGGCACAACCTAAAACCCTATGAAATAAACTTATAGAGAACAAAGTTGACGGCCGAAACCTAGCACACTGGCCTCAGACCCCGTCGACCCAATCCTGCCAGCGCCTCTCAGAGTTGAGTCCTGGTCCTCGACCTCCGCAACATCGGGAGTCGTGATCTTCTCAATAATCAGCCACGCTATCCTGTTGCCCACCTTCACTTGCCGAGTGGTTTGAACAGAATTACCCCAATCGGGCCTCTGTAGTCCGCATTGATCACGCCTGCACCAATGTCGATCGAATGCTTCCATGCCAAACCCGATCTTGGCGCTGAAACAACAAATGTACAAGCGATTCGATTCAGCCCTCGTAGATTGTCTAAAACAAGGTATTGAAAGAATTTTTGAGGTAAGAAATTGCACATTACCTATTTGAGCATATGTTTTCTTCGGGTATTGCCATGCTAAGATCAATAGGGACGAGGGCTTTTCCCCTCGCCGGTATTTACGTCTCAGCCGCGCTGTTTTCAATCCACAAACGAAGAAACCCACGTTCAGAAACCATCGCGACTTCTCAACAAGGACCGAACTTGAGACTCTAAGGAAAGTAAAATTTGGGATCACGTTTTTCGCTTCGAAAGATGGTAGCCCGCGCAGAGAGGGGACGCTCGCGAAGGCAAGACAGCCTTCTGGGACAGCTTCTTCCCTCTAAGCAGAGAGAGAGAGCGGCTCCCTGGCGGCTCCCACGACGCCATTGGTGTTCAGCTAAAATTTGAAAAAGTCTCGAAAAATATTTTTCGGTGTTCGGCGACCACCGGCGGCGGGGCCGGTGATGGCCTGCGACGGCCTGCGACCGGTGGCGGAGGCGGCAGCCGACGATGGCGACCAATGGCCGGCAATCGGAGACCGGCGGCGGTAGCGACCGGCGGTGGCGGCGACCGACGGCAGCGGCGGCCGACGACCAGCAACGGAAGGCGACTGGAGGGGAAAGAAAATATTGAAAATAAAATGGTGAAAGAAGAAGAAGAAAAAGAAGATTTGTGGAAAATGACTTCCTCTTTTCAGAGAGAGGAAGTCATTTATCTTAGATTTGTTCATGTTTTCCCTCATTGAGGAAAATTGTTTTTCGAGGAAAAATGTTTTCCGTCCCTGAACACCGAAAAACTCAAAAAATATTTTTATTTTTCGCCAAATCAACGTAGCCTAAGTGAAGAAAGCGTAAGCATCCGATTTCGCCATTTGGGCCGTTTTTTGTCTGATTGATTTCAGCCCAACAACAACTCCAACTGAGATCCTGGGAAAGTGGGAAAAGAGCAAGAGCCCTCTATACTTTATAGGGGAACGATTCGTGTAATACCAAAAGATAAGAATATAAGTTTTCATTTAAAAGAAGGGTTAATATTACCTTTAGTCACTCGACTTTCACTTCCTTTTTTTTTTTTTCAAAAGCTATCTCTACTTTTTAAATTTACCACGCCAATAACGTGGATTGTAATATTACCTTTAGTCCCTCGACTTTCTCTTCCTTTTTTTTTTCAAAAGCTATCTCTACTTTTTAAATTTACCACATTATTGATGTGGATTGTCGAAATGCTGACGATGTAATGTCGGCCCCTTTAAAATGACTATAGGTAGGATGGAAAAGTAAAAAAAAAGAAAAAGTAATTGAAAACGAAAGAATTGTATAAAATAAAAGGGAAGATGGGATTTAAGGTTATGTAAAAAAACAAGAAAAGGAAAAACGAAGTAGGGTTTTCAAATTAGTACCACTCCAATTGGCCGAAAATTGTCGACTAAAATTAATGGCATTTTCTTCATCAAGCATACGATCCACCCTCACTGTAATGAACATCACAAACTTTTTTTTTATGTTAATTTTTGTCCAACAAAATGTTTTGAATGCTTTATAGCAGTTGTTGTTTTTTCATTTTCAGAATTTTAATTGGTTTTCAAGTACGTGGTGAAAAGAGCTCTTCAAATAATGGCCGAAAAATTTATTTTTTGCGTTACCTCGAATTTTCCCTACACTTGAAGGCGTTGACAATTACACTAAAACATGTTTGTTTTTTGGTAAGGACACTAAAACATGTTTCTGGTCGCTTTAAACTGAAAATTAATTTTTTAAGAAAAAACAAATTTTACTTCTCATAAATAATTGATCATGTTAATGAGGACCTCAAGAATGACTTTCAAGTGTATCTTATGATGATTGATGTAATTTCCAAAGCATTGAACGGCACATATAACAAGAAAGGTTAGCACATTGAAAATTGTTAATTTTCTTTGTCTGACTTATGCTAAGTAAGTTCGATGATGATCGCATTCTTTAATAAAATGATAAATACATTTACCTTTGTGAAGAAAGTTGTGCTTTTCACCATTGAAAATTGTGCTTTGTACTTAGGTGAACATAACTATTTCCACAGTCAAAAGTTGTCATGACCACAGGCTTTCCCAATCTTTTCAGTTTCCATGAATAAAATGAAGGAGCTGGTAAACTATAGGACAAGGTGCATCCTGTATCAAGTATCAACTTGGAGAAAAATAACGTCCTTTGAGAAAATAAAAATTGTAGTTATCTTATTGAAATGAAGCTCCCTAGAAACAGGGTGCCCATTTCGGATGTGAAATGAAATGGAAAAGTAGCATTCGTTGAACCTTTACTCTCTGGAGAGCTAATGTTATCCCTGCTGTTAGAAAAACACAAGCACCAGCAATATTGGTAATGCGAAACACAATTCTGTAACAAGGCGCTTATTTCAGTCTAAATGAGTGCGCAGCTCATGCTAATACCTGTTCCATGGGTACAAGTTCTGGACCCTGAAAGCCCACAAATCTTCAATCAAAAGGAGGGGGTAAAGACGAAAGAGGAAAGATGAAAAGACCAAACTTCATTCCTATACAGAAAGTGTATTCAGTATATCATTTCAGTCCGAAACAAGGCCCGGATCTGGTCCGCCTGCAAAATATTGAATCAAATTTAAGACAGCTACGCTAGAGTTCTTATGATGAATATCTCCAGTCCCCACTTGAGACCACAATGTGAAACAGCATTCTTCGGTGAGAGAGAGAGAGAGAGAGAGAGAGAGAGGGAGGCTCGAGGGGAGAGAGATCATTCATTCAACTAAGAACATCTTCAAGCTCTCAAAGCAGCCTTATGAACCGTGGTTTCCTTGGGGTTTTGGTGGCAACTTTTCTCGACAAGGTGCAGCTTTTCCAAATTTGTTGCCCAAGTTCAAAATCTCATTGCTTTCCTTTGTCGTTTGGAAACTGACAATTACCATTGGCCGGTCTATCTTTGCCACCAGGGAAAACCATTAAGGAGAGATGCTTCTCAGATTCCTAAAATGGTAATATAGAAGTAAGAGTCTCTTAACAACAGCAGTAAGAGAACCCAAAAACAAAGCTCTTTTCCTGGAGTGACTCAGCTACAAAGATTTTCTGAATACAGGAAATGGTGAGTGTTAAAACTAGCAGAAAAAGCTTGCTCAGCTATTTCTAGCAATATAGCAGAGCTCCTCCCACTCTTCTAAAGTGCATTAGAATTTCAGGCTCCATGGCACAAGAAATGGTTTCACAAGGCCAGACAATGACACAGCTACAACAAATTTATGAGCAGAAGTTGACTAAGCCAAGTGTACGAAACAAAACTATGAAGACAACATTCTCAAATCCAAGACAAGCCTTCGGCTTTCATTGCACCAAAACCTCTTTTACACATATTTTGGAACTTATATCCAAGTCCAGCAACCATGCCCCAATCAGGGATCACAGGAAGAGAGGCTGCTCAGGGTTAAATGAGGGGTCTAGGCAATCATTCATAAAGAGTGACATTGATAAGAACATAAACAAATGTTCTATATAATCAGACCTGGATACTGAGGCATAACAGCTCTGCAAATCTGTTTAAGGTAATCCTCAAGTAGTACTTCAAAACGACAATAATATTCTGCAGAAAATAGAGTGAGTCACATCTGAATGATCCAATGAAAAGAAGAAAAACGACAAAGTTCTGTAATTACATGTTCAATGATTCTCTGAAGAGGCTCCCAGCTAAAGGTAGCTTGTCTTGCCCAGGTGAAGCCAAAATTCTTCTTTTGACTATGATTGGGCCCTGTTGGGCCCTGTCTAAGATTTTCTGCTGCCTTCTCAACAAGTGCACCTCCTAGCATGTTTTCTCATTGGCAAATTCATCTTTGAAAGTACTTTAAAGACGAGGTCGTAGGATAACCTCCGCCGTGACCAATTATTTCAGCAGCAACCTGCATTAAAATATCAAAGGCACGGTCGACCAATTTCTATGGCACATTATTGAGATATTGCAAAATGCACAACCAATTACCTAGACCAATTCAAAGATGGTACCTGAATTGGAGAATTTCTGAGAGATGTTTATCCTCTAAAGTGGCATTAAGAAGGCTTGACTGCATAGGATCATGTGGTGATAGAACTAAGTACCAGCAGATTTTCCTTAGAACCTGCATTTAATTAAATCACAGAATGAACAGCTGAGCCTTGAAAAACTCAGTGAAGACTTAACAAGGAAAGAGCTTCACCAGCATCCACAGCTCCGGGTTGCCCTTCACTGATGGAATCTCATATATCGCCTTATAGTATCGACAAATCTCAAGGTAATCATTTTTATGTAAGCATTACCTATACCTACATCATTAACCACATAAAATGTGGGGTAAACTAAGATGCGAATTCAAATCTACCAAGTACATCTGGAACGTCAGAGTTTGCGATAAAGCTAGAAAGGAAGAAGCGTATGTGCCAGATATATAAAGCCATACAAGTTCATGGTTTGAATCACAACCTGAACATCAGGTGGCGCTTGATCGGCAAAAACAAATTAGTTAAAAGCTAGTGGACACAACATTAGAAAAAGACAAACACCAATTTACCACATCATGAGCAATAGTATATCCATTGCAACTCCAGAAGTGACAGAATATCAGCTGGCACTTGTTCCACAATGTGTTCATGTTCTTTAGGTTTTTTCTTCTCTTTGGAAGGATCTGCATCAAACACTCAGTGGTTGATCTTCCTGGAAAGGATATCTGCACAGACATAATCCTGCGTTGTAGGCACAAACGAACCTGCAAAATCCATCCATCAGAAAACTAATCATGGTAATAGTGCATAAATGGCTAAAAGCAATACAAAAAACCCATACATGTTAAAAAATAAAGCAATTTTCTCCGGCCTTGCCGTTGCTCCAAAAGTTTCTACCTTCATTACCAACCCATCATCGGAATGTTGGACAAGGAAAAACCAATTACAAGATCAGTGACAATAGAAGCCAACTTCTAGTTACCCCAGTTTCTCACATCAAATCAGTAACTTCAGCTATAAGACCCTGCTCTTCCTTTCTTTTTGCAAGTTTCTTAATCAACGGTGCTCTCTCAATTTCGACATATATCTGCATGACGAAACTAGCTATAGAAACCATGAAATAAAACACAGATTGCTGATGAATATATGCAGCAATAGAGTTTGATTTCACATATTCACCTTCAGAGCAGCGACAGAGATAAGTGTCTTAATGAGCTCTATCTTGGGCTCAAGCTCACGTGTCTGGTCAACGTATTGCATAGCCTGCTGCAATATTGCTGTCACAGCCTGTTGATAAGATAACAGCGACATGGAGGTCACTATCCAATCAAGTCAATGACTTGATTGTGTCTAGATCACCATTAAAACTTTCATTTGAACTATTTGATTAACAGAACGGAAAATTTGTCACTCTAGAATGAAAATATGATTAAAAAAAGGAACCAAAAGGGACAATAGCAAGGTGCAATACAAATACAGGTATCTCTAGAGGATCCCAGCCAATTTAAAACTTGCAAACAGCACAAGCACTATATCCCTATAAAGGATATATCAAGAACCGTATCCTGAACTAGACATGAAAAAAAAGTAATGTGATTCATACATGAGTGGGAGAACAAGAAGTAAAAATCTGGGCCAATCATAGGAGAGAATCCAGAAACACAAGGTGAGAAACTGAAGAGGATTCCACAATACTAGATTCTAGAGGATTCCACCATACTAGATTCTAGAGAACAAGCACCAGGCCTGAAATCTTGCATCCCAACAGATTGCCTAGAGCCAATTCCCATGTCGATATGCCAAGCACATTCATTTTTTAGATAGTTATACTTAGAAGGCATGTCACAGTTACACAAAACGACTGTTCATGATCTAATTGGGACACATATGGGAGGCAATCCCTGCAGTATAAAATCTAACCCTTAAGGTAAAGGTTGTTAAGATTGATCCTAAATGATTGAAACTGGACCACACTTTGGATTAATGATCATAAGACCACAAAAAAATTAAGGTCTAAAGTGATAGATTCTTAATCTTTTTTCTGCACTAACACCTGTATGTTATCTTTGAAAAGAGGTAATGATGCTCAAAAGTAGAAGACACAAACAGGAGCATCACCACAGCAGAAGTACATCACCGAAGAAGCTCTCGTACCTCTTAAAGAAAGTTAACTAAAGAAGCATCTGGGGCAAAAGTAAAGAAGAGAATAAAACAATCGCAAAACCAGATGATGGCAGTGAAAAGAAGAAGACGGGAGGATGAAAGAAATAAACAAGGAAAAGAGCTATATGCTACGACGTAAGAAAGAATTCCGTCCCCAGCCGGAGAAGATGGTTGCCATACAAAGGTGTTGGCATTGTGCTGCACTGCTGTTTGGGGAGGCACAGCAGACCTTCCATTACCCCAACCCAAGCTCTCATGAAGATAGAGCCCACTTCCGACTCCAGCAATAGAAGGTTATTCTTACTCCAGCGAAAAGCTTATGGATTCACCCAAGTCTGTATAGAAAGTATCTTCAGCCTTGAGACAACCACCAATTAAATCTTCCATCCAATCCAATTAAGGGTAAGGGCAAAACCTCATCCTCATTTATAATCCCCTTATAGTTCAATCCCCAAAGTTAGCCCTAATTAGCAGGTTTGGCCTTTGGATATTGTTTTAGACGTACAATGGGTCATGTACAATGAGAACTTGCGCCTAATTTGGTCTACTATGAGGTTGACTCCGGATTAGGAAGCCCATTCCACATCTCCAATGATCCTACTCCTGATCCCAACTGGGAATGATTTTTGATGTGACCAACTTCCATCTTTTTAATTGCATCCTATACAGATAGCAACCCTAAAAGCGATTTTGAAGGTAAAAACTTGTATAGGTATAATTAATAGCCACTAGTCATAATGCTCTGACTAATCCAGAGGAACTTATCAGCATTCAGCATAGCATAACAATGACACACCATCAATGAAGAGCGAAAATTCCACCAGCTTATCACCCAAAAGCAGAGACGAAAAGGCAAATACCTGGACAATGGTTAACCTCAACGACCCCATTCACTCCTAACAATGTGTGTTATTTCTTTTATTACAAGAAAGTTTCGAAGCAACTAAATACAGGTAAAACAATTTAACATATATGAATATCCAAGTATCAGTGTCATCAAATAATTTTGACTGCTTTATATCACTTGAAGAGGAAGGCAAAGAGTGCTTTGAGCTGGGAAGACAAAACTTCATGCCCCAAGAACTAGGTAGATGACCGAATACAATAATCTTGGTTCCTGCTTTTTCAATATTCCTTTCGCCACCAGCAAACGCAACACATGCTGTGTTCATGCAAGGGAGAAACTCCACAGAATGGAGAGGTACAACCCATACTCATAGTTCATCTTTAATTGATTGTATATTAGTTTGTCTGTGGGTAGACGAACATCAATCCCTGAATTAGTATTATGAATCACTCCTCTGGCACCCAATCTCTTTTTCTTTTCTCCCCGATTTCTTTGCTATGTAAAAGGTATAATAAGTGAGGCACCAAGGAAATACCTATCCATCTAAAACAAAGAGAATACATCCCTATACAAGATAATTCAAATCCTAAAACAAATCTACTAACCAGAATAAAAACAAAGAGGAGCACCAAGCACTGACTTCACTAAACCTTGAAAAGATGATAAAACATAATTATACTACTTAACTTAAACAATGTGCCTTTTCTCTGTCATCATAGACCAAGTATATTATATAATTTTCAATCCTTCACTCACACATGTTTTACTTCAATTCCAAAAAGTACAAGTTCAAAGTATTTTGCTAGTAACTACCTACTAGATAGTACCACAATGTCCAGCTTATCCACATAGCTTTGTGGACTATTCCCCTACTCGGCTTCTCCTTCCATTGTTGATGTGAACTTCCGGTTAGTGTTCTTGGTAAGATGCAACATCACACGATCTTACGTTGACTTGATGGATCGGGGGAGACATTTACCGACAACTAATCTCGGTTAAATGTTTCGGTTGTTAAGTTACCAGGTAATCAATCATTCAACAACTTCCACCTGTCGAGTTCGCTGTCTCCTCCAAAGCCAAGCGGTTACGGTGGAAACTCAGTTTGTTACTACTGAGGTGCTGAAGACTCGCCCGATATCAATCAAATTTCACTTCGTAAGTGAGTGTAATTACAAGTACCCTGCCAGAAAAGGATATCGCCCGGGGCTAATCCCTTCGCTTTTTGGACATGTTTTTTGCTTTGTATACATACACAACACAGGCGCAACCACTAGACTTCCACAGGAACATCATCAACCCCAGCCTTTCCTTCGTTAAAGAGCTAACCAGGCGAATCAAGCATCGAAATTTTGGACAATTGCTAGTAAAGGACGATTCGATCCAAAGAGAAAGAACTAACCATCTCGATCCACTCCTAGAAATCGGAAGTCGAGCTCGAGGAATCGGCCAAAAAGTCTGCGAGCAACGATCGCTTCGGAGCCCTCTAAGGGGAAGTGAAAAAATGGAGAGAGAAATAGAGGACTCGGTGAACCCCCCTCCCTCAGTCGCGAAAGCTTCTGCTCTCCTTCCGTTCTCTCTCTCTCTTTCTCCGAACGCAACTGATGATGAGAGAGAAAATGAAACGGTCAAGAACGAAAAGAGAGGAAGAGAAAAGAATGAATGAATAAATGAGGGAATGGGAAGAGAAAATGGGGAGGAGATCCGACACACCTTCTTCTGTCTGTGATCCTCCACACCCACCCCCACACTGGCCCAGACTCCGACTCTCCCTCCGACCTCCCTCACTTCCAGCGGGACGCCAGTCTAATCTGCTCCTCCATCGCCAACGCCTTCAAACGCAACAGGTTCGGCGATTGTCTAAGAGACGGGCATTTATAAGTATCGAAAGATAGCAAGGGTGGCCCTAATCCCTCGAGCCCAATAATATCAACTAAATTTTCGCATCCCGCAGAATAAAAAGCCTGCAGATTCTTTAAGTTCGAAAGGTCCACCGATCTAAGGGAACGGCAATCTATAATTTTCAAATATGTCAAGGATTCTGATCCATCCAGGCCTTGAATTTCAGTTACATTCTTGCAATCCCAAATATGGAGGGTTCTCAGACATTTAAAACCTGAAAAGTCTAGCGATCGTCCGGCCGACGTGTACTGAATGACGTCCGACGCTTGTGAGGATTTTGATCCACCAAGGCCTTGGATTTCAACTGAATTCACGCAGCTTATTGCGGCGTCTGTTCCTCGCAGAATCTTTGAATTGGGAAGATCTAGCAATCTATCGAGCTGAGATGCATTTGGGCTCATCAACTTGGAAGAATCTTCAATCCCATCAACTCTAGATATCTTAGGGCATTGCCCTGCATGTAAGTTGGATAGGCAATGTGAACCTTCCACACCGATGACTCCTGTGAGATCAAAGCAACGTTTGAGACCCAAATATGATAAGTGCTTCAAGTTTGACAAATTCGTGAACGCTTTCAATTTTCCGCAACCTTCAATATAAAGCTGCGATAGTCCAATGGGAAGATCCGGGACACATTCAAGCCAAGGGCAATTAGAAAGAGAGAGTGTCTTGAGACGGGATAGCTGGGAAAGATTGGGCAACAACGGCCTCTGGCAGCTGATAATTAGAGCTGTTAAGCCAGAGGGCAGTTCTGGTAATTCTCGGAGCTTTCCACAAAATCCAACCTTGAGCACTTGGAGAGAAGAGAGCTTAGAAATGCTTTCTGGCAAGCCCGAAATGCCTGAATGTTCTAAAGAAAGCTCCTCTAGCGAAATCAATTCGCATATACTACTAGGTAGTCGTTCTAGTTTTTTGCATTCGTTAGCTCCCAAACTTTGGAGTTTTGCCAACATCCCGATGGCATCAGGCAATTCCGTTATGTCAATTCCACTAATTTCCAAGATCCTCAAATTTGGCATATTCCCAATGCTTTCAGGTAATTTCGTAATCGATGTGTATGATAAGTCCAGCTTAGTCAATGATGCCAATTTTCCAATCGAGTCGGGAATCTCTATCAATGAGAAGCAGTTACGTAAGGACAAGCTTTGCAAGAATGCCAGATCGCCTATGGAGCTAGGTATGCAAGCTAACAGTCTACATCGATGGGCATTTAGAGTCTCGAGCTCCTTCATGGAACCAATGGATTCAGGTAATTCTTTAATTGCTGAACTAGATAAGTCCAATAGAGTTAACGAAACAAGGGAGCCCATGAGTTCAGGAAGTTGAGAAAGTCGTTGACAACTCGAGACACACAGAGTCTCCAGCTTCGTCAAACAACCTCTCGAAATAGGAATCTCTTGTATATCCGTGCTATTTATGCGAAGCTCCCTCAATTTTACCATTTTATCTATTCCTGCCGGTAGCTTTTTTAGTCTTCTACAACCAGAGACATCCAAGGAAACGAGGGTCTTGATGTCCCCAATAGAAGGACAAATCTCTTCCAGATTCCAACAGTATGCAAGAATCAAAATCTCCAAGCTTTCGAAAGCAGACCAATCGGGAGTTCTTTTCAAAGATAGACAATTCGTGAGGTTGAGAACTTTGAGCCCGGTTGCCATCTAGAATAAAGAAGGGATATCTTAGTGTGAATGGACTCTTGCAGCTTCTGATTTTTCACTACTCCTTATGTTTTTGACTTTTCAGAATTCCTCAAAAAATGCCCGTGCTCCGTTATTTCTTCACGTTTGTCTTATTTAATTTTAAGTGTCACTTTGAGTAGGGTTTGACCACTCCAATTGATAAATGTTTTTTAAGCACATCAATTGCCAAAGAATGTTGGGGATGTACAAGTGCTAACTGCATTTATTTTCGTATAATATTTCAAAGGAAATATTTATTGATTTGACAAAAGCAACTTTCATTCAATAGTATGAAATTAAAGAGAAACGGGCTAGTTTAATTATGAAAATCAATTTTCAAGTGTTATACGTACAGGGAAAAAAAATATTGAAAATACTTCAATGCCTTCTTTATATCTTACCTTGAGTGGAATCCATCCTCCCCAGTCCTCCGAAATTGCACTGCGTGACAGATCGAGTACAACTAATTTCTTCGGATGAAAGTTGGCCATAGTAAAATCTGAGGGACAACCCGCCCACCGAAGCCATCTTAATTTAGGAAGTAAGCTTTGGAAATCTCCGGTGAAATTCGCACGATCCGCGAAAAGGAACCTCAAGTTGGTCATTTCTTTAAATTTTTCAGCTGTGTATATTCTTCCCGCACCATAGTTGCCAAGAGAAAGTGCCTCAATCTTTCTAGTGCCCTGCAACTTGGAAACATTGTGGACTATAAGTTTTAAATGATGAGATGAGATCAACTGATGATAAATAAAATGCACTGATTTTAATTTGCTATCATACTATCATGGCGTAGGCTTCTCCCTTTAAATTTTGTGAAATGACATGCTGTGGTTGCATACTATTGATCTAATCTATGTAAAGATGAGAAGCTCAAGTGGTTGTTCCCGAAATTTTCCTCTTCCAATTATGCCCTTTGCAATTTGCACCTTCTGAATTCCCAAAATTTGCATCCATTTGCAACTACAATACAAGGCCTCTCTTCATACATACACTAATTCAAATATATCTATCAAAATTCATGCCATTTATATGTGAAATAACACTACATTTACTTCTATCCTGTATATGTGAACCAATAAGACTCTAACAATCCAAATACATCCATCAAACTTTCCATCAAAACATGTGTCAAAATTAAAGAATCCCAATTGTAGAATCCCCCCACTCTTTCTGGTATACTTCGTTTGCAATTCTAAATATCAAAATGAAAACAAGAATGTCATCGCAAAAGGTACGCATGTGTTTTAATTATGTTCCTTTCTTATCATGTGTTTCTTCGTTGAGGGTTTTGCATTGTACGTGGAAGGAAAATTGATAATATCGAATGTGCTATATATGATTCCTACTTTTCTTTTTATTACTACATATGTTAGATGCTATCTTTTTGTTGTCATGTTGATTTTGTTACAGTGTAGTAGTAGTCATCTAAATTTTGATCAATTTTCCCATAGATTAATGAGATCTTCCGTATGAACAGATTGGAAATGAAGATTGCTAAAATTGCATAATTAAGGAACTCTAGTCTTTTACATTTTTCTTTTGTTGTAACCTAATATTTTAGGAACTCAAATTCGTTTTTTGTGTTTGGTGATGAATTGCACATTGAGCGCAAATCATGAGAAGCAATAATATGGATTTCTTTGGTGGTTTCAACTTTTCCTTCAAACTTTTATTCTTTCAGATGAGTCGCTACTTGTTTTTACATTAAAAATTTCTTGCATATTTATTGTATTTCTGTCAACAACTTCATAGATACCTTTTTTTTTCGCTTCTAAGCAAAGTTCTATTTGGTTGATTACATTTTCCTTTGTGCAAAAATATGCTCGCTGAAAAGCATTGGTAGCGTTTTTTCAATAGTCTTGTTATTTCATTATGTTTTGCATCCCAATGTTTATATATTTTTTGTCTTAACTATACTCGTGACATTTGCACATGCTTGTTTGACGCTTGTACAAATCATTCATATGTTATAATTGCTTTTAGTGGATTACCTTTTAACTTTCATGCTAATAATGAAAATATATCATCACACAAAATTCAAAACAATATTTACTTCGGTTAATAATACCAAAAGTTCCAAACTGGTAGACTTGTTTCACATTTACCTAACACTAATTTTCATGTCACAAAAAATCTCAACTTGGTAAATCCGTGTCACGTTTACCCAAAACTAATTTTCGCTTCACAAAAATAAGATTATATAAATGTTAACTAAATCTTTGCTAAATAAGATGCTCACTAAGAGTTGAACAATAGACAAATAATTATTATAACATGATAGCCTATATTTAACAAATACATATTATTGGAAATTAATAGAAAAATCATACATCGTCACAAAAAGAAAATGTATTAGCAGATTCATAGAAAGAGACTATCCCCTATTATGAAAAGTCTAGACAACGAAAATAATATATGTTTAAAGGGTTATATTACATGGTTACTCATATATCATAAATAAATACAAATGCCACATCAACAAATTGACGGTGTCAACTAACGATTGACCACAAAGGACTTGAATGCACAAAAAAGTGAAAGTTAGAGGACTATATTGAGTAAAAACAAAAATAGATGGGGGACTAAATTGCACAACCAATAATACTTAAGGGATACACTTAACCCAACTTTAATAATATAGGAACCAAGATAGCTAACTCGTCACAAATGAATGGAGGTTTCATTTATCATACCAAACAACTCATAAGCAGTCAATACTTAGTAAAAGAAAAGAAAAAACCTCACAAGAAACCAAAAGACAAATCCAAACATCAAACCCTTGCATCAAAAAAATATGTGGGAAAAGCATGGCCGCAACAATTTATGATTGTCAGGTTTTCTCTAGAAGTACTCTGTCTAACATTATGCTTTTGTAGGTTTGTTGCCGCATTGAAGTTACCAAAAGCGAAGTATCCTCATCACAAAGTCACCAGGTAAAATATATATACACACACACACACCAAGAAGTTGCTCTCCAATTATGTTCTAGAATCAAGCAAATACATCAATTAATCAAAAGAGCTCTTTTGCTAGTAATGCAACAAGTTTTGGGGACTCAAGACTGACAATTATTTTTATCTCAAACAAGAAAGGGAAGATGGACCCACATTCACAAACTACGATAAGTAGAGAAAACTCTTACCTTGTTGTTGTCAAGCACATCTAAGGCTTCCTCATAGATCCACAATCTGCTACGCTCTTCAGGCTCATTTGGATTTTCTAGACGAATAATTTCCCTTCCAAGATCTCTGAGTTGATCATGCATTATTAGCTTGCCATCTTCGTCAATTTTAATTAGGGACATACGACTCAATACTTCAATCCCGTCTCCCGGGAAAAAGCCACAAGCATCCCACATATAAGTTGGACTTTGTCGAAATCCTCCAATGAAAAAACATGCAATATCCAAAAATATCTGTTTCTCCCCATAATCTAATGTTTGATAGCTTATTTTCAACGTCTCTTGCACTCTCTTGTGGGGAACTTTATGTAATTTATCTAATGTTTTCTTCCATACTTTTATTGCCTTTTCATGTAATAATGAACCAATAACTTCTAGAGCTAAGGGAAGCCCCCCCGTAGTAGAGACGACATCACGAGAGATATCCCCATACTCACTTGGAGGAGAATCCTTTCGAAATGCATGTCTACTAAATAAAATCAATGATTGATCCGAAGGCAACTCGTTGAGTTGATACATGGGGCTTGCCCTAGCCTTGTCAAGAATAGTCTTGTTTCTAGTTGTTATGATAACTATACTTCCAGCTTTAAACCAACTACTATCTCCAACCAAAGAATTCAAATGAGTATCGTCATCCATATCATCAAGAAGAATGAGTACTTTCTTACTTGTAAATCGAGATCTGATGACATCAATTCCCTCGTGGAAATTAGACACATCATATGGACTTTTCAGTATATCGTTAATGAGCTGCTTTTGTAGGTATTCAATACCCTTGTGTATAGATGTTTCTCGAACATTTGCCACGAAGCTAAGATGTTCAAAATGACTAGAGAGATTGTTGTACAAGACCCTTGCAAGAGTTGTCTTACCGATGCCGCCCATTCCATAAATTCCAATAATCCTTGTATCATTAAATTTATGATCTATCAAGCTCATAATCTCTTCCACCCGATCATCAATTCCAACAAACTGTTCAGGAACAATTAGTTGAGAAGTTCTTCTTAACTCGCTCGTAACTTTTCTGGCAACAATTTTAACCAATCTTCCTTCGTACCTATCAAAAACAACAAATTTCAGTATAAAAATGGCAATATTTATACTTTTTTTTCCAAAATAAAGATCTATTTATAAGAAATTCAACAATGTTTTGGTGGAGAATAGTAACTACCCGTCATCAATTTTCTCTGATTCCCATCCTTTTAACAAACTAACTTCTTTAAGCGCTTCTTCCCATTCCTTCACAACTTTTTTGTCCAAATTCTTTTTATGTGCATTGATAGCATCTCTCAATCTTCCTGTAGGTTTTCGCAACTGCGAAGGTTCCACTTTGTAAAATATGGGCAACACTATTTGCCCTCCGTTTCTCTTGCACTTTAACATATGAGCCAGCTCGCAAAGGCACCATTTGCTAGAAGCATAGTCTTTTGAGATAATTGGGATTGAGATCTTAGACTGCGTAATACTATGGATAAGCTCCGGACCAATCTCCTCACCAACATGAAGCTCATTGTCGTCTCTGAATACGTGAATTCCTGCTTTGACAAGGCTAGCATAGAGATGATCGGTGAAGCCTTTGCGAGTATCTATCCCTCTAAAGCTCAAGAACACTTCGTAATCATACCCTTTCCGCTGTTCGTCTCCACCTTCATTATCTCCTTCATGTGGAGGGGTCAATGAGGAAGATGCCCGGGAATCCGGATCTTTTGAATGAGTAGGTTTTTGCCTTTTGCAATTTGATTGGCAATTTAAGTTGAGGGGGAAATGAAGAGAAAAGAGAAGAAAGGAATTGGAGACAAAGGAAGAGAAGGAAGAGACCAATTTCCTTTTTCTTGATTGGATGTACATCATGAAGTGATTGACCAAAGAGATCCTTATTCTGTTTTAAAATAGGAGATTGATCGAGCAGAGCCCTAAAAGAAAGCCGGATTTCACAGTCAAGATCTGCGAATTGCACAAATGTCTCTCCGAACTCAGTTAATTCAAACAAAATAAAATAACTCTCACACCCCTTACTTTATCAGAAGAAAATGGAGCAATCAAAGTAGGAAACAGATAAGAGCAAGGAGTCGTGGACTACCTGAGTAGTGCTCAAAGAACACAAGCCTGGGATCTCCACTGATTTTCAGCTTTCAATGTGGGCTTACCAGCACACAACATTCACTACTATGCGCGCT
This sequence comes from Syzygium oleosum, assembly GCF_021117445.2. Classification (NCBI taxonomy): domain Eukaryota; kingdom Viridiplantae; phylum Streptophyta; class Magnoliopsida; order Myrtales; family Myrtaceae; genus Syzygium; species Syzygium oleosum. Next base: position 579,432 of record NW_026607528.1, read on the forward strand.
TGAATAATGCTGAGTTCTTGCCAGCCAACGGTCCAAGACTCTTCGTGCTAATCGAACCGCTGCGAACGCATGCTACGGAAAGAACGCATTACACGCGAAATTTCCGCAGCATCATGCGGAAGGGGTGCGGAACCCAACGAGCAAAGACTGACATGCTCACATGCAATCACGTGCAACGCTCACATGCTCCCGGTGCTTTGATCGAAACTCGAAATCCAGCACGATTTGACTTGACTTGAGAGCAATACTCACGTGCTCCTGCTGGGATCTCCACTGACGCTCAGCATTATCTGCGGAAGGTGCATGGCATGTGCTTTCATTGAGATTTGAAATCCAGCCAGCACTGTCTTGACTTGGCTGGGCCTTTTCTATTAATGAACAAAATAGAAAAGAAAACCAAATAGCAGTGCTCCCATGCTCCTTGTGCTAACAAGAGATTCCGTTTATCCCCCAGGATTTTGTTAATAGAAATGTCTGGGGGACGCATAAGTTTGTTCTATCCACAATCTAATTATTATTTATTTCTCAAAAGAGATTGGTCTAGGGAAATAACTCTCAATATAAATCTCTTCCAAAACAATTTTCTCAAATTAGATTTCCCCTTGCCACATCATGCCTACGGATTATCTAGTCATTATCCTACAGGTAAGTCACTTTTATCTCTCTCCTTAAATTTATAACTTTTAACATTTTATGTGAATTTATTTTTGGTACCGCATTTATAAAGTCTCGGCTGACGATTCTCCGCAATCAAATAAATATTTGGTGATACTTTTTTTGGGAAAATTATCTAAAAAGTCATAAACATATTGTATGGTGGCCAATTCAGTCCTAAATATTTCAATTATATCAATTAAATCATGAATCTTTTGATAACTTGTTAATCTAGTACTAAACCTTTCAACTGTCCTAATTTAGTCCTAAAAATTTTGATAATTTGCCAATTTAGTTTTAAATCTTTCGACGATTTGCCAATTTAGTCATTTCGGTTAAAATTGGCCAAAAATCGCTGACGTTGAAATATGTTAAACTCAATTGAATGTGTGCAACTCTTTCTTGCTTAATCAGAAGAAAATGGAGCAATTAAAAGCAGGAAACAGATAAGAGCAGCAAGGAGTCAGTTGACTCCCTGAGGAGTGCTCAAACAACACAGGCCAAAGAGATCCTTATTCTATTTTAAATTAGGAGATTGATTATCCGAGCCTTAAAAGAAAGCCAGACTTCACAATCGAGTTCTGCGAATTGCACTAATGTCTCTCAAAACTCAGTTAATTCAAACCAAAATAAAAGAACTCTCACACCCCTTACTTTATCTGAAGAAAATGGAGCTATCAAAAGCTAGGAAACAGATAAGAGCAAGGAATCAACTGACTACCCGAGGAGTGCTCAAACAACACAACCCTGGGATCTCCACCGATTTTCAGCCTTCGAAGTTGGATTACCAACACACAACATTCTCTAATATGCGTGTTTTGAACAATGTCTGAGTTCTTGCCGTCCAACGGTCCAAGACTCTTCATGCTAATCGAACCGCTGTGAGGCATACCACGGAAAGAACAATCATTGCACGCGTAATTTCCACAGCATCACGACTTGACTCGTTCTTTATATTAATAAGAAAAAAGTAGAAAAGAGAACTGACGAGCAATACTCGCATGCTCCCGCTGTGATCTCCACCGATTCTCAGCATATTGCGCGGAAGGTGCTTGGAGCCTATCCGCGTGCTTTCATTGAAATTTGAGAGATCCAGCGCTGTCTTGACTCGACTTGACTTGCTTTCATTCTCTAGTATGCTGCTAATGTACATGAGTCAATGACAAAAGCATATCAATCGTGATTATATACGATTCTGTTATTAAAAGGCCACTGGACACATTACTTTTTTATATCCACAATGAACCTCTTTTTTTTTCAAAAGCGATCCGTATGGAAAAGTAACTCTAAAATAAATCTCTTTCAAAATAATTTTCTTAAATTAGATTTCTCCGTACTACTTTTTGCTTAAAAATTATTAAGTCATTACCCTCCAGCCAAGTCGCTTTTATCTCTCTCCCTAAATTAATAGTTTTCAACATTTTACATAAATTTTATTCTTTTGGTGTCGCGTTAAAAAATTCTCGGCCAACAGCTGTCCATAACCAAATAATAATTTGGTGATACTTTTTTTTTTCCTTTTTGTGTCATCTTTTGTGACTTTTTATTTCATGTTGACATTCTCGGCAAACGGGTTCTTCACCAAAATATAATTTTTTGCAGCACAATAGAGGAGGATTCAGTATTAGCTTATTTAGCATTAGAAGATGTGATTTGAAAAACTGAAGCTATTAATGAAATACATTAATACGACGAAACTTATGCTACAAATATCTAAAATATTTTGGTCCGTTCAACCAAATTTTTTTTCATGATTGCACCTAACATCGTCTGCACCTAGTTCATTCTACACCTAGTTCATTCTACACTTTTCGAATTCCTTCACATGCATTTTACAGTCCACTTTAACTCCAACTGATGACTTTGAAATGTATGAATCAATCTACAATGTCGTTGAACCCACATGTTTTTAGGCATGGCAATGATCTACCAATCCTAACAACAAAACGTAGGGAGTAATGTATTGCTAGTAAGTCGGATTATGAATGGGCTTTCTCGAATTCAACTTAATTAGAAATATATTTCTCAATATGACTCTTCTATCAACTCAAGTGTGAAATTGGAAAAAACATTCCACGTGACGTTTCTAATCAACTAATTCATATTTGTGCATCTTCTCCTTTTTATTATTTGCGTTGATGTAAATTCCGGATTGTAGTTTCAACACGAGCCTTTTTGTACACTGAAACATGAAAAGCAATGAAGTATCCAAAGCTCTGCACATTGACATCAATAAAGTAATCCGCTTTTGAAGTGAAGAAGAGATGCGCACTTTTCACTTGGGTTGCTTCTGATACTTCCACGAGGGTTTGCCATACATCGTGTACTTACTAGAATTGGAGATTTGCATAAAAGTGTAACTTAAAACTTAAGGATTGAATCATATTTTTGTTGTTCCCTTCAAACATGTTCCATGAAATGAATTAAAGTTCAAAAACTACTCAATGGTTCCCATAGGAGTGACTCTTTTCCCATTTCACTCTATGTCAAGATATTCAAACCCTTCACATCTTCTTCCATAAAGAAAGGAATTTATAAAACAACTGTTTGATGAAATCAATCAAATGATGAGATTAATAAAAAATATGTGATGGTTTCTATACTTCGCCAACCAGAAAATAAAAGTGAAAACAAATTAGACAAAGAAAGAATCCTAAGTTGCTACTTGGAAGCACCGATCGTAAATTGAAAATGGGAAGAGACTATGTAAAGTGAACTTCCATCAAACCTGAAATTTGATAGAGTCGTCCAAGAAACACATTATCCTTAATATTTCAAGCTTCTCATGATATTACCCACAAATACATGCCAAGAGTTGAGAGAAATGACAAAACTAGTCGACATCGAACACATTCTAGTGACCGAAAGTTTAGAGAGAAATGACATCACATTCACAACACTCTCTACTGTGCGTGCTTGAACAATCCTGAGTTATTGCCATCCAACTATTTAAGACTCTTCAACTAATCGAACTGCTCTTTAAGTAATCGAACTGCTGCGATACATGCTGCACGAGAAGGGCAATTATTGCACAAAAGGGCAATTATTGCACGCGTAATTTCCACAACATTGCTCAGAAGGTGCACGGAGCCTACCCATCCATTTTGTTTGAAAGTGAGCATGACTTGACTTCGACTTGACTTGCTTTTTCTATTAATAAAATAATTAGAAAATGAAAGCAAGGGGCAATTATTTCAGGCGTAATTTCCGCAGCACTATGCGGAAGGTGCGTTCAACCTACCTATGCATGTGCTCCTTGACTTGACTTGCTTTTCCCAGTAAATAAGAAATTGAAAAGAAAACCAACTAGCAATACTGATGCTTGGAGTAAGGTCGGCAGAAGATTAGATGCACACGTTTTACGAAAGACTAGAATTGGATGAGACTCTGTATCACGATTTGAATGGAACTAATAAGCATATTCGGACATTTGATATATCAACAATGACTGAAGAATCTATAGTATATGGATATTGCATTATCAAGGCAACTGACAATCGATTGAAGGTAAATACGGAAGGTTTTGTTTGTTCTTGCTTGGGCAAGTTAGACGATTACAACGATCTTGTTTGCACAATCAACAACTAATTGAGTTGCACGAGGTAATTCTGTTAAATCATCTCATTACATACACGTGGTGATTTTGTTGTTCCTTCTTTTTCCTTTTCATGGACTTACAAGTTGGCTCCTCGTGAGTGGGTGGAATCGCAGGTTTATATATTTAGTGTCACATTTAGAAATTCTTGGCCAACGGGTTCTCCACTGTCGAATAATTATTTAGTGATGCCATTTTCCTTTTTATTTCATTTGGTGTTTAGCTTTTTATTTCGTGTTAACATTTTCGGCTTACAAGTTCTACCAAAGTGCATTTTTCCTTAGCACAATATTAAGCTTCTTCGGAATGAAATGATTAGATAATATTAAAAAAAAAGCTCAACGGCTTAGTATGCGAGTGACTAAGCACGACTCATCATTCTAGGATCAAAAGCTTGCAAGCAAGAAGATTAAAAATTGAACGTTATGTCACATGATCAACTAGTGATTTGGAAAGGAAATCCTATGTGCTCGCTATCCAAAAAAAGAAAGAAAAGAAAATCCAATAAGTTATGTAATACACAAATTTAGAAATAATTTCGAGTCGAAAGTTTCAATACATGGGTAAAACCACGTCGCTCAAAGTCTCAATTGTACAATCACAAGCCCATGTCCTATGACAAGGTCCAAACTAGTTCCTTTAATTGAAGATGGACGGAATGCATGAAATGCATAGACCTAATTTAGGATTATGATTTGATGTATAATTAATACTAACGACTATATAAAGAGACATGCCAAATGCCACGATTTGATTTGTTTAGTTGAAGATCTTGTCACAGAATAGTATTAATTGGCAATAGAAGAATAGCACAGCATGCCAACATTGATAAGACCCCCAGCATCCTAATCCCGATTCTAATTCTGTTCTATTAGGCAACTTGACGCAAGCCTTGTTATCACTACATAAAATATTTTCAACTTTGATAGCGGTTCCCTCATGCCTGCACAGCTTTAAATTGTTGTCATGTCCATTTGAGTTTGTACGATACTTATTTACCAGTGTAACAATCCAAATATAGGCAGTGTCGAATTAGATAAATATTTGACATCTAATACCAACAATCATTTTGAATTCCTAATTTTCCCTTAACTTTTTATTCTTTTTTAGAAATATTCTTAAAAGGTGTGGAAATTTGAAAATACGTGGAAAAACCAAGCATAGAAAATGAGTCAACAATCATTTACGTCCATTTATAGGTCTCAAGCTGTAAATGAACACAATTGAAGCTTCTCCTCAAGATCCAAATAAATGATTAACGAAAAGCGTCAATAAGACAAAACTTATGCCACAAATGTCTCAAATATTTTGGTCCGTTCATCCCAAATTTTTGTTTATGATTATGAATGCCCCAGACATTGGCTCCACCTAGGTCATTCTCAGATCGGTAGGGACGAGGGCTTTTCCCCCACCGGTATTTATGTCTCAGCCGCGCTGTTTTCAATCCACAAGCGAAGAAACCCACATTCGGAAACCATCGCGGTCTCTCAACAAGGACCGAGCTCGAGATTCTAAGGAAAGTAACATTTGGGGTCACGTTTTTCGCCTTGAAAGATCATGGTCCGCGTGCAGAGAAGGGACGCTCGCGAAGGCAAGACAGCCTTCCGGAACAGCTTCTTCCCTCTAAGCAGAGAGAGAGAGAGAGCGGCTCCCTGGCCGATCCCACGATGCCATTGTTGTGGAGCTTCGGGATCTTGGGGACTTGGCTCGACCGTCTTAAGTGGCTGAAGAAGACGGTGATGGTTATGAGTTGAAGACAACACTACTCCGGTTTGAAGAAGAGGCAACGGTCTCCAAGAAATGAGCTTTGGATGAAGAAAGTGTAAGCATCCGATTTCACCATTTGGGCCGTTTTTTGTCTGGATTGATTTCAGCCCAACAACAACTCCAACTGAGATCCTGGGAAAGTGGGAAAAGGGCGAGAGTCCTCTATACTTTATAGGGGAACGATTCGCGTAATACCAAAAAATAAGAACATAAATTTTCAATTAAAAGAAGGGCTAATATCGCCTTTAGTCCCTCGACTTTCTTGTCCTTTTTTTTCTTCAAAGGCTATCTCTACTTTTTAAAATTTATCACGTTATTGATGTGAATTGTCAAAATGCTGACTTGTAATGTCGGCCCCTTTAAAATGACCATACATAGGATGGAAAAGTAAAAAAAAAGAAAAAGCAATTGAAAACGGAGGAATTGTATAAAAAGAAAAAAGGAAGATGGGATTTAGTGTTCTGTAAAGAAAAAACAAGAAAAGGGAAAACGAATTAGGGTTTTCGAATTGGTACCACTCCAATCGGGCGAAAATTGTGGACTATAATTAATGGCGGTTTCTTCATGAAGCATATGATCCACCATTACTGTAATGAACATGACAAACCTTTTCTTACGTTAATTTTTGTCCAACAAAATGTTTTGAATGCTTTTATAGCAGTTGTTTTTTTTTTCTTTTTCAAAATTTTAATTGGTTTTAGTAAGTGGCGAAAAGAGATCGTCAAATAATGGCCGAAAAATTGATTTTTTGCGTTATGTCGAATTTTTCCTACACTACAAATAAGGCGTTGACAAGTACACTAAAACATGTTTCTGGTCCCTTTAAACTAAAACTAAATTTTTAAGAAAAAAACAATTTACTTCTCATAAATAATTGATCATGCTAATGAGGACCTCAAGAATGACTTTCAAGTGTATCTTATGATGATTGATGTAATTTCCAAAGTATTGACGGCACATATAACAAGAAAGGTTAGTACATTGAAAATTACTAATTTTCTTTGTCTAACTTATGCTAAGTAAGTTACGATCGTGTTCTTTAATAAAATGATAAATACATTTACTTTTGTGAAGAAAGTTGTGCTTTTCGCCATAGAAATTGAGCTTTGTGCTTAGTGGGCATAACTATTTCCACAGTCAAAAGTTGTCGTGACCACAGCTTTTCCCAATCTTTTCAGTTTCCATAAAGAAAAAGATGGAACTGGAAATCTATAGGACAAGGTCGACGCCGTAGCAAGTATCAACTTGGAGAAAAATAACGTCATTTGAGGAAATAAAAAGTACAGTTTTCTTATTGAAATGAAGCTCCCTAGAAACAGGCGCCCATTTCGGATGTGAAATGAAATGGAAAAGTAGCATTCGTTAAACCTTTACTCTTTAGAGAGCTAATGTTATCCCCGCTGTTAGAAAAACACGCATCGACAATATTTGCAATGCGAAACACAATTCTGTAACAAGGCGCTTATTTCAATCCAAATGAGTGCATGTGCTGATACGTTTCCCATTGGTACAAGTTCTGGACCCTTAAAGCCCACAAATCTTCAATTAAAAGGAGGGGGTAAAGAGGAAAGAAGAAAGCTGAAAAGACCAAACTACGTTCCTATATAGAAAGTGTATTCAGTAAATCATTTCAGTCCGAAACAAGGCCCGGATCTGTTCCACCTGCAAAATATGCAATCAAATTCAAGACAGCTACACGAGAGTTCTATGGTGAATATCTCCAGTCCCCACTTCAGACCACAATGTGAAACAGCATTCTTCGGTGAGAGAGAGAAAGAGGGAGGCTCAAGGGGAGAGAGATCATTCATTCAACTAAAAACATCTTCAAGCTCTCAAAGCAGCTTTATGAACTGTGGTTTCCTTGGGGATTTGGTGGCAACTTTTCTCGACAAGGTCAAGCAGCTTTTCCAAATTTGTCGCCCCTGAGTTCAAAATCTCATTGCGGTCCTTCGTCATTTGGAAACCGACAATTCCCATTGGTCAGTCTATCTTTGCCACCAGGGACTTGGAAACAACCATTAAGGAGAGATGCTTCTCAGCTTCCTAGAATGGCAATATAGAAGTGAGAGGTCATGCTGATAGAATATCATACAAGCTCGTATAATTATCATTAAATGGACTGTCTATCAGATGATAGTATTGATTTAATAAATTGAGGCATGTGATTGAATTAAGCTCTTAACAACAGCAATAAGAGAACCCAAAAACAAAGCTCTTTTCCTTGAGTGATTTAGCTACAAAGATTTTCTGAACACATTAATCAAGATCTCTAGCGAGATATACTTTTGTAACACAGGAAATGGTGAGTGTTAATACAAGCAGAAAAGCTTGCTCAGCTATATCTAGCAATATAGCAGAGCTCCTCCCCCCCTTCTAAAGCGCATTAGAATTGCAGGCTCCATGGCACAAGAAATGGTTTCACAATGCCAGACAATGACACTTACAGCTACAATAAGTTTATGAGCAGAAGTTGACTGAGCCAAGTGTACGAAACAAAAATATGAAGACAACATTCTCAAATCCACGGCAACTTGTATCTAAGTCCAGCAACCATGCCCCAATCAGGGATCACAGGCAGAGGGGCTTCTCAGGGTTAAATGAGGGGTCTAGGCAATCATTAATAAAGAGTGACATTGATAAAGAACATAAATAAATGTTCCACATAATCAGACCTGGATACTGAGGCATAACAGCTCTGCAAGTCTCTTTAGGGTAATCCTCAAGGAATACTTCAAAACAACGATAATATTATGCAGAAAATAGAGCGAGTCACATCTGAATGGTGATCCAATGAAAAGAAGAAAAACGACAAGTTCTGTAATTACATGTTCAAAGATTCTCTGAAGAGGCTCCAAGCTAAAGGTAGCTTGTCTCGCCCAGGAGAAGCCAAAATTCTTCTTTTGACTATGATCAGGCCCTGTCTAAGATTTTCTGCTGCCTTCTCAACCAGTGCATCTCCTAGCATGTTTTCTCATTCTCAAATTCTTCTTTGACAGTACTTTAAAGAGAAGTCCGTTGGATAACCTCCACTGTGACCAATTGTTTCAGCAGCAACCTGCGTTAAAATATCAAAGGCATGGTCGACCAAATTCTATGGCACATTATTGAGATATTGAAAAATGTACAACCAATTACCTAGAACAATTCAAAGATGGTACCTGAATTGGGGAATTTCTGATAGATGTTCATCCTCTAAAGTGGCATTAAGAAGGCTTGACTACATAGGATCATATGGTTATAGAACTAAGTACCAGCAGATTTTCCTTAGAACCTGCATTTAATTAAATCACAGAATGAACAGCTGAACCTTGAAAAGCTCGGTGAAGACTTAACAAGGAAAGAACTTCATCGGTATCCACTGCTCTGGGTTGCACTTCACTGATGGAATCTCATATATCGCCTTATAGTATCAACAAATCTCAAGGTAATCATTGTTATGTGAGTATTACCTATGCCTACATCATGAAACACAAAATGTGGGGTAAACTAAGATGTGAGTTAAAATCTACCAGTACATCTGGAACGTCAAAGTTTGCGATAAAGCTAGAAAGGAAGAAGAGTATGTGCCAGATATATAAAGCCATACAAGTTCGTGGTTTGAACCACAACCTGAACACCGGGTGGCGCTTGATCGGCAGAAACAAATTAGTTAAAAGATAGTGGACACAACATTAGAAAAAGAAAAACACAAATTTACCGTGTCACGGGTCATAGTATATCCATTTCAACTCCAGAAGTGACGGAAAATCAGCTGGCGCTAGTTCGACAATGTTTTCACCTTCTTTAGGCCTTTTCTTTTCTTTGGAAGGATCTGCATCAAACACTCAGGGAGCTGATCTTCCTGGAAAGGATATGTGCACAGACATAATCCTGGCGATCTAAGCACAAACGAACCTACAAAATCCATCGATCAGAAAACCAATAATAGTAACAGTGCATAAACAGCTAAAAGCAATACAAAAAACCCGTACTTGTTGAAAAATAAAGGCAATTTTCTCCGTCCTTGCCATTGCTCCAAAAGTTTCTACCTGCATTTCAAACCCATCATAGGAATGTTCGACAAGGAAAAACCAATTACATGACAACAGAAGTCAAATTCAAGTTACCCCGATTTCTTGCATCAAATCAGTAGCTTCTGCTATAAGACCCTGTTCTTCCTTTATTTTTGCAAGTTTCTTGATCAACCGTGCTCTCTCAATTTCGACATATATCTGGCATGACAAAACTAGCTATAGAAACCACCAAACAAAAACAAATTGCTGATGAATATAAGCTGTAATAGAGTTTGATTACACATATTCACCTTCCCAGCGGCGACAGAGTTAAGTGTCTTGATAAGCTCTATCTTGGTCTCAAGATTAGTTGTCTGGCCAACATATTGCATAGCCTGCTGCACCATTGCTGTCACAGCCTGTTGATAAGAAAACAGCGACATGTCGGTCACTATCCAATCAAGTCAATGACTTTATTACATCGAGATCACAATTAAAACTTTGATTTGAACTATTTGATTAACAGAACGGAAAATTTGTCACTCTAGAATGAAAATATGGTCAATAAAGGAACCAAAAGGGACAATAGCAAGGTGCAATGCAAATACAGGTATCTCTATGAAGAGGATCCCAGCCAATTGAAAACTTGCAAACAGCACAAGCACTATAATATCCCCATAAAGGACATATCATGAAACACAACATGAACTAGACATGAAAAAAATGTAATGTGTATCATACATGAGTAGGAGAACCGGAAGTAAAAATTTGGATCAATCATGGGAGAGAATCCAGAAACACAAGGTGAGAAACTGAAGAGGATTCCACAATACTAGATTCTAGAGGATTCACCATACTAGATTCTAGAGCACAAGCACCAGGCCTGAGATCTTGCATCCCAACAGATTGCCTTGAGCCAATTCCCACTTCGATATGGCAAGCACATTCGTTTTTAGATAGTTATACATAGATGGCATGTCACAGCTACACAAAACGACTGTTCATGATCTAATCAATACACATACGGGAGGCAATCCCTGCAGTATAAAATCTAACCCTTAAGGTAAAGGTTGTTAAGATTGATCCTAAATGATTGAAATTGGACCATACTTTAGATCAATGATCATGAGACTACAGAAAATTAAGGTATAAAGTGATAGATTCTTAAACTTTTTTCTGTACTAACACCTGTATGTTATCTTTGAAAAGAGGGAATGAAGCTCAAAAGTAGAAGATAAAAGCAGGAGCATCACCACAGCAGAAGCACATCACTGAAGAAGCTCTCCTACCTCTTAATGAAAGTTAACTAGAGAAGCATCTGGGCCAAAAGTAAAGAAGAGAATAAAACAATCGCAAAACCAGATAATGGCGGTGAAAAGAAGAAGACAGCAGGATGAAAGAAATAAACAGGGTAAAGAGCTATATGCTATGACGTAAAAAAGAATTCCGTCCCCAGCCAGAAGAGATGGTTGCTGTACAAAGGTGTTCGCATTGTGCTGCACTGCTGTTTGTGGAGGCACAGAAGACCTTCCATTACCCCAACCCAAGCTCTCATGAAGATAGAGCCCACTTCCAACTCCAGCAATAAAAAGCTATTCTTACTCCAGTGAAAAGCTTATGGATTCACCCAAGTCTGTATAGAAAGTATCTTCAGCCTTGCCACAACCACCAATTAAATCTTCCATCCAATCTAATTCAGGATGAGGGCGGCACCTCATTCTCATTTATAATCCCCTCATAGTTCAATCCCCAAAGTTAGCCCTAATTAGCAGGTTTGGCCTTTAGATATTGTTTTAGACGCACAATGGATCATGGACAGTGAGAACTGGGGCCTAATTTCATTTACTATGAGGTTGAGTCCTAATTAAATAGGCAAAGTAGGATATTTGGGACTGGGATTAGGAATCCCATTCTACATATCCAATGATCCTTCTCCTGGTCCCAACTGGGAATGATTTTTGACGTGACCAACTTCCATCTTTTTAATTGCATCCTATACAGACAGCAATCCTAAAAACGATTTTCAATGTAACAATCTTGTATAGATATAACTAACAGCCACTATTCATAATGCTCTGACTAATCCAGAGGAACTTATCAGCATTCGGCGTAGCATAACAATGAAACACCATCAATGAAGAGCGAAAATTCCACCAAGTTATCATGCAAAAGCAGAGATGAAAAGGTAAATACCTGGACATAGGTTAACCTCAACGATCCCATTTGCTCCTAAAAAAGGAGCGCAAGATACTTCTTTTTATTACACGAAAGTTTGGGAGCAACCGACTACAGGAAAAACAATTTAACATGTATGATTATCCAAGTATCAGTGTCATCAAATAATTTTGGCTCCTTTATATCATTTGAAGGGGAAGGCGAAGAGTGCTTTGAGCTGGGAAGACAAAAGTTCATGCCCCAAGAACTAGGCAGATGACTGAACGCAATAATCTTGGTTCCTGCTTTTTCAATATTCCTTTTGCCACCGGCAAACGTAACACATGCTGTGTTCATGCATGGGAGAAACTCCACAGAATGGAGAGGTACAACCCATACTCATAGCTCATCTTTAATTGATTGTATATTAGTTTGTCTGTGGGTAGACGAACATCAATCCTTGAATTAGTATTATGAATCACTCCTCTGGCAACCCAATCTCAATTTCTTTTCTCTCTGATTTCTTTGTTATGTAAAAGGTATAATAAGTGAGGCACCAAGGCAATACCTATCCGTCTCTATACAACATAATTCAAATCCTAAAACAAATCTAGTAACCAGAATAAAAAACAAAGAGGAGCACCGGCTACTACTATCTTCACTAAACCCTGAAAAGATGACAAAACAAAATAAAACTACTTAACTTAAACAATGTGCCTTCTCTCTGTGTCATCATAGACCAAGGATATCATCTATTTTCCAATCCTTCAATCACATATGTTACTTCAACTCCAAAGGGAGGGTCCATCTTGTAAAAGTACAGGTTCAAAGTATTTTGCTAGTAACTGCCTACTAGATAGTCCCACAATGTCCAGCTTATCCACACAGCTTTGTGCATTATTCTTTTACTCAGCTGAAAGAATTATTTCTGTCCTTCGTTGATGAGCACTTCCAGTTAGTGTTCTTGGTAGGATTCAACATCACACAATCTTACATTTACTTGATGTATCGGGGAGATGTTTCCCGATAGCTAATCTTGGTTGAATGTTTTGGTTAAGTTACCAGGTAACCTTTGGACAACTCCTACCTATTGAGTTTGCTGTCTCCTCCAACGCCAAATGGTTATGGAGGAAACTCAAGTTGTTTACTACTGAGGTGATGAAGACTCGCCCGATATCAATCAATTTTCACTTCATAAGTAAGTGCAAATTCAAGAGGCCTGCCAGAAAAGATATCACCAGGGCTATCTCTTTGCTTTTTTACATATTTTACTATGTATACATCCATAACACAGGCGCAACCATTAGACTTCCACAGGAACATCATCAACCCCAAACTTTCCTTCATTAGAGGAAAAAGAAGAAGAAGAAGAAGTAACCAGGCAGGCGAATCAAGCATCGAAATTGGACAATCGCCAAAGGAGGATTCAATAAAAAAGAAAAAGAACTAACCATCTCGATCTGCTCCTAGGAATCGCAAGGCCAGCTCGAGGAATCGGCAATTGGACTCGGTGAACCCCCTCCCTCAGTCGCGAAAACTACTGCTCTTCTTCCGTTCTCTCTCTCTCTCTCCTTGACTGAACACAACTGATGATGAGAAGAAAAGAATGAATGAGGGAATGGGAAGAGAAAATGGGGAGGAGATCCGAAACACCTTCTTTCTGTCTGTGATCCTCACCCCCAACTGGCCCAGACCACCTCCCTCCCTCCCACCTCCCTCACTTCCAGCGGGACAACGCCTTTAAACGCAACAGGTCCGGTGATTGTCTAAGAGACGGACATCCAGAAATAATGAATTCTCGCATGGGTCCTAATCCCTCCAGCCCTCGAATTTCAACTAAATTTTCGCATATGAAAGAACGAAAATGCTGCAGATTCTTTACGTTCAAGAGGTCCACCGATCTAAGGGAAGAGCACCCGCCAATAGTCAAATATGTCAAGGATTCTGATCTATCGGGGCCTTGAATTTCAGTTACACCATTGCAACTCCAAACAAAAAGGCTTCTCAGGTATTTAAAACTGGAAAAGTCTAGCAATCGTCCGGCGGACGTGCACTTAAGGATATCCGACACTTGAGAGGATTTTGATCCACCAGGGTCTTGGATTTCAACTGAATTCACGCAACTTGTTGCGGTGTCCATTCTCTGCAGAATCTTTGAATCGGAAAGATCTAGCGATCCATCGAGCTGAGATGCATTTGGGCTCATCAACTTCGAAGAATCTTCAATCCCATCAACCCTAGCTATCTTAGGGCATTTCCCTGCAGGTAAGTTGGATAGGCAATGTGAACCTTCGAAGCCGGTGACTTCTGCGAGATGAAAGCAATTGGTGAGATGCAAATCTGATAAGTGCTTCGAGTTTGACAAATTCGTGAATGCTTTCAATTTTCCGCAACCTTCAATAAGAAGCTGCGATAGTCCAATGGGAAGCTCTGGGACATGTTCAAGCCAAGGGCAATTATAAAAAGCGAGTGTCTCGAGACGGGATAGTTGGGAAAAATTGGGCAACGGCGGCCTTTGGCAGGTGATAATTAGAATTGTTAAGCCAGAAGACAGTTCTGGTAATTCTCGGAGCTTTTCACAATATTTAACATCGAGCTTTTGGAGAGAAGAGAGCTTAGAAATGCTTTCTGGCAAGCCCGAAATGCTTGAATCATATAAAGAAAGCTCCTCCAACGAAACCAATTCGCATATATTACTAGGTAGCTGTTCTAGCTTTTTGCATCCTCCAGCTTCCAACCTTTGGAGTTTTGCCAACTTCCCGATGGCATCAGGCAATTCCTTTATGTTAGTTCTATGTATGTCCAAGATCCTCAAATTTGGCATATTCCCAATGCTTTCAGGTAATTTCGTAATCGATGTATTTCCTAAGTACAACTCAGTCAATGATGCTAATTTTTCAATCGAGTCGGGGATCTCTGTCAATGAGGAGCAGTCATGTAAGAACAAGCTTTGTAGGGATGCTAGATTGCCTATGGAGCTGGGTATGTTATCTAATAGTCTACATTCAGAGGCATTCAAAGTCTCGAGCTTCTTCATGGAACCAATGGATTCAGGTAATTCTTCAATTGCTGAATCAGATAAGTCCAATAGAGTTAATGAGACAAGGGAGCCCATAGATTTAGGAAGTTGAGAAAGTCGTTCACAACATTCGACACATAGAGTCTCCAGCTCCATCAAACAACCTCTCGAAATAGGAATCTCTTGTATATTAGTGTAATTTATGCGAAGCTCCGTTAATTTTACCATTCTACCTATTCCTGCCGGTAGCTTCTTGAGTCTTTTACACCAAGAGACATCCAAGCAAATGAGGGTCTTGATGTCCCCAATAGAAGGATGAATCTCTTTTAGATTTTGACAACTTACAAGAATCAAAATCTCCAAGCTTTCGAAAGCAGACAAGTCGGGAGTTCTTCTCAAAGATTGACAATTCTCGAGGTTGAGAACTTTGAGCTCGGTTGCCATCTGAAAAAAAGAAATGGTACCTCAATGTCATTGGACACTGGCAGCCTGTGATTTTCCACTACTCCTTATGTTTTGACATTTTAGAATTGCTCAAAAAATGCTTGTGCTCCTTGACTCCTTCACAGTTGTCTTGTTTAATTTTAAATGTCTCTTTTGGTAGTGTTTGACCACGCCAATAGATAAATGTTTTTTTAAGTATATCAATTGCAAAAGAATGTTGGGGATGTATAAGTGTTGACTGCATTTATTTTCGTATAACATTTCAAAGGAAATGTTTACTGATTAAATAGAAGCAAATTTTATTATCAAATAGCATATGACAAATTCAAATGGAAGAGAGATGCATTCTTTGGGCACCATGTATTCCTTCAATAGTATGAGATTAAAGAGAAACGGCTAGTTTAATTATGAAAATCAATTTTCAAATGTTATATGTACAAGGAAAAAAAATTTATATTGAAAATACTTCAATGCCTTCTTTACATCTTACCTTGAGTGGAGCCCATCCTCCCCAGTCCTCCGAAATTGTACTGTTTGACAGATCGAGTACAACTAATTTATTCGGATGAAAGTTGGCCGCAGTAAAATCCGAGGGACAATTCGCCCACTGAAGCCATCTTAATTTAGGAAGTAAGTTTTGGAAATCTCCGGCGAAATTCGCACCATCCGCTAGAAGGAACCTCAAGTTGGTCATTTCTTTAAATTGTTCAGCTGTGTATCTTCTTCCCTTGCCACATTTGCCAAGAGAAAGTGCCTCAATCTTTCTAGTGCCCTGCAACTTGGAAACATTGTGGACCATAAGTTTTAAATGATGAGATGAGATCAATTGATGTAAAATAAAATGCAATGATTTCAATTTGCTGTCATACTATCATGGCGTAGGCTTCTCCTTTAAATTTTGTTTTTGACATGTTATGGTTGCATACTATTTATCTAATCTATGTAAAGATCAGAAGCTCAAGGGGTTGTTCCCAAAGTTTTCCTCTTCCAATTATGCTCTTCGCAATTTGCACCTTCTGAATGCCCAAAATTTGCATCCATTTGCAATTACAATAGATGGCCTCTCTTCATGTATACACTAATTCAAGTATATCTATGAAAATTCATGCCATTTATATGTGAAATAACACTACATTTACTCCTATCTTGCATATGTGAACCAATACGACTCTAAGAGTCCAAATACATCCATCAAACTTGCCATCAAAACATGTATCAAAATTAAGGAATCCAAATTGTAGAATCCCCCCATTCTTTTTGGTATACTACGTTTGCAATTCTAAATATCAAAATGAAAATGAGAATGTCATCACAAAAGGTACTCATGTGTTTTACGTTCCTTTCTTATCATGCGTTTCTTCGCTGAGGGTTTTGCAGTATACGTGGAAGGAAAATTGATAATATCGAATGTTCTATAAATGATTCTTACTTTCTTTTTATTACTATAGATGTTTGACGCTATCTTTTCGTTGCCGTATTGATTTTGTTATAGTGTAGTAGTAGTCACCTAAATTTTGATCAATGTTCCCATAGATTAATGAGATCTTCCGTATGAACAGATTGGACATGAAGATTGATACAATTGTATTCTTAAGGAACTCTAGTCTTTTACCTTTTTCTTTTGTTGTAACCTAATATTTTAGGAACTCAAATTCGTTTTTTGTTTTAGGTGATGCACACTGAGCACAAATCACGAGAGTTAATATTACGGATTTGTTTGGTGGTTTCAACTTTTCCTTCAAACCTGTAGTCTTTCATATGAGACGGTACTTGTTTTTACATTACAAGTTTCTTGTATGTCTATTGTAATTTTGTCAACAACTTCATAGATACCTTTTTTTTTCACTTCTAAGCTATGTTCTATTCAGTTGATTACATTTTCCTTCATGCAAAAATATGCTCGCTGGAAAGAATTGGTAGCATTTTTTTTCAATAGTCTTGTTATTTCATTATGTTGTGCATCGCAATGTTTATATTTAGTTTTTCTTAATTAACGATACTCATGACATTTGCACATGCTTGTTTGATGCTTGTACAAATCATCCACATATTATAATTGCTTTTAGTGGATCACCTTTTAACTTTCATGCTAATAATGAAAATTTATCTCACACGAAATTCAAAACCATATTTACTTTGTTTAAAAATACCAAAAATCCTAAACTGGTAGAATTCTTCCACATTTATCCCATACTAATTTTCATGTCATAAAAAATCTCAAACTAATAGTCCCTGTTACATTTACCCCAATTTAATTTTCGTTTCACAAAAATAAGATAATGGTACACATGTTAACTAAATCTTTGCTAAATAAGATGCTCACTAAGAGTTGAACAATAAACAAATAAGTATAATTGCACGATAGCTTATATTTAACAATAAATAATATCGGGGTATTAATAGAAAAATCATCCATCGTCACAAAAATAAAAAGTATTAGCATATTTATAGAAAGAAACTATCCATTATTATGAAAAGTCTATACAACGAAAATAATATATAACTAAAGGGTGATATTGCATGGTTGCTCATATATCATAAATGCCACATCAACAAATTGACGATGTCCACTAACGATTGACCCCAAAGGCTCGATTGCAAAAAAAAGTGAAAGTTAGAGGACTATATTGAGCAAAAACAAAAATAGATGGGGGACTAAATTGCACTACCAATAATACTTAGGGGATACACTTAACCCAACTTAACAAATACAGGAACCAAGATCACTAAATCATCACAAATGAATGGACGTCTGATTTATCATACCAAACAACTCATAAGAAGTCAATACTAAGTAAAAGAAAAAAGAAATAGAAGACCTCACAAGAAACCAAAAGACAAATCCAAACATCAAATGCGTGCATCAAACAAATATGTGGGAAATGCATGCCCGCAACATTTTATAAATGTCAGTTTTTCTCTAAAAGTACTCTGTCAAACATTCTGTTTTTGTAGTTTTTATCATTGCATTGAAGTTACCAAAAGGAGAGCATCCTCATCACAATACTACTAGGTATAGATATATATTAATCATCCATAACCAAGAAATTGCTCCTCAGTTATGTTCTAGAATTAGGCAAAAACAGCAATTAATCAAAAGAACTCTTTTGCGAGTAGAAGCAGCAAGTTTTTGGGGATATAAAACTAACAATTATTTTTATTTCAAACAAGAAAGGGAAGGTGTACCCACGTCATTGACCCAAACAAGTACAGAAGACTCTTACCTTGTTGTTGACAAGCACGTCTAGGGCTTCTTCATAAATCCACAGTCTGCTACGCTCTTGAGGCTCCTCTAAATTTTCTAGACGAACAATTTCCCTTCCAAGATCTCTCAGTTGATCATGCATAATTAGCGTGCCATCTTTGTCAATTTTAATTAGGGACCTAAGACTTAATACTTCGATCCCCATCCCAGGGAAAAAATCACAAGCATCCCACATATACATCGGACTTTGTTGAGATGATCCAATAAAAAAAACATGCAATATCCAAAAATATCCGTCGTTCATCAAAATCTAATACATCGTAACTTATCTTCAATGTCTCTTGCACTTTCTTATTAGGCATTTTCCTCAATTTCTTTGATGTATCTTCCCATGCTCCTTTTTTCTTTCCGCACAATAATGAACCTATAACTTCAAGAGCTAAGGGAAGCCCCCCAGTAATGGATGCAATCTCACGAGAGATAACCTCATAATCACTTGGAGGATAATCCTGTCGAAATGCATGTCTACTAAATAAAATCAACGATAGATCTAAAGGCAACTCGTTGAGTTCATACATGGGCCTTGCCCCAACCTTGTCAAGAATACTCTTATTTCTGGTTGTGATGATGATTACACTTCCTGCTGTAAACCAAGTACCGTCTCCGACCAAAGCATTCAAGTGAGTATCATCATCCATGTCATCGAGAAGAATGAGGACATTCTTGTTTGTAAATAGAGATTTGATTTTATCAATTCCCTCATCAACATTAAACACATCATCAAAATTTTCTCTTGCAATAGAAATGAGTTGCTTTTGTACGTATTCAATACCCTTGTGCTTAGATGTTTCTCGAATATTTGCCACGAATCTACGACAGTCAAAATGACTAGAGAGCTTGTTGTATAACACCTTTGCAAGAGTTGTCTTACCGATGCCGCCCATTCCATAAATTCCGATAATCCGTGTACCATTGAAGTTAACATTTATCAAACTCGTAATTTGTTCCACATGATCATCAATTCCCACCAATTGTTTAGGAACACTTAACTGGAAAAGTCTTTTTAACTCGTTCAAAACTTTTCTGACAACAAATTTAACCAATGTTCCTTCATGCCTATCAAATAACAATGAATTTCAGTTTAGAATAGCAATATGTATATTCTTTTTTAAGAAAGATCTATTTATGAAAAATTAAACAATGTTTTGTTGGAGAATAATGTACCCGTTATCAATTTTCTCCGATTCCCATCCTTTCAATGAGCTGACTTCTTGGAGTGCTTCTTCCCATTCCTTCACAACCATTTCATCCATATTCTTTTTATGCGCATCGATAGCATCTCTCCATTTCCCTGTCGGATGTTGCACCTGTGAGGGTTCCACTTTGTAAAATATGGGCAACACTATCTGCCCTTTACTTTTCTTGCGCTTCAACATCTCAGCTAGCTCGCGGAGGCACCATTTGCTTGAAGCATAGTTCTCCGAAATAATCGGGATCGAGATCTTAGAATTTGCAATACTGCAAAGAAGCTCCGGACCAATCTTCTCACCAACAGGGAGCTCATTGTCATCTCTAAACACATGAATTCCTGCATCGACAAGGCTATTATAAAGATGATCGGTGAATCCTTTGCGAGTGTCTTCCCCTCTAAAGCTCAAGAACACTTCGCAATAATTTCCTTTTGGCCTTTTGGTTCCGCCTTCATAATCACCTACTTGTGGAGAGGTCGATGAGGAAGACTCCCCATAGATTGGATCTTCTGAATGGGTGGGCTCTTTTCTTTTCATCTCGAGAGGACTGTGAAAGAGATTGATGGAGGAGGAAACAGAGGAGAGAAATATGGAATCCCGGATCTGGTAAAAGCAGAAATGTCTCTCCGGACTCAAAGTTGGAGCTACACTCAAACAAAAATAGAAACTCTCAGACAACTCATCAGAAGAAAATGGAGGAATCAAAGCAGGAAACAGAGAAGGGCAAGGAGTCGTCGACTAAGCGAGGAGTGCTCAAACAACACAATTCACCTAAGGCTATGATCTCCCCCAATCCTCAGTCTTCGACGTTGGATTCCCTACACACCACACAACACTTTCTACCGTGCGCGCTTTGAACAAGGCTTAGTTCTTGCCATCCACTGGTCCAAGACTCTTCACGCTAACTGAACCGCTGTGAGGCATGCCGCAGAAAGAACAGTCATTGCACTCGAAATTTCGGCAGCATCATGCGGAAGGTGTGTGGAACCCGACGAGCAAATACTTACATGCGCACATGCAATCACGCGCAACACTCACGCTCCGAGTTTAATGAAAGAAAATAGAAAAGAGAACTAACGAGCTATACTTTCATGCCCCTACTGGGATCTCCACCGATGCTCAGCATTATATGAGGAAGGCGCATGCCATGTGCTTTCATTGAGATCTGAGATCCAGCCACCACTGTCGTGACTTGGCTGGCCTTTTCTATTAATAAACAAAATAGAAAAGAAAACCAACTAGCAGTGCTCCATGCTCCTCGTGCTAACAAGAGATTCCGTTTATCCCCGAGGATTTTGTTAATAGAAATGTCTGGGGGACGCGTGAGTTTGTTCCGTCCACGATCAAACTATTATTTATTTCTCAAAAGAGATTGGTCTAGGAAAATAACTCTCCAAATAAATCCCTTCAGAAACAATTTTCTCGAACTACATTTCTCCATGCCACATCACGCCTACAGATTATCTAGTCATTATCCCACACGTAAATCACTTTTTATCTCTCTCCTTAAATTTATTTAACATTTTATGTGAACTTTATTTTGGGTACCGCGTATATAAATTCTCGGCGGATGATTCTCCACAATCGAATAAATATTTGGTGATACTTTTTTCAGGAAAATTATCCAAAAAGTTATAAACATGTTATACGTAGGCCAATTCAACCCTCAATCTTTCAATTGTGTCAATTAAATTATGAATCTTTTGACAACTTGTCAATTTAGTTCTAAACTTTTTAACTATCCTAATTTTGTCCTAAACATTGTGATAATTTGCAAGTTTATGTGGATTGGTGATATGCAGTGTGTGTTTGGCCGTGAGATGTGGTGGTGTGATAGTGCATTCGCGTATTGTATTCGCGTGCCAAGAATGTGTGATTGGGTGGCATGTTCGTGTGACGAGAATGTGAAATTGTGAAATGTGTGTGAGGTGTGCGTGTTTGGCAGTGTGTAGGTGTGGCCGTGTGACAAATGTGGTTTGAGTGGAACGAAGGTACTGGAATGTATGATTGGTTTGAAAAGTGAGACCCTGAGGCGTGTACGTTTACGGGGTGAGGTCCGTCCTGAGGCGTGTACGTTTACGCGGGACGATGCCGTCCCTGACGAGGTGACGATGCCCGGCCCGACGGGGTGACGATGCCTGACGTGGTCAGAAGACCGTTGGCCTGATGCGTTTTACGCGGGCGCGGTAGAAGGAAAGTGTGTGTAGGATTCCGTCCTGAGGCATGTACGTTTACGCGGGACGATGCCGTCCCTGACGAGGTGACGATGCCCGGCCCGACGGGGTGTCGATGCCTGACGAGGTCAGAAGACCGTTGGCCTGATGCGTTTTACGCGGGCGCGGTAGTGGTGGAAAGGTTGAGAATGAGCGAGAATTGGCTTGAGGTGCGAGGTTTGAGAAAGTGACGCGTGGTGTGAGTTGGTGTGCGAGTGTGTTTGTATCGCGTAATGCAGTGCGCGATTATGGGATAAAATCTGCTAGGCATGGTATGGGACGTGCCCAAGTAGGTTTTGCTTTATAATCGAGGCACGCGCGCGGCTGTGATGTACTGCTGTGGTATGATTGGCGTGTGTATTGATATGTGGAAAGTATGTGATGG
The DNA here is from genome assembly GCF_021117445.2 of Syzygium oleosum. Classification (NCBI taxonomy): domain Eukaryota; kingdom Viridiplantae; phylum Streptophyta; class Magnoliopsida; order Myrtales; family Myrtaceae; genus Syzygium; species Syzygium oleosum. The sequence goes on from NW_026607528.1 coordinate 602,110, forward strand.
CATGTGTGCAAGAATTGTATGTTGGGATTGTGGGCTAACGGGCATGGTGCGTATGCAGAGAGTCCAGGTATGTGTGAATGTTTGATTGCTGGTTGTGTGGTTGTTTGGTTGCGCGTTTGGATGTGTCTGGAATTACGTGATAGCCTAGATGGGGCTTAGGTTGTGTCTTATTGAGATGTGATCTCATGGTTGTTTCAACCAAACCATTTCAGAGCCCCCGCCTGAATGTCGAGGTTGAGGTCGACTCGGAGTCGTCTGGTGAGCAGACAGCTGCGGAGGATTCAAGTGGTGATGCCAAGGACAGTGAGTTAGAGTGGACGCCTTCGAGAGGGCGTAGGGGATAGTTCTGGGAGGACGATGCGCCCCATTTTTGGATAGTGCTGACCTAGAGAGCTGATCTTGATAATTTGGTGGTTTTGAATTTATAGTTCGGTGTGCTTATAAATTATTTTGTGGTTTGTATTGGCGGATGATGTAAATGTTTGGAAGTGTAATATATGCTTGGTGGTTTGTCGATTTGTTCCTTCCTGGTGTTCTCCAATTTTATTGTCCGGGATTTTTGATTGCTTCCGCCGAGATTTAACTCTGATGTTTGGGTTGGGTCGGCGACGTTCCTGGGACGTCGCAACAAATTCGACCGCAGCAGGGGATGTCGCGAGCTCGATGGGGATTCGGGGCGTGACATTTTAAGTTTCTTGATGAACCACGCTCTCTCAATTTCGACATATATTTGCAGAATGAAACTAGCTATAGGAACCAAGAAACCAAAACGGATTGCTCATGAACATAAGCTGCAATAGAATTTGATTTCACATATTCACCTCCAGCAGCGACAGAGTTAAGTGTCCTAATAACCTCTATCTTGGTCTCAAGATCAGGACTCCAGTCAATATATTGCATAGCCTGCTGCAACATTGCTGTCATAGCCTGTTGATAAGAAAATAGCAATAGCAATGCATATGTCACCATCCAATCAAGTCATGACTCGATTGTGTCTAGCGCACAATTACAACTTTGAGTTGAACATTTGATTAGAAAATTATTCATTCTAGAAAGAAAATACAGTTCAAAAAGGAACCGAAAGGGGTAATAGCAAGGTGCAATACAACTACAGCTATCTATATCAAGAGTATCCAAGCCAATTGAAAATACTTGCAACCAGCATGAGCACTATTATCCCCATATAAAGCATATCATGAAATGTATCCTAAACTTGACTTGAGAAAAGAGTCTTGTGATTCATACATTTGTAGGAGAACTAGAAGATGTGAAATTTGGGCATACATGGGGAAGAATCCAGAAACACAAGGCGAGAAACTGAAGAGGATTCCCCAATACTAGATTCTAGAGCACAAGCACCAGGCCTGGATTCTTGCATCTCTAGAGATTGCACAGAGCCAATACCCATATAGATATGCCAACATACACTCGTTAGATGGCATGTTACAACTACACACAACAACAGTTCAAGATAATTGAAATCCTAAACCAAATCTACTAACAAGGATTAGCATTTTGAATCACCCCTCTAGCACCCAATCTCAATTTTTTTTCTCCCTGGTTTCTTTTTTATGTAAAAGGTATAATAAGTAAGGCATCAAGGAAATACCTGTCCATCTAAAACAAAAAGAATCCATCCCTATACAAGAAAATTAAAATCGTAAACCAAATCTACTAACCAGAAATAAAATCAAAGAGGAGCACCAACTACTGACTTCACTAAACCCTGAAGAGATGATGAAACAAACTAAAACTACTTAACTTAAACAATGTGCCTTTTCTTAACTTAAACAATCTGCCTTTTCCCTTTGTCATTCTAGACTAAGGATATCTATCTTTCAATCCTTCACTCACATATGTTTACATCAATTCCAAAGGGAGGGTCCATCTTGTAAAAATACAAGTTCAAAGTATTTTGTTAGTAACTGCCTACTAGATACTAGTAGATAGTACCTCAATGTCCAGCTTATCCTCATAGCTTTGTGCATTATTTTCCTACTCAGTTGAAAGAGTTATTTCTCTGCTTTGTTAATGAGAACTTCCAATTAGTGTTCTTGATAGGATGCAACATCGGAAGATCTTACGTTGACTTGATAGATTAGGGAGATATTTACCGATAACTAATCTTAGTCGAATGTTTCCTTTAAGTTACCAAGTAATCTTTCAACAATTTCTACCTATTGAGTATGTTGTTTCCTCCTTTTTTTTTTGCTTTTGAGAGCAAGCGACAACACTAGGGGTTATGGTGGATACTCACTTTGTGCTCCTTTGGTGACGAAGACTCATTTATATTGATCAATTTCGCTTCATAAAGTAAATACAAGTACCCTGCTAGAAAGGATATCCCAGGCTAACTTTTTGCTTTTTACCCATTCTTTGTTTACACAGGAGCACCATTAAACTTCCACAGAAATATAAACCCCAATCTTCATTCATTAAAGAGTTCCAAAAGCACATCTTTTAAGCAATTCTACCAGATCTTGCCGACTTGAGTAATTTATTACCCGGGGAAAGTTAACTTCAATAATTAGCGCAAAAGGAGGTGGCAGACCCTAAAAAAAATCATTTGCAAGATAGTGCATCCGCTAAGTCAACAATGTCACACATATTCCATAATCATGGCACTAAACCAAGAAGTTTAGGTAAAAGCACTGAGAATCCCCTTATATAGTTGCCCAATACCATCACCTAGGACTAATACGTAAGCCAGCAGTTGACTAGCTAATTACTTGCCGCAAGGCTCAACCCAGCAAACTAGCAACTCGAAAAGCGGGATCCAAATTTCACAACAAAAGAGAGAGAGGCTGAGCACATAGCGATTAGCAGATTACACATCAAGTGTTCGACAAGATTTCTCACCAACAGAATGCTCATGCCAGCCTGCGTGCATCCTAGGCACAACCTAAAACACAATGAAAATAAACCTATAGACAATAAATTTGATTGCCAAAACCTAACACACGGGCCTCACACCACCATCAACCCAAACCCGCCCTCGCCCCTCAGAGTCTAGTCTAGGTGCTCAACCTCCGCAACATCGGGAGTCACGATCTTCTCCATGATCAGCTGCGCAACCCTGTCACCGACCTTCACTTCAAAGTTGACGTCCGAGAGGTTGAACAGGATTACCCCAACCGGGCCTCTGTAGTACGCATTGATCATGCCTGCACCAATGTCGATCGAATGCTTCCATGCCAAACCTGATCCCGGCGCTGAAGCAACAAATGTAAAGCGATTTGATTCCGCCCTCATTGATTATCCAGAACAAGGATTGAAAGAATGTTTTGCGGTAAGAAGTTGCAATTTACCAATTTGTGCGTATGTTCCTTAGGGCATTGTGATGCTCAGATCAGTAGGGACGAGCGCTTATCCTCTCCCCGACACTTCCGTCTCAGCCGCAATGTTTTTTATCCACAAACAAAGAAACCCACCTTCAGAAACCATCGCAAGTTCTCAACAAGGACCGAACTCGAGATTCTACGGAAAGTAAAATTTGTGGTCACGTTTTTTGCCTGGAAAGATCGTAGCCCACGTGGAGAGAGGGGACGCTTGCGAAGGCAAGACGGCCTTCCAGGACGGCTTCTTCCACAGTCAAAAGTTGTCGTGACCACAACTTTTTCCAATCTTTTCGGTTTCCATAAAGAAAATGAAGGAGCTGGAAATCTATAGGACAAGGTCCATCCCATATCAGATATCAACTTGGAGAAAAATAACGTCCTTTGAGAAAATAAAAAATGCAATTATCTTATTGAAATGAAGCTCCCTAGAAATAGGTGCCCATTTCAGATGTGAAATGACATGGAAAAGTAGCATTCATTAAACCTTTACTCTTTAGAGAGCTAATGTTATCCCCGCTGTTCGAAAAACACAAGCATCAGCAATATTTGTAATGCGAAACACAATTCTGTAACAAGGTGCTTATTTCTGTCCAAATGAGTGCACATCTCGTGCTGATACCAGTTCCAATGGTACAAGTTCGGGACCCCGAAAGCCCACAAATCTTCAATTAAAAGGGGGGTGGGGTTGGGGGCGAAAGAGGAAAGAAGAAAGATGAAAAGACCAAACTAAATTCCTATACAGAGTGTATTCAGTATATCACTTCAGTCTGAAACAAGCCCGGATCTGGTCCTCCTGCAAAATATGCAATCAAATCTAAGACAGCTACGCCAGAGTTCTATCATGAATATCTCCAGTCCCCACTTCAGACCACAATGTGAAACAGCATTCTTCGGGGGGAGAGAGAGAGATGCTCGAGGGGAGACAGATCATTTATTCAACTAAAAACATCTTCAACCTCTCAAAGCAGCCTCATGAACCGTGGTTTCCTTGGGGATTTGGTGACAACTTTTCTCGACAAGGTCAAGCAGCTTTTCCAAATTTGTTGCTCCTGAGTTAAAAATCTCATTGCTGTCCTTTGTCGTCTGGAAACTGACAATTCCTATTGGCCAGTCTATCTTTGCCACCAGGGACTTGGAAAAAACCATTAAGGAGAGATGCTTCTCAGCTTCCTAAAATGGTAATATAGAAGAGGTCATGCTGATAGAATATCAAACGAGCTTGCATAATTATCATTATATGGTCTATCTATCAAATGATAGTGTTGATTTAACAAATTGAGGCATGTGATTGATTAAAGCTCTCAACAACAGCAGTAAGAGAATCCAAAAACAGAGCTATTTTCCATGAGTGATTCAATCAATTGTAACACAGGAAATGGTGAGTGTTAATACTAGCAGAAAAGCTTGCTCAGCTATATCTAGCAATATGGCAGAGCTCCTCCCACCCTTCTAAAGCGCATTAGAATTTCAGGCTCCATGGCACAAGAAATGGTTTCACAATGCCAGACAACGACACTTACAGCTACAATAAGTTTATGAGCAGAAGTTGACTAAGCCAAGAGTACAAAACAAAACTATGAAGACAACATTCTCAAATCCATGACAAGCCTTTGGCTTTCAATGCACCAAAAGCTCTTTTACACATATTTTGGAACTTGTATCCAAGTCCAGCAACCATGCCCCAATCAGGGATCACAGGCAGAGAGGCTGCTCAGGGTAAAATGAGGGGTCTAGGCAATCATTCATAAAGAGTCACATTGATAAAAAAACATAAACAAAAGTTCCATATAATCAGACCTGGATACTGAGGCATAACAGCTCTGCAAGTCTCTTTAAGGTAATCCTTAAGCAATACTTCAAACGGCACTAATATTCTGCAGAAAATAGAGTGAGTCACATCTGAATGATGATCCAATGAAAAGAAGAAAAATGACAAGTTCTGTAATTACATGTTCGATGATTCTCCGAAGAGGCTCCTAGCTAAAGGTAGCTTGTATTGCCCAAGAGAAGCCAAAATTCTTCTGTTGACTATGATTGGGCCCTGTCTAAGATTTTCTGCCGCCTTCTTAACATGTCCATCTCCTAGCATGTTTTCTCATTCTCAAATTTCATCTTTGAAAGTACTTTAAAGAGGAGTCCATTGGATGACCTCCACCGCGACCAATTGTTTCAGCAGCAACCTGCGTTAAAATATCAAAGGCATGGTTAATCGAATTCTATGGCACATTATTGAGATATTGCAAGATGTACAACCAATTACCAAGAACAATTCAAAGATGGTACCTGAATTGGGGAATTTCTGAGAGATGTTTATCCTCTAAAGTGGCATTAAGAAGGCTTGACCGCATAGGTTCATGTGCCTTAGAACCTGCATTCAATTAAATCACAGAATGAACAGCTGTGCCTTGAAAAACTCAGTGAAGACTTGACAAGGAAAGAGCTTCAACGGTATCCACTGCTCTGGGTTGCCCTTCACTGATGGAATCTCATATATTGCCTTATAGTATCGACAAATCTCAAGGTAGTCATTGTTATGTGAGTAATACCTACATCGTTAACCACATAAATGCGAGGTATACTAAGATGTGAGTTCAAATCCATCAAGTACATCTGGAACGTCACAGTTTGCGATAAAGCTAGAAAGGAAGAAGAGTATGTGCCATATATATAGAGCCATAAAGTTTCATTGTACTTGATTGGCAAAAACAAATTAGCTAAAAGATAGTAGACACAACATCAGAAAAAGCAAAACACCAATTTACCGTATCATGAATCATAGTATATCCGTTTCAACTCCAGAAGAGACGGAATATCAGCTGGCGCTTGTTCCACAACGTTTTCACCTTCTTTAGGCTTTTTCTTCCCTTTAGAAGGATCTGCATCAAACACTCAGGGGCTGATCTTCCTGGAAAAGATATGTGCACAGACATAATCCTGGCAATCTATGCACAGACGAACCTGCAAAATCCATCGATCAGAAAACCAATCATAGTAATAGTGCATAAACGGCTAAAAGCAATACAAAAACCCGTACTTGTTAAAAAATCAAGGCAATCTTCTCTGTCTTTGCCGTTGCTCCAAAACTTTCTACCTGCACTTCAAACCCATCACAGGAATGTTGGACAAGGAAAAACCAATTACATGACAACAGAAGTCAAATTCAAGTTACCCCGATTTCTTGCATCAAATCAGTAGCTTCTGCTATAAGACCCTGTTCTTCCTTTATTTTTGCAAGTTTCTTGATCAACCTCAATTTCGACATATATCTGGCATGACAAAACTAGCTATAGAAACCACGAAACAAAAATAGATTGCCAATGAATATAAGCTGAAATAGAGTTTGATTAAACATATTCACCTTCCCAGCAGCGACAGAGTTAAGTGTCTTAATAAGCCCTATCTTGGTCTCAAGATCAGTTGTCTGGTCAACATATTGCATAGCCTGCTGCACCATTGCTATCACAGCCTGTTGATAAGAAAACAGCAACATGTTGGTCACCATCCAATCGAGTGAATGACTTTATCACATCTAGATCACAATTAAAACTTTGATTTGAACTATTCGATTAATAGCATGGAAAATTTGTCACTCTAGAATGAAAATATGGTCAACAAAGGAACAAAAAGGGACAATAGCAAGGTGCAATACAATTACATGTATCTCTATGAAGAGGATCCCTGCCAATTGAAAACTTGAAAACAGGACAAGCACTATAATATCCCCATAAAGGACGTATCATGAAACGTAACATGAACTAGACATGAAAAAAATGTGATGTGTATCAAACATGAGTAGGAGAACAGGAAGTAAAAATTTGGGTCAATCATGGGAGAGAATCCAGAAACACAAGGTGGGAAACTGACAAGGATTCCACAATACTAGATTCTAGAGGATTCCACCATACTAGATTCTAAAGCACAAGCACCAGACCTGAGATCTTGCATCCCAACAGATTGCCTAGAGCCAATTCCCACGTCGATATGGCAAGCACATTCCCACCTCGATAGTTATACATAGATGGCATGTCACGGCTACATAAAACGACTGTTCATTATCTAATCAGTACACATATGGGAGGCAATCCCTGCAGTATAAAATCTAACCTAAAGGTTGTTAAGATTGATCCTAAATGATTGAAATTGGACCATACTTTGAATCAATGATCATAAGACTACAGAAAATTAAGGTCTAAAATGATAGATTCTTGATCTTTTTTCTGTACTAACACCTGTGTGTTATCTTTGAAAAGAGGGAATGAATCTCAAAAGTAGAAGACAAAAGCAGGAGCATCACCACAGCAGAAGCACATCACTGAAGAAGCTCTCCTACCTCTTAAAGAAAGTTAACTAGAGAAGCATCTGGGGCAAAAGTAAAGAAGAGAATGAAACAATCGCAAAACCAGATGACAGCAGTGAAAACAAGAAGACAGGAGGATGAAAGAAATAAACAGGGTAAAGAGCTATATGCTATGACGTAAAAAAAAATTCCGTCCCCAGCCAGAAGAGATGGTTGCCGCACAAAGTTGTTGGCATTGTGCTGCACTGCTGTTTGTGGAGGCACAGAAGACCTTCCATTACCCCAAGCCAAGCTCTCATGAAGATAGAGCCCACTTCCAACTCCAGCAATAAAAAGTTATTCTTACTCCAGCGAAAGGCTTATGGATTCACCCAAGTCTGTGTAGAAAGTATCTTCAGCGTTGCCACAACCACCAATTAAATCTTCCATTCAATCTAATTCAGGAAGAAGGCAGCACCTCTTTCTCATTTATAACCCCTCAAGGTTCAATCCCCAAAGTTGGCCCTAATTAGCAGGTTTGGCCTTTAGATATTGTTTTAGACTCACAATGGGTCATGGACAATGAGAATTGGGGCCTAATTTCATTTACTATGAGGTTGAGTCCTAATTAAATAGGCAAAGTATGATATTTGGGACTGGGATTAGGAATTCCATTCTACATCTCCAATGATCCTACTCCTGATCCCAACTGGGAATGATTTCAATGGAACCAGCTTCCATCTTTTTAATTGCATCCTACACGGATAGCTTTCCTAAAAACGATTTTCAAGGTAAAAATCTTCTATAGGTATAATTATTAGCCACTAGTCATAATGCTCTGACTAATCTAGAGGAACTTATCAGCATTCAGCATAGCATAACAATGATGATGTACCATCAATAAAGAGTGAAAATTCCATCAGCTTATCACCCAAAAATCAGAGATGAAAAGGCAAATACTTGGACATAGGTTAACCTCGACGACCCCATTCCCTCCTAACAAGGGAGTGTACGACACTTCTTTTATTACATGAATGTTTGGGAGCAACTAAATACAGGAAAAACAACTTAACATGTATGAATATCCAAGTATCAGTGTCATCAAATAACTTTGACTCCTTTAAATCGTTTGAAGAGGAAGGCAAAGAGTGTTTTGAGCTAGGAAGACAAAAGTTCATGCCCCAAGAACTAGGTAGACGACTGAACACAATAATCTTGCCTCCTGCTTTTTTAATATTCCTTTCACCACCAGCAAACATAACACATGCTGTGTTCATGCTAGGGAGAACAGTTATTGGAATGGAGAGGTGCAACCCATACTCATAATTCATCTTTAATCGATTGTACATTAGTTTGTCAGTGGGTGGACAAACGCCAATCCCTGAATTAGTATTATTATGAATTACTCCTCTGGCACCCAATCTCAATTTCTTTTCTCCCCGGTTTCTTTGTTACATAAAAGGTATATTAAGCAAGGCACCAAGGAAATACCTATCCATCTAAAACAAAGAGAATCTATCCCTATACTACTGACTTCACTAAACCCTGAAAAAGACGATGAAACAAAAGATAAAACTACTTAACCTAAAAATTGTGCCTTTTCTCTTTGTTCATCACACACGTTTTACTTCAATTCCAAAGGTATATTCTTCACCAGGTAACCTCTCGACAACTTCTACCTATTGAGTTTGCTGTCTCCTCCAACGCCAAATGGTTATGGCGGAAACTCAGATTGTTGCTACTGAGGTGATGAAGGCTCGCCCGATATCAATCAATTTTCACTTCATAAGTAAGTGCAAATTCAAGAGGCCTGCCAGAAAAGATATCACCAGGGCTAATCCCTTTGCTTTTTGGACATATTTTACTTTTGTATACATACATAACACAGGCGCAACCATCAGACTTCCACAGGAACATCATCGAACCCCAACCTTTCCTTCATTAGAGGAAAAAGAAGAAGGAGAAGAAGAAGTAAACAGGCAGGCGAATCAAGCATCAGAAATTGGACAATTGCCAGTAAAAGGACGATTCGATCAAAAGGAAAAGGACTAACCATCTGGATCCGCTCCTAGAAATCGGAAGGCGAGCCTTCAGAAATTTGGCAAAATGGTCTGCGAGCACCATCGATTTGGAAGCCCCCCTCCTTGGGGGAAGGAAAAACAGGAGAGAGAAAGCGCGCCACTCGGTGAAACCTCCCTCGCCAAAACTTGTCCTCTTCTGTTTGTTTCTCTTCTTCGAGCGCACTGATGAGAGAGAAAACGAAACGGTTAAGTAAACAAAAAGTTGAGGGGAATAAAAAAAAGAGAAAAGAGTAAGAGAAAAGAAAGAAAGAATAAATGAGGGAATGGGAAGAGAAAATGGGGAGGAGATCCGAAACACCTTCTTCTGTCTGTGATCCTCCCCCTCACTGGCCCAGACGACCTCCGACCCCCGACCTCCACTTCAGCGGATCCCCGTCGCCGATGAACTTAAACGCAACAGGTCCGGTGATTCTCTAAGAGACGGGCAGTCATCAATACCAAAATATTGCATGGGTCCTAATCCCTCGAGCCCTCGAATTTCAACTAAATTTTCGCAATCTGTTAAAAAAAAAATGTGCAGCTTCTTTAAGTTCGAAAGGTCCACTGATCTAAGGGAAGAGCACCCTCTAATTTCCAAAGCTCTCAAGGATTCTGATCCATCAAGGCCTTGAATTTCAGTTACACTCTTGCAATTCCAAACCCAAAGGGTTCTCAGATATTTCAAACTTGAAAAGTCTAGCAATCGTCCGACTGACGTGCACTTAAAGATGTCCGACACTTGTGAGGATTTTGATCCATCAAGGCCTTGGATTTCAATTGAATTCACACAACTTGCTGCGGCGTTTGTTCCCTGCAGAATCTTTGAATTGGAAAGATCTAGCGATCCATCAAGCTGAGATGCCTCTGGGCTCATCAACTTCGAAGAATCTTCAATCCCATCAACCCTAGATATCTTCGGGCATTGCCCTGCATGTAAGTTGGATAGGCAATGTGAACCTTCCACGCTGATGACTTCTGTGAGATCAAAGCACCCGCAGAGATGCAAATATGATAAGTGCTTCAAGTTTGGCAAATTCGTGAATGCTTTCAATTTTGTGCAACCTTTAATAGCAAGCTCCGATAGTCCAATGGGAAGCTCTGGGACACGTTCAAGCCAAGGGCAATCATAAAAATTGAGTTTCTTGAGATGGGTTAGCTGGGAAAGATGGGGCAACGACAGCCTCTGGCAAGTGATAGTTAGAGCTGTTAAGCAAGAGGGTAGTTCTGGTAATTCTTGGAGCTTTCGACAACGTCCAACGCTGAGCTCTTGGAGAGAAGAGAGCTTAGAAATGCTTTCTGGCAAGCCCGAAATGCCTGATTCATCTAAAGAAAGCTTCTCTAGCGAAACCAATTCGCATATATTGCTAGGTAGTTGTTCTAGTTTTTCGCATTCTCTAGCTTCCAACTTTTGGAGTTTTGCCAACTTCCCGATGACATCAGGCAATTCTGTTATGTCAGTTCCACTAATTTTCAAGATCCTCAAATTTGGCATATTTCCAATGCCTTTAGGTAATTTCGTAATCGATGTGCATTTTAAGTTCAGCTCAATCAATGATGCCAATTTTTCAATCGAATCAGGGATCTCTGTCAATGAGGAGCAGTAACCTAAGGACAAGCTTTGCAGAGATGCTAGATCGCCAATGGAGCTGGGTATGCGGGCTACCAGTGTACACCTAGTGGCATACAAAGTCTTGAGGTTCTTCATGGAACCAATGAATTCAGGTAATTCTTCAATTGCTGAACAAGATAAGTCCAATAAAGTTAACGAGACAAGGGATCCCATAGATTTAGGAAGTTGAGAAAGTCGTTTACAACTTCCAGCATGTAGAGTCTCCAGCTTCATCAAACAACCTTTCAAAATAGGAATCTCTTGTATATCGGTGTTATTTATGCGAAGCTCCCTCAATTTTACCATTCTACCTATTCCTATTGGTAGCTGCTTGAGTCTTTTACAATAAGAGACATCCAAGGAAATGACGGTCTCGATGTCCCCAATAGAAGGATGAATCTCTTTCAGATTCCCACAATTTGCAAGAATCAAAATCTCCAAAGTTTCGAAAGCAGACAAGTCGGGAGTTCTTCTCAAATATTGACAATTCTCAAGGTTGAGAACTTTGAGTTCGGTTGCCATCTAGAACAAAGAAAGGATACCTTAGTGTGAATGGACCCTTGCAGCCTGTGATTTTTCACTACTCCTTATGTTTTTGACTTTTTAGAATTCCTCAAAAAATACCCATGCTCCTGGACTATTTCACAGTTGTCTTATTTAATTTTAAATGTCTTTTTTAGTAGTGTTTGGCAACGCCAACATATAAATGTTTTTTAAGAATATCAATTGCAAAAGAATTTTGGGAATGTACAAGTGCTGAGTGCATTTATTTTCGTATAACATTTCAAAGGGAATATTTATTGATTTGACAAAAGCAACTTTTATTATCCAAAAGCAGATGACAGATTCAAATGGGAGAGAGATGCAGTCATTGGGCGCCATGTTTTCCTTCAATAGTATGAAATAAAAGAGAAACGGGCTAGTTTAATTATGAAAATCAATTTTCAAATGTTATATGTACAAGGAAAAAAAATGTTTTATTGAAAATACTTCAATGCCTTATTTACATCTTACCTTGAGTGGAACCCATCCTCCCCAGTCCTCCGAAATTGCACTGTTAAACAGATTGAGTACAACTAATTTCTTCGGATGAAAGTTGGCCGCAGTAAAATCCGAGGGACAACCCGCCCATTGAAGCCATCTTAATTTAGGAAGTAAGCTTTGGAAATCTCCGGTGAAATTCGCACCATCCGCTAGAAGGAACCTCAAATTGGTCATTTCTTGAAATTGTTCAGCTATGTATCTTCTTCCTATACCACATTTGCCAAGAGAAAGTGCCTCAATCTTTCTAGTGCCCTGCAACTTGGAAACATTGTGGACCATAAGTTTTAAATGATGAGATGAGATCAACTAATGTAAAATAAAATGCCCCGATTTCAATTTGCTATCATACTATCATGGTGTAGGCTTCTCCCTTTAAATTTTGTGAAATGACATGTTGTGATTGCATACTATTTATCTAATCTATGTATAGATGAGAAGCTCAAGCGGTTGTTCCCAAAGTTTTCCTCTTCCAATTATGCCCTTCGCAATTTGCACATTGTGAATTCCCAAAATTTGCATCCATTTGCAATTACAATAGCAGGCCTCTCTTTATGGATACAGTAATTCAAATATATCTATGAAAATTCCTGCCATTTATATGTGAAATAACACTACATTTACTCCTATCCTATATATGTGAACCGATACGACTCAAACGGTCCAAATACATCTATCAAACTTGCCATCAAAGCATGTATCAAAATTAAAGAATCCCAATTGTAGAATACCCCCACTCTTTCTAGTATACTTCATTTGCAAGTCTAAATATCAAAATGAAAACGAGAATGTCATTGCAAAAGGTACACGTGTTTTACGTTCCTTTCTTATTATGTGTTTCTTCGCTGAGGGTTTTGCATTGTACATGGAAGGAAAATTGATAATATCGAATGTTCTATACATGATTCTTACTTTCTTTTTGTTAAATATGTCTTGAATTTTATGTTCTCGGTCCGGTTCAACACCCGATCCGACATATTTTTGTGCGACCCGAAAATTGAGATTTAGTTTGCGACGCGGAGAGTTGAGCCGATAGGCCTAACTCGTAGTAAGTGAACAAATCTCTATGGCGATCCGCTCAAGCTGGAGCAAGCGAACCAATGTCTCGGGGGGGTTCGGGGGCGTAGCCCCTGAGGAAAAATTTCGGGAGCTCTATTTATACTGCGGCTAGGTTTTCTCATTGATGTAGAGAATTTTATTTTCAGAGAGTTTTGTAAGCCGTGAGCTTTTGTCGTTGTTTCGACTTCTGAAAACTGTACTCTATTTGATTATAGTGGAATCTTGTCTTGCCTCGCCCGTGGACGTAGATCACGTTGTGATCGAACCACGTAAATCCTCGTGTTCTGTGTTTGCTTTTCCGCGTTTGCTACAACAAACTGGTATCAAAGCTGCGTCCGATTCTAGGGTTCGAGCAAGATGGCATCTTTGAAGTTTCAGATCTCATCTTTTGACGGACAGAACAATTTTGGATTATGGAGAATAAAGATGAAGGCTTTATTGAGGCGAGAGGGTACGGTTAGGGCGCTGGACGGAAAATATCCAGACGATATGACCTCGGCTGAGATTGAAGAGATGGACGAGAAGGCACATAGCGCGATCTAGTTGTCTCTAGATGACAAGGTTTTGCGAGAAGTCGCAGATGAAGAAACAGCGGCCGGTCTCTGGAAGAAACTGGAAAGTCTCTATATGAAGAAATCTCTAACATCGAGACTTTATTTGAAGCAGCGTCTTTATACCCTAAAGATGTGCGAAGGTACGTCTGTTCAGGAACACTTAGATGAGTTTAATAAAATTGTTCTGGATATGAAAAATTTAGATATTAAACTCGAGGATGAAGATCATGCTTTGATCATGTTATGTTCACTGCCTGCCTCATACGAAAATTTTGTAAACTCGATGCTTTATGGACGTGAATCCATAACTTTGGAGGACGTCAAAGCATCTTTGAATTCTGCAGAACTGAGAACAAAATTGAATGGGAATACCAGTGAAAATAAAGCAGATGGTTTGTTTGTGAGAGGCAGGACCAAGAGCAGGGATAAAGCTTTCCGAGGGAAATCTGTTGGCTGTTCAAAATCTAAGCCACCTGGAGACAAGATGAACGTTGAGTGCTGCTATTGTCATAAAAAGGAACATTACAAGTCAGATTGTCCTTCACTCAAGAAAAAGGATAAGCAGCATAGTCAAAAACAAGATTCGGCGAATGTTGCAAACGAAAATGAGGCTAATGCGTCAGATAGTGTTCTTACGGCATGCTCTGCTGTTAATTTGTCCAATGATGTTTGGATAATGGATTCGGGAGCATCATATCACATGTGCCCAAACAGGGAATGGTTCACCACATACGAGCCATTGAATGGTGGATCAGTCTTGATGGGGAATGATGCTATATGCAAAGTCGTGGGTATTGGTACTATTCGGATTAAGTGCCACAACAAAGCAGTAAGAACCTTAACTGAAGTAAGACATATACCAGACTTGAAGAGAAACCTTATCTCGTTGAGCAGTTTGGATTCCATTGGGTGTGTGTACTCAGGTGGAGGTGGAGTTCTCAAAGTTACAAAAGGCAATCTGGTTGTGATGAAAGGAAGCAAGGTGAATCACTTATATCATTTGCAGGGTAGCACAGTTATGGGTCCTTCGATTGGCACAAGCAATTCCGTTTCTGATAATGATAGAACGAAATTGTGGCACATGCGTTTGGGCCACATGAGTGAGCGTGGCATGTCAGTTTTGAGTAAACGTGGTTTACTTTGTGGGGAGCAGACGACCTCGCTAGATTTCTGTGAGCATTGTGTTCTTGGCAAGCAATGCAGAGTCAGATTCAGTACAGGGACGCATTCGACAAAGAGCACACTCGACTATATCCATTCCGATTTATGGGGACTAGCACAGGTTCCATCTAAGGGTGGAGCTCTTTACTTTGTGACGTTCATTGACGATTATTCCAGGAAGGTTTGGGTTTACTTTCTGAAAAGAAAAAGTGATGTGTTTGAAACCTTCAAGAAGTGGAAAGCTCTTGTTGAGAATCGACACGGGGAAGAAGATCAAACGTCTTAGGACCGATAATGGTCTTGAGTTACGTGGTGGCGATTTTAATGAATTACGTGCAGATGCGGTATTGTTCGACACCGTACAGTTAGACACACTCCACAGCAGAATGGAGTGGCAGAACGTATGAACAGAACTCTATTAGAGAGAGCAAGATGCATGCTCTCTAATGCTGGCATGGAAAAGGATTTTTGGGCTGAAGCTGTTAACACGGCTTGTTATCTGGTTAATCGCTCTCCTTCAACAGCAATAGAATGTAAGACTCCTTTTGAGATGTGGTCAAGTAAGCCTTGTGATTACTCTAATCTAAAGGTTTTTGGATGGTAAGTTAGAACCTAGAGCAAAGAAATGTATTTTTGTTGGGTATGCTGATGGGGTGAAAGGTCATCGTTTATGGTGCCAGGAACCTAACTCACCTAAGTTCATTATTAGTAGGGATGTTACATTTAATGAAATGCATATGCTTGATCAAAGGAAAGTTGCTGATGAGTTTGCAGGAAAACATGAGAGTGATATGAATGAGGTGGAGGTTCAGGTGTTTTGAACGAGCAAAATGCTCCTGTTGATTCAAGTTCAAATGAGGAAGCTGTAGATGAGGTGGAGCAGCCATACTCTATTGCTACTGGCAGAGAAAGGAGGCAGACTCGGCCTCCTCAGAAATATGGGTTCTCTGATCTGGTGGCTGATGCTCTTACGACAGCAGAAGATATGGGTATTCAGGAACCTTCTACCTATACAGAAGCTGTTACTTGCACAGAATCAGAGAAATGGGCTATTGCTATGGTTGAGGAACTTGAATCACTTCACAAGAACCAGACTTGGGACTTGGTGCAGTTGCCTTAGGGAAAAAGAGCCATCGGGTGTAAATGGGTCTTCAAGAAAAAGGAAGGAATTCCAGGTGTTGAAAATGCTAGATGCAAGGCTCGGCTCGTAGCTAAAGGCTACAACAAGAAGGAGGGAATTGATTATGACGAAGTTTTCTCCCCTGTGGTAAAACACACTTCCATTCGTGTGTTGCTGGCTATAGTTGATCAATTTGACTTAGAGCTTGAGCAACTTGACGTGAAGACTGCTTTTCTGCATGGCGAGCTTGAGGAAACTATTTATATGGCCCAGCCCGAGGGCTATTATGTAGAAGGCAAGGAAGATCATGTTTGTAAATTGAAGAAATCCTTGTATGGTCTGAAGCAGTCACCAAGACAGTGATATAAGAGATTCGACAGCTTTATGATAGGGAGCGGTTATCACAGGAGCAACTATGATAGTTGTGTCTACTTCAGGAAGGGTTCAGATGGATCCTTTGTCTATCTTCTCTTATACGTGGATGACATGCTCATTGCTGCAAAGAACATGTCAGAAGTGTTGATCTTGAAGAAACGGCTCAGTGAGGAGTTCGAGATGAAGAATCTGGGTCCTGCTAAGAAGATCTTAGGAATGGAGATTCAGAGGGACAGGAAAGGAGGGAAGTTATATCTCTCGCAGAGGAGTTATATTGAGAAGGTACTTGAGAGGTTT
Organism: Syzygium oleosum; assembly: GCF_021117445.2. Lineage (NCBI taxonomy): Eukaryota > Viridiplantae > Streptophyta > Magnoliopsida > Myrtales > Myrtaceae > Syzygium > Syzygium oleosum. The sequence continues at coordinate 619,000 of NW_026607528.1, forward strand.
GGCATGCAAAACGCTAAGCCCGTGAGTACACCGTTGGCATCCCATTTTAGACTTTCAGCTCTACATTCACCTCAATCAGAGGTCGAGGAGGCTGCGATGTCTCGTGTCCCATACTCCAGTGCAGTCGGTAGCATTATGTATGCTATGGTATGTACTCGTCCAGACATTGCGCAGGCAGTTAGTGTGGTTAGTAGATATATGGCGCATCCTGGAAAGGCCCATTGGCAGGCAGTGAAATGGATACTTAGGTATCTTAGAGGCTCCGCAGAGTTGGGCCTAGTGTTTGATAGAAACAGTTCCAACGATACCTCAATCGTGGGATTTGTGGATTCCGATTATGCAGGTGATCTCGATAAGAGGAGATCTTTAACTGGCTATCTTTTCACACTATCTAGTTCGGCTATTAGTTGGAGGTCAACTTTACGGTCGACAGTTACTTTGTCTACTATAGAGGCAGAGTATATGGCAGCAGCAGCAGCAGCAGCAGAAGCAGTGAAAGAAGGTATTTGGTTAAGGAATCTTGTTTAGGAACTTGGGATCCAGCAGGAAGACAATTCGGTTGTTTTGTGACAATCAGAGTGCTTTATACTTGATTAGAAATCAAGCATATCATGAGAGGACTAAGCACATCGATGTCAGGTATCACTTTATTCGAGAGGCAGTTGCTGAGAGAAATATGACGGTAAAGAAAATTGGTACAATGACAATCCTGCCGATATGTTGACTAAGTTAGCCTCGCCAACAAGTTTAAGCATTGCTTGAACTTGATTGGCATGCTCGATTGAGTTTGCCCCTTCTGGGGCTTTGGTGGAGAGGTAAATGACAGTTCTACATTTGTTTTTTGAAGTGGATATGTTTTTTCGTTGCAGCCCTTGTTTCCTACACCGAGTTAGCTCACGTAGGCTTAAGGATGCCGAGAGAATGTGTTCGGCTTCTTGACTATTTTATTTTGGGAAATTCAAGCCAAGGTGGAGATTTGTTAAATATGCCTTGAATTTTATGTTCTCGGTTCGGTTCAACACCCGACTCGACATATTTTTGTGCGACCCGAAAATTGAGATTTAATTCGCGACGTGGAGAGTTGGGCCGATAGGCCCAACTCGTAGTAAGTGAACAAATCTCTATGGCGGTCCGCTCGAGCTGGAGCAAGCGAACCAATGTCTCGAGGGGGTTCGGGGGCTATGCCCCCGAGGAAAAATTTCGGGAGCACTATTTATACTGCGGCTAGGTTTTCTCATTGATATAGAGAGAGAATTTTATTTTCAGAGAGTTTTGTAAGTCGTGAGCTTTTGTCATTGTTTCGACTTCTGAAAACTGTACTTTCTTTGATTATAGTGAAATCTTGTCTTGCCTCGCCCGTGGACGTAGATTACGTTGTGATCGAACCACGTAAATCCTCGTGTTCTGTGTTTGCTTTTCCGCATTTGCTACAACACTTTTTATTACTATAGATGTATGACGCTATCTTTTCCTTGTCGTGTTGATTTTGTTACAGTGTAGTAGTAGTCATCTAAATTTTGATCAATTTTCCCATAGGTTAATGAGATCTTCCGTATGAACAGATTGGACATGAAGATCAATAAAATTGTATTCTTAAGGAACTCTAGTCTTTTACATTTTTCTTTTGTTGAAACCTAATATTTTAGGAACTCAAATTCATTTTTTTATTTTAGGTGATGAATTTCACATTGAGCTCAAATAATGAGAGTCAATAATAACTTTTCCTTCAAACTTTTATTCTTTCATATGAGACGCTACTTGTTTTCATATTATAAGTTTCTTGTTTATTTATTGTAATTTTGTCATCAACTTCATAGATACCTTTTTTTTTTTCACTTCTAAGCAGTGTTCTATTCAGTTGATTACATTTTCCTTCGTGCAAAAATATGCTCGCTGGAAAGCATTGGTAGCATTTTTTTCAATAGTCTTGTTATTTCATTATGTTTTGCATCTCAACGTTTATATTTAGTTTTTCTTAACTGAGGATACTCATGACATTTGCACATGCTTGTTTGATAATTATACAAATCATCCATATGTTATAATTGCTTTTAGTGGATCACCTTTTAACTTTCATGCTAATAATGAAAATTTATCATCACACGAAATTCAAAACCATATTTACTTTGCTTAATAATACCAAAAATCCTAAACTGGTAGACTTCTTCCACATTTACCCCATACTAATTTTCAAGTCATAAAAAATCTTAAACTAGTAATCCCTATCACATTTACCCCAAATTAATTTTCGTTTCTCAAAAATAAGATAACGGTATACATGTTAACTAAATCTTTGCTAAATAAGATGCTCACTTGGAGTTGAACAATAAACAAATAAGTATAATTGCACGATAGCTTATATTTAACAATAAATAATATCGGGGAATCAATAGAAAAATTATTTATCGTCACAAAAAGAAAAGGTATTAGCATATTTATAGAAAGAAACTATCCGCTATTATGAAAAGTCTATACAACGAAAATAATATATATCTAAAGGGTTATATTACATGGTTGCTCATATATAATAAATTAATACGATTACCACATCAACAAATTGACGATGTCAACTAACGATTGACCGCCAAGGCTCGATTGCCAAAAAAGTGGAAGTTAGAGGACTATATTGAGCAAAAACAAAAATAGATGGGGGACTATATTGCACAACCAATAATACTTGGGGCATACACTTAACCCAACTTAACAAATACAAGAACCAAGATAGCTAAATCATCACAAATGAATGGACGTCTCATTTATCATACCAAACAACTCATAAGAAGTCAATACTTAGTAAAAAAAAGAAAAGAAATAAAAGATCTCACAAGAAACCAAAAGACGAACCCAAACATCAAACGCGTGCATCAAACAAATATGTGGGAAATGCATGCCCGCAACATTTTATAAATGTCAATTTTTCTCTGAAAATACTCCGTCAAATATTATGTTTTTGTAGTTTTTATCGTTGCATTGAAGTTACTAAAAGGAGAGCATCCTCATCACAATACTACCAGGTAAAGATATACATTAATCATCTATAACCAAGAAATTGCTCCTCAATTATGCTTCAGAATTAGGCAAAAACAACAATTAATCAAAAGAACTCTTTTGCTAGTAGAAGCAGCAAGTTATAAGACTAACAATTATTTTTATTTCAGACAACAAAGGGAAGATGGACCCACATCATTGACTGAAACAAGTACAGAAAACTCTTACCTTGTTGTTGTCAAGCACATCTAGGGCTTCCTTATAAATCCACAATCTGCTACGCTCTTGAGGCTCCTTTGGATTTTCTAGACGAACTATTTCCCTTCCAAGATCTCTCAGTTGATCATGCATCATTAGCTTGCCATCTTCGTTAATTTTAATGAGGGACATAAGACTCAATACTTCGATCCCCGTCCCAGGGAAAAAATCACAAGCATCCCACATATAAGTCGGACTTTGTTGAGATGATCCAATAAAAAAACATGCAATATCCAAAAATATCCATTGGTCCTCAAGATCTAATGCATCGAAACTTATCTTCAACGTATCTTGCACTTTCTTATTAGGCACTTTCCTTAATTTCTTTGATGCATCTTCCCATGCTCCTTTTTTCTTTCCGTATAAGAATGAACCTATAACTTCAAGAGCTAAGGGAAGCCCCCCAGTAATAGATGTGATATTTCGAGAGATAACCTCATAATCACTTGGAGGATAATCCTTTCGAAATGCATGTCTACTAAATAAAATCAATGATTGTTCTAAAGGCAACTCCTTGAGTTCATACAGGAAGCTTGCCCCAACCTTGTCAAGAATACTCTTGTTTCTAGTTGTGATGATGATTGCACTTCCTGCTGTAAACCAAGTACCGTCTCCAACCAAAGCATTCAAATGAGTATCGTCATCCATATCATCGAGAAGAATGAGGACATTCTTGTTTGTAAATAGAGATTTGATTTTACCGATTCCCTCATCAACATTAGACACATCATCAAAATTTTCTCTTGTGTTAGAAATGAGTTGCTTTTGTACGCATTCAATACCCTTGCGCTGAGATGTTTCTCGAATATTTGCCACGAATCTACGACAGTCAAAATGACTAGAGAGCTCGTTGTATAACACCTTTGCAAGAGTTGTCTTACCGATGCCGCCCATTCCATAAATTCCGATAATCCGTGTACCATTGAAGTTAGCATTTATCAAACTCGTAATTTGTTCCACATGATCATCAATTCCCACCAATTGTTTAGGAACACTTAGCTGGAAAAGTCTTTTTAACTCGCTCAACACTTTTCTAACAACAATTTTAACCAATGTTCCTTCATGTCTGTCAAGTAACAATAAATTTCAGTTTAGGATAGCAATATGTATATTCTTTTTTAAGAAAGATCTATTTACGAAAAATTAAACAATGTTTTGTTGGAGAATAATGTACCCGTTATCAATTTTCTCCGATTGCCATCCTTTCAACAAGCTGATTTCTTTGAGTGCTTCTTCCCATTCCTTCACAACCATTTCGTCCATATTCTTTTTATGCGCATCTATAGCATCTCTCCATTTCCCTGTCAGATGTCGCACCTGTGAGGGTTCCACTTTGTAAAATATGGGCAACACTATCTGCCCTTTATTTCTCTTGCACTTCAACATCTCAGCCAGCTCGTGGAGGCACCATTTACTTGAAGCGTAGTTCTTTGAAATAATTGGGATTAAGATCTTAGACTGCGTAATACCGCAGAGAAGCTCCGGACCAATCTCCTCACCAACAGGAAGCTCATTGTTGTCTTTGAACACGTGAATTCCTGCATCGGCAAGGCTATTATAGAGATGATCGGTGAAGCCTTTGCGAGTGTCTTTCCCTCTGAAGCTCAAGAACACTTCATAATCATTTCCCTTCGGCCTTTCGATTCCGCCTTCATAATCATCTACATGTGGAGAGTTTGAAGAGGAAGACGCTTTGTAGATCGGATCTTCTGAATGAGTGGGTTCTTTCCTTTTCATCTTGAGAGGATTGTGAAAGAAATTGATGGAGCAGAAAACAGAGGAGAGAAATATGGAATCCCAGATTTGGGAATAGCAAAAATGTCTCGCAGGACTCAAACTTGGAGCTACATTCAGACAAAAATAGAAACTCTCAGCCAACACATCAGAAGAAAAATGAAGCAATCAAATCAGGAAACAGAGAACGGCAAGGAGTAGTCGATTACCTGAGGAGTGCTCAAACTACGCAATTCACCCACGGCTATGATCTCCCACAATCCTCAGCCTTCGACGTTGGATTCCCTACACACCACACAACACTGTCTAATATGCGTACTGAGTTCTTGCCATCCAATGGTCCAAGACTCTTCGTGCTAATCGAACCACTGCGAAGGCATGCTGCGGTAAGAACAGTCATTGCACGCGAAATTTCCGCAGCATCATGCGGAAGGTGTGCGGAATCCGACGAACAAAGACTGACATGCTCATGGGGTTCCGAGAGAAACATCACAAGAATGGACAAATGGATTCTTGAGGCTATGACAGTAGGATTTAACGCACCTCCGACAGAATTGGTTGCTGGTATACTTTGGCTGATATGGAAAGCTCGAAATTCCTATGTTTTTCAAGGTCGCAACCCAAATCCAGATACAATCGTGGACGACGCCCTCGCGCTGCAGAAGAGTTTCACGCTGCAATCCCAAACACCCAAGAGTTTAACAACGAAGAGCGGTGATTTACCGATTGGGTGGATGCCGCCGGGAAAAGGCCTTTCGAAGATGAATGTTTACAGATCGTGGGTTATCAGCCATAAATCTTTCAATTGTATCAATTAAATTATGAATTTTTTGACAACTTGTCAATTTAATCCTAAACCTTTCAACTGTCATAATTTAGTCTTAAATATTTTGATAATTTACAATCTTTTGACAAATTGTCAATTTAGTCATTTCGACTAAAATCGGCCAAAAATTGCTGACGTTGCAGTCTAGTCAGCATCGGCCGTCTTACGTGACACGGTAGACGCTATAGTGGACAGTTTTTACAATTTTTTTTTTAATTTTCTAAACTTTTGTATTTTTTTCCTTTATTTTTATTTTCTTTTCTTCTTTTTCCATTTTTACCTTCGGCGGCTATTGTCAGGCCTTGTCAATGGCCAGCAGAGGTCATTGGCCTCAGCGAGGGCAGCCCTTGCTAGCCCAAGAGTGGGCGTCCCTCACTCGAGGCCTGAGGCTGGCGATAGAGCTGTAAACGGTTCGGTTCGGTTCGATTTTCTTGAAAAACCGAACCGAACCGAACCGAACCGTTAAGGAAGCACCCCTGAACCGAACCGAAACTCGCTCGAACTGAATTGAAACCGAACCGAAAAACTGATTTGGTTCGATTCTGTTCGGTTCGGTTCGGATCAGTTTTCGGTTTCTTTTTTTTTTTTTTTTTGCTTTTTATTCATGGCCCGATTTTCTGTTTTTTCTTCTTCTTTTTTGCTTTTTATTCCTATAAAAATATTTTAGTCATTTACTTGGCAGCACAAATTGAAGGAAGTAACAATTTGTAAAGAGGAAGTAACAATTTCTTTCTTTCTTTTATTGTAGTCTCCAGTCCATCATAAAATTTCAGAATCTATATTCATTAACTTGCCAGTTTTCTAAGTTGAATATTAGAGGGAATACTGTGACACAGAAACACGGCAGCGCACCGTGTAACTCGCCCCAGACACTAACACTTAGCATAAAAAAAGAACGACAAAGCTAAATTTTGAACAATAGCATATCGTAACTATATTATCAACAATAATTCAGATGAGGCCAATCTGACTTCCTCATATTAAGACTGAATAACGCATAAAAAGAGAGGGTGACTCACAAACTCGGAAGAAACTATGACCAGTGTCGATCTACAATTACGGAACCTAGGCAACCAAAATTCTTCAGCACCACAATTCACCTAGATGGAGATGGGCAATTCTTCAGTAGCTCAAACTCAGATGACAACGGAACCTGGGCAACCAAAAGAGGGAAAGCAGCGGACTATAGAATCGCCTGACCCAATAAAAAACATAAGAGAGAGACAGAGCACAGCAAGGAGATGACTACTTCTCTTTTGTTCTTCAATCATCAAGGGAAACCAATATCGAGTTCAGCTCCACGGTCACAGTTGACAACTCTACATTAAATTCACAATAAAAATGAAAATTAAAGTATCTATTGCATTAGTAAATGATATAAATGAACGCGAAGCAAACTAGTTCAACAGAACAAACAAACACAAGGATAGAGTCATGGTGAGAAAAGAGAAATACCAAACGAACAGGATGAATTATGAAAGTGACGGAATTACCAATGAATGGGTGTAACACTAGAGTCATTTTGTATTTTTCCGATGTTAGCAATGCTATTTTTGTGAAACTGTCCTAATGCTTTTCAGTCCACCAAAAAAATAAGATGATAATTTCAAAGCTCTTGGGTTTTAAATACCTTAAGGAGGTCAAAAACCTTCTCAGCAATATATTTCTGCTGAAGATTGGCACCTTTTTGCTGCACCTTGTCAGGATGAATACACAAAGTTGCCTTCCTATAGACCTTTTTAACTGAAGCAGCAGCAATCAAATCCGTCATAGAAATAGGTTCCCAACCACATTCAGGCCAGAGCACCTAATAAGAATATGATTAACAGAAATTGCTTAGCCTTATCACTAGAAAGGTATTCTTCAAACAATTGAAAAAGCGAAATAAATGGTAGAGGATACAATCATAAAAAGTTGATATGAGATTTGAGCAAAATGTCTAATAAATAACTTTGGGTGATATATGCCGATAAACACAGGGTAGCTTAAAAACAAGCAGGTAGCTTAAAAATATGCAAAACAGTCCTATGCAGGAGTACATCCAGATCAAGTCAGCAAAAGCTCAATAATGCTATCAATTTAACATGGCTCAATAATGCTTTCCTCATGGGACTTCTTGATGTCCCAAAGGATGAGTAACAGAAGATTGCATAAGACTTGTTGTTGCACCCATCCAATGCCAGTATCATTAAATAAAAAAAAACAAAGCCTAAAGTACTCAGGCCATGTCCAAAGCATCATTTACCTAAAAAGCATGCGTTAGCTACACTAATTTAAGTCCTCATGGGACTTCTTGACGTCCCAGAGCATGAGTACCAGAAGATGCAGCCTGTATTTTTGCAAGCAATGCACAACAGGGAAAAGAACATGGAGGAACACATCTAACTTACATATTGCAAAGTGGATAGCAGAGCACGCAAGTTCCCCTCTTTTCCAGCAGCCCAGCGCTTTATCTCAACATCCAGTGTTTCAGCAATCCTCTGAAGGAATTTGTCAGATAAGCGGTTAACGTTAACTTAAGGAAAACTTAATCGCAGGAGTGTCAGCAAATAGCCATAAAGGATATAGCTTTTCACCGAGAAGATAAATGCGTAATCAGAAGCAAGAGGAATTAGTCACAAGCAAAGATATGCAACTCCAAGCATTTATGGGCACCATGAAGACAACTTTTTGGGAAGTAATGAGCAACCGAACAGGAATTGGAAGACCTGTGCAGACGCGACTAAACCCAATTCACCCAGATAGGAAATGAGATGACCCAGATCGTTTACCTTCCCTCCGGCGGCGGGATCGGCGAGACTAGGGTTTGCGAGCTTGAACAAACGACCTCGAAATCTGGGGTCGAATCAGAGAGGCGCAGCGGGGCAGAGGCAGAGGAGAATATCCCGATCGTGCGCGAGGGGCGAACCGGAGCGCGACACGAGAGAGACCCAGCGAAGAAGATGAAAGCCCAGATTACATGGGCGGCGGGTGCTTCCTCTTTCTCCTCCGCCTCCCTTTTTCCAGCGAGAAGACGATCGGCGAGAAGACAATTGGCGAGAAGACGATCGGCTCAAACCCAGGGCTCGGTCGCGCGGACCGGCGGAGGAAAACGCCCGGCTCGGGCCCGTGGTCCCGGCGGGAGCTGCGGCCGGCGGAGGCTGCGGCGGCGGTGGCGGCGGGGCCGGAGGGGGAAGTCGTGAATTTCGGAGGCGGAGCGGCGAGGAGGAGAGGGAGAGAGGGAGATGCGAGCGCGAGAGAGGGCGACTGAGTGGGCGAGATAGGGCTAAAACCGAAGTTTATTTCAGTTCGGTTCGATCCGAACTAATCCGAACCGAACCGAAATAAACCGAATTGAAAAAAAAAAATTGATTAATTTTGATTATTCGAACCGAAACCGAAATCGAATCGAAATGCATGAAATTTTCGGTTCGATTCGGTTCGGTTCGCATCTCAGTTCGATTTTTTGGTTCGGTTCTGACACCCCTGGCTGGCGACCTCCGATGGCCATCGACGAGGTTTGGTGATGACCGACGGAGGGAAAAAGGGAAAAAGAAAAAAAAATAAGAAAAGAATAAGAAAAATGAGAGAAGAGGGGGAGGACGTCTTGAAAATATATTATATGGTTGCATGTTAGTTGGATGTTGGACGTATTGTACAACTTAATATATTCTCCACTTGCCATTATCATGTTCCGCTTGCCTGGAAGCTACCTGGAGCCTTCCTTCATCAATACAAAAATGCCATTCAGACTAAGCACCAAATACGGGGCTAAGTTTGAGGAAATATTTGGTGAAAGTCTTCGAAGACGAGGAGGTCGTCTCGGAAATATATTATATGATTGCGTGTTCTTTAGATGTTGGACGTGTTGGACATCTTAATATATGTTCCACTTGCCATTACTTTGTTATTGTGTTCCACTTGCCTGGGAGTCACCCACGGCCTTCCTTCATAAGTTAAAAAACCAATTCAGATTCGCACCAAATAGGGGGCAAAACAAAGGAAACAGAGGTTTAATGTTGCATAAGCCAATTAAGCAATCGAACAATAAATTTGACAGAACAATAAAATAAATCGGACACCAGATTTACGTTGTTCGATCGTAGTGACCTACATCCACGAGGAGAGCAGCACGGAATTTCACCATAGATCAAGCGATACAACGGAGATTACAACCACACTCGAGTTACCCAAACACTCTAAGTATTTCCCAAACCCCAATTACACCCAATAATTCACGCAGTATTTAGCCCCATAATTCCTCACGAAATAATCTCTCAATCTCATGAATCTTACCACAAGATTTAATCGCTACAAACACTTGAACTCTTGGTGTAATTCCACGAACAAAATCACAAAGATTGTCCACCGCCAAGCACTCACACACAAGCGGCACTTCAAGAATAACTTCACCTATTCATCAACAAAGGCGTGCCTTCTTTGCTCCAAAAGAACAGCCAAATATATGTTTATCTAAAAACAAGATCAGGATAATCCTTCCGGAAGCACACCTCAATACGGAAAAGGAAAGTTTGAAAACTTGTGGTCAACTTTCTTTTTTTATTACCAAACTTGACCGACTTCAGTAATAAAGGAAATTGAGTGCGCCCACTCCCCTTTTCGTTTATCGGTCGCAATTTCCGCCGGTTCTTGCACACAAATATAATACCAAGACAAAATAGGAAAGCCTATTTTTCTTTCTCCAACGCCGAACAGGAAATATATATATATTTCCACGGAAGACATCCTCGTATAATCAATTTCCGACTTTCCTTTAATAAATTTAGAGTCGGGTTTCATTCACGAGCTCAAACTCGAGACATATATTTTAACATTTTAATAAGTGTGTGAACATAAAGTAATATGAAAACAACATAGAGAAATGGTCCAACCAACCGGATTAGTGGAGTCCTCGAACGTGGTCAGTCCATGGACAGACCGAAACTCCGTGTATGTGATAATTTTCGAATAATTATTCTCGAATATTAAAAAAAGACATATCGGTAGAACCGGCTCCATTTTTCGAAAAATTTAACATCCATTCATTGAATGTCATGGATTGATTTTTCTGAATGTTGATTTGCAATATGAAATTTGATGATTGCATGTCATTGCATTACAAATGAGATATTACATTTGAATCAAGCATGTCATGATTACATTTTGTGAAACTTTTTATTTCATGCTGACATTCTCGGCCAACGAGTTCTTCCCCGAAATATAATTTTTGGCAGCACAATAGAGGAGGATTCAAATATTAGCTTATTTTAACATTAGGATACGTGATTTGAAAAACTAAAGTTATTAAATGAAGAGAGACTTCAATTTACATGAGCCCAATGCGTGATTACTTATATCTTCATAGTTTGCTTATTTCTGCTAGCGAGTGGACACTCTTTCTTTTCTTATAGCTACAAACATTATTCTTGAGCCTTGTAAGCTTCTTAAGAATCCGAAATGATAAGCGGTGATGAGAAAAGTCCAACAGCTTGGTACGTAAGTGACTAACCCCACCTCATTATTCTAGGATGAAAAGCTTACAAGTAAATACATTAAAATTAAAACATTATATCACATGATCATGTGATTTAAGAAGGAAACCCAGTAAGCTCGTTATCTCCAAAAAAAGAAAAGACAATCCAATCAGTCATACAATACACAAATTCAGAAGTAATCTGAGGTCAGAAGATTCAACACACGCTTGAAGTCTCAATTGTACTATCACGACCACATGTCCTCCAACAAGGTCCAAACAGATTTCTTTAATTAGAGATGTGCGGAATGCATGAAATGCATATCCCCAATTTAGTGTTATGATTGGATAGATAATTAGCAGTATAAACTATAAACAAGAGTTATACCAAATAGCCAACACCGATTGGACGCCCAACATCTCATTCTGAATCTTACATTGTTGTGCTAGGCAACTCCACATGAGCCTTGCTGTCATTAGATAAAATATCTTTGGTAATGGTTTGCTAACGTCTTCACGGCTTTTAACTCGTCATGTCGATTTGACTTTGTGTGATACTTATCTATCAGATATATATTTGACACCTAATACCGACACAAACATTTTGAATTCCTATTTTGCCCCCCTATTTTTCATTCATTTTCTGAAATATTTTTAAAAGGTGTGGAAATTCAAAAATCTGTGGAAAGGACAACCCTAGAAAATGTGTTGGTGATCACCTACGTCCATCTATAGGTCTCGAGCTGTAAGGGAACACAATTTAAGCTTCTCCTCAAGATCCTAATTACTTATTAATGAATTGCATTAATATGACGAAACTTATGATGCAAATATCTAAAATATTTTAGTGCGTTCAACCCAAATTTTTTCATGAATGCTGCTCATTCTGACAAGTGTACTTTTCAAATTTCTTCACGTGCATTTTACAGTCCACTTTAACTCCAACTGATGACTTTAAATCAATCTACAATGTCGTTGAACCCACATGTTCTCTGGCATAGCAATGATCTACTAGTCCCAACAACAAAACATAGAGAGTCACTTATTGCTAGTAAGTCAGATTATGATTTCTTGAATTTGACTTAATTAGAAATTATTTATCGAGACGACTTTTCTATCAACTCAAGTGTACAAATGGAAAACACATTCCACATGACATTCATAATCAACTAACACATTTGTGCATATTCTCTTTTATATTATTTGCGTTGATGTAAATTTCAGACCGTTGTATTTAACATGAGCCTTTTTATACATTTACAAAACATGAAAGTAGATGAAGTATCCAAAGCTCTGCACACCGACATTAATGAAGTAATCAGCTTTCATAGTGAAGAAGAGATGAGTACTTTTCGCTTAAGTTGCTTCTCATCCTTCCATGAGAGTTTGCCATACATCTGATACTTACTAGACTTGGAGATCTGCATAAAAGTGTAATGGAAAACTTAAGGAGTGAATCATATTTTGTTTGTTCCATTCAAACATGTTCTCAAGAAGAACTGCTCAATGGTTCCCACAGGATTTACTCTTTTACCATTTAACTCTATGACACGATACTCAAACCCGTCACTTCTTTTTTTGTAAAGAAAAGGGATTTCATACAACAACGGAGTGATGAAATCGAGCAAATGTCGAGATCAATAGGAAATATGTGATGGTTTTTATACTTTGCTGGCCATAAGATAAAAGCGAAAACAAATTAAACAGAGAAACAAAAGTTGCCACTTGGAAGTACCAATAGTAAATTGAAAATGAGAAGCGACTATGTAAAGAAAACTTCCATCAAATCGGATTTTTGATAGAGTCGTCGAAGAAACGCATTATCCTCAATAATTCAAGCTTCTCACTGTATTACCCACATGCATGCCAAGAGTTGAGAGAAATGTCAAAACTAGTTGACATCGAACACATTATGGTGACAAAAGGTATAGAGAGAAATGACATCACAACACTCTCTACTATGCATGTTTGAACAATGCTGAGTTCTTGCCATCCAACGGTCCAAGACACTTCAACTAACTGAACCACTGCGATGCATGGTGCACGAAAAGAGCAATTATTGCACGCGTAATTTCCAAAGCATTGCGCAGAAGGTGCGTTGTTTGAAAGCGAGCACGACTTGACTTCGACTTGGCTTGCTTTTTTTATTAATAAAATAATTGGAAAATAAAAAGCAAAGGGCAATTATTACAGGCGTAATTTCCACAGCATTATGCGGAAGGTGCGGTGAACCTACCAATGCACGTGATCCTTGACTTGACTTGCTTTTCCAAGTAAATAAGAAATTGAAAAGAAGTTCAAAAGAAAACCAACGAGCAATACTGATGCTCGGAGTAAGGTCGGCTGAAGATTAGATGCACACGTTTTATGAAAGAGCAGAATTGGGTGAGACTCTATATCACGATTTGAATGGAACTAATAAGCATATTTGGACATTTGATATATCAACAATGACTGGAGAATCTATAGTATATGGATATTGCATTATCGAGACAACTGACAATCGATCTTGCATTATCAAGGCAACTGACAATTGATTGATGGTAAATATGGAAGGTTTTGTTTGTCCTTGCTTGGGCAAGTTAGACGATTACAACGATCTTATTTGCACAATCAACAACTGATTGAGGTGCATGAGGTGATTCTGTTAAATCATCTCATTACATACACAAGGTGATTATGTTGACTCTTCTTTTTCATTTTCATAGACTTACAAGTTGGCTCCTCCCAAGTGAGTGGAATCGCAGGTTTATATATTCAGAGTCACATTTAGAAATTCTTGGCCAATGGGTTCTCCAATGTCGAATAATTATTTATTGATACCATTTTCCTTTTTATTTCATTTGGTGTTTAGCTTTTTATTTCATGTTAACATTTTCGGCTTACCGGTTCTACCAAAGTGCATTTTTCCTTAGCACAGTATTAAGCTTCTTCAGAACTTGAGATGATTAGATAATATAGAAAAAAAAGCTCAATGGCTTAGTATGTGAGTGACTAAGCACAACTCATCCTTCTAGGATCAAAAGCTTGCAAGCAAGAAGATTAAAAATTGAACGTTATATCACATGATCAATTAGTGATTTGAAAAGGAAATCCTGTGTGCTCGCTATCCAAAAAAAGAAAGAAAAGAAAATCCAATAAGTTATGTAATACACAAATTCAGAAATAATTTCGAGTCGAAAGTTTCAATACATACACGGGTAAAACCTTGTTGCTCAAAGTCTCAATTGTACAATCACAACCCCATGTCCTACGACAAGATCCACACTAGTTCCTTTAATTGAAGATGGACGGAATGCAAGAAATGGATATACCTAATTTAGGATTATGATTTGATGTATAATTAATACTATCGGCTATATAAAGAGACATACCAAATGCCACGATTTGATTTGATTAGTTGAAGATCTTGTCGCGGAACAGTATTAATTGGCAATAGAAGAATAGCACAGCATGCCAACATTGATAAGACCCCCAGCTTCCTAATCCCGATTCTAATTCTCTTCTATTAGGCAACTTGACGCAAGCCTTGTTATCACTACATTAAATATTTTCAACTTTGACAGCGATTCCCCGTTGCCTACACAGCTTTAAATTGCGTCATGTCCATTTAAGTTTGTATGATTCTTATTTACCAGTGTAGCAAACCAAATACAGGCAATGTCGAATCAGATAAATATTTGACACTTAATACCGACAATCATTTTGTATTCCTAACTTTCTCTTATTTTTATTTTATTTTTTTTGGTAACCGAGGATCCGTCACCATTCCCCGGGGACGAGCCCGCACAGGTAATCGGGGCGCCTATACTTCGGGGGAGACTAGCCCAGCAACCCACCGCCAGGGCCCCCCACTTAAATTACGGAACCGAGCGGGGATTCGAACCCAGAACCTCTGAGGAGGGAAGGAAAGCGCCCACCAACTCGGCTATGCGCAGGTGGGTTTTCCTTATTATTTTATTCTTTTTCCGAAATATTCTTAAAAGGTGTGGAAATTTGAAAAATACGTGGAAAAACCAAGCATAGAAAATGAGTCAACAATCACTTACGTCCATTTATAGGTTTCAAGCTGTAAATGAACACAATTGAAGCTTCTCCTCAAGATCCTAATAAATGATTAACGAAAAGCGTCAATATGACAAAACTTATGCCACAAATGTCTCAAATATTTTGGTCTGTCCATCCCAAATATTTGTTTATGATTATGAACGCCCCAGACATTGGCTCCACCTTGGTCATTCTTTCAAGAGTACTTCTTGAATTCCTTCCCATACATTTTTCGGTCCACTTTCACCCAAACTTACGACTTTGAGACCTTTAAATCGGATTACAATGTCAGTTGAACCCAAATGTTCTCAGGCATGGCAATGATGTACAAATCCCGAGGACAAAACGTAGAGAGTTACTTACTGCTAGTATATAGGATAATAAATAATATTTCTTGAATTAGACTTGATTAGATATTTACCACTTGGGCCGACTGTTCTATCAACTCAAGTGTAAATTGAAAAATGCATTCAACACAACGTTCATGATCAACTTATACATAATTGTGCTATTTCTTCTATATTATTTGCGCTGATGTAAACTTTGGAATGTCATACTTTTTTCAAGAACTACTCAAATGGTTCCCATAGGAGTCACTCTTTTTCCATTTCACTCGATAACATGATATTCAAACTCTTTGCCTTCTGTAAAGAAAAGGGATATCAGACAACAACTTATTGATGAAATTAATTAAATGTCGATATCAGACAGCAACTTATGGAGAAAGTATACTCAGTGTATCATTTCAATCCAAAACAAGGCCCACATCTGGTCCACCTGCAAAATATGCAATCAAATTTAAGACAAACTACACGAGAGTTCTATGATGAACATCTTTAGTCCCCACTTTAGAGGACAGTGTGAAGCTGCATTCTTCAGCTTCTCTCTTTTGGTGAGAGAGAGGGAGGCTCAAGGGGAGAGAGATCATTCATTCAACTAGGAACATCTTCAAGCTCTCAAAGCAGCCTTATGAGCCATGGTTTACTTGTGGATTTGGTGGCAGCTTTTCTCGACAAGATCCGGGAGATTTTCCAAATTTGTCGCCCACAAGTTCAAGATGATATTGCTGTCCTTTGTCGTCTGGAAAGAGACAACTCCCATCGGCCAGTCTATCTTTGCCACCAGGGACTTGGAAACAACCATTTCGGAGAGATGCTTCTCAGCTTCCTAAAACGGTAATATAGAATGATTAAAGCTCTCTACGACTGCGGTAACAGAACCCCAAAAACAGAGCTCTTTTCCTTGAGTGATTCAGCTACATAGATTTTCTGAACACAGTAAGAAAGCTCTAATCGCGAGATATACTTTGGTAACACAGGAAATGGTGAGTGATAGCAGAGCCCCTCCCACCCTTCTAAAGACCATTAGAATTCTAGGCTCCCTGGGACAAGAAACAGTTTCAAAGTGCCAGACAATTACACTTATAGCTACAACAAATTCTATGAGCAGAAGTTGACTTAGTGAAGTCTACACATATATGTCGGTCAGAAATGTTTACGGAACAAAACTACGAAGGCAACATTCCCAACCTCACGACAAACCTTTGGCTTACAAGGCACCAAAACTTCTTTTCCACTTTTTTGGGATTTGTATCCAATTCCAGCAACCATGTCCCACAGGGATCATGGGCAGAGAGGCTGGTCAGGGTTAAATGAGGTGTCTAGGCAATCATTCATAAAGATTGACATTGATAAAGAATATCAACAGATGTTCAGCATAATCAACCTGTATGCCGAGGCATTGCAGCTCTGCAAGTCCCTTCGAGGTAATCCTCGAGTAATACTTGGAAACGGTAATAACATTCTGCAGAAAATAGAGTGAGTCAATCTGAATGATGATCCAATGAAAAGAACAAAAATGACAAAGTTCTGTAATTACATGTTCGATGATCTGTCTAAGATCTTCTGCTGCCTTCACAACAAGTGCGACTCTGAGCATGTGTTTCTCATTCTCAAATTCATCTTTGAAAGTACTCCAAAGATCGTTCATTGGATAACCTCCACGGTGACCAATTTGTTTTTTTAGCAGCAACCTGCATTAAAATAACGAAGGCACAGTCAACCAAATTCTATGGCACATTATTGAGACATTGCAAGATGTACAACCAATTACCTAGAAACAATTCAAAGATGTACCTGAATTGGATTTCTGAAAGATTTTTATCTTCTAAAGTGGCATTGAGGCTTGACTGGATACGATCATGTGGTGACTGAACTAAGTACCAGCAGATTTTCCTTTGAACCTGTAATTAATTAAATTAAAGAATGAAGAGCTGTGCCTTAAAATCCTCAGTGAAGACTTAACAAAGCCTCATATGAAAGAGCTTCACTGGTTTCCACTGCTCTGAATTTTCCCTTCACTGATGGAATCTCATATATCGTCTTATAGCATCGATAAATCTCAACGTAATCAGTGCAATGTGTATAGTACCTAAATCGTTAACCACATGAATGCGAGGTAGATGTGTGTTCAAATCCATTAAGTACATCTCAAAAGTCAGAGGTTGTGAAAAAGCTAGAAAGGAAAAAGAGTACGTGTTAGATGAATAAAGCCATGGCTCGAACCGCAAACTGAATACAAGGTAGGGCTTGATTGACGAAATTTTTTAGTTAAAACAGATAGTAGACACAACATTGAATAAGTAAAACACAAATTCACCGTACCATGAATTCATATTATATCTGTTTCAACTCCAGTAAGTGACAGAATATCAGCTGGTGCTTCTTCCATAATATTTTCACCTTCTTTAAGTTTTTTCTTCTCTTGGAAGGATCTGCATCAAACACTCAGGGGATGATCTTCCTGGAAAGGATTTGTGCACAGACAGAATCCTGGCAATCAAAGCACAAAAGAACCTGCAAAATCCATTGATCAGAGAACCAATCATAGTAATAGTGCATAAACGGCAAAAAGCACTACAAAAATCATGTACTTGTTCAAGGATAAAGGCAATTTTCTCCGTCTTTGCCACTGCTCCAAAAGTTTCCACTGCAATTCAACCCAATGTTGGACAGGAAAAAACCAATCACAAGATAAGTGACCACAGAAGTCAACTTCTTGTTCCTGCAATCTCTTGCATCAAATAAGTAGCTTCTGCTATGAGATCCTGTTCTTCCTTTATTCTTTTAAGTTTCTTGATCAACCATGCTCTCTCAATTTCGACATATATTTGCAGAATGAAACTAGCTATAGGAACCAAGAAACCAAAACAGATTGCTCATGAACATAAGCTGCAATAGAATTTGATTTCACATATTCACCTCCAGCAGCGACAGAGTTAAGTGTCCTAATAAGCTCTATCTTGGTCTCAAGATCAGGACTCTGGTCAATATGTTGCATAGCCTGCTGCAACATTGCTGTCATAGCCTGTTGATAAGAAAATAGCAATAGCAATGCATATGTCACCATCCAATCAAGTCAATGACTAGATTATGTCTAGAGCACGATTAAAACTTTGAGTTGAACTATTTGATTAGAAAATTATTCATTCTAGAAAGAAAATACAGTTAAAAAAGGAACCGAAAGGGGTAATAGCAAGGTGCAATATAACTACAGTTATCTCTATCAAGAGTATCCAAGCCAATTGAAAAGACTTGCAACCAGCACGAGCACTATTTATCCCCATATCATGAAATGTATTCTAAACTTGACTTGAGAAAAGAGTCATGTGATTCATGCATTTGTAGGAGAACGAGAAGATGTGAAAATTTGGGGCATACATGGGGAAGAATCCAGAAACACAAGGCGAGAAACTGAAGAGGATTCGCCAATACTAGATTCTAGAGCACAAGCACCAGGCCTGGATTCTTGCATCTCTAGAGATTGCATATAGCCTATACCCAAATAGATATGCCAACATACACTCGTTTTCCAAATAGTCATACATAGATGGCATGTTACAACTACGCACAACAACAGTTCAAGATAATTCAAATCCTAAATCAAATCTACTAACAAGAATTAGCATTTTGAATCACTCCTCTAGCACCCAATCTCAATTTTTTTTCTCCCCGGTTTCTTTTTTATGTAAAAGGTATAATAAGTAAGGCACCAAGTAAATGCCGGGAAAATTACCAAAAAAGTCCTAAACCTTTTGCAATTGTGCCAATTCAGTCATAAACCTTTTTTTTTTTTGCCAATTCAGTCCTAAACCTTTTACAATTGTGCCAATTCAGTCCATCCGGCCACTTTTGGCCGCCTGGCGCTGACGTGGCCGCCGGCCGGCTGACGTGGCGCCGGCCAGCGTCCACGTGGCAATATTTTTATTATTTTCGAATTTTTTTCCTTTTTTCTTTTTTTTTGTTTTTCCTTCTCCCCCCTGGTCGGACAGGCCAGGGGGAGGCTCGCCGGCGAGGGCCCAGCTCCGGCGAGGCGAGCTGGGCCCTCGCCCAGATCTGGCCACGTCAGCGCCGGCCAGCCAAAAGTGGCCGGATAGACTGAATTGGCACAATTGTAAAAAGTTTAGGACTGAATTGGCACAATTGCAAAAGGTTTAGGACTTTTTTGGTAATTTTCCCAGGAAATGCTTGTCGATCTAAAACAAAAAGAATCCATCCCTATACAAGATAATTCAAATCGTAAACCAAATCTACTAACCAGAAATAAAATCAAAGAGGAGCACCAACTACTGACTTCACTAAACCCTGAAGAGATGATGAAATAAAATAAAACTACTCAACTTAAACAATGTGCCTTTTCTCTTTATCATCATAGACTAAGGATATCTATCTTTCAATCCTTCACTCACAGATGTTTACTTCAATTCCAAAGGGAGGGTCCATCTTGTAAAAGTACAAGTTCAAAGTATTTTGCTAGTAACTGCCCACTAGATAGTACCACAATGTCCAGCTTATCCTCATAGCTTTGTGCATTATTTTCCTACTCAGTTGAAAGAATTATTTCTCTTCTTTGTTAATGAGAACTTCCAATTAGTGTTCTTGATGGGATGCAACATCAGAAGATCTTACGTTGACTTGATGGATCAGGGAGATATTTACCGATAACTAATCTTAGTTGAATGTTTCCTTTAAAGTTACCAAGTAATCTTTCAACAACTTCTACCTATTGAGTATGCTGTCTCCTCCTTTTTTTTTTCTTTTCTGAGAGCAAGCGACAACGCTAAGGGGTTATGGTCGATACTCACTTTGTACTCCTTGGGTGCTGAAGACTCACTGATGTTGATCAATTTCACTTCATAAAGTAAATACAAGTACCCTGCCAGAAAGGATAGCCCAGGCTAACTTTTTGCTTTTTACCCATTCTTTGTTTACGCAGGAGCACCATTAAACTTCCACAGAAATATAAACCCAAATCTTCATTCAATAAAGAGTTCCAAAAGCACATCTTTTAAGCGATTCTTCCAAATCTCGCCGACTTGAATAATTTAATAGCCATGGAAAGTTAATGCCAATAGATAATGCAAAAGGAGGTGTCAGACCCTAAAAAAAATCATTTGCAAGATAGTGTATCCGCTAAATCAACAATGTCGCACATATTCCATAATCATGGCACTAAACCAAGAAGTTTAGGTAAAAGCACTGAGAATCCCCTTATATAGTTGCCCAATACCATCACCTAGGACTAATACGTAAGCCAGCAATTGACTAGCTAATTACTCGCCGCAAGGCTCAACACGGCAAATTAGCAACTCAAAAAGCGGGATCCAAATTTCACAATAAAAGAGAGAGAGGCTGAGGACATAGCGATTAGCAGATTTTTACACACCAAGTGTTCGACAAGATTTCTCACCAACATAATGCTCCTACCAGCCTGCGCGCATCCTAGGCACAATATAAAACCCAATGAAAATAAACCCATAGACAATAAATTTGACTGCCAAAACCTAACACACGGGCCTCACACCACCATCAACCCAAACCCGCCCTCGCCCCTCAGAGTCGAGTCCACGTCCTCCACCTCCGCAACATCGGGAGTCACGATCTTCTCAATGATCTGCTGCGCAACCCTGTCACCCACCTTCACTTCAAAGTCGACGTCCAAGAGGTTGAACAGGATTACCCCAACCGGTCCTCTGTAGTCCGCACTGATCACGCCCGCACCGATGTCGATCGAATGCTTCCATGCCAAACCTGATCCCGGCGCTGAAGCAACAAATGTACAAGCGATTTGATTCAGCCCTCGTAGATTATCCAAAACAAGGTATTGAGAGAACGTTTTGAGGTAAGAAGTTGGACGTTATCTATTTGAGCATATGTTTCCTTCGGGTATTGCGATGCTCAGATCGGTAGGGACGAGGGCTTTTCCCCTCGCCGGTATTTACGTCTCAGCCGTTCTGTTTTCAATCCACAAACGAAGAAACCCACAATCAGAAACCATCGTGACTTCTCAACAAGGCCCGAACTTGAGACTCTAAGGAAAGTAACATTTGGGGTCACGTTTTTCGCCTCGGAAGATCGTAACCCGCGCAGAGAGAGGGGACGCTCGCGAAGGCAAGACGACCTTCCGGGACAGCTTCTTCCCTCTAAGCAGAGAGAGAGAGAGAGAGAGAGAGAGAGAGAGAGAGAGCGGCTCCCACGACGCCATTGTTGTGGAGCTCCGGGATCTTGGGGACTTGGCTCGACCATCTTCAGTGGCTGAAGAAGACGGTGATGGTTATGAGTTGAAGACAGCACTCCTGTTTGAACAAGAGGCAACGGTCGCGAAGACCTTGAGCTTTAGATGAAGAAAGCGTAAGGCGTAAGCATCCGATTTCGCCATTTGGGCCGTTTTTTTGTCTGGATTGAATTCGGCCCAACAACAACTCCAACTGAGATCCTGGGAAAGTGGGAGAAGAGCAAGAGTCCTCTATACTTTATGGGGAAACGATTCGTGTAATGCCAAATAATAAGAATATAAGTTTTCAATTAAAAGAGGGGTTAATATGGCCTTTAGTCCCTCGACTTTCTCTTCCCTTTGTTTTTCAAAAGCTATTTCTACTTTTTAAATTTATCACGTTATTGATGTGGATTGTCGAAATGCTGACAGTGTAATGTCGGCCACTTTAAAATGACTATAGGTAGGATAGAAAAGTAAAAAAAAAAAAGAAAGTAATTGAAAGCGAAATAATTGTATAAAAAGAAGGGAAGATGGGATTTAAGGTTCCGTAAAAAAAACAAAAAAAGGAAAACGAATTAGGGTTTGCAAATTGGTAACACTCCAATTGGGCGAAAAATATTGGACTAAAATTAACGGCGTCTTCTTCATGAAGCATACGATCAACCCTTACTATAATGAACACGACACACCTTTTCTTAGGTTAATTTTTGTCCAACAAAATGTTTTGAGCGCTTTATAGCAGTCGTTTTTCTTTTTTTATAAATTTAATTGGTTTTCAAGTACATTGCGAAAAGAGATCTTCAAATAATGGCCGAAAAATTGATTTTTAGCGTTATCTCAAAAATTCCCTACACTTGAAATAAGGCGTTGACAATTACACTACAACATGTTTCTGCTCATATTAATGAGGACCTCAAGAATGACTTTCAAGTGTATCTTATGATGATTGATGTAATTTCCAAAGCATTGAACGACACATATAACAAGAAAGGTTAGTACATTGAAAATTACTAATTTTCTTTATCTGACTTATGCTGATCGCGTTCTTTAATAAAATGATAAATGCATTTACTTTGTGAAGAAAGTTGTCGTGACCACAACTCTTCCTAATCTTTTTAGTTTCCATAAAGAAAATGATGGAGCTGGAAATCTATAGGACAAGGTCCACGCCGTATCAAGTGTCAACTTGGAGAAAAATAACGTCATTTGAGGAAATAAAAAGTACAATTATCTTATTGAAATGAAGCTCCCTAGAAATAGGTGCTCATGTCGAATGTGAAATGAAATGGAAAAGTAGCATTCCTTAAGCCTCTAATCTGGAGAGCTAATGTTATCCCTGATGTTGGAAAAACACAAGCACTGGCAATATTTGTAGTGCGAAACACAATTCTGTAACAAGGCGCTTATTTCAGTCCAAATGAGTGCACATCTCGTGCCGCTAACTATTACATTGGGACAAGTTCTGGATACTGAAAAGCCCGCAAATCTTCAATTAAAAGGAGGGGGTAAAGAGGAAAGAGGAAAGATGACAAGAACAAACTACATTCCTATACAGAAAGTGTATTTAGTATATCATTTCAGTCCGAAACAAGGCCCGGAACTGGTCCCCCTGCAAAATATGCAATCAAATTTAAGACAGCTACGCGAGAGTTCTATGATGAATATCTCCAGTCCCCACTTCAGACCACAATGTGAAACAGCATTCTTCGGTGAGAGAGAGAGAGAGAGGCTCGAGGGGAGAGAGATCATTCCTCCCACCCTTCTAAAGCGCATTAGAATTTCAGGCTCCATGGCACAAGAAATGGATTCACAATGCCAGACACTGACACTTACAGCTACAATAAGTTTATGAGCAGAAGTTGACTAAGCCAAGTGTACGAAACAAAACTATGAAGACAACATTCTCAAATCCATGACAAGCCTTTGGCTTTCAATGCACCAAAAGCTCTTTTACACATATTTTGGAACTTGTATCCAAGTCCAGCAACCATGCCCCAATCAGGGATCACAGGCAGAGAGGCTGCTCAGGGTTAAATGAGGGGTCTAGATAATCATTCATAAAGAGTGACATTGATAAAGAACATAAACAAATGTTCCATATAATCAGACCAGGATACTGAGGCATAACAGCTCTACAAGTCTCTTTACGGTAATCGTCAAGCAATACATCAAAATGGCACTAATATTCTGCAGAAAATAGAGTGAGCCACATCTGAATGATGATCCAATGAAAAGAAGAAAAATGACAAGTTCTGTAATTACATGTTCGATGATTCTCTGAAGAGGCTCCTAGCTAAAGGTAGCTTGTATCGCCCAGGAGAAGCCAAAATTCTTCTGTTGACTATGATTGGGCCCTGTCTAAGATTTTCTGCTGCCTTCTCAACATGTGCACCTCCTAGCATGTTTTCTCATTCTCAAATTCATCTTTGAAAGTACTTTAAAGAGGAGTCCATCGGATGACCTCCATCGCGACCAATTGTTTCAGCAGCAACCTGCGTTAAAATATCAAAGGCATGGTTGACCAAATTCCATGGCACATTATTGAGATATTGCAAGATGTACAACCAATTACCAAGAACAATTCAAAGATGGTACCTGAATTGGGAAATTTCTGAGAGATGTTTATCCTCTAAAGTGGCAGTAAGAAGGCTTGACTGCATGGGTTCATGTGCCTTAGAACCTGCATTCAATTAAATCACAGAATGAACAGCTGTGCCTTGAAAAACTCAGTGAAGACTTGACAAGGAAAGAGCTTCACCGGTATCCACTGCTCTGGGTTGCCCTTCACTGATGGAATCTCATATATCGCCTTATAGTATCGACAAATCTCAAGGTAGTCATTGTTATGTGAGTAATACCTACGTCGTTAACCACATAAATGCGAGGTATACTAAGATGCGAGTTCAAATCCATCGAGTACATCTGGAACGTCAGAGTTTGCGATAAAGCTAGAAAGGAAGAAGAGTATGTGCCAGATATATAGAGCCATAAAGTTTCATTGTACATGATCGGCAAAAACAAATTAGCTAAAAGATAGTAGACACAACATCAGAAAAAGCAACACACCAATTTACCTTATCATGAGTCATAGTATATCCGTTTCAACTCCAGAAGAGACGGAATATCAGCTGGCGCTTGTTCCACAACGTTTTCACCTTCTTTAGGCTTTTTCTTCCCTTTAGAAGGATCTGCATCAAACACTCAGGGGCTGATCTTCCTGGAAAAGATATGTGCACAGACATAATCCTGGCAATCTATGCACAGACGAACCTGCAAAATCCATCGATCAGAAAACCAATCATAGTAATAGTGCATAAACGGCTAAAAGCAATACAAAAACCCGTACTTGTTAAAAAATCAAGGCAATCTTCTCTGTCTTTGCCGTTGCTCCAAAACTTTCTACCTGCACTTCAAACCCATCACAGGAATGTTGGACAAGGAAAAACCAATTACATGACAACAGAAGTCAAATTCAAGTTACCCCGATTTCTTGCATCAAATCAGTAGCTTCTGCTATAAGATCCTGTTCTTCCTTTATTTTTGCAAGTTTCTTGATCAACCTCAATTTCGACATATATCTGGCATGACAAAACTAGCTATAGAAACCATGAAACAAAAACAGATTGCCAATGAATATAAGCTGAAATAGAGTTTGATTACACATATTCACCTTCCCAGCAGCAACAGAGTTAAGCGTCTTAATAAGCCCTATCTTGGTCTCAAGATCAGTTGTCTGGTCAACATATTGCATAGCCTGCTGCACCATTGCTATCACAGCCTGTTGATAAGAAAACAGCAACATGTTGGTCACCATCCAATCGAGTGAATGACTTTATCACATCTAGATCACAATTAAAACTTTGATTTGAACTATTCGATTAATAGCATGGAAAATTTGTCACTCTAGGATGAAAATATGGTCAATAAAGGAACAAAAAGGGACAATAGCAAGGTGCAATACAATTACATGTATCTCTATGAAGAGTATCCCTACCAATTGAAAACTTGAAAACAGCACAAGCAGTATAATATCCCCATAAAGGACGTATCATGAAACGTAACATGAACTAGACATGAAAAAAATGTGATGTGTATCAAACATGAGTAGGAGAACAGGAAGTAAAAATTTGGGTCAATCATGGGAGAGAATCCAGAAACACAAGGTGGGAAACTGACAAGGATTCCACAATACTAGATTCTAGATGATTCCACCATACTAGATTCTAAAGCACAAGCACCAGGCCTGAGATCTTGCATCCCAACAGATTGCCTAGAGCCAATTCCCACGTCGATATGGCAAGCACATTCCCACCTCGATAGTTATACATAAATGGCATGTCACAGCTACATAAAACGACTGTTCATTATCTAATCAGTACACATATGGGAGGCAATCCCTGCAGTATAAAATCTAACCTAAAGGTTGTTAAGATTGATCCTAAATGATTGAAATTGGACCATACTTTGAATCAATGATCATAAGACTACAGAAAATTAAGGTCTAAATGATAGATTCTTGATCTTTTTTCTGTACTAACACCTGTGTGTTATAATTGAAAAGAGGGAATGAATCTCAAAAGTAGAAGACAAAAGCAGGAGCATCACCACAGCAGAAGCACATCACTGAAGAAGCTCTCCTACCTCTTAAAGAAAGTTAACTAGAGAAGCATCTGGGGCAAAAGTAAAGAAGAGAATGAAACAATCGCAAAACCAGATGACGGCAGTGAAAAGAAGAAGACACGAGGATGAAAGAAATAAACAGGGTAAAGACCTATATGCTATGACGTAAAAAAAAATTCCGTCCCCAGCCAGAAGAGATGGTTGCCGCACAAAGTTGTTGGCATTGTGCTGCACTGCTGTTTGTGGAGGCACATAAGACCTTCCATTACCCCAACCCAAGCTCTCATGAAGATAGAGCCCACTTCCAACTCCAGCAATAAAAAGTTATTCTTACTCCAGCGAAAGGCTTATGGATTCACCCAAGTCTGTGTAGAAAGTATCTTCAGCGTTGCCACAACCACCAATTAAATCTTCCATTCAATCTAATTCAGGAAGAAGGCAGCACCTCTTTCTCATTTATAACCCCCTCAAAGTTCAATCCCCAAAGTTGGCCCTAATTAGCAGGTTTGGCCTTTAGATATTGTTTTAGACTCACAATGGGTCATGGACAATGAGAATTGGGGCCTAATTTCATTTACTATGAGGTTGAGTCCTAATTAAATAGGCAAAGTATGATATTTGGGACTGGGATTAGGAATTCCATTCTACATCTCCAATGATCCTACTCCTGATCCCAACTGGGAATGATTTCAATGGAACCAGCTTCCATCTTTTTAATTGCATCCAACACGGATAGCTTTCCTAAAAACGATTTTCAAGGTAAAAATCTTCTATAGGTATAATTATTAGCCACTAGTCATAATGCTCTGACTAATCTAGAGGAACTTATCAGCATTCAGCATAGCATAACAATGATGATGTACCATCAATAAAGAGTGAAAATTCCACCAGCTTATCACCCAAAAATCAGAGATGAAAAGGCAAATACTTGGACATAGGTTAACCTCGACGACCCCATTCGCTCCTAACAAGGGAGTGTACGACACTTCTTTTATTACATGAATGTTTGGGAGCAACTAAATACAGGAAAAACAACTTAACATGTATGAATATCCAAGTATCAGTGTCATCAAATAACTTTGACTCCTTTAAATCGTTTGAAGAGGAAGGCAAAGAGTGTTTTGAGCTGGGAAGACAAAAGTTCATGCCCCAAGAGCTAGGTAGACGACTGAACACAATAATCTTGCCTCCTGCTTTTTTAATATTCCTTTCACCACCAGCAAACATAACACATGCTGTGTTCATGCTACGGAGAACAGTTATTGGAATGGAGAGGTGCAACCCATACTCATAATTCATCTTTAATCGATTGTACATTAGTTTGTCAGTGGGTGGACGAACACCAATCCCTGAATTAGTATTATTATGAATTACTCCTCAGGCACCCAATCTCAATTTCTTTTCTCCCCGGTTTCTTTGTTACATAAAAGGCATATTAAGCAAGGCACCAAGGAAATACCTATCCATCTAAAACAAAGAGAATCTATCCCTATACTACTTACTGACTTCACTAAACCCTGAAAAAGACGATGAAACAAAAGATAAAACTACTTAACCTTAAAAATTGTGCCTTTTCCCTTTGTTCATCACACACGTTTTACTTCAATTCCAAAGGTATATTCTTCACCAGGTAACCTCTCGACAACTTCTACCTATTGAGTTTGCTGTCTCCTCCAACGCCAAATGGTTATGGCGGAAACTCAAGTTGTTTACTACTGAGGTGATGAAGGCTCGCCCGATATCAATCAATTTTCACTTCATAAGTAAGTGCAAATTCAAGAGGCCTGCCAGAAAAGATATCGCCAGGGCTAATCCCTTTGCTTTTTTGACATATTTTACTTTTGTATACATACATAACACAGGCGCAACCATCAGACTTCCACAGGAACATCATCGAACCCCAACCTTTCCTTCATTAGAGGAAAAAGAAGAAGGAGAAGAAGTAAACAGGCAGGCGAATCAAGCATCAGAAATTGGACAATTGCCAGTAAAAGGACGATTCGATCAAAAGGAAAAGGACTAACCATCTGGATCCGCTCCTAGAAATCGGAAGGCGAGCCTTCAGAAATTTGGCAAAAATGGTCTGCGAGCACCATCGATTTGGAAGCCCCCCTTGGGGGAAGGAAAAACAGGAGAGAGAAAGCGCGGGACTCGGTGAACCCCCTCCCTCGCGAAAACTTGTCCTCCTCTTCTGTTTGTTTCTCCTCTTCGAGCGCACTGATGAGAGAGAAAACGAAACGGTTAAGTAAACAAAAAAGTTGAGGGGAATAAAAAAAAGAGAAAATAAAAGAGGGAATGGTGGGAAGAGAAAATGGGGAGGAGATCCGAAACACCTTCTGTCTGTCTGTGATCCTCCCCCCCACTGGCCCAGACGATCTCCCTCCGACCTCCCACCTCCACTTCAGCGGATCCTCCCATCACCTCCGTCGCGAATTAATTAAACGCAACAGGTCCGGTGATTGTCTAAGAGACGGGCTTCCAGAAATCTCGAAAACTCCCACGGGTCCTAATCCCTCGAGCCCTCGAATTTCAACTAAATTTTCGCTACCCCCAGAATAAAAATGCCGCAGATTCTTTAAATTCGAAAGGTCCACTGATTTGAGGGAACGGCAATATATAATTTTCAAATCTATCAACGATTCCGATCCATCGAGGCCTTGAATTTCAGTTACACTATTGCAACAGCAAACAAAAAGGCTTCTCAGGTATTTAAAACTGGAAAAGTCTAGCAATTGTTCGGCAGACGTGCACTTAAGGATATCCGACACTTGAGAGGATTTTGATTCACCAAGGTCTTGGATTTCAACTGAATTCGTGCAACTTGCTGCGGCGTCCATTCTCTGCAGAATCTTTGAATCGGAAAGATCCAACAATCCATCGAGCTGAGATGCCTTTGGGCTCATCAGCTTGGAAGAATCTTCAATCCCATCAACCCTAGATATCTTAGGGCATTGCCCTGCGGGTAAGTTGGATAGGCAATGTGAACCTTCCACGCCGATGACTTCTACGAGATCAAAGCACTTGTCGAGACTCAACTTTGATAAGTGCTTCAAGTTTGACAAATTTGTGAACTCTTTCAATTTTCCGCAACCATTAATATGAAGCTGCGATAGTCCAATGGGAAGCTCTGGGACACGTTCAAGCCAGGGGCAATGACAAAGATTGAGTTTCGTGAGACGGGTTAGCTGGGAAAGATGGGGCAACGGCGGACTCTGGCAGGTGATCCTTAGATCTGTTAACCCAGAGGGCAGTTCTGGTAATTCTCGGAGGTTTTCACAATATCCAACATCTAGCTCCCGGAGAGAAGAGAGCTTAGAAATGCTTTCTGGCAAGCTCGAAATGCCAGATTGTCCTAAAGAAAGCTCCTCCAACGAAACCAATTCACATATATTACTAGGTAGTCGTTCTAGCTTTCTGCATCCATCAGCTTCCAACTTTCGGAGCTTTGCCAACTTCCCGATGGCATCAGGCAATTCCGTTATGTCACTTTCACTAATTTTCAAGTTCCTCAAATTTGGCATATTCCCAATGGTTTTAGGTAATTTCGTAATTGATGTGTATTCTAAGTTCAGCTTAGTCAATGATGTCAATTTTCCAATCGAGTCGGGGATCTCTGTCAATGAGGAGCAGTCATGTAAGAACAAGCTTTGTAGGGATGCTAGATTGCCTATGGAGCTAGGTATGCGAGCTAACAGGTTACATTCAGAGGCATTCAAAGTCTTGAGCTTCTTCATGGAACAAATGGATTCAGGTAATTCTTCAATTGCTGAATCAGATAAGTCCAATAGAGTTAATGAGACAAGGGAGTCCATAGATTTAGGAAGTTGAGAAAGTCGTTTACAACATCCGACACATAGAGTTTTCAGCTCTATCAAACAACCTCTCGAAATAGGAATCTCTTGTATATTAGTGTCATTTATGCGAAGCTCCCTCAATTTTACCATTCTACCTACTCCTACCGGTAGGTTCTTGAGTCTTGTACACCAAGAGACATCCAAGGAAACGAGGGTCTTAATGTCCCCAATAGAAGGATGAATCTCTTCTAGATTTGGACAATCTCTAAGAATCAAAATCTCCAAGCTTTCGAAAGCAGACAAGTCGGGAGTTCTTTTCAGTGATAGACAATTGTCGAGGTTGAGAACTTTGAGCTTGGTTGCCATCTGAAAAAAAGAAATGTTACCTCAATGTCATTGGACTGTTGCAGCTTGTGATTTTCGACTACTCCTTATGTTTTGACTTTTTAGAATTCCTCAAAAAATACCCATGCTCCCCAAATCCTTCACGGTTGTCTTATATAATTTTGGGAAAATTTCAATTTGATACCCAATGTGGGGTCATTTTCTCAAAAAGGGGTCCAAAGTGGACAAAGTGTCAAATAAGGGCATGAAGTGCCCAATCAGTCTCAAATAGAAGCCCGAAGTGCCCAATTAATCTCAAGTAAGGGCCTAGGTTTGTCGGCCGGTCAAATGCTCACTGGCCGGCGAGTACGTCACTGTTCCGGCGATCAGAATAGGGCAATTTCATCTTTTACTTTCTTTCTCTTTTTTTTTCTCTTTTCCTTTTCCTTTTCTTCTTCTTTTTTTTTTTTCTCTTTTCCCTCTGTTGGCCATAGCCGGGGCCGGTGGAAGTGGCTGGCCTCGCCCGACGTCGACGAGGGTCGGGCGAGGGTCGCTTGACGCCGGCGAGGGAAACCCAGGGTCGACCCTTGCCAGATGCCGGCAAGGGCCACCCTCGCTTGGGCTGGGCGGGCGAGGGCGACCCTCGTCAGATCCGGCGAGGGCGACTCGCCCACCCAGCCCAGGCGAGGGCGGCCCTCGCCCGACGCCGGCGAGGGTGGCCTCTGCTTGAGGCCGGCCACCTCTGCCGGCCCCGGCTATGGCCGGTGGAGGGAAAAGAGAAAAAAAAAATGTAAAAGACGAAATTGCCCCTATTCCGATCGCCGGAACAGTGACGTGCTCGTCGGTTGGCGAACCTAGGCCTTTACTTGAGATTAATTGGGCACTTCGGGCCCCTATTTTGAGACTGATTGGGCACTTCAAGCCCTTATTTAACACTTTGTTCACTTTGGATCCCTTTTTGAGAAAATGACTCCACTTTGGGTACCAAATTGAAATTTTCCCTATAATTTTAAATGTCGTTTTTAGTAGTGTTTGGCTATGCCAACATATAAATATTTTTTAAGCATATCAATTGCAAAAGAATGTTGGGGATATACAAGTGCCGACTACACATATTTCTGAATAACATTTCAAAGGAAATGTTTGCTAATTAAATAGAAGCAACTTTTATTATCAAATAACAGATGACAAATTCAAATGGAAGAGAGATGCATTCATTGGGCGCCATGTATTCCTTCAATAGTATGAGATTAAAGAGAAACGACTAGTCTAATTATGAAAATCAATTTTCAAATGTTATACGTACAAGGAAAAAAAATTATATTGAAAATACTTCAATGCCT
The DNA here is from genome assembly GCF_021117445.2 of Syzygium oleosum. Lineage (NCBI taxonomy): Eukaryota > Viridiplantae > Streptophyta > Magnoliopsida > Myrtales > Myrtaceae > Syzygium > Syzygium oleosum. The sequence continues at coordinate 650,941 of NW_026607528.1, forward strand.
TCTTTACATCTTACCTTGAGTGGAACCCATCCTTTCCGGTCCTCTGAAATTGCACTATCTGACAGATCGAGTACAACTAATTTCTTCGGATGAAAGTTGGTCGCAGTAAAATCTGAGGGACAACCTGCCCACTGAAGCCATCTTAATTTAGAAAATAAATTTTGAAAATCTCCGATGAAATTCACATCATCCGCTAGAAGGAACCTCAAGTTGGTCATTTTTTTAAATTGTTTAGCTGTGTATCTTCTTCCCTCACCACATTTGCCAAGAGAAAGTGCCTCAATCTTTCTAGTGCCCTGCAACTTCGAAACATTGTGGACCATAAGTTTTAAATGATGAGATGAGATCAACTGATGTAAAACAAAATGCACTGATTTCAATTTGCTGTCATACTATCATGGCGTAGGCTTCTCCTTTAAATTTTGTGAAATGACACGTTGTGGTCACATACTATTTATCTAATCTATGTAAAGATGAGAAGCTCAAGCGGTTGTTCCGGAAGTTTTCCTCTTCCAATTATGCCCTTCGCAATTTGCACCTTCTGAATTCCCAAAATTTGCATCCATTTGCAATTACAATAGAAGGCCTCTCTTCATGCATACACTAATTCAAATATATCTATGAAAATTCATGCCATTTATTTGTGAAATAACACTACATTTACTCCTATCATGTATTTGTGAACCAATATGACTCTAACAGTCCAAATGCATCCATCAAACTTGCCATCAAAACATGTATCAAAATTAAAGAATCCAAATTGTAGAATGCCCCCATTCTTTCTGGTATAATATGCTTGCAATTCTAAATATCAAAATGAAAATGCGAATGTCATCGCAAGAGGTACGCGTGTGTTTTACGTTCCTTTCTTATCATGTGTTTCTTTGCTGAGAATTTTGCATTGTATGTGGAAGGAATAATATCGAATGTTCTATACATGATTCTTACTTTCTTCTTATTACTATAGATGTTTGACACTATCTTTTTGTTGTCGTGTTGATTTTGTTACAATGTAGTAGTAGTCATCTAAATTTGATCAATTTTCCCATAGATTAATGAGATCTTCCGTATGAACAGATTGGACATGAAGATCGATACAATTGTATTCTTAAGGAACTCTAGTCTTTTACTTTTTTCTTTTGTTGTAACCCAATATTTTAGGAACTCAAATTTGTTTTTTGCTTTAGGTAATGAATTGCACCTTGAGCGCAAATCATGAGAGTCAATAATACGGATTTGTCTGGTGGTTTCAACGTTTCCTTCAAACTTGTATTCCTTCAGATGAGACGCTACTTCTTTTTACATTATAAGTTTTTTTTTGTATATTTATTGTATTTTTGTCAACAACTTCATAAATACCTTTTTTTTTGCACTTTTGAGTAGTGTTCTATTCAGTTGATTACATTTTCCTTCGTGGAAAAATATGCTCTCTGGAAAGCATTGGTAGCATTTTTTTTCAATAGTCTTGTTATTTCATTTTGTTTTGCATCCCAATGTTTATATTTAGTTTTTCTTTATTAACGATACTTATGACATTTGCACATGCTTGTTTGATGCTTGTACAAATCATCCACATATTATAATTGCTTTTAGTGGATTACCTTTTAACTTTCATGCTAATAATGAAAATTAATCATCACACAAAATTAAAAACCACATTTACATCAGTTAATAATACCAAAAATCCCGAACTACTAGGCTTGTTCCACATTTACCCCTCACTAATTTTCATGTCACAAGGAATCCCAAACTAGTTGACCCATGTCACATTTACCCCGAAGTAGTTTTCCTTTCACAAAAATAAGATGATGATATAAATGCTAACTAATTTTTTGCTAAATAAAATGGTCACTAAGAGTTGAACAATAAACAAAAATTTATTATAACATCGTACAAAAAGAATATCGGGAGATATTGTTTTGCTAGAAAAGAGAATATTGGGAGATTAATAGAAAAATCATCCATCATCACAAAAATAAAATGTATTAGCAGATTCATAGAAAGAAACTATCCACTATTATGAAAAGTCTGTACAACAAAAATAATATATGTTTAAAGGGTTATATTACATGGTTGCTCATATATCATAAATAAATACAAATGCCATGTCAATAAATTGATGGTGTCAACTAACGATTGACCACAAACGACTCGATTGCACAAAAAAGTGAAAGTTGGAGGATTATATTGAGCAAATACAAAAATAGATGGGGGACTAAATTGTACAACCAATAATACCTAGGGAATACACTTAACCCCACTAAAAAAATACAGGAACCAAGATAGCTAAATCGTGACAATCGAATGGAGATCTCACTTATCGTACTAAAACAACTCATAAGAAGTCAATACTAAGTAAAATTAAAAAGAAAGAAAAGCCCTATCAAGAAACCAAAAGACGAATCCAAACATCAAATTGCATTAAACAGATATGTTGGAAAAGTATTGCCGGAACAATCTATAAATGTCAGGTTTTCTCTAAAAGTACTTTGTCTTGTAGTTTTGTTGTTGCATTGAAGTTACCAAAAGGAGAGTATCCTACTACCAGGTAAAGATATATATCAATCGTCCATAACCAAGAAATTACTCCTCAATTATGTTCTAGAATCAGGCAAAAACAACAATTAACCAAAAGAGCTCTTTTGTGGTAGAAGCAGCAAGATTTGGGGACTCAAGACTAACAATTATTTTTATCTCAAACAAGAAAGGGGAAACGGACCCATATTCATTGACTAAGGCAAGTAGAAACAACTCTTACCTTGCTGTTGTCAAGTACATCTGGGTTTGCCTCATAGATCCACAATCTGCTACGGTCTTGTGGCTTATTTGGATTTTCTAGACGAACAATTTCCCTTCCAAGATCTCTCAGTTGATCATGCATCATGAACTTGCCGTCTTTGTCAACTTTAATTAGGGACATAAGACTCAATACTTCAATCCCCCTCTCCGGAAAAAAATCACAGGCATCCCACATGTAAGTTGGATTTTGTTTACATGATCCAATGAAAAAGCATGCAATATCCAAAAATATCTGTTTCTGCTCATGATCTAATGCTTCGTAACTTATCATCAATGTCTCTTGCACTTTGTTGTCAGGCATTTTCTTTAATTTTTTTAATGTATCTATCCATACTTCTCTTTTCTTTCCACATAAAAATGAACCTACAACTTCAAGAGCTAATGGAAGCCCTCCAGTAGTAGATACGACATCACGAGAGATGACCCCATAATCACTATGAGGAAAATCCTTTCGAAATGCATGTCTACTAAACAAAATCAATGATTGATCCTTAGACAACTCATTGAGTGGGTATTTGTAGCCTGTCTTAGCATCATCGAGAATGCTCTTGTCTCTGGTTGTAATGATGACTATACTTCCTGCTCCAAACCAACTACCATCGTCGACCAAAGCATTCAAGTGAGCATTATCATCAATATCATCGAGAAGAACTAGGACTTTCTTACTTGTAAATCGAGATTTGATGACACCTATTCCCTCATCAACATTAGACACATGACATGAACTTCTGATTATATCAGAAATTAGTTTGCCCTGTATGCATTCAATACCCTGGCGCTGAGATTTTTCTCGAATATTTGCCACGAAGCTACGATACTCAAAATGACGAGAGAGTTTGTTGTACAACACCTTTGCAAGAGTCGTCTTACCGATGCCGCCCATTCCATAAAGTCCGATAATCTTTGTATCATTAAATTTATCATCTATCCAGCTCATAATGTCATCGATACGATCGTCAATTCCAACCAATTGTTGGGGAACAGTTAGCTGAAAAGTTCTTTTTAACTCGCTCATAACTTTTGTGACAACAATTCTGACCAATGCTCCTTCGTGCCTATCAAATAACGATGAATTTCAGCATAGGAGGCAATATGTATATTCTTTCTCAAGGAAGATCTATCTATGAAAAATAAACAACAATTTAGTGGATATTAATGTACCCATTTTCAATTTTCTCCGATTCCCATCCTTTCAAGGATTTGATTTCTTTGAGCGCTTCTTCCCATTCCTTTACACCCATTTCGTCCAAATTCTCTTTATGGGCAACAATAGCATCTCCCAAGCCCCTTTTAAGATGTGAGGGTTGCACTTTGTAAAATATGGGCAACACTATTTGCCCTATGCTTCTCTTGCACTTCAACATTTGAACCAGCTCACAAAGGCACCATTTGCTAGAAGCGTAGTTCTCAGAGATAATCGGGATCGAGATCGTGGACTGTGTAATGTTGCAGAGAAGCTCCGGACCAATCTCCTCACCAACACGGAGCTCATTGTCATCTCTGAATACATGAATTCCTGCACTGATAAGGCTAGTATAAAGATAATCAGTGAAGCTTTTGCGAGTGTCTTCTCCTCTGAAACTCAAGAAAACTTCGTAATCATTTCCCTTTGGCCTTTTGGTTCCGCCTTCATAATCACCTATGTGTGGAGTGGTCCATGAGGAAGACGCCTCATAGATCGGATCTTCTGAAGGAGTGGGTTTTTGTCTTTTCATCTTGAGAGAATGGTAAAAGAGATTGATGGAGAAGGAAACAGGAGAGAAATATGGATTCCCAGATCTGGGAATAGCAAAAATGTTTTGCAGGACTCAAACTCAGATCAAATTGAAACAACAATAGAAACTCTCAGACAACTCATCAGAAAAAAAGGAGCAATCAAAGCAGGAAACGGAGAAGGGCGAGGAGTCGTCGACCACCTGAGGAATGTTCAAACAATACAACCCGATCCTCAGCCTTGGACGTTGGATTAGCAACACACAACACTCTCTACTGTGCGTGCTTGAACAATGATGTTTGCCGACTGCTTAAAGAATGCTGAGTTATTGCACGCGTAATATTCGCAGCATTATGCGGAAGTTGCGGGGAAGCTATGCAAGGGCTTCTTGACTTGACTTGCTTTTCCTTTTAACAAAAAAGTAGAAAAGAAAACCAACTTGCAATAAAGATGCTCCGAGCCCTTGCTTTTTCTACGAACCAAAAAAAACAGAAAAGTCTTTGCTTTTTCAACTGTGCGCGCTTGAACGATGCCGACTGCTTGAAATATGCTGAGTTATTGCACGCGTAATTTCGTCAGCATTAAGCGGAAGGTGCCACTGCGTGCAACCTACGCTGGTGCTTTGATTGAAATTGGAGTTCCAGTACGGCTTGACTTGCTTTTCCATTAATAAATGGAATCTTCGGGGAATTGTAATGGGAAGGTGAAGCGAGCATGAAACCACGATAACGTTGCTGCATGCTAAAACGGAAGGGGAATGTGAGGTGAAGCACAAGCTGGGCAAGGAGTTTGGGGAATTGGTGAGACTGAGCAGCGAATCTATGGAATTTAGTAGTGAATTTCGGTAGAGGTCGTGGAGGATCAACATGAACATTTCCAAAGCTAAATTAAAGACTTTTTTTTTTGGGTCAAATAAATTAAAGACTTGGACAAATGCATTTGGAGCATCTGCTCTTACCTGTACCTATAATTGAAACCCGTTCCGCTCCTATGAAAAATCCGTGCCAGACATAATTTATGCTAGACTGTTTGTAGCTCTCACTTGTAGCTGGCCGACCTTTCATTTATTCACTTTGATAAATGTCAGGCTAAACTTTATTCATTTGTCGGTCGATCCATTCTGAGAATTTGTTCGCAACTAGTCCCATATTAGACGGTTAGGATGGACTTTTGAGATTTTCATAAGAGGATTTTTACGTAAAGAAATTGCAACTATATCTAGATAGATGTTTACATGAACAAGTAGAATATCACTTTATATATGGAATGGAAATGCTTGCTAAAAGTAAAAATCGAATATGGGTCATTGCCTAAACATCGGTTGTTAAATTGCATGTATGTCGTCGTGTGTAAACCCCGCTAGCGAAATTATTTTCTTGCGTTGCCCATTTAAATGACAAAATGAATGTTTGGCTTCGTTTGGAAGATGGCAGATCTATTTAGGTGCTACGTTTTTTCAAATGTTACACATTCAGCTGGTTTCAGTTTCAATTTCATGACATTGTCCACGAAAATCACTTGGCAAATCATACCAGAAAGGGTCATGAAGTGACCATGAATTTGCTCCCATAAGATGCAAGAAATTTCCCACGGGTTTTCGATGGAGCTTCCTTGAAACTCTCGTCACCTCATCCACCATGTGCTCCCATTACTCCGCTTTATGAATGTGGGGACTGAATATGATGATTCTCCAACGTTCACGAGAATACAAAAACTGTCGGCTCAAACCTGCAAAAAGATAATCCACGAAAAAATAGAAAAGTCCAGGCCCAAAAGGCCAAGCACTTTAAATATGCACTAATTGGAAACTTGAAGCTCACATGGCCATCGGTACCACCTCTCCTTATTATTCCTCTTAGTTTCAAAGCAAGCTGTGTGTGTGGTTGAATCCCTTTCTTTCTTAAACTAGTCCATTGATTGGTCTATAATCGCCTTTGTGCCGTCAGATCCTTCTTCTCTTGAAAAAAAAAATGGACAGCACAAGTTGGAGGACGAGGGAAACAGATAGTATCTGGATTTGGTAGGTCGCGCAACACCTCAGCCTTTCAAGGACCAACTTCACATGTTTGCCTCCATGGCATGTTTTGCCACATAAACTGACACATCAATTGCTCATCGGAGCATCTTGTGGATAATGGCCGATGCACATGAATTGGACGTCAAGTGAAGTTCCATACATTTGATGAATGAAATTAATGTTTAGTTTATTCCAATTGATGATGACCCCTATGCTCGCAATGACGCATAAATTGCCCTATGCTTGTGGTCTATTTAGCAAGCCTGCATCGCCGTGATAAAGGAAAAGCTGCTTTGCTTGGGTACATGAAGGAAAGGAGGAGAGAAAAATTTTGAATTTTCCTCCCACTTCATCTCACAAAAGTTACAAAAATTTACTTCATTTTCCTCCTCTTCCCCTACTTCCCAAATAAAGCATTAAGGCAGTACCGCTGGAAAATCGAAGCATAAGTATGGTAGGATGGAATATAGGGCGGCCTTGCTTTCTTCCCATAAGACTGTTTACCCAAATAAGACCTCAAGTTGATTAAATTCTTAATAAATGCTAATTAACTTGCATTATAATATATTCTCGTACTTGCGAAATATTGTATAAATGTAGATTGGCGATATGAACGGGGAAATTACTTTCATTGAATGATAATTCGGGTTGGTTTGTGCAACGGCAAAGGTGTTACATACAAGTCCTTCTCGAAAGGGAATTAAATTCCAATAGGAGCAAGCAGGCAAAGCGATTTTTAAAATCTGGCTCTATTTAGTTGACCAAGAGAAGAGATTAAAATAGCCTTTATTCATTTTAATAAAATCTGTGCATGGACATAATCCTGGCAATTTAAGCACAAATGAACCTGCAAAACCCATCGATTGAAAACCAATCATAGTAATAGTGCATAAATGGCTAATCCTGGAAAGGATCTGTGCAGAGACATAATCCTGGCAATCTAAGGACAAATGAACCTGCAAAATCCATCGATCAGAAAACCAATCATAGTAGTAGTGCGTAAACAGCTAAAAGCAATACAAAAAACCCACATTTAATCAAGGATAAAGGCAAGTTTCTCCGTCTTTGCCAGTGCTCAAAAAGTTTCTACCTGCAATTCAAACCCATCATAGGAATGTTGGACAAGGAAAAACCAATTACAAGATCAGTGATAACAGCAGTAAACTTCTAGTTATGGCAATTTACAGCATCAAATCAGCAGCTTCTGCTATAGGACCCTGTTCTTCCTTTATTTTTGCAAGTTTCTTGATCAACCGGGCTCTCTCAATTTCGACATGTATTTGCATAACGAAACTAGCTATAGAAATCATGAAATAAAAACAGATTGCTCATGAACATAAGCTGCAATAGAGTTTGATTTCACATAGACACCTTCCTGGCGGCAACAGAGTTTAGTGTCTTAATAAGCTCTATCCTGGTCTCGAGATCATGTGTCTGGTCAATATATTGCATAGTCTGCTGTACCATTGCTGTCAAAGCCTGTTGATAAGAAAATAGCAAAACGTATGTAACCATCCAATCAATGTCGAGAGCACAATTAAAACTGAGTTAAACTATTTGATTAAGAAAATTTTCACTATAGAATGAAAATATAGTCAAAAAAGAACCACAAAGGATAATAGCAAGATGCAATACAAATACGGTATCTCTATCAAGAGGATCCCAGCCAATTGAAGACTTGCAAACAGCACAAGCACTTAAATATCCCCACAAAGGACAAATCATGAACGTATCCTGAACTAGATATGAAAAAAAAAGTAATGTGAGTTATACATGAGTAGACAAGAACTAAAAATTTGGGGCAATCATGGGAAAATATCCAAGAACACAAGGTGAGAAACAGGAGAGGATTCCACCATACTAGATTCGAGAGCAAAAGCATCAGGCCTGAGATCTTGCATCTCTACAGATTGCCTAGAGCCAATTCCCATATAGATATGCCAAAGAGATTCGTTTTCCAGATAGTTATATGTAGATGGTATGTCACAGCTACACAAAATGACAGTTCAAGATCTAATCAGTACACATATGGGAGGCAACCCATGCAGTATAAGTACGTATAAATCTAACCCTAAGGAAAAGGTTGTTAAGATCGATCTCAAATGATTGATATTGGGCCATTATTTTGATCGATGATCATAAGACAATACAGAAAACTAAGGTCTAAAATGATAGATTCTTAATCCTTATTTTGGTACTGACAACTGTATGTTATCTTGAATGGGGGAATGAGCTCAAAAGTAGAAAAACAAAAGCACGAGCATCACCACAACAGAAGCGCATCACTGAAGAAGCTCTCGTACCTCTTGAGAAAGTTAACTAGAGAAGCATCTGGAGCAAAAAGTAAAGAAGAGAACAAAACGAATGCAAAACCAGATGACGGCAGCAAAAGAAGAAGACAGAAGGACGAAAGAAATACACAAGGTAAATAGCTATATGCTATGACGAAAAAAAAAATTCCTTCCCCAGCCAGAAGGGACGGTTGCCGTACAAAGGTGATGGCATCGTGCGGCACTGCTAATTACTTGACGGAAGGATTAACCCAGCAAACTAGCAACTCGAAAGGCTTTATTCCAAATTACACAATTAAATGGAGAGAGGCTGAGCACAAAGAGATACTTCAAAAGTGTGGCTAAGCACATAGCAATTAGCAGATACTTACGCACCAAGAGTTCGATGAAATTTCTCACCAAGATAATCCTCCTGCCAGACCTGCGTGCATCCCAGGCACAGCCTAAAACCCAATGAAAATAAACTTTTAAAGAACAAAGTTGATGGCCGAAACCCAGCACACGGGCCTCACACCCCCGTCGACCCAATCCCGCCCGTGCCTCTCAGAGTTGAGTCCAGGTCCTTGACCTCCGCAACATCAGGAGTCATGATCTTCTCAATAATCAGCACTATCCTGCACTATCATTGTAATGTCAGCCCTTTAAAATGACTATAGGTAGGATGGAAAAGTAAAAAATGAAAAAGTAATTGAAAACAAAATAATTGTATAAAAAGAAGGGAAGATGGGATTTAAGGTTCCGTTAAAAAAACAAGAAATGGGAAAACGAATGACGGTTTTCAAATTGGTACCACTCCAATTGGCCGAAAATTATCAACTAAAATTGATGGGGTTCTTCTTCACTAAGCATATGATCCACCCTTACTGCAATGAACATCACAAACTTTTTCTTACGTTAATTTTTGTCCAACAAAATGTTTTGAATGCTTTATAGCAGTTGTTTTTTTCTTTTTCTTTTTCTTTTTCAGAATTTTAATTGGTTTTCATGTACGTGGCGGAAAGAGATCTTCAAATAATGGCTGGAAAATTGATTTTTTGCGTTACCTCGAATTTTCCCTACGCTTGAAATAAGGCGTCGACAATTACACTAAAAACGGTTTTTTTTTTTTTTTGGTAACCCGGGAACCCCCCGTAGGCATAGGGAGGTAAACCCGAGGTGACGCTAGCGCTAGACCCACCACCACGACGTCACGCCAAGAATCCTAACGCTGGCTGGGATTCGAACTCCTACCCTTCGTGGGGGGAGGGAAGCTCGAAGCCAGCGCAGCCGCTGAGGGCGGTGGTCTAAAAAAGGTTTCTGGTCACTTTAAACCGAAAATTGAATTTTTAAGAAAAAACAAATTTTACTTCTCATAAATAATTGATCATGCTAATGAGGACCTCAAGAATGACTTTGAAGTGTATCTTATGATGATTGATGTAATTTCCAAAGCATTGAACGACACATATAACAAGAAAGGTTAGTGCATTGAAAATTATTAATTTTCTTAGTCTGACTTATGCTAAGTAAGTTGGATGATCGCATTCTTTAATAAAATGATAAATACATTTACTTTGTGAAGAAAGTTATCGTGACCACAGCTTTTCCCAATCTTTTCAGTTTCCATAAAGAAAATGATGGAGCTGGAAATCTATAGGACAAGGTCCACGCCATATCAAGTATCAACTTGGAGAAAAATAACGTCATTTGAGGACATAAAAAGTACAGTTATGTTATCGAAATGAAGCACCCTAGAAATAGGTGCTCATTTCGAATGTGAAATGAAATGGAAAAGTAGCATTCATTAAGCCTTTAATCTGAAGAGCTAATGTTTTCCCGATGTTAGAAAAACACAAGCACAGGCAATATTTGTAATGCAAAACACAATTCTGTAACAAGGCGCTTATTTTAGTTCAAATGAGTGCACATCTCGTGCCGCTACCTGTTCCATTGGTACAAGTTCTGGACCCTGAAAGCCCGCAAATCTTCAATTAAAAGGAGGGGGGAAAGAAGAAAGAAGAAAGATGAAAAGACCAAACTACATTTCCTATACAGAAAGTGTATTCAGTATATCATTTCACTCCGAAACAAGGCCCGGATCTGGTCCCCCTGCAAAATATGCAATCAAATTTAAGACAGCTACGCTAGAGTTCTATGAGGAATATCTTCAGTCCCCACTTCAGACCACAATGTGAAACAACATTCGTCGGTGAGAGAGAGAGAGAGAGAGAGAGAGAGAGAGAGAGAGAGAGAGAGAGAGAGAGAGATCATTCATTCAACTAAGAACATCTTCAAGCTCTCAAAGCAGCCTTACGAACCGTGGTTTCCTTGGGGATTTGGTGGCAACTTTTCTCAACAAGGTCAAGCAGCTTTTCCAAATTTGTTGCCTCTGAGTCCAAAATCTCATTGCTTTCCTTTGTCGTCTGGAAACTGACAATTACCATTGGCCGGTCTATCTTTGCCACCACGGACTCGGAAAAAACCATTAAGGAGAGATGCTTCTCAGCTTCCTAAAATGGTAATATAGAAGTAAGAGGTCATGCTGATAGAATATCATACTAGCTTGTATAATTATCATTATATGGCCTATCTATCAGATGATGGTGTTCATTTAATAAATTGAGGCATGTGATTGATTAAACCTCTTAACAACAGCAGTAAGAGAACCCAAAAACAAAGCTCTTTTCCTGGAGTGATTCAGCCACAAAGATTTTCTAATACAGGAAATGGTGAGTGTTAATACTAGCAGAAAAAGCTTGCTCAGCTATTTCTAGCAATATAGCAGAGCTCCTCCCACTCTTCTAAAGTGCATTAGAATTTCAGGCTCCATGGCACAAGAAATGGTTTCACAAGGCCAGACAATGAAACTTACAGCTACAACAAATTTATGAGCAGAAGTTGACTAAGCCAAGTGTACGAAACAAAACTATGAAGACAACATTCTCAAATCCATGACAAGCCTTCGGCTTTCATTGCACCAAAACCTCTTTTACACATATTTTGGAACTTGTATCCAAGTCCAGCAACCATACCCCAATCAGGGATCACAGGCAGAGAGGCTGCTCAGGGTTAAATGAGGGGTCTAGGCAATCATTCATAAAGAGTGACATTGATAAAGAACATAAACAAATGTTCCATATAATCAGACCTGGATACTGAGGCATAACAGCTCTGCAAATCTGTTTAAGGTAATCCTCAAGGAGTACTTCAAAACGACAATAATATTCTGCAGAAACTAGAGTGAGTCACATCGGAATGATGATCCAATGAAAAGAAGAAAAACGACAAAGTTCTGTAATTACATGTTCAATGATTCTCTGAAGAGGCTCCCAGCTAAAGGTAGCTTGTCTCGCCCAGGTGAAGCCAAAATTCTTCTTTTGACTATGATTCGGCCCTGTCTAAGATTTTCTGCTGCCTTCTCAACAAGTGCACCTCCTAGCATGTTTTCTCATTGGCAAATTCATCTTTGAAAGTACTTTAAAGAGGAGGCCCTGGGATAACCTCCGCCGTGACCAATTATTTCAGCAGCAACCTGCGTTAAAATATCAAAGGCATGGTCGACCAAATTCTATGGCACATTATTGAGATATTGCAAGATGCACAACCAATTACCTAGACCAATTCAAAGATGGTACCTGAATTGGGGAATTTCTGAGAGATGTTTATCCTCTAAAGTGGCATTAAGAAGGCTTGACTGCATAGGATCATGTGGTGATAGAATTAAGTACCGGCGGATTTTCCTTAGAACCTGCATTTAATTAAATCACAGAATGAACAGCTGTGCCTTGAAAAACTCAGTGAAGACTTAACAAGGAAAGAGCTTCACCGGCATCCACTGCTCTGGGTTGCCCTTCACTGATGGAATCTCATATATCGCCTTATAGTATCGACAAATCTCAAGGTAATCATTGTTATGTGAGTATTACCTATACCTACATCATTAAGCACATAAAATGTGGGGTAAACTAAGATGCGAATTCAAATCTACCAAGAACATCTGGAACGTCAGAGTTTGCGATAAAGCTAGAAAGGAAGAAGAGTATGTGCCAGATATATAAAGCCATACAAGTTCATCGTTCGAACCACAACCTGAACACCAGGTGGCACTTGATCGGCAAAAACAAATTAGTTAAAAGATAGTGGACACAACATTAGAAAAAGAAAAACACCAATTTACCATATCATGAGTAATAGTATATCCATTTCAACTCCAGAAGTGACGGAATATCAGCTGGCACTTGTTCCACAATGTTTTCACCTTCTTTAGGCTTTTCCTTCTCTTTGGAAGGATCTGCATCAAACACTCAGGGGCTGATCTTCCTGGAAAGGATATCTGCACAGACATAATCCTGCGAAGTAAGCACAAACGAACCTGCAAAATCCATCGATCAGAAAACCAATCATAGTAATAGTGCATAAACGGCTAAAAGCAATACAAAATACCCGTACTTGTTAAACAATAAAGCAATTTTCTCCATCCTTGCCATTGCTCCAAAAGTTTCTACCTTCATTACCAACCCATCATAGGAATGTCGGACAAGGAAAAACCAATTACATGGCAACAGAAGTCAAATTCAAGTTACCCTGATTTCTTGCATCAAATCAGTAGCTTCTGCTATAAGACCCTGTTCTTCCTTTATTTTTGCAAGTTTCTTGATCAACCGTGCTCTCTCAATTTCGACATATATCTGGCATGACAAAACTAGCTATAGAAACCACAAAATAAAAACAGATTGCTGATGAATATAAGCAGTAATAGAGTTTGATTTCACATATTCACCTTCCGAGCAGCGACAGAGTTATGTGTCTTAATAAGCTCTATCTTGGTCTCAAGCTCACGTGTCTGGTCAACGTATTGCATAGCCTGCTGCAATATTGCTGTCACAGCCTGTTGATAAGATAACAGTGACATGTATGTCACTATCCAATCAAGTCAATGACTTGATTGTGTCTAGATCACCATTAAAACTTTCATTTGAACTATTTGATTAACAGAACGGAAAATTTGTCACTCTAGAATGAAAATATGATCAAAAAAGGAACCAAAAGGGACAATAGCAAGGTGCAATACAAATACAGGTATCTCTATGAAGAGGATCCCTGCCAATTGAAAACTTCCAAACAGCACAAGCACTATAATATCCCCATAAAGGACATATCATGAAACGTAACATGAACTAGACATGAAAAAAATGTAAGGTGTATCATACATGAGTCGGAGAACAGGAAGTAAAAATTTGGGTCAATCATGGGAGAGAATCCAGAAACACAAGGTGAGAAACTGACAAGGATTCCACAATACTAGATTCTAGAGGATTCCAACGTACTAGATTCTGGAGCACAAGCACCAGGCCTGAGATCTTGCATCCCAACAGATTGCCTAGAGCCAATTCTCACGTCGATATGGCAAGCACATTCGTTTTTTAGATAGTTATACATAGATGGCATGTCACAGCTACACAAAACGACTGTTCATGATCTAATCAGTACACATATGGGAAGCAATCCCTTATGTATAAAATCTAACCCTTAAGGTAAAGGTTGTTAAGATTGATCCTAAATGATTGAAATTGGACCATACTTTGAATCAATGATCATAAGACTACACAAAATTAAGGTCTAAAGTGATAGATACTTAATCTTTTTTCTGTACTAACACCTGTGTGTTGTCTTCGAAAAGAGGGAATGAAGCTCAAAAGTGGAAGACAAAAGCACGAGCATCACCACAGCAGAAGCACATCAGTGAAGAAGCTCTCGTACCTCTTAAAGAAAGTTAACTAGAGAAGAATCCAGGGCAAAAGTTAAGTAGAGAATAAAACAAATGCAAATCCAGATGATAACAGTGTAAAGAAGAAGACAGGAGGATGAAAGAAATAGACAAGGTAAAGAGATATATACTATTACGTAAAAAAGAATTCCGTCCCCAGCCAGAAGAGATGGTTGCCATACAAAGGTGTTGGCATTGTGCTGCACTGCTGTTTGTGGAGGCACAGCAGACCTTCCATTTACCCCAACCCAAGCTCTTATGAAGGTAGAGCCCACTTCCAACTCCAGCAATAAAAGGTTATTCTTACTCCAGCAGAAAGCTTAAGGATTCCCCCAAGTCTGTATAGAAAGTATGTTCAGCCTTGCCACGACCACCAATTAAATCTTCCATACAATCTAATTCAGGATGAGGGCAACACCTCATTCTCATTTATAATCCCCTTATAGTTCAATCCCCAAAGTTAGCCCTAATTAGCAGGTTTGGCCTTTGAATATTGCTTCAGAAGTAGAATGGGATTCCTAATCCCAGTCCCAAATATCCTACTTTGTCTATTTAATTAGGACTCAATCTCATAGGAAACCAAATTAGGCCCCAGTTCTCATCGTGCGTGACCCGTAGTACATCTAAAACAAAATCTAAAGGCCAACCTGCTAATTAGGGTTAACTTTATGGATCCAATGATCCTCCTACTGATCCCAACTGGGAATGATTTTGATGTGACCAATTTCCATCTTTTTAATTGCACCTATACAGATAGAAATCCTAAAAACGAATTTCAAGGTAAAAATCTTGCATAGGTATAATTAATAGCCACTAGTCATAATGCTCTGACTAATCCAGAGGAACTTATCAGCATTCAGCATAGCATAACAATGATGTACCATCAATGAAGAGTCGAAATTCCACCAGCTTATCACCCAAAAAGCAGAGATGAAAAGGCAAATACTTGGACATAGGTTAACCTCGTTGACCCCATTCACTCCTAGCAAAGGAGTGTAAGATACTTCTTTTATTACATGAATGTTTGGGAGCAACTAAATACAGGAAAAACAATTTAACATATATGAATATCCAAGTAACAGTGTCATCAAATAACTTTGACTCCTTTACATCATTTGAAGAGGAAGGCAAAGAGTGCTTTGAGCTGGGAAGACAAAAGTTCATGCCCCAAGAACTAGGCAGACAACCGAACACAATAATCTTGCCTCCCGCTTTTTTAATATTCCTTTCGCCACCAGCAAACGTCACACATTCTGTGTTCATGCAAGGGAGAAACTCCTCAGAATGGAAAGGTACAACCCATACTCATAGTTCATGTTTGATTGATTGTATATTAGTTTGTGTGTGAGTAGACAAACATCAATCCCTGAATTAGTATTATGAAGCAATCCTCATTCAAGAAGACTCGCCGACATCAATCAATTTTCACTTCATCAGTAAATACAAGCACCCTGCCAGAAAGGATATCCGCCAGGCTAATGCTAATCCCTCTGCTTCTTTGACATAATTTTCTTTGTATACATACACAACACAGGCGCTACCATTAGACTTCCACAGGAACATCATCAAACCCAACCTTCCATCATTCAAGAAGAAGAAGAAGTAACCAGGCGAATCAAGCATCAATCAAAAGAAGAAGACCTAACCAATCTCAATCTAGTTCTGGAAATCGGAATTCGAGCTCGAGGAATCGGCCAAAAAGTCTGCGAGCAACGATCGCTTCGGAGCCCCCTGAGGGGGAAGGAAAAAATGGAGAGAGAAAGCGAGGACTCGGTGAACCCCCCTCCCTCAGTCGCGAATACTTCTGCTCGTCTTCCGTTCTCTCTCTCTCTCCTTCTCCGAACGCAACTGATGATGAGAGAGAAAATAAAAGAGGGAATGGGAAGAGAAAATGGGGAGGAGATCCGAAACACCTTCTGTCTGTCTGTGATCCTCCCCCCCAACTGGCCCAGACCACCTCCCTCCCTCCGGGCCTCCACTTCCAAGCGGATCCCCCCATCACCACCTTCACCACCGCGTCACCACCGCATTTAAACGCAACAGGTCCGGTGATTGTCGAAGAGACGGGCATCCAGAAATACTGAATATTTGCAAGGGTCCTAATCCCTCGAGCCCTCGAATTTCAACTAAATTTACGCAATTCCAAGAATAAAAACGCCGCAGATTCTTTATGTTCGAGAGGTCCACTGATCTAAGGGAAGAGCACCGCCTAATATCCAAATATTTCAAGGATTCTGATCCATCGAGGCCTTGAATTTCAGTTACGCTATAGCAATTCCAAACATAAAGGCTTCTCAGGTATTTAAAACTGGAAAAGTCTAGCAATCGTCCGGCGGACGTGCATTTAAGGATATCCGACACTTGAGAGGATTTTGATCCACCAGGGTCTTGGATTTCAGCTGAATTCGCACAACTTGCTGCGGCATCCATTCTCTGCAGAATCTTTGAATCGGAAAGATCTAGCGATCCATCGAGCAGAGATGCATTTGGGCTCATCAACTTCGAAGAATCTTCAATTCCATCGACCCCAGATATCTTAGGGCATTGCCTTGCCGGTAAGTTGGATAGGCAATGTGAACCTTCCAAACCAGTGACTTCCGCGAGATGAAAGCAATATTGGAGAAACAACTTTGATAAGTGCTTCAAGTTTGATAAATTCGTGAACGCTTTCAATTTTCTGAAATCTACAATATTAAGCTGCGATAGTCCAATGGGAAGCTCTGGGACACATTCAAGCCAGGGGCAATTAGAAAGATCGAGTTTCGTGAGACGGGTTAGCTGGGAAAGATGGGGCAACGGCGGACTCTGGCAGATGATCCTTAGATCTGTTAAGCCAGAGGGCAGTTCTGGTATTTCTCGAAGCTTTTCACAATATTCAACACTGAGCTCTTGGAGAGAAGAAAGCTTAGAAATGCTTTTTGGCAAGTTTGAAATGCCTGAAAAGTCTAAAGAAAGCTCCTCTAGCGAAACCAATTCGCATATATTACTAGGAAGTCGTTCTAGTTTTTTGCATACTCCAGCTCCCAACCTTTGGAGTTTTGCCAACTTCCCGATGGCATCAGGCAATTCCATTATGGTAGAATTACTAATGTCCAAGATCCTCAAATTTGGCATATTCCCAATGCTTTCAGGTAATTTCGTAATCGATGTGGATCCTAAGTCCAGCTCGGTCAATGATGCCAATTTTCCAATCGAGTCAGGGATCTCTGTCAATGAGAAGCAGGCACGTAAGAACAAGCTTTGTAGGGATGCTAGATTGCCTATGGAGCTGGGTATGCGAGCTAACAGTCTACATTCAGAGGCATTCAAAGTCTCGAGCTTCTTCATGGAACCAATGGATTCAGGTAATTCTTCAATTGCTGAATCAGATAAGTCCAATAGAGTTAATGAGACAAGGGAGTCCACGGATTTAGGAAGTTGAGAAAGTCGTTTACAACATCCGACACATAGAGTCTCCAGCTCCGTCAAACAACCTCTCGAAATAGGAATCTCTTGTATATCAGTGCCTTTTATGCGAAGCTCCCTCAATTTTACCATTCTACCTATTCCTGCTGGTAGCTTCTTGAGTCTTTTACAATAAGAGACATCCAAGGAAACGAGGGTTTTGATGTTCCCAATAGAAGGATGAATCTCTTCCAGATTCACACAACATTCAAGAATCAAAATCTCCAAGCTTATGAAAGAAGTCAAGTCGGGAGTTCTTCTCAAAGATAAACAATTCCCGAGGTTGAGAACTTTGAGCTCGGTTGCCATCTGGAAGAAAGAAAAGATACCTCAATCTAATTGGACTTCTGTAGCATATGATTTTCCACTACTCCTTGTGTTTTGACCTTTTAGAATTCCTCAAAAAATACCTATGCTCCCTGACTCCTTCACGGTTGTCTTATTTAAATTTTAAATGTCTCTTTTAGTAGTGTTTGGCTACGCCAACATATAAATATTTTTTAAGCATATCAATTGCAAAAAGAATGTTGGGGATATACAAGTGCGGACTGCATGTATTTATGAATAACATTTCAAAGGAAATGTTTACTGATTAAATAGAAGCAACTTTTATTATCAAATAGCAAATGACAAATTCAAATGGAAGAGAGATGCATTCATTGGGTGCCATGTATTCCTTCAATAGTATGAGATTAAAGAGAAACGACTAGTTTAATTATGAAAATCAATTTTCAAATGTTATATGTACAAGGAAAAAAAATTATATTGAAAATACTTCAATGCCTTCTTTATATCTTACCTTGAGTTGAACCCATCCTCCCCAATCCTTCGAAATTGCACTGTTTGACAAATCGAGTACAACTAATTTATTCGGATGAAAGTTGGTCGCAATAAAATCCGAGGGACAACCCGCCCACTGAAGCCATCTTAATTTAGGAAGTAAGCTTTGGAAATCTCCGGCGAAATTCATACCATCCACTAGAAGGAACCTCAAGTTGGTCATTTGTTTAAATTGTTCGGCTGTGTATATTCTTTCCTTACCACCTTCGCCAAGAGAAAGTGCCTCAATCTTTCTAGTGCCCTACAACTTGGAAACATTGTGGACCATAAGTTTTGAATGATGAGATGAGATCAACTAATGATAAATAAAATGCACTGATTTCAATTTGTTGTCATACTATCATGGCATAGGCTTCTCCCTTTAAATTTTGTGAAATGACATGTTGTGGTTGCATACTATTTATCTAATCTATGTAAAGATGAGAAGCTCGAGCGGTTGTTCCTGAACTTTTCCTCTTCCAACTATGCCCTTCGCAATTTGCACCTTCCGAATTCCCAAAATTTGCATCCATTTGCAACTACAATAGAAGGCCTCTCTTCATGCATACACTAATTCAAATATATCTATCAAAATTCATGCCATTCATATGTGAAATAACACTACATTTACTCCTATCCTGTATATGTGAACCAATATGACTCTAATAGTCCAAATACATCCATCAAACTTTCCCTCAAAACATGTATCAAAATTAAAGAATCCCAATTGTAGAATCCCCCCACTCTTTCTGGTATACTTCGTTTGCAATTCTAAATATCAAAATGAAAACGAGAATGTCATCGCAAAAGGTACGCATGTGTTTTACGTTCCTTTCTTATCATGTAATTCTTCGCTGAGGGTTTTGCATTGTACGTGGAAGAAAAATTGATAATATCGAATGTTCTATAGATGATTCTTACTTTCTTTTTATTACTATAGATGTTTGATGCTATCTTTTCGTTGTCGTATTGATTTTGTTACCGTGAAGTAGTAGTCATCTAAATTTTGATCAATTTTCCCATATATTAATGAGACCTTCCGTATGAACAGATTGGACATGAAGATTGACAAAATTGTATTCATAAAGAACTTGAGTCTTCTGCATTTATCTTTTGTCATAACCTAATATTTCAGGAACTCAAATTCGTTTTTTGTTTTAGATGATGAATTGCACATTGAGCGCAAATCATAAGAGTCAATATTACGGATCTATTTGGTGGTTTCAACTTTTCCTTCAAACTTTTATTCTTTCATGTGAGACGCCACTTGTTTTTACATTAAAAGTTTCTTGTATATTTATTGTATTTTTGTCAACAACTTCATAGATACCTTTTTTTTTTTCACTTCTAAGCAATGTTCTATTCAGTTGATTATATTTTCCTTCGTACGATAATATGCTCACCGAAAAGCATCAGTAGCATTTTTTTTTCAATAGTCTTGTTATTTCAATATGTTTTGCATCCCAATGTGACTATCTAGTTTTTCTTAACTAACGATACTTACGACATTTGCACATGCTTGTTTGATGCTTGTACAAATCTTCCATTAGTTATAATTGCTTTTAATGGATCACCTTTTAACTTTCATGCTAATAATGAAAATTTATCATCACACAAAATTCAAGACCATATTTACTTCGGTTAATAATATCAAAAATCCCAACCTAGTAGACTTTTTCCACATTTACCCCACACTAATTTTCAAGTCACAAAAAATCACAAATTGGTAGACCCGTGTCACATTTACCCCAAACTAGTATTCGTTTCACAAAAATAAAATGATGATATAAATGTTAACTAAATCTTTGCAAAATAAGATGCTCACTAAGAGTTGAAAAATAGACAAATAATTATTATAACATGATAGCCTATGTTTAACAAATACATATTATCGGAAATTAATAGAAAAATCATACATCGTCACAAAAAGAAAATGTACTAGCATAATCATAGAAAGAGACTATCCCCTATTATGAAAAGTCTAGACAACGAAAATAATATATGTTTAAAGGGTTATATTACATGGTTGCTCATATATCATAAATAAATACAAATGCCACATCAACAAATTGACGGTGTCAACCAATGATAAGCCACAAAAGCCTCGATTGCACAAAAAAGCGAAAGTTAGAAGACTATATTGAGCAAGAGCAAAAATAGATGGGCAACTAAATTGCACAACCAATAATACTTAGGGGTTACACTTAACCCAACTTAAAGAATACAGGAACCAAGATAGCTAAATCGTCACAAATGATTGGAGGTCTCATTTATCACACCAAACAATTCATAAGTAGTAAAAATAAAAAATAAAAAAAGGCCTCACAAGAAACCAAAAGATCAATCCAAACATCAAACACTTGCATCAAACAAATATGTGGGGAAGGCATGGCTGCAACAATTTGTAAATGTCAGGTTTTCTCTAAAAGTAATCTGTCAAATATTCTGCTTTTGTAGTTTTGTTGTAGCATTGAAATTACCAAAAGGAGAGTATCTTTATCACCGTATTACTAGGTAAAGATATAGATCAATTGCCCATAACCAAGAAATTGATCCTCAATTATGTTCTAGAATAAGGCAAGAACAATAATTAATAAAAGAGCTCGTAGAAGCAGCTAGTTTAGGGGAGCCAAGACTCACAACTATTTTTATTTCAAACAAGAATGGGAAGATGGAACCCTATTCACTGACCAAGACAAGTAGAGAAAAGTCTTACCTTGTTTCCGTTAATCACATCTACGGCTTCCTCATTGATCCACAATCTGCTACGCTCTTGAGGCTCCTTTGGATTTTCTAGACGAACAATTTCCCTTCCAAGATCTCTCAATTGATCATGTATCGTTAGCTTGCCGTATTTGTCAATTTTAATTAGGGACATAAGACTCAATACTTCAAGCCCCCTACCTGGGAGAAAACTGCTGGCGTCCCACATGTAAGTTGGATTTTGTTTATGTGATCCATTGAAAAAGCATGCAATATCCAAAAATATTTGTTGCTCCTCATCATCTAATGCTTCATAACTTATTTTCAACTTCTCTTGCACTTTCTTATCGGGCACTTTCTTTAATTTCTTTAATGTATCTCTCCATACTTCTTCTCTCTTTCCACATAAGAATGAACCTATAACTTCAAGAGCTAATGGAAGCCCCCCGGTAGTAGATACGACATCACGAGAGATAACCTCATAATCATTCGAAGGAGAATCCTTTCGAAATGCATGTCTTGTAAATAAAATCAATGATTGATCTAAAGACAACTCGTTGAGTTTGTACATGTAGCCCGCCCTAACTTCATCGAGAATGCTTTTGTTTCTAGTTGTGATGATGACTATACTTCCCGCTTCAAACCAACTTCCATCCCCAACTAAAGCATTTGAATGAGTACTATCATCCATATCATCCAGAAGAACGAGGATTTTCTTACTCATAAATCGAGATTTGATGACACTGACTCCTTCGTCGACATTAGACACATCACACGAACTTCCTATTATGGCAGAAATGAGTTGCTTTTGTATGCATTCAATACCCTTACGCTGAGATGTTTCTCGGATATTTGCCACGAAGCTACGATAGTCAAAATGACTAGAGAGCTTGTTGTACAACACCTTTGCAAGAGTTGTCTTACCGATGCCGCCCATTCCGTAAATTCCAATAATCCTTGTACCATTGAATTCATCATCTATCTTGCTCATAATCTGTTGCACATGATCATCGATTCCCACCAACTGTTGGGGAACATTTAGTTGAAAAAGTCTTTTTAACTCGCCCATAACTTTTCTGACAACAATTTTAACCAATGTTCCTTCATGCCTGTCAAATAATAATGAATATTAGTATAGGATAGCAATATGTACATTCTTTTTCAAGAAAGATCTATTTATGAAAAATTAAACAATGTTTTGTTGGAGAATAAGGTACCCGCTATCAATTTTTTCTGATTCCCATCCTTTTAAGGAGCCGACTGCTTTGAGTGCTACTTCCCATTCCTTCACAACCATTTCGTCCACATTCTTTTTATGTGCATTTATAGCATCTCCCAATCTCCCTGTAAGATGACGCACCTGTGAGGGTTCCACTTTGTAAAATATGGGCAACACTATCTGCCCTTTACTTCTCTTGCACTTCAACATCTCAGCCAGTTCGCGGAGGCACCATTTGCTGGAAATGTAGTTCTCAGAGATAATTGCGATCGAGATCGTGGAATGTGTAATGCTGCAGAGAAGCTCTGGACCAATCTCCTCACCAACACGGAGCTCATTGTCGTCTCTAAACACGTGAATTCCTGCATCGACAAGGCTAGTGTAGAGATAGTCGGTAAAGCCTTTACGAGTGTCTTTTCCTCTAAAGCTCAAGAACACTTCATAGTTATTTCCCTTATGCTGTTCCTCTCCACCTTCATAATCACTTCCTCCATGCGGAGGCGTCGATGAGGAAGCCGCTCTAGAATTCGGATCTTCTGCATGAGTGGGTTCTTTTCTTTTGCAATTCGATTGGCAATTTAAGCAGAGAGGGAAATGAAGGGAAAAGAGAAGAAAGGAATTGGAGAGAAAGAAAGAGAAGGGAGAGATCAATTTCTTTCTTCTTGATTGGATATACATCATGTAGTGATTTGACCAAAGAGATCCTTATTCTGTTTTAAAATAGGAGATTGATCAAGCTGGGCGTTAAAAGAAAGCCAGATTTCTCAGTCCGGATCTGCGAATTGAACAAATGTCTCTCAGAACTCAGTTAATTTAAACGAAAATAAAAGAAATCTCATACCCCTTACTTAAATCAGAAGAAAATGGAGCAATCAAAGCAGGAAACAGATAAGAGCAAGGCATCGTGGACTACCTGAGTAGTGCTCAAACAACACAACCCTGGGATCTCCACTGACTTTCAGCTTTCAATGTGGGATTACCAGCACACAACATTCACTAATATGTGCGCTTGAATAATGCTGAGTTCCTGCCAGCCAACGGTCCAAGACTCTTCGTGCTAATCGAACCGCTGCGAATGCATGCTACGGAAAGAACGGTCATTACACGCGAAATTTCCGCAGCATCATGCGGAAAGGGTGCGGAACCCAACGAGCAAAGACTGACATGCTCACATGCAATCACGTGCAACGCTCACATGCTCCCGGTGCTTTGATCGAAACTCGAAATCCAGCACGACTTGACTTGACTTGTCTTCTATATTAATAAAGAAAACTAGAAAAGAGAACTAACGAGCAATAATACTCACGTGCTCCTGCTGGGATCTCCACCGACGCTCAGCATTATCTGCGGAAGGTGCATGCCATGTGCTTTCATTGAGATTTGACAAACAAAATAGAAAAGAAAACCAACTAGCAATGCACCCATGCTCCTCGTGCTAACAAGAGATTCCGTTTATCCCCGAGGATTTTGTTAATAGAAATGTCTGGGGGACGCGTGAGTTTGTTCCATCCACGATCAAACTATTATTTATTTCTCAAAAGAGATTGGTCTAGGAAAATAACTCTCAAAATAAATCCCTTCAGAAACAATTTTCTCAAACTACATTTCTCCATCCCACATCATTCTTACAGATTATCTAGTCATTATCCCACACGTAAGTCACTTTTTATCTCTCTCCTTAAATTTATAACTTTTAACATTTTATGTGAATTTTATTTTCGATACTGCATCTATAAATTCTCGGTGACGACTCTCCACAATCGAATAAATATTCGGTGATGCTTTTTTCGGGAAAATTGTCCAAAAAATCCTAAACATATTGTATGGCGATCAATTCAATCCTAAATATTTCAATTGTGTCAATTAAATCATGAATCTTTTGACAACTTGTCAATTTAGTACTAAACATTTCAACTGTCTTAATTTAGTCCTAAAAATTTTGATAATTTGCCAATTGAGTTTCAAATTTTTTGACGATTTGTCAATTTAGTCCTTCCAGATAAAATTGGCTAAAAATCGCTAAAAATCGCTGACGTTGCAATATGTTAAACTCGGTTGAATGTGTGCAATTCTTTCTTGGTTTTTTTTTTTGTCAGACAACTCTTTCTTGCTTAATCAGAAGAAAATGGAGCAATTAAAAGCAGGAAACAGATAAGAGCAGCAAGGAGTCAGTTGACTCCCTGACGAGTGCTCAAACAACACAACCCTGGGATCTCCACCGATTTTCAGCCTTCGAAGTTGGATTACCAACAAACGACATTCTCTAATATGCGTGCTTTGAACAATGTCTGAATCGACCAAAAAAAAAAAAAACAATGTTTGAGACCTTGCCATCCAACGGTTCGAGACTCTTCATGCTAATCGAATTGATACGACTTACGAGGCATGCTACGGAAATTTGTGGTAAGGGGCATTGAACAATTCATGCACGCGTCATTGACCTTACTTGCCTTTTGTATATGCGTAAGGGGCATGCAGGTGCTTTCATTGAAATTTGTGGTACAGTACTGGCCTGACTTGACTTGCTCTTTTTGTTAATAAAATAATGGAAAAGAAAACTAATGTGCATGAGTCAATGACAAAAGCATATTAATCGTGGGATTATATATATAGGATTTTGTTATTAAAAGTCCGCAGGACGCATTACTTTCAAATATCCACAGTTGAACTTTCTTTTTTCAAAAGATTGGTCAGGAAAAATAACTCCTAAAATAAATCTCTTCCAAAACAATTTTTTCACACTAGATTTTCCTATGCTACATCATATATTTTTTTGTTCCATTCAAACATGTTTTCAAGAACTACTCAATGGTTCCCATAGGAGTTACTCTTTTACCATTTAACTCTATCGTCACTTCTTTTTTTGTAAAGAAAATGGATTTCATACAACAATAGAGTGATGAAATCGAGCAAATGTCGATATCGATAGGAAATGTGTGATGGTTTCTACACTTTGCCGGCTAGAAGATTAAAGCAAAAAAAAGTTGAACAAAGAAACAAAAGTTGTCACTTGGAAACACCAATAGTAAATTAAAAATGGGAAGCAACTATGTAAAGAAAACTTCCATCAAATCGGATTTTTGATAAAGTCATCAAAGAAATGCATTATCCTCAATAATTCAAGCTTCTCACTGTGTTACCCACGTGCATGCCAAGAGTTGAGAGAAATGTCAAAACTAGTCGACATCAAACACATTATAGTGACAAAAGGTTTAGAGACAAATGACATCTCAACTGTGCATGTTTGAACAATGCTGAGTTCTTGCCATCCAAACGGTCCAAGACACTTCAACAGACCGAAACACTGCGACGCGTGGTGCACGAAAAGAGCAATTATTGCACGCGTAATTTCCACAGCATTGCGCGGAAGGTGCGTAGGGCCTACGCAGGCGTTTTGTTTCAACGCAAGCACGACTTGACTTCGACTTGGCTTGCTTTTTCTATTAATAAAATAATTAGAAAATAAAAAGCAAAGGGCCATTATTGCTGGCGTAATTTCCATAGCATCATGCGGAAGGTGCGTTGAACCTACCTCTGCATGTGTTCCTTGACTTGACTTGCTTTTCCAAGTAAATAAGAAATTGAAAAGAAAACCAACGAGCAATACTGATGCTCGGAGTAAGGTCGGCTGAAGATTAGATGCACACGTTTTACGAAAGACTAGAATTGGGTGAGACCCTGTATCACGATTTGAATGGAACTAATAAGCATATTCAGACATTTGATATATCAACAATGACCGGAGAATCTATAGTATATGAATTGGGTGATTATGTTAAATCATCTCATTACATACACGAGGTGATTCTGTTGGCCCTTCTTTTTCCTTTTCATGGACTTACAAGTTGGCTCCTCCCGAGTGGGTGACATTGCAGGTTTATATATTCAGTGTCACATTTAGAAATTCTTGGCCAACGGGTTTCCCAATGTCCATTTTCCTTTTTATTTCATTTGGTGTTTAGCTTTTTATCTCATGTTAACATTTTTAGCTTACGGTTCTACCAGTGTGCATTTTTCCTTAGCACAGTATTAAGCTTCTTCAGAATGAAATGACTAGATAATATAGAAAAAAAAGCTCAACGGCTTAGTATGTGAGTGACTAAGCACGACTCATTATTCTACGATCGAAAGCTTGCAAGTAAGAAGATTAAAAATTTAACGTTATGTCACATGATCAACTAGTGATTTGAAAAGGAAATCCTATGTGCTCGCTATCCAAAAAAAGAAAGAAAAGAAAATCCAATAAGTTATGTAATACACAAATTCAGAAATAATTTCAAGTCGAAAGTTTCAATACATTGGTAAAACCTCGTCACTTATAGTCTCAATTGTACTATCACAACCCCATGTCCTACGACAAGGTCCAAACTAGTTCCTTTAATTGAAGATGGACGGAATGCATGAAATGCATAGGCCTAATTTAGGATTATTATTTGATGTATAATTAATACTATCGACTATATAAAGAGACATACCAAATGCCATGATTTGATTTGATTAGTTGAAGATATTGTTGCAGAATAGTATTAATTGGCAATAGAAGAATCGCACAGCATGCCAACATTTATCAGGCCCCCTGCATCCTAATCCCGATTCTAATTCTGTTCTATTAGGCAACTGAATGCAAGCCTTGTTATCACTACATAAAATATTTTCAACTTTGATAGCGGTTCCCTCATGTCTGCATAGCCTTAAATTGCGTCATGTCCATTTGAATTTGTACGATACTTACTTACCAGTGTAACAATCCAAATATAGGCAGTGTCGAATTGGACAAATATTTGACACCTAATACCAACAATCATTTTGAATTCCCAATTTTCCCTTATTTTTTTTAATTCTTTTTCCGAAATATTCTTAAAAGGTGTGGAAATTTGAAAATACGTCGAAAAACCAAGCATAGAAAATGAGTCAACAATCACTTACGTCCATTTAAAGGTCTCAAGCTGTAAATGAACACAATTGAAGCTTCTCCTCAAGATCCAAATAAATGATTAACGAAATGACAAAACTTATGCCACAGATGTCTCAAATATTTTGGTCCGTTCATCCCAAATTTTGTTTATGATTATGAACGCCCTAGACATTGGCTCCACCTTGGTCATTTTTACAAGAGTACTTTTCGAATTCCTTCCCATAGAGTTTATGGTCCACTTTCACCCAAACTTACGACTTTGAGACCTGTAAATCGATCAACAATGTCTGTTGAACCCAAATGTTCTCTGGCTTGGCAATGATGTACAAATCCCGACGACAAAATGTAGAGAGTTACTTATTGCTAGTATATAAGATAATGAATAATATTTCTCAAATTAGACTTGGTTAGATATTTACTACTTGGGGCGACTGTTCTATCAACTCAAGTGTAAATTGAAAAATGCATTGAACGCAACGTTTGATCAATTATACATAATTGTGCTATTTCTTCTATATTATTTGTGCTGATGTAAACTTTGGATTGTCATACTTTTTTCAAGAACTACTCAATGGTTCCCACAGGAGTCACTCTTTTTCCATTTCACTCTATAACACGATATTCAAACTCTTTACCTTCCATATAGAAAAGGGATAACAGACAACTTATTGATGAAATTAATGGAATGTCGAGATTAATTAGGAAATATGTTGTGGTTTTTATATTTCGCTAGTCAGAAGATAAAAGCGAAAACAATTAGACGAAGAAATATTCCTAAGTTGCCACTTGGAAGCACCAATAGTAAATTGAAAATGGGAAGCGACGAGAACTTCCATCAAGTCCAAATCTTAACAAATTTGTTGAAGAAACACATTATCCTCAATATTTCAAGCTTGTCACTATATTGCCCACATACATGCCAAGAGTTAAGAGAGACGTGCAAACTAGTCGACATCGAATACATTCCAGTGACAGAAACCTTAGAGAGAAATGAAATCATAACAGAGTGTCATATGATAATGACATCACATCAACTTGGAAAGAAATTATGTCTTTTGATGAGATAAAAAGTGCAGTTATCTTATTGAAATGAAGCTCCCTAGGAACAGATTTTTAAAAATGCCAATAGCCAAGATTGCCAAAAGAAACAGGCTCTCTCTGCTGAAGACGAAATTCAAATGCGCAATGACATAAAAAATAGCATTCATCTACCTTTACTATGGAGAGCTAATGTTATCCCCAATGTTAGAAAAACATAAGCACTAGCGAAATTTGTAATGCCAAACAGAATTTAGTAACAATGTGCTCATTTCTGTTGCAATGAGTGCACATCTTGTGCTGATACCTATTCCATTGGCACAAGTTTTGGACCTTGAGAGCGCAAAAATCTCCAATTAAAAGGAGGGGGGAAGAAGAAAGACAAAAAGATCAAAATTTCCAATGGAGAAAGTGTACTCAGTGTATCATTTCAGTCCAAAACATGAATGATTTCAGTCCAAAACAAGGCCCAGATCTGGTCCACCAGCAAAATATGCAATCAAATTTAAGACAACTACACGAGAGTTCTATGATGAACATCTTTAGTCTCCACTTCAAAGCACAATGTGAAGCTGCATTCTTCAGCTTCTCTCTTTTGGTGAGAGAGAGGGAGGCTCAAGGGGAGAGAGATCATTCATTCAACTAAGAACATCGTCAATCTCTCAAAGCAGCCTTATGAACCATGGTTTACTTGTGGATTTGGTGGCGGCTTTTCTCGACAAGATCGAGGAGATTTTCCAAATTTGTAGCCCATAAGTTCAAGATGATATTGCTGTCCTTTGTCTTCTGGAAAGAGATGACTCCAATCGGCCAGTCTATCTTTGCCACCAGGGACCTGGAAACAACCATTTCGGAGAGATGCTTCTCAGCTTCCTAAAACGGTAATATAGAATGATTAAAGCTCTCTACAACTGCGGTAACAGAACCCCAAAAACAGAGCTCATTTCCTTGAGTGATTCAGCTACATAGATTTTCTGAACACAATAAGAAAGCTCTAATTGCGAGATATACTTTGGTAACACAGGAAATGGTGAGTGATAGCAGAGCTCCTCCCACCCTTCTAAAGAGCATCAAAATTTTAGGCTCCATGGGACAAGAAATGGTTTCAAAGTGCCAGACAATGACACTTATAGCTACAACAAATTCTATGAGCAGAAGTTGACTAAGTGAAGTCTACACATATATGTCGGTCAGAAATGTTTACGGAACAAAACTATGAAGGCAACATTCTCAACCTCACCACAAACCTTTGGCTTACAAGGCACCAAAACTTCTTTTAAGTCCAGCAACCATGTCCCACAGGGATCATGGGCAGAGAGGCTGGTCAGGGTTAAATGAGGGGTCTAGGCAATCATTCATAAAGATTGACATTGATAAATAATATAAACAAATGTTCAGCATAATCAACTTGTATGCTGAGGCATAACAGCTCTGCAAGTCTCTTCAAGGTAATCCACGAGTAATACTTGGAAACGACAATAACATTCTGTAGAAAATAGAGTGAGTCACATCTGAATGATGATCCAATGAAAAGAACAAAAATGACAAAGTTCTGTAATTACATGTTCGATGATCTATCTAAGATCTGCTACTGCCTTCACAACAAGTGCGTCTCCGAGCATGTTTTTCTCATTCTTAAATTCATCTTTGAAAATACTCCAAAGAGCATTCATTGGATAACCACCATGGTGACCAATTTGTTTTTTGAGCAGCAACCTGCATTAAAATAACGAACGTACAGTCAACCAAATTCTATGGCACATTATTTTTGCAAGATGTACAACCAATTACCTAGAAACAATTCAAAGATGTACCTGAATTGGATCTCTGAAAGATTTTTGTCTTCTAAAGTGGCATTGAGGCTTGACTGCATACGATCATGCGGTGACAGAACTAAGTACCAGTAGATTTTCCTTTGAACCTGCAATTAATTAAATCAAAGATTGAACAGCTGTGCCTTAAAACCCTCAGTGAAGACTTAACAAAGCCTCATATGAAAGAGCTTCACTCGTATCCACTGCTCTGAATTTTCCCTTCACTGATGGAATGTCTTATATCGCCTTATAGCATCGACAAATCGTTAACCACAATGAGCTCCTAACAAACCCTCAGTGAAGACTTCACTCATTGCGATGTGTATAGTACCTAAATCGTTAACCACATGAATGCGAGGTAGATGTGTGTTCAAATCCATCAAGTACATCCCAAACGTCAGAGGTTGCGAAAAAGCTAGAAAGGAAAAAGAGTACGTGTTAGATGAATAAAGCCATGGCTTGAACCGCAAACTGAATACAAGGTAGGGCTTGATTGACGAAATTTTTTAGTTAAAACAGATAGTAGACACAACATTGAATAAGTAAAACATAAATTCACCGTACCATGAGTTCATATTATATCTGTTTCAACTCCAGTAGGTGACGGAATATCAGCTGGCACTTCTTCCACAATATTTTCACCTTCTTTAAGTTTTTTCTTCTCTTTGGAAGGATCTGCATCAAACACTCGGGGGATGATTTTCCTGGAAAGGATTTGTGCACAGACAGAATCGTGGCGATCAAAGCACAAAAGAACCTGCAAAATCCATCGATCAGAGAACCAATCATAGCAATAGTGCATAAACGGCTAAAAGCAATACAAAAATCCTGTACTTGTTCAAGGATAAAGGCAATTTTCTCCGTCTTTGCCACTGCTCCAAAAGTTTCCACTGCAATTCGACCCAATGTTGGACAGGAAAAAACCAATCACAAGATCAGTGACCACAGAAGTCAACTTCTTGCTCCTGCAATCTCTTGCATCAAATCAGTAGCTTCTGCTATGGGATCCTGTTCTTCCTTTATTCTTTTAAGTTTCTTGATCAACCATGCTCTCTCAATTTCGACATATATTTGCAGAATGAGACTAGCTATAGGAACCAAGAAACCAAAACAGATTGCTCATGAACATAAGCTGCAATAGAATTTGATTTCACATATTCACCTCCAGCAGCGACAGAGTTAAGTGTCCTAATAAGCTCTATCTTGGTCTCAAGATCAGGTCTCTGGTCAATATATTGCATAGTCTGCTGCAACATTGCTGTCATGGCCTTTTGATAAGAAAATAGCAATAGCAATGCATATGTCACCATCCAATCAAGTCAATGACTTGATTATGTCTTGAGCACAATTAAAACTTTGAGTTGAACAGTTTGATTAGAAAATTATTCATTCTAGAAAGAAAATACAGTTCAAAAAGGAACCGAAAGGAGTAATAGCAAGGTGCAATACAACTACAGCTATCTCTATCAAGAGTATCCAAGCCAATTGAAAATACTTGCAACCAGCACAAGCACTATATTATCCCCATATAAAGCATATCATGAAATGTATCCAAAACTTGACTTGAGAAAAGAGTCATGTGATTCTTACATTTGTAAGCGAATGAGAAGACGTGAAAATTCGGGGCATACATGGGGAAGAATCCAGAAACACAAGGCGAGAAACTGAAGAGGATTCCCCAATACTAGATTCTAGAGCAAAAGCACCAGGCCTGGATTCTTGCATCTCTAGAGATTGCATAGAGCCAATATCTATATAGATATGCCAACATACACTCGTTTTCCAAATAGTTATACATAGATGGCATGTTAGAACTACACACAACAACAGTTCAAGATAATTCAAATCCTAAACCAAATCTACTTAAAGAATTAGCATTTTGAAACACTCCTCTAGCCCCCAATCTCAATTTTTTTTCTCCCTGGTTTCTTTTTTATGTAAAAGGTATAATAAGTAAGGCACCAGGGAAATACCTGTCCATCTAAAACAAAAAGAATCCATCCCTATACAAGATAATTCAAATCCTAAACCAAATCTACAAACCAGAAATAAAATCAAAGAGGAGCACCAATTAATGACTTCACTAAACCCTGAAGAGATGATGAAACAAAATAAAACTACTTAACTTAAACAATGTGCCTTTTCTGTAACGACCCGGATTTCGCGGATGGCGAGGGGATTGCATTGCTCTTGTCCCACATTGCTTAGGGAGTGAGATCTTGGTGAATTTATAAGGCTTGGCCCCTAACCCTTGTGTAACGCGTTTTAAAACCGTGAGGACTTAGTATCCAAAGCGGACAATATTACACAAGGAGTGGCGCAGCGGAAGCGTGGTGGGGCCGAGGTCCTTACATTTTCTCTTTGTCATCATAGTCTAAGGATATCTATCTTTCAATCCTTCACTCACAGATGTTTACTTCAATTCCAAAGGGAGGGTCCATCTTGTAAAAGTACAAGTTCAAAGTATTTTGTTAGTAACTGCCTACTAGATACTAGTAGACAGTACCACAATGTCCAGCTCATCCTCATAGCTTTGTGCATTATTTTCCTACTCGGTTGAAAGAGTTATTTCTCTTCTTTGTTAATGAGAACTTCCAATTAGAGTTCTTCATAGGATGCAACATCAGAAGATCTTACGTTGACTTGATGGAACAGGGAGATATTTACCTATAACTAATCTTAGTTGAATGTTTCCTTTAAGTTACCAAGTAATCTTTCAACAACTTCTACCTATTGAGTATTCTGTCTCCTTTTTTTTTCTTTTGAGAGCGAGCGACAACGCTAAGGGGTTATGGTGGATACTCACTTTGTACTCCTTGGGTGACGAAGACTCATTGATGTTGATCAATTTCACTTCATAAAGTAAATGCAAGTACCCTGCCAGAAAGGATATCCCAGGCTAACCTTTTGCTTTTTACCCATTCTTTGTTTACGCAGCAGCACCATTAAACTTCCACAGAAATATAAATCCCAATCTTCAATCAACAAACAGTTCCAAAAGCACATCTTTTAAGCAATTCTTCCAAATCTCGCCAACTTGAATAATTTAATACCCGTGGAAAGTTAACGTCAATAGATAATGCAAAAGAGGTGTCAGACCCTAAAAAAAATCATTTGCAAGATGGTGCATCTGCTAAATCAACAAAGTCACGCATATTCCATAATCATGGCACTAAACCAAGAAGTTTAGGTAAAAGCACTGAGAATCTTTTAAATACGTAAGCCAGCAATTGACTAGCTAATTACTTGCCGCAAAGCTCAGCCCGGCAAACTAGCAACTCGAAAAGCGGGATCCAAATTTCACAATAAAAGAGAGAGAGGCTGAGCACATAGCGATTAGCAGATATATACGCACCAAGTGTTCCACAAGATTTCTCACCAACATAATGCTCCTACCAGCCTGCGTGCATCCTAGGCACAATGTGAATCCCAATGAAAATAAACCTATAGACAATAAATTTGACTCCCAAAACCTGACACACGGGCCTCACAGCCCCTACAACCCAAACCTGCCCTCGCCCCTCAGAGTCGAGTCCAGGTCCTCAACCTCCGGGAGTCACGATCTTCACCATGATCAGCTGCGCAACCCTGTCACCCACCTTCACTTCAAAGTTGACGTCCGAGAGGTTGAACAGGATTACCCCAACCGGGCCTCAGTAGTCCGCATCAATCACGCCTGCACCGATGTTGATCGAATGCTTCCATGCCAAACCCGATCCCGGCGCTGAAGCAACAAATGTACAAGCGATTCGATTCAGCTCTCATCGATTATCGGAAACAAGGTATTGAGAGAATGTTTTGAGGTAAGAAGTTGCACATTACCTATTTGAGCATATGTTCCTTAGGGCATTGTGATGCTCAGATTGGTAGGGAGTAGGGACGAGGGCTTTTCCCCTTGCGGGTATTTAAATCTCAGCCGCGCTGTTTTCAATCCACAAACGACGAAACCCACATTTAGAAACCATTGCAATCTCTCAACAGGGACCGAACTCGAGATTCTAAGGAAAGTAACATTCGGGGTCACGTTTTTCGCCTCGAAAGATGGTAGCCCGCGCAAAGAGAGGGGACACTCGCAAAGGCAAGACGGCCTTCTAGGACAGCTTCTTCCCTCTAAGCAGAGAGAGAGCGGCTCCCACGACGCCATTGTTGTGGAGCTCCGGGATCTTGGGGACTTGGCTCGATCATCTTCAGTGGCTAAAGAAGACGGTGATGGGTATGAGTTGAAAGACAACAACACTCCGGTTTGAATAATAGGCAACGGTCTCCAAGAAATGGCGCGAAGACCTTGAGCTTAAGATGAAGAAAGCGCAAGCATCCGATTTCGCCATTTGGGCCGTTTTTTGTCTGGATTGGTTCAAGCAAAACTACAACTCCAACTGAGATCCTGGGAAAGTGGGAAAAGAGCGAGAGTCCTCTGTACTTTATAGGGCAACGATTCGTGTAATACCAAAAATTAAGAATATAAGTTTTCAATTAAAGAAAGGGTTCATATCAACTTTAGTCTCTCGACTTTCTCTTCCCTTTTTCTTTTTTCAAAAGCTATGTCTACTTTTTAAATTTACCATGTTATTGATGTGGATTGTCGAAATGCTAACAATGTAATGTCGGCCCCTTTAAAATGACTGTAGGTAGAATGAAAAAGTAAGAACAGAAAAAGTAATTGAAAACGAAAGAATTGTATAAAAAAAAATGGAAGATGGGATTTAAGGTTCCGTAAAAAAAAACAAGAAAAGGGAAAACAAATTAGGGTTTTCAAATTGGTACCACTCCAATTGGGCGAAAATTGTCGACTAAAATTAATGGCGTCTTCTTCATCAAGCATACGATCCACCCTTACTGTAATGAACATCACAAACTTTTTTTTACGTTAATTTTTGTCCGACACATGTTTTGAATGCTTTATAGTAGTTGTTTTTTTTTTCTTTTTCAGAATTTTAATTGGTTTTCAAGTACTTGGCAAAACGAGCTCTTCAAATAATGGCTGAAAAATTGATTTTTTGCGTTACCTCGAATTTTCCCTACACTTGAAATAAGGCATTGACAATTACACCAAAACATGTTTCTGATTGCTTTAAACTGAAAATTAAATTTTTAAGAAAAAAAAAATTTACTTCTCATCAATAATTGATCATGTTAATGAGGACCTCAAGAATGACTTTCAAGTGTATCTTATGATGATTGATGTAATTTCCAAACCATTGAATGCCACATATAACAAGAAAGGTTAGCACATTGAAAATTGTTAATTTTCTTTGTCTAGCTTATGCTAAGTAAGTTCAATGATGATCGCATTCTTTAATAAAATGATAAATACATTTACTTTTGCGAAGAAAGTTGTGCTTTTCACCATCAAAAATTGTGCTTTGTACTCAGGTGGGCATAACTATTTCCACAGTTAAAAGTTGCTGTGACCATAGCTTTTCCCAATCTTTTCAGTTTCCATGAAGAAAATGATGGAGCTGGAAATCTCTAGGACTAGGCCCATCCCGTATCAAGTATCAACTTGGAGAAAAATAACGTCCTTTGAGAAAATAAAAAGTGCAGTTATCTTATTGAAATGAAGCTCCCTAGAAACAAGGTGCCCATTTCGGATGTGAAATGAAATTTTAAAGTAGCATTCGTTGAACCTTTACTCTCTAGAGAGCTAATGTTATACTAAGATGCGAGTTCAAATCCATCAAGTACATCTGGAACGTCGGAGTCTACTATAAAGCTAGAAAGGAAGAAGAGTATGTGCCAGATAGTAGACACAACATCAAAAAAAGCAAAACACCAATTTACCATATCATGAGTCATAGGATATCCGTTCAACTCCAGAAAAGACGGAATATCAGCTGGCGCTTGTTCCACAATGTTTTCACCTTCTTTAGGCTTTTTCTTCCCTTTAGAAGGATCTCCATCAAACACTCAGGGGCTGATCTTCCTGGAAAGGATATGTGCACAGACATAATCCTGGCAATCTATGCACAGACGAACCTGCAAAATCCATCGATCAGAAAACCAATCATAGTAATAGTGCATAAACGGCTAAAAGCAATACAAAAACCCGTACTTGTTAAAAAATCAAGGCAATTTTCTCTGTCTTTGCCGTTGCTCCAAAACTTTCTACCTGCACTTCAAACCCATCATAGGAATGTTGGACAAGGAAAAACCAATCCCAAGATCAGTGACAACAGAAGTCAAC
This sequence comes from Syzygium oleosum, assembly GCF_021117445.2. NCBI lineage: Eukaryota > Viridiplantae > Streptophyta > Magnoliopsida > Myrtales > Myrtaceae > Syzygium > Syzygium oleosum. The sequence continues at coordinate 687,644 of NW_026607528.1, forward strand.
TTCTAGTTACCCCAATTTCTTGCATCAAATCAGTAGCTTCTTCTGTAAGACCCTGTTCTTCCATTATTTTTGCAAGTTTCTTGATCAACCGTGCTCTCAAGATTTCGACATATATCTGCATTACGAAACTAGCTACAGAAACCACGAAACTAAGACAGATTGCTGATGAACATAAGCTGCAATAGAGTTTGAAAATACATTCACCTTCCTGCGGCGACAGAGTTAAGTGTCTTAATAAGCTCTATCTTGGTCTTGAGATCAGGCGTCTGGTCAACATATTGCATAGCCTGCTGCACAATTGCTGTCATAGCATTTTGACAAGAAAACAGCGACATGTAGGTCACTATCTATTGACTTGATTATGTCTAGATCACAATTACAAATTTGATTTGAACTATTTGATTAACAGCACGGAATATGTCGCTCTAGAATGAAAATGTGGTAAAAAAAGGAACCAAAAGGGACACTAGCAAGGTACAATACAGATACAGGTATCTCTTATGAAGAGGATCCCAGCCAATTGAAAACTTGCAAACAGCACAAGCACTATAAAATCCCCATAAACGATATATCATGAAATGTATCGTGAACTAGACATGTAAAAGAAAAAAGCAATGCGATTCATACATGAGAAGGAGAACAAAAAGTAAAAATTGGGGACAATCATGGGATAAAAATCCAGAAACACAAGGTGAGAAACTGAAGAGGATTCCACAATGCTAGATTCTAGAGGATTCCACCATACTAGATTCTAGAGCACAAGCACCTGGCCTGAGGTCTTGCATCCCGACAAATTGCCTAGAGCCAATTCCCATGTAGATATGCCAAGCACATTCGTTTTTTAGATAGTTATACATAGATGGCATGTCACAGCTACACAAAACGACAGTTCATGATCTAATCAGTACACATATGCGAGCCAATCCCTGCAGTATAAAATATAACCCTTAAGGTCAAGGTGGTCAAGATAGATCCTAAATGATTGAAATTGGACCATACTTTAGATCAATGATCATAAGGCTCTACAGAAAATTAGGGTCTAAAGCGATAGATTCTTAATCTTTTTTCTGTACTAACACCTGTATGTTATCTTTGAAAAGAGGGAATGAAGCTCAAAAGCAGAAGACAAAAGCAAGAGCATCACCACAGCAGAAGCACATCAGTGAAGATGCTCTGATACCTCTTAAAGGAAGTCAACTAGAGAAGCATCTGGGGCAAAAGTGAAGAAGAGAAGAAAACAAACGCAAAACCAGATGATTCCAGAGGAACTTATCAGCATTCAGCATAGCATAACAATGACACACCATCAATGAAGAGGGAAAATTCCACCAGCTTATCACCCAAAAGCAGAGATGAAAAGGCAATTATACAAGCATGTATAATTATCATTATATGGTCTCTTTATTAGAGGATAGTGTTGATTTAATAAATTGAGGCATGTGATTCATTAAAGCTCTCAACAACAGCAGTAAGAGAAACCAAAAACAGAGCTATTTTCCATGAGTGATTCAGCTACAAAGATTTTCTGAACACATTAATCAAGATCTCTAGTGAGATATACTTTTGTAACACAGGAAATGGTGAGTGCTAATACTAGCAGAAAAAGCTTGGTCAGCTATTTTTAGCGATATAGCAGAGCTCCTCCCACCCTTCTAAAGCACATTAGAATTTCAGGCTCCATGGGACAAGAAATGGTTTCACAATGCCAGGCAATGACACTTATAGCTACAACAAATTTATGAGCAGAAGTCAACTAAGCCAAGTGTACACATATATGTCGGTCAGAAATGCTTACAAAACAAACCTATGAAGACAACATTCTCAAATCCGCGACAAGCCTTTGGCTTTCAAGTCACCAAAACCTCTTTTCCACTATTTTGGAACTTGTATCCAAGTCCAGCAACCAGGCCCCAATCAGGAATTTAAGGCAGAGAGGCTGCTCAGGTTGAATGAGGGGTCTAGGCAATCATTCATAAAGAGAGACATTGATAAAGAACATAAACAAATGTTCCACATGATCAGACCTGGATACTGAGGCATAACAGCTCTGCAAGTCTCTTTAAGGTAATCCTCGAGTAACACTTTGAAACCACAATAATATTCTGCAGAAAATAGAGTGAGTCACATCTGAATGATGATCCAATGAAAAGAAGAAAAATGACAAAGTTCTGTAATCACATCTGAATATCAGATGGCGCTTCTTCCACAGTATCTTCACCTTCTTTAGGCTTTTTCTTCTCCATGGAAGGATCTGCATCAAAAGCTCGGGGGATGATCTTTCTGGGAAGGATATGTGCACGGATATGATCCTGGCGATCTAGGCACGAACGAACCTGCAAAATCCATCGATCAGAAAACCGATCATAGCAATAGTGCATAAACGGGCTAAAGGCAATACAAAAAACCCGTACTTGTTCGAGGACAAAAGGCGATGTTCTCCGCCTTTGCCTTTCGCTCCAAAAAGTTTCTACCAGCTAAGCGGGTTATGGTGGAAACTCAAATTGTTGCTACTGAGGCGATGAAGACTCGCCCGACATCAATCAATTTGCACTTCATAAGTAAGTGTAGATTCAAGTACCCTGCCAGAAAGGATATCATCAGGCTAATCTATTTGTTTTTTGACATATTTTACTTTGTATACATACATGCACACACAGGCGCCACCATTAAACTTCCACGGGGAATATCAACCCCAACCTTCCATCATTCAAGGAAGAAGTAGAGGAAGAAGAAGATGAACTAACCAGGCGAATCAGCACGACAATTGCTAAAGGACGATCCAATCAGAAGAACCAACCCATCTCGATCCGCACGCAGAAATCGGAAGGGCGAGCTCGAGAAAATCGGCAAAAAGGTCTGCGAGCGCAATCGCTGTGGAGCGCCCCTAAGGGGAAGGAAAAGAAGGAGAGAGGAAGAGGACTGGACGAACACCTCGCTCGCGAGGAACTCTCCATTCCTGTCATCTCTCCTCTCTGAACGCGCACCGACGGAAGAGCAAATCGGAGGAGATCCGAAACACCTTCAAGTGAAACTCCCCGCTGGCCCGACCCGACCTCCCCAGCTCAGCGGATCCCCCAGCGCCGCCGCCGCCGCCGCCGTCGCATCTCCGCCGCCGCCCGGAAGTGACGATGCTTCAGTCTCTCTCGGGCGGTAGCAACTGCTGGTGATGACTAATAACGAGCAGAAGGAGTAAAAAAGACCGCGCGGTGACAGGATAAAACGGTGCGAATCTCGTTAAGCCTCGACAGAACCCGACGAATCCGCGGGGGGATCGTGAGCGCCATCCATAAATCCGGCAGCACGATCTCTCTCTCTGTCTCTCTCTCTGTCTCTCTCTCTCTCTCTCCCTCGTTTGCCTGACGTGTTCTTGTACTCCCGCCTCCAGAAGTTCCCTGAATCATCCACAAAAGAGAGAATTGCGGTCGATGAGATATCACGGAACAATTGAAAAAAAAGAAGGAAGAAAATCGAAAGAAACCAATTCAAGCAATCGAGGAAAAGCGAGCGAATTCGCGCCATTCCCAGAGTGCAGGATTTCGATCGTCCAACCTTTAAGAAAACCGAGATGGCTACGGGTCGAAGGCGAAGGGATGTTTCTTGAAGAGCTGCTTGTTCTCTCAAACGTCTTGTGATTTCCACAGCGTAGATATGGACCGGGATGCCCGGCATTAGAAGAAGCGAACAGAAGATAGATAAAAAGTTCAACTCAGCCGTGTGAACAAAACAAACACGTTATAAGATGGCTCGCGAGCGAGCAGAGAGCATCCTTCAAATGCGGAACTTGCGAAAAGATAAATAATTTAAAAGTCTGGTGCTCGTATCGTGTCGAGGATGAAATGACAAATGACAAGTTATTTCCCCAAACGGCACTCTTTTGAACACACAATAGCCTTCAGATGCTTTGATCCGGAAAGATCCGGCGATCGCCCAATATCCGGCATCCTGAGTCCTTCAATTTTGTGATCGAGTCGGGAATCTTCCTCAACGAGCGGCATCCCTTTAATGACAAGTGCCGCAGAGACACAAGGGAACCTATGGAGCTGGGTATGCAGGCTAACGATTTACAATAAGAGGCATTAAGAGTCTCAAGCATTCTCAGAGAACCAATGGATTCAGGTAATTCTTCAATCCCTGTTTCAAATAGGTTCAGTTCAGTCAATGATGCCAACTTTCCAATCGAGTCGGGAATCTCTCTCAACGAGGGGCATCCTCCTAATAACAAGTGCCGCAGAGACACGAGGGAGCCTATGAAGCTGGGTATACGGGCTAAGGATTCACAATAAGAGGCAGCGAGAGTCTCTAGCTTTCTCAGAGAACCAATGGATTCAGGTAATTCTTCAATCCCTGTTTCAAATAGGTCCAATTTAGTCAATGATGCCAACTTTCCGATTGAGTCGGGAATCTCTCTCAACGAGTAGCAACTCGATAATGACAAGCACCGCAGAGACACGAGGGAACCTATGGAGCCGGGTATGCAGGCTAACGATACACAAGAAGAGGCATCAAGAGTCTCGAGCATTCTTAAAGAACCAATGGATTCGGGTAATTCTTCAATCCCTGTGTTAGATAGGTCTAGTTTAGTCAATGATGTCAACGTTCCGATCGAGTCGGGAATCTCTCTCAAACAGGGGCATCCCTTTAATAACAAGTGCCGCAGAGACATGAGGGAGCCTATGGAGCTGGGTATATGGGCTAAAGATTCACAATAAGAGGCATCGAGAGTCTCGAGCTTTCTTAGAGAACCAATGGATTCAGGTAATTCTTCAATCCCTGTTTCAAGTAGGTACAATTCAGTCAATGATGCCAACTTTCCGATCGAGTCGGGAATCTCCCTCAACGAGTAGCATTCCTGTAATGACAAGCACCATAGAGACACGAGGGAGCCTATGGAGCCGGGTATGCGGGTTAACGATTTACAACAAGAGGCATCAAAAGTCTCGAGCTTTCTCAGAGAACCAATGGATTCAGGTAATTCTTCAATCCCTGTTCCAGATAGGTTCAGTTCAGTCAATGATGTCAACTTTCCGATCGAGTCGGGAATCTCCCTCAACGAGCAGCATCCCTCTAATGACAACCACCGCAGAGACACGAGGGAGCCTATGGAGCTGGGTATGTGGGCTAACGATTCACAATGAGAGGCATTAAGAGTCTTGAGTTTTCTCAGAAAACCAATAGATTCAGGCAATTCTTTAATCCCTGTTGCAAATAGGTTCAGTTCAGTCAATGATGTCAACTTTCCGATCGAGTCGGGAATCTGCCTCAACGAGTAGCATCCTGGCAATGACAAGCTTTGCAGAGACACGAGGGAGCCTATGGAGCTGGGTATGCGGGCTAACGATTCACAACAATAGGCATTAAGAGTCTCGAGGTTTCTCAAAGAACCAATGGATTCAGGTAATTCTTCAATCCCTGTATTAGATAGGTTCAGTTCAGTCAATGATGTCAACTTTTCGATCGAGTCGGGAATCTCCCTCAACAAGTAGCATCTCGATAATATCAAGTGCGGCAAACACACGAGGGAGCCTATGGAGTTGGGTATGCGGGCTAACAATTCACAAAAAGAGGCATCAAAAGTCTCGAGCATTCTCAAAGAACCAATGGATTCAGGTAATTCTTCAATCCCTGTTTCAGATAAGTCCAATTTAGTCAATGATGCCAACTTTCCGATCGAGTCGGGAATCTGCCTTAACGAGCAGCATCCTGGTAATGACAAGCTTTGCAGAGACACGAGGGAGCCTATGGAACTGGGTATGCGAGCTAACGATTCACAACAAGAGGCATCAAGAGTCTTGAGGTTTCTTAGAGAATCAATAGATTCAGGTAATTCTTCAATCCCTGTATTAGATAGGTTCAGTTCAGTCAATGATGTCAACTTTCCGATCGAGTCGGGAATCTCCCTCAACAAGTAGCATCTCGATAATGACAAGCGCGGCAAACACACGAGGGAGCCTATGGAGCTGGGTATCCGGGCTAACGATTCACAAGAAGAGGCATCAAAAGTCTCAAGCATTCTCAGAGAACCAATAGATTCAGGTAATTCTTCAATCTCTGTTTCAGATAGGTCCAATTTAGTCAATGATGCCAACTTTCCAATCGAGTCAGGAATCTGCCTCAACGAGTAGCATCCCGGTAATGATAAGCTTTGCAGAGACACGAGGGAGCCTATGGAGATAGGTATGCGGGCTAACGATTTACAAGAAGAGGCATCAAGAGTCTCGAGCATTCGCAAAGAACCAATGGATTCAGGTAATACTTCAATCCCTGTTTTAGATAGGCCTAGTTTAGTCAATGATGTCAACTTTCCGATCGAGTCGGGAATCTCCCTCAACGAGTGGCATCCCTCTAATGACAAGCACTCCAGAGACACGAGGGAGCCTATGGAGCTGGGTATGCAGGCTAACGACATACAATGAGAGGCATCAAGAGTCTCGAGCATTCTCAAAGAACCAATGAATTCAGGTAATTCTTCAATCCCTGTTACAGATAGGTTTAGTTTAGTCAATGATGCCAACTTTCCAATCGAGTCCATAGATTTTGGAAGTTGAGCAAGATCTTCACAAGAGGCATTCTCCAACTTCATCAAACAATCTCTCGGAATAGGAATGTCTAGTATAGCAGTATCATTTAAGAAGAGCTCCTTCAATTCTTCCATCTTATCTACCTGTGCCGGTAGCTTCTTCACTTTTTCACACCAACTAACATCCAATGAAACGAGGGTCTTGATATCCTCGATAGAAGGATGAATCTCTTCTAGATTGTTACATCCTTTAAGGATCAAAATCTCCAAGCTTTTGAAATTGGACAAGTCGGGAGTTTTTCTCAAAGATTGACAATATGAGAGCTTGAGAACTTTGAGCTCAGTTGACATCTAAAAGAAAGAAAAAGTAACTCAGTGATATTGGACCTCTACAAAGTGTGAATTTCCACTGCTCCTCGTTTTCTTTAGACTTTTTAAAATTTCCTCAAATTACTCATGCTCCATTACTCCTTCACAATTGTCTTATTTAATTTTATATATTTCTTATAGTAGTGTTTGGCTACACCAACATATAAACATTTTTTATACGTATCCAATGCAAAAACAATGTTAAGGATATACAAGTGCTGACTGCATTTATTTTTGGATAACACTTCAAAGAAAATATATGTTTATTGATTAGACATGAGCAAATTTTATAATCAAAGAAGCAGATGACGAATTCAAATGGAAGAAACATAAATTCATTGGGCGCCATATTTTCCTTCAATAGTATGAAAATAAAGAGAAACGGCTAGTTTAATTATGAAAAAAAATTACATTTTGTATGTACAAAATATAAAAAGATGTTATATCAAAAAATATGAAAAGCCATTGGAATGATAATTTTGTCACTCTTTCAACATTACTAAGTTATAATTGTGTTATACAGTGACTTCAATAATCAACAAATATAATGAACAAAATTTTCTGTGCAACAAGTCAGAGCAATTCATAAATTATTCCATTACTCTATGATAAAAATGAATTTATAATTTCAGTATGTATGTGCAACAGAAGTCACTGTCATGGAGTTTTTGTTTCTCAATGAAAGAAGATCGATATATACATATAGCAAGAATCTCTAAAAGGACCTACTTTTGCATGGGGAGAAATTAACTTAGGAGCTTTAAACCGTTTAGATTAAAAAAATCAAGATAGGCACATTATTGTAATTACAATTTTAATAGATGTTAATTAATATAGTTAAAAAGAAGTTTTTTCTAGTATATCTAATGCTAAGCATGACAGGGTGTAAAGATGTTATCAATTTAAGATATTAAGTGGCAGAAGCTTAAATTTAGGTGCCTATAAATTCCTCTTATATTAAAAAAATCCTTAATCTGAGGAAGGATATTAAATCTTTCAGAAAGAAAGGAAAGAGAACTTGGGATGATTGCACCCGTGGACAATACGTGATAATGCACGAGATGTGCCTTTTCTACATCTTACCTTGAGTGGACTCCATCCTCTCCAGTCCTCTGAAATCTGAGTATACGACATATCAAGCACGACTAATTTCTTCGTATGAAAGCTGGCCACTTCTAAATCCAAGGGACAATTTTGGCACTCAAGCCATCTTAATTGAGGAAGCACGATATGGAAATCTCCGGTGAACTTCGCATTGATCATTTTAAGGAACCTCAAGTTGGTCAGTTCTTTAAATTGTTCCGCTGTGTAACTTCCTCTCTTGTATAGATGAATGGCCTCAATCTTACTAGGGCCCTGCAATAAGAAAATAGTGTGGACCATAAGTTTTGAATGATGAAATGAGAGCAACTATATATAAGAAAATAGGAATTCATTTCAATTTGTTAATACTATTACGGTGTAGGCTTCTCACTTTCAATTTCGTGAGATGACAAGTTACAATTGCGTATTATTTATCTAATTAATGTAAAAATCCGAAGCTCAAGAGGGTGCTTTCGAACTTTTCCTCTTCTAATTACGCCCTTCACAATTTGCACTTCTTGAACTCCTGAAGGTTCGACCAAAAAAAAAACACTCCTGAAGCTGCATCCTTTTCACAATTTCAATAGATGGCCTCTCTTTTGCAAACGCTACTTCGAATATATCTATCGAAATTCATGCCCTTTATAAGGGAAACAACACAACCCATACTCATATCATTTATATGTAAAACAACACGACTCTTACAATCCAAATACATATATCAAACTTGCCACGAGAACATGTATCAAAGTTAAAGAATCCCAATTGTACAATCCCCCCGCGCCCTTTTGTTTTTTCTTGGTGTGCCTTGTTCGCAATTCTCAATATCAAAATGAAAATGAAAATGTCATCGCAAAAAGTACGTACGTGTTCTACATTCCTTTCTTACTTCATTATATTTTGCATCTCAATGTTTATATTTAGTCTGTTTTAATTAAAGATACTCATCACATTTGCACATGCTTGTACAAATCATCCATATGTTATGATAGCTTTTAGTTGCGTACCTTTTAATTTTCATGCTAATAATGGATATTAATCATCACACAACATTCAAAATCATATTATTTAGACGACAACAAAAATTAAACTTAAAAGTATCGGAATAAGCCATTGCTTTGAATTCACCCACTTTTTTTGATACTACGCATATTAATCTAATCAATAAAATTCAATTTCCCGCTTTTTCGCCAATAAATATGCCATCTTAAAATTTACGTGACAATGGACAACCTTCACATTTAGATCTAATGATAAAAAAGTTTATTTTGACTTACATCTAACTATTACAAAGTAATAAGACCTATCTCTGATTGTAAAAACAATTTATTTTGAATTAAATCTAACTATTACAAAACGACTGCATCGAGCATTTAGGAATAGTTCAAGTACCACATGAAACGAATTAGAAGTCCGACGATGATATTGCACGTTGGGCTAAAGTTTAGAAACTATTGATGTTATTTTATTAACTAAATCTTTGCTAAATAAGATGCTCACTAAAAGTTGAACAATGCTGAAATCATTATTATACAACGATAGCTATATTCGGCAAATAAATGTTATCAAGGGATTAATAGGAATATCCATTGTCACAGAAAAATAAAAAGAGTGAGCAAATTCATAGAAAAAAAATTATCCACTATTATGAAATGTCCATAGAACAAAAATATTATTTATTTAGAGAGTTATAGTACACGATTGGGCATATGTCATGAATAATTATAAAAGCCGTATTAGAAAATCGTGTTAACTAATAGTTGATGACAAAGAACTCAATTGCACAAATTTGAAAGATAAAGGACTATATTGTGCGAAAAAAATAGATAGGGGACTAAATCGCACAAACATTTCTACTTGGGAGACTAAATTTGTGCTTAATCCAATTTGAAAAATACAGGAATCAAGATAGCTAATTGTCACAAATGAATGGAGGTCCCATTTATCATAGCAAACGACTCATAAGAAGTAAATACCTTAGTAAAAGAAAAGAAAGAAAAGACTCACAGGAAATCAAAAGAAGAATCCAAAGATCAAAAACTATGCATCAGACACACGTGTGGGAAAAGCATGGCTACCAACATCAAACTGTGCATCAGACTTGCAAGAATTCGTAGATGCTAGGTTTTCTCTGAAAATGCTCTATCAAACATTATATTTCTATAGCTTGGTTGTTGCATTGAAATTACCAAAGAGAGTGTCCTCGTCAACTATATATGTAACCAAGAAGTTGCTCCTCAATTATGTCCTATAATCAGGCAAGAACAACAATTAACTGAAAGAGCTCTTTTTCTATGCCTGTAGAAGCGGCATTTGGGAACTTAGGATTGACAATAATTTTTATCTCGAACAAGAGAGAGAAGATGGACTCACATCCACTAACTTAAATAAAGTATAGAAAACTCTACCTTGTTGCTGTCAAGCACATCTTCGGCTTCCTCATGAATCCATAATCTGCTACGCTTTTGAGGCTCCTTTGGATTTTCTAGACGGACAATTTCTCTTCCAAGATCTCTTAGTTGATCATGCATCATTAGATTACCGTCCTTGTCAATTTTAATTAGAGACATGAGACTCAATACTTCAATCCCTTTTCTCGGGAAGAAACCGCAGCTTTCCCACATATAAATCGGGCATTGTTTAGATGATCTGATAAAAAAACAGGCAATATCCAAAAATATTTGTTGGTCCTCATAATCTAATGCGTCATAACTTATCCTCAATGTATCTTGCACTTTCTTATGAGGCACTTTTTTCAATTTCTGTGATGTATCTTTCCATACTCCTTGTGTCTTTCCACATAAGAAAGAACCTATTACTTCAAGAGCTAAGGGAAGCCCGTCGGTAGTAGATACGACATCATGAGAGATAACTTCATAATCACTCGGAGGAGAATCCTGTCGAAATGCATGTCTACTGAATAAAATCAATGATTGATCCACAGACAACTCATTGAGTTGGTACATGTGGTCTGCACTAACTTGGCCAAGAACATCGTTGTTTCTAGTTGTTATGATGACTATACTTCCTGCTTTAAACCAACCACGGTCGACCAAATATTTCAAGTGAGCAGCATCATCTATATCATCAAGAAAAATGAGTGCTTTCTTATGTGCAAATCTAGATTTGATGAGACGGATTCCCTCGTCCACATTAGACACATCACATGAACTTCCATTGCCAGATATGACTTGCTTTTGTAGGCATTTAATACCCTCGCGCTGATAAGTTTCCCGACAATCTGCCACAAATCTACAATTCTCAAAATGACCGGAGAGTTCGTTGAATAATGCCTTTGCAAGGGTCGTCTTACCGATACCGCCCATTCCATGAATTCCGATAATCCATGTACCGTTGAATTTAGCATCAATGAAGCTCATAATGTTTTTGATATGATCATCAATTCCAACCAACTGTTGGGGAACAATTAACTGAAAAGTTCTTTTTAACTCGCTTATAACCTTTGTGACAACAATTTTGACCAATGCTCCTTCATGCCTGTCAAATAATAATGAATTTCAGCATAGGAGGGGATATAAATATTCTTTTTCAAAAAAGATCTATTTGTGAGAAATTAAACAACAATTTAGTGGAGAAAAATTGTACCCGTTATCAATTTTCTCTGATTCCCATCCTTTCAAAGAACCGACTTCTTTGAGCGCTTCTTCCCATTCCTTCACTTCTTTGAGCGCTCTTTTCCAATCCTTCAAAACCATTTCATCCCTATTCTCTTTATGTGCCTTGATAGCATCTTCGAATCTCCCTGTAAGATGGCGCACTTGTGAGGGTTTCACTTTGTAAAATATGGGCAGCACTATTTGCCCTTTGGTTCTCTTGCACTTCAACATTAGAGCCAGCTCACGAAGGCACCATTTGCTGAAAGCATAGTTCTCAGAGATAATCGGGATCAAGATCGTGGACTGCTTAATGCTGCAAATAAGCTCCAGACCAATTTCCTCACCAACACGGAGCTCATTGTCATCTCTAAACACGTAAATTCCTGCCTCGACAAGGCTAGTATAGAGATAATCAGTGAAGCCTTTGCGAGTGTCTTCCCCTCTGAAGCTCAAGAACACTTCGTAATAATTTCCTTTTGGCCTTTTGGTTTCGCCTTCATAATCACCTACATGTGGAGAGGTCGATGAGGAAGACCCCCTGCAGATTGGATCTTCTGAATGAGTGGGTTCTTTTCTTTTCATCTCGAGACGATTGTAAAAGAGATTGATGGAGCAGGAAACGGAGGAGAGAAATATGGAAATCCCAGATCTGGGAATAGTAGAAATGTCTCGCGGGACTCAAACTCGGAGCTACAATTAAACAAAAATAGATACTCTCAGACAACTCATCGGAAGATAATGGAGCAATCAAAGCAGGACACACAGAAGGGCAAGGAGTTGTCGACTACCTGAGGAGTGTTCAAACAAAACAACCCACCCACTGCTGTGATCTCCCCCAATCCTCAGCCTTCAACGTTGGATTACCAACACACAACACTCTACTGTGCGTGCTTAAACAATGCTGATTGCTGAGTGCTTAAGGGCTGCTGAGTTATTGTACGAGTAATATTCGCAGCATTATGCGGAAGTTGCGGGGAAGCAATGCAAGTGGTTCTTGACTTGGCTTGCTTTTCCTTTTAACAAAAAAGTAGAAAAGAAAACCAACTTGCAATAAAGATGCTCCTAGTCCTTGCTTTTTCTACAGACCAAAAAACAAGAAAAGTCCTTGCTTTTTCAACTGTGCGCGCTTGAACGATGCCGACTGCTTGAAATATGCTGAGTTATTGCACGCGTAATTTCGTCAGCATTAAGCGGAAGGTGCCACTGCGTGCAACCTACACTGGTGCTTTGATTGAAATTTGAGATCCAGTACGACTTGACTTGCTTTTCCATTAATAAATGGAATCTTCGGGGAATTGTAATGGGAAGGTGAAGCGAGCATGACACCAGGATAACATTGCTGCATGCTAAAATGGAAGGGGAATGCAATGTGAAGCACAAGCTGGGCAAGGAGTTTGGGGAATTGGTGTGACTGAGCAGGGAATCTCTGGAATTTAGTAGTGAATTTCGGTAGGGGTTGTGGAGGATCAACATGAACATTTCCAAAGCTAACTTAAAGACTTGGACAAATGCATTTTGAGCATCTGTTCTCACCTGCACCTGTAATTGAAACCCGTTCCACTGCTATGAAAAATTCGTTTTGACATAATTTATGCTAGACTGTTCGTCGCTCTCACTCGTAGCGGGTCAACCTTTTATCTATTCACTTTGATAAATGTCGGGCTAAACTTTATTCATTTGTTGATCGATCCATTCTAGGAAATTGTTCGCAACTTGTCCCACATCAATCAGTAAACTTTTGATATTTTCAAAAGAGGGTTTTTACGTAAAGAAATCTCAACTATATCTAGATAACTGTTTACACGAATAAATAGAATACCACTTTATTTATGGAATGGAAATGCTTGCTAAAAGTAAAAATCAAATATGGGTCATTGCCTAAACATCGGTTGTTAAATTGCATGTATGTCATTGTGTAAACCTCGCTAGTGAAATTACTTTCTTCCGTTGCCTATTTAAATGACGAAATGAATGTTTGGTTTTATTTGGATGACAGCAAATCTATTCAGGTGCTACATTTTTTCACATGTTACACATCCAGCTGGTTTCTGCTTCAACTTCATGACCTTTTCCACGAAAATCACTTGGCAAATCGCACCACAAAGGGTCATGAAGTGACCATGAATTTGCTCCCATAAAATGCAAGAAACTTCCCACGGGTTTTCCATTGTACTTCCTTGAAACCCTTGTCACGTCATCCACCAATAGGTGCTGTGCTCACCTTATTCTGTCATATGGATGTGGGGACCTGAATGTGACTATGATTTTCTGACGTTCAAGAGAATATAAAAGTTGTGGGCTCAGACCGGCAAAAGAGAATCCACGACAAAACAGAAAATTCCAAGCCCAAAATGCCAAGCACTTTAATTATGTACTAATTGGAAACTTGAAGCTCACATGGCCATCGGTACCCCTCTCCCTTATTATTCCTTTCAGTCTCAGAAGCGAGCAATGTGTTGTAGGATCCCTTTCTTTCTTAAACAGGTCAATTAGTTGATCTATAATCTCCTTCGTGCCTTCAGATCCTCCTCCTCTAAAAAAAATAGATAGCACAAGCTAGAGGAGGAGGGAAACAAATAGTATCTGGATGACTGAGTTGCTAGGTCACGCGACACCTCAGCCTTCAAGGATCAACTTCACATGTTCTTCTCCATGACATGTTTTGCCACATAAACGAACACATCGATTGTTCATCGGAGCATCTTGTGGTAATAGCCAATGCGCATCAATTGGATGTCAAGTGAAGTTCCATGCAAAAAAGATCTCGTTTCTCAAGCAAGCACCGTCGTGATAAAGGAAAAGTGCTTTGCTTGGATACATAAAGAAAAGGAAGAGAGAAGGATTTTGAATTTCCCTCGCATGTCTTCTCACAAAAGTTACAAAAATTTACTTCATTTTCCTCGTCTTCCCCTCCTTCCCAAATAAAGCACTAAGCCAGTACCTCGGAAAATCGAAGCATAAATATGGAAGGATGAAATATAGAACGGCCTTGCTTTCTTCTCATAAGATAAGACTGTTTAGCCAAATAATGCCTCGAGTTGATTAAATTCTTAATATATGTTAACTAACTCGAATTACAATATTATTCCTCGTACCTGCAAGAAATTGTATAAATATAGATTGGCGATATGAACAGGAAAATTGCCCTTATTGAATATCAATTCGGGTTGGTTTGTGCAAAATGGCAAAAGTCTTACATACGAGTCCTTCTTGAAGGGGCAAATTCAATAGGAGCAAGCAGGCAACATCAAGTTATAAAATTTGGCTTTATTTTGACCAAGAGAAGAAATTACAACTGTCTTTATTCATTTAATTAAGGATCGCGCTTTTTCCACTCCTATTGATTAATCACTTTTTTTTTATTTGACCATCTTATCCCTTTTGAAGCCCACCATGTCTGGTACAATTTTTATATGGTCCTATTTTTTTTATTTGGTCAACTCTTTTTTATTTTGTTTATTCTTTTTCTTCATATGGGTCCCACTTTCCTTCTTATTCTTTCCTTTCACGCCTCCCACTCGTCTCTTTCTTGTAGGTCATTCACTTCTTTTTACGCCTCCCATTCATCCTCCTCCTCCTTCTTCCACAAACCTAGCTCGTCGTCCCGTTGTCCTCTATTTATTATCTATGATGCCAACTACGTTGGTTTCCATACTTTCACTGACACTGGTATTGGCCTCACCGGTGACCTTCCCTATGAACCCCTTTTCTCTACTGGGCGCGCTTGAACACTGCTGATTGCTGAGTGCTTAAAGAATGCATTTGCGGAAGTTTCGGGGAACCTATGTTGGTGCTTCTTGACTTGACTTGCTTTTTCTTTTAACAAAAAAGTAGAAAAGAAAACCAACTTGCAATAAAGATGCTCTTAGTCCTTGCTTTTTCTACTGTGTGCGCTTGAACAATGAGCTTAAGAATGCTGAGTTATTGCACGCGTAATTTCGTCAGCATCATGCGAAGGTGCATGGAACCTATGCAGGTATTCTGATTGAAATTTGAGATCCAGCACGACTCGACTGGACTTGTTTTTCCATTAATAAGTGGAATTGTCGGGGAATTGTAATGGGAAGGTGAAGCGAGCATGACCCCAGGATCACGTTGCTGAATGCAAAACGGAAGGGCAAAGAAATGTGAAGCACAAGCTGTGCGAGGAGTTTGGGACATTGGTGTGGCTGAGCAGAGAATCTCCGGAAGTTAGTAGTGAATTTTGTTAGAGGTTGTGGAGGATTAACATGAACAGTTCCCAAGCTAACTTAAAGACTTGGACAAATGCATTTTCAGCATATGCTCTTCACCTGTACCCGTAATTGCCCCATCCTGCTCTCATGAAAAATACGTGTCTACATAATTTATACTAGACTGTTCGTAGCTGTCACTCATGGCGGGCTGAGCTTTATCTATTCACTTTGATAAATGTCAGGCTAAACTTTATTCATTTGTCCGTTGATCCATTCTAGAAAATTGTTCGCAGCTTGTCCCACATCAATCAATAAGGATGGACTTTTGACATTTTCAAAATAGGATTTTTACGTAAAGAAATCACAACTACATCTATATAACTGTTTACCTGAACAAATAGAATACTAATTCATTTATGGAATGGAAATGCTTAATAAAAGTAAAAATCGAATATGGGTCATTGCCTAAACATCGGTTCTTTAATTGCATGTATGTCGTTGTGTAAAGTCCACTAGTGAAATATTTTCTTGCGTTGCCTATTTAAATGATGAAATGAATGTTTGGTTTATTTTGGATGACAGAAGATCTATTTAGATGCAACGTTTTTTCAAATATTATACGTTGAGCTGGTTTCAGTTTCAATTTCAAGACCTTTTCCACGAAAATCACTTGGCAAATCGCGCCTGAAAGGGTCATGAAGTGACCATGAATTTCTCCCGTAAAATACAAGAAACTTCTTACGGGTTTTCCATTGAACTTCCTTAAAACCCTTATCACCTCATCCACCAATAGGTTTTGTGCTCACCTTGTTCTTTTATATGAATGTGGGGACCTGAATGTGATTATGATACTCCGATTTTCAAGAGATTACAAAAGCTGTTGGCTCATACCCGCAAAAGAGAATCCACGACAAAATAAAAAATTCCAGGCCCATGATGCCAAGCACTTTAGATATGTACACATTGGACTCCTCTTATTATTTGTTTCAAGCTGTGTGTGGTAGAATCCCTTTCTTTTTTAAACTAGTCCATTAGTTGGTCTATAATCTCCTTCGTGGCATCAGATCCTCCTCCTCTTAAAACAAATAGACAGCACACACTAGAGGAGGAAGGAAACAAATAGTATCTGGATGACTGAGCTGCTATGTCACGTAAAACCTCAGCCTTCCAAGGATCAACTTCACGTGTTCGTCTCCATGACATGTTTTGCCACATATACGGACACATCATGTGCGTCAATTGGATGTCTAGCGAAGTTCCATGCAAAAAAGATCTTGTTAGCAAGCAAGCAAGCACCATCTTGATAAAGGAAAAGTGCTTTGCTTGGATACATGGAGGAAAGGAAGAGAGAAGAATTTTGAATTTCCCTCTTATGTCTTCTCACAAAAGTTACAAAAATTTACTTCATTTTCCTCCTATTCCCCTCCTTCCCAAATAAAGCATTAAGGCAGTACCTCGGAAAATCGAAGCATAAATATGGACGGATGAAATATAGAACGACCTTGCTTTCTTCTCATAAGACTGTTTACCCAAATAAGGCCTCGAGTTGATTAAAATCTTAATATATGCTAGCCAACTCAGATTATAATATATTCCTCGTACCGGTAGGGATATTGAATAATAACTCCGGTTCATGTATGCAATGGAAAAAGTGTTACATACGAGTCCTTCTCGAAGGGGCAAATTCAAATGGGAGCAACCAGGGCAACAGCAATTTTTAAAAACTAGCCTTATTAATTGACCAAGAGAAGCAATTACAGCAGCCTTTATTCATTTGATAAAATTAGCAACGGCACATTATGTTGATTGGTGTGAGATTGAGATCTATCATGTTTGACGGTCCAAACACATTTTAATACATGCACCGCTCTCACTAGATAATCGCTCAAAAACTTTAGATGGGAACAATCAATCAAGCTGTCGCCTTTGTCAAGTTGTAGTCGAACACCCCAGACAAATCCCCAAACCACCAGGAAAAATAACTAACACAACCAAAATGGAGAACACGGGTTTTTGTCATGGACTTATGACACGCTACATACATAAACATGAAAGCAAACTTGCCTGAATCATGAAGTCCTTGATGTCATGCTCTAAGATATAGGACCACCAAAATAATTTTTTCATGACAATAGTAGACCCCCATGAAATAATTGTCATGTCCTGCTTAAAGCCTTGATTTTAGGATTTCTCCTGATCTTTTTACTCTTTTTTTCAAATGCCCAATTATATGCGAAAAGTTACTATTTAATTGCCTTTCCAGTGAACTAAATCCCAACTTACATTTTTCTCATCACTATAATTCCCATGCTATGCCCAATTAGATGCGAAAGGTTACTATTTACATGCCCTTTCCATTGAACTACTTCCCAACTTACATTTTTCTCATCACTATAATCCCCATGATAGCATAAAAGTGCAGTTTAACTCTAGTTTTGCAACATAAAACCTAAAGCAAAGGAAGTTCCAAGCCTTATTAAAACTTAAATGAAGGTCACCCGAGCCATTTTTATCTCTCTCCTTAAATTAATAATTAGCAACATTTAACATATACCTTTTACATATATATTTATATTAGTGTCACATTAATTTGGAAATTCTCAACCAACAGGTTCTCCACGATCGAATACTTGTTCAATGATACTATTTTCCTTTTTATCTCATTTTTTGTCGAACTTTTTATATCAAGTTGACATTCTTATTTTTCTTAGCTTTTTAGTGAAGATTGTCACTTATCTAGTTAAAGGTGTTTGTCATGAGTGGTTGGATTTTATGAACCAACTGCATTACAAGAACATGACTTTGACCAATTTTATTGTTACATAATATTCCATCACAACCAATTGCTTTTCTTTTCCTTTTTTTTGTTCCAAAGTATAATCTATTTTGTTAACATGTTGAATGTTCTGCCTCGTATTACAAATGGAAAAAAAAAATCATACATGATAATAGGGTGGACATTGTAGTTCACGAGGATGACAACTTACTGTTTACAAGTTTCAATATGGAAGAAATAAACAAACATATGCATATAATAAGATTAGTTCGGATAGCGAGAAAGTGAACAAAAAGGCACAGTTAGACACGGAGACCTATGTTTTTGGTAAATAGTCACTTGGGCTTGACCACTAAGACTTGACGTTAGCAGAAATGATCAAACAGTACTCCCCACGATTCCGATTTAAAGTATGCTCCTATCCAAATCCCTCAGGTAAGAACATCCATTTTACCATAAGTTGCCGTTTCTTTGAGATAATCCCCTGACAAGGGGAAGTCTACCCGCCCCCTGCGGGATGGAGCGACAGAAGTTCTAAGAATGCAAAATATATTTTAGGAAAGAATATGAAATGTAATTATTTCACATTGTAAAGTGTATTTCTTTTTCCTTAATGGTGCTTTTAATATTTGGGCATGCTTGATGGATGAATCCCTCCCTGAAAAAAAAAAATTTGAAATCTAGGATGTAATCAAGGCAAAAAAGTTTTTGTCAACAATATTTTTCTATTAACACCACATATTTTTAATGGGGGATCTTGGCAGTGTATTGTTGTGCTAGTTTTCTGGAGGTAGCCAGTTAATTACGATTGTGCTCTTAGGTCATAAAAAAAAAGCACCGCTATGTCTTAGGAAAAGCTTTATTTTAAATGAATTTATATCTATTGAGTGGATTAAATGTAACTTTTCTTTGTTGATAGTTTGATTGATTTCTTAGTTTGCTTTAATATCAAATTAAATGAATTTTATTTAACTTCTATAAGCTACAATAATTTCAATTTTCTTAGAGATTCTTTCATTCCATGCCCCAATCTTTATTTTGAAGTGGGAAAAAAGCTACAAAAACTATAGATAAGTTTCACAAAAAAATAGGATATATATTTCTCCCGTTGTTCGAGTTTTAATATGATTATAGTCCATCCATTAAGTATGATTGATATTTTAGGAGAAATTCTTGCGATAAAATGAATGTATTTAAAATGACTGTCAATATGAATTTTTTAGCCATTTATCGATGTAAAATTAATGATTCCACATTCGTAAACTGTATTTCAAAATATTGCCATCCAAATTCTGAATTAGAGCTCAATAACATATTGAGTGTGTGGAGGAAAAACTCAATAAATTTAAAACTCGGTTGAAGGTGTGCAACTCTTTCTTGAGAATTAATTATATGTGGTAAATTAATAAAAAAGAAAGGTTGTGCAATATGTTAAACTCGGTTGAATGTGTGCAACTCTTTCTTGCTTAATCGGAAGAAAATGGAGCAATTAAAAGCAGGGAACAGATAAGAGCAGCAAGGAGTCAGTTGACTACCCGAGGACTGCTCAAACAACACAACCCTGGGATCTCCACAGATTCTCAACCTTCGACGTTGGATTACCAGCACAAAACATTCTCTAATATGCGTGCTTTGAACAATGCTTTGTCCTTGCCATCCAACGGTCCAAGACTCTTCATGCTGATCGAACCGCTGTGAGGCATGCTACGGAAAGAACAATTAATGGACGCGTAATTGACTTGACTTGCGTTTTGTATTATATGCGGAAGGGGGCACGCAGGTGCTTTCATTGAAATCTGAGGTACAGTAGTGGCTTGACTTTACTTGCTTTTTCTATTAATAAAATAACAGAAAAGAAAACTAATAGACATGAACCAATGACAAAAGCATCAATCGTGGGATTATATAGGAATTTGTTATTAAAAGTCTGCAGGATGCATTACTTTTTTCTACCCACCGTGGAACTTCTTCTTTTTCAAAAGAGATTTGTCCGGAAAAATAACTTTTAAAATAAATCTTTTCCAAAATAATTTTTTCAAACTAGATTTTCCTATGCTACATCATGCTTAAGAATTATCTAGTCATTAGCCCCCATCTGAGTCACTTTTATCTCTCACTCCTTAAATTAATATTTTTTAACATTTTATCTATATATTTTATCTTTCAACGGCGCATTAATAAATTATCAGCCAACAGTTCTCCGCAATCGAATAATTATTCGTTGATGCTTTTTTTCTTTTTATGTCATCTGTTGTCAAACTTTTTATTTCATGTTAAACATTCTTGGTCAATGAGTTCATCACCAAAATATAATTTTTTGCAGCACAATAGAGGAGGATTAAAATATTAGCTTATTTGACATTAAGAGAGAGAGAGAGAGAGAGAGAGAGAGAGAGAGAGAGAGAGAGAGAGAGAGAGAGAGAGAGAGAGAGACGGCTTACCTTGATACCTACTGTATTATAGCTATATAGTTTGCTTATTTTTTGGGATAAATGTACTAAAAATCCTAAAACTTATTACAAAAGTGCAAATGAGTCATAAATTTTTTTTAAAAAAGTAATCAAGTCCTAAAACTTGTCAAGTTGATGTAATCAAGTCTTTCCATTAACTCCGTCCAACTTGACAAACGGAAAATGTTAACAAGTTTTAGAATTTGATTACACCAATTTGATAAGTTTTAGGACTTTATTGCACTTTTGAAAATTTAAGGACTCAATTACACTTTCGTGATAAATTTTAAGACTTCTAGTGCACAAATTCCTTCACATGCATTTTACAGTCCACTTTAACTCCAACTGATGACTTTAAATCAATCTACAATGTCGTTGAACCCACAAGTTCTCTGGCATGGCAATGATCTACCAGTCCTAACAGCAAAACATAGCTAGTCACTTATTGCTAGTAAGTCAGATTATGATTTCTCAAATTCGACTTAATTAGAAATTATTTCTCGAGACAACTTTTCAATCAACTCTAGTGTAAAACTGAAAAACACATACCACAAGACATTCATAATTAACTAATACATATTTGTGCATATTCCCTTTTATATTATTTGCGTTGATGTAAATTTCGGACTGTTGTATTCAACATGAGCCTTTTTGTACACTTACAAAACATGGAAGGATATGAAGTATCCAAAGCTCTGCACACTGGCATTAATGAAGTAATCAGCTTTCAAAGTGAGGAAGAGATGTTCGCCCATCGGTGATTTAAGTGGGGGGTCGTGGTGGTGGGAAGCTGCGCTAGCCCCCCTCGAGGACTAGTCAGGCATCACCGCTGGTTTGAGCCCTAGCTCGCCGGCCGCGCGGACACCTCGGCTATCAAAAAAAAAAAAAGTGAGGAAAAGATGAGGACTTTTCACTTGAGTTGCTTCTCATCCTTCCACGAGAGTTTGCCATACATTTGATACTTATTAGACTCGAAGATCTGCATAAAAGTGTGATAGAAAGCTTAAGGAGTGAATCATTTTTTTTTGTTCCATTCAAACATGTTCTCAAGAACTACTCAATGGTTCCCATAGAAGTTACTCTTTTACCATTTAACTCTATGACGCGATATTCAAACCCATCACTTCTTTTTCTAAAAAGAAAAGGGATTTCATACAACAATAGAGTGATGAAATCGAGCAAATGTCGAGATCAATAGGAAATATGTTATGGTTTCTATACTTCGCCATCGAGAAGATAAAGCAAAAACAAATTAAACAAAGAAACAAAAGTTGCCACTTGGAAGCACCAATAGTAAATTGAAAATGGGAAGCAACTATGTAAAGAAAACTTCCATCAAATCAGATTTTTGATAGTCATCGAAGAAACGCATTATCCTCAATAATTCAAGCTTCTCACTGTATTACCTATGTGCATGCTAAGATTTGAGAGAAATGTCAAAACTAGTCGACATCGAACACATTACAATGACAAAAGGTTTAGAGAGAAATGACATCACAACACTCTCCTGTGCATGTTTGAACAACGCTGAGTTCTTGCCATCCATCGGTCCAAGACTCTTCAACTAATTGAACCGCTGCGATGCATGCTGCACGAAAAGGGAAACTATTGCATGCGTGATTTCCACAGCATTGCGCGGAAGGCGCGTAGAGTCAATGCTGGCGTTTTGTTTAAAAGCGAGCACGACTTGACTTCGACTTGACTTGCTTTTTCTATATAAAACAATTAGAAAATAAAATGCAAAGGGCAATTATTGCAGGTGTAATTTCCGCAGCATTACGCGGAAGGTGTGTTGAACCTACCTATGCATGTGCTCCTTGACTTGACTTGCTTTTAAGTAAGAAATTGAAAAGAAAACCGACGAGCAATACTAACGCTCGGAGTAAGGTCAACCGAAGATTAATGCACACATTTTACAAAGACTGGAATTGGGTGGGACTCCGCATCCCAATGTGAATGGAGCTAACAAGCATATTCGGACATTTGATATATCAATAATGATCTACAGAATATGAATATTGCATTTTTGAGCCAACCGACAATCGATTGATAGAATATACGGGAGATTTTGTCTGTCCTTGCTTGGGCAAGTTAGACGATTACGATGATCTTGTTTGCACAATCAACGACTAATTGAGCTACGGCGTTATGTTAAATCTATCTCATTATGTACACCGGATGATTCTGTCAACCCTTCTTTTTCCTTTTCACGGACTCTCACGAAGACATTATAGCTGGCTCCTCCTGAGTGGGTAGAATCCCGGGTTTATATATTCAGTGTTACATTTAGATATTCTTGGCTAACGGGTTCTCCATAGTCGAATAATTATTTAGTGGTATCATTTTTCTTTTTATGTCATTTGGTGTTTAGCTTTTTATTTCATGTTAACATTTTCGGCCACCACCAAAGTGCATTTTTTTTCTTAGCACAGTATTAAGCTTCTTCAGAGCATGAAATGATTAGATAATATTAAAAAAAAAACTCAACGGCTCAGTGTGTGAGTGACTAACCACACCTCACCATTCTATGATCAAAAGCTTACAAGTAAGAAGATTAAAATTGAACGTTATATCACATGATCAACTAGTGATTTGAAATGGAATCCTATATGATCGCTATCCAAAAACAAAAGAAAAGGAAAATCTAATAAGTTGTGTAATACACAAATTCAGAAGTAATTTGGAAATACACAGGTGAAACCTTGTTGCTCGAAGTCTCAATTATAGGATCACAATCACATGTCCTACGAAGTTGCCACTTGGAAGCACTAATAGTAAATTGAAAATGGAAAGCAACTATGTAAAGAGAACTTCCATCTAGTCCGAATCTTAACAGAGTTGTCAAAGAAACTTTAGAGAGAAAGGACATCACAACAGAGTGTCTTATGGAAATGACATCACAACATCAACTTGGAGAGAAACTACATCTCTTGAGGAGATAAAATGTGCAGTTATCTTAATGAAATAAAGCTCCATAGAAACAGGCTTTTAGAACTACTAATAGCCAAGATTGGGTCCAAATGAAACAGGCTCTCTCCGCCAAAGAAGAAATTCATATGTGAAATGAAATTAAAAATAGTATTCATCCGCCTTTACTATGGAGAGCTAATGTTATCCCCGATGTTAGAAAAACACAAGCATCGGCAAAATTTGTAATGGGAAACAAAGTTTAGTAACAAGGAGCTCATTTCAATCCTAACGAGTGTACGTCTTGTGCTGATACCTGTTCCATTGGCACAAGTTGTGGACCCTGAAAGCCCAAAAATCTTCAATTAAAAGTTGGGGGGAAAGAGGAAAGATGAAAAGACCTGATAACTAGCAAATTTCTGGGTAAAAAGACAGAAAAAGGACAAGTGACTGCAATGTTTATATCCAGGATCAGAATATCTGCCCATATTACAGCCGCTATGGCATTTGCAAGTTTGGTCCTGCTTGAAAATATGACAATCCTGTGCACTTGGCTTCGTCAACCATGTCTGGACTAAATCAGCTATCATCAGTTGGCGTCTCTGCCACAACTGATGGGTGTATGATCGATGAAACAAGAAGGAAGTAAAACTCTCGGTGGCCAAGAAAGGGCCATTTCTAGTCCCGCGCTTTTACACACAACAATTTTATCATGTCTCTTGTCAACAATTCAATGCAAGTGCTTTATCTTAGCTGTCCATTTAATTTATGTTGGCAATTGTTCAATCAAAACTTTGTCAGTATCAACCTGGAGCATGAAAAGATTGCTGTGTTTAAGGCCACTAGATTGTAGCAACGGTTGGATGATGAGGAAAACTTCTATGGTACATCTGTTGTAATGTACAATATTACGGTGCATCATACTAATTAAATATAACAACATCATAACCTAGGGTAAAATTGTTCTATGACATTACGATATATTATCGTAATCAAGTGCAAAAATAGTGTAACAGAAGTGTGCATCTAAAGATTTTCGGCAGATGAATGGAGCAACCCTCGATTTACCCCTGTATCATGTTTGATTGCATAGGTTACGTTTGTTGACCTAGATATTACGTGAATAGCATATATCATATCATATTCAGTGGATTGTATATTCACATCATATTCGACCTCTTGATGACCAATTTTGGATCACATAAACTTGGATGAGTTCGAATAAAAGCAAGGATACAATATCAAAGAAACTGCAAAGGTAGCATAAAGTAATTAATGGACTGACAAACTGGCACTTACTCAAAATAGTTCGTAGCATGCAATTAACATAATATTACCTGAAAATTTATAGAGTTTCATCCATAAGAAGTATGTGCCATCTAAATTTAACGGCTCATGAATTTCATAAATTTTGTTCAAAGCCACACGTCAGGATATGAAGCTTCTTAGTGACTTTACTTGGTCTTTTTTACATCAATGTTTTATTTTATCTAAACCTTTTTTGAGTGTTTTAAATCTATTTTTCATTCTTTGAGTATGTTTGGGCTAGTGTGGGCTTTCCAGGTCTTTTAGGCCCCAACCGAACATGGCTCAAGCCCCGCACGAACAACCGAAGAGCAAATAGAGGGAGGGAAACTAAGAGACCGAGAGGCGAGAGTTATGTCACGACATTCATTTATTAGTTGGAGCTTTTCAACCAAAACTTCTAGTATCTATCTGTATCACCCATATACATGCCCAAAGAGCTGGGAGAAATGTCAAAACTAATGGATATTGAAACACGTTCCATCGACTGAAAAACCACATTTCCCGAGGAGATAAAAAAGCGCAGTTATCTTGTTGGAAACAAAGCTCCCTGAAATTGGTTTTTAGAACTACCAACAACCAAGATTGGGTCCAAAAGAAATAGGCTCTCCCTCTGCTGAAGAAGAAATTCAAATGTGAAATGAGCTAGAAAATAACATTCGTTAGCCTTTACTCTGGAGAGATACTGTTATCTCCGATGTTATAAAAAAACAAGAACCAGCAAAATTTGTAATGCAAAACAGAAGTTAGTAACAAAGGCGCTCATTTCAGTCCTAATGAGTGCACATCTTGTGCAGCTGTGCTGATGCCTGTTCCGTTGGTACAAGTTCTGCACCTTGCAAGCGCGCAAATCTTCAATTAAAATGAGGGGGGAAAGGGGAAATATGAAAAGACCAAAATACATTCCTATGCAGAAATTTTATCCAGTATATCATTTCAGTCCGAAACAAGTGCCCAGATATGGTCCCCCTGCAAATTATGAAATCAAATACAAGCCAGCTACACGAGAGTTCTATGATGAATATCTTCAGTCCCCACTTCAGAGCACAATCTGAAACAGCATTCTTCAGCTTCTCTCTTTTCGCGCGCGAACCGTATTTTCCTTGTGGATTTGGTGGCAACTTTTGTCAACAAGATCGAGCAGCTTTCCAGATTTGTTGCCCACGAGTTCAAGATGTCATTGCTGTCCTTTGTCGTCTGGAAACAGACAACTCCCATCGACCGGTCTATCTTTGCCACTAGGGATTTGGAAAACCCATTTCGGGAAGATGCTTCTCAGCTTCCTAAATGTAAATATAGAACTAACGGGTCATGCTGATAGAATATCATACAAGCTTGTGTAATTATATTGCACAGTCTCTTTATCAGATGATAGGTGTTGATTAACAAACTGAGGAATTTGAATAATTAAAGCACTCTAAAACAGCAGTAACAGAACCCCATAATGAGAGCTCTTTTCCTTGAGTGATTAAGCTCCATAGATTTCTGAACACATTAAGAAAGCTCTAATAGCGAGATATACTTTTGCAACACAGGAAATGGTGAGTGTTAATACTGGCAAAGAAAGCTTGCAAAGTTACTTTAGCAAAATATAGCAGAGCTCCTCCCACCCTTCTAGAGCGCGTTAGAATTTCAAGCTCCATGGGACAAGAAATGGTTTCACAATGCCAGACAATGACACTTACAGCTACAACAAATTTATGAGCAGAAGTTGGCTAAGCCAAGTGTCCACATATATGTCAGTCAGAAATGTTCACGAAACAAAACTATGAAGAAAACATTCTCAAATCCATGACAAGCCTTTGGCTATTCAAGGCACCAAAACCTCTTTTACACATATTTTGGAACTTATATCCAAGTCCAGCAACCATGCCCCAATCAGGGATCACGGGCAGAGAGGCTGCTCAGGGTTAAATGAGGGGTCTAGGCAATCATTCAAGAAGAGTGACATTGATAAAGAACATAAACAAATGCTCCACATAATCAGACCTGGATACTGACACATAACAGCTCTGCAAGTCTCTCTAAGGTAATCCTCGAGTAATACTTTGAAACGACAATAATATTCTGCAGAAAATGGACTGAGTCACATCTTAATGATGATCCAATGAAAAGAAGAAAAACGGCAAAGTTCTGTAATTACACGTTCAATGATTCTCTGTCTAAGATTTTCTGCTGCCTTCTCAACAAGTGCACCTCCGAGCATGTTATCTCATTCTCAAATTCATCTTTGAAAGTGCTTTAAAGAGGAGTCCGTTGGATAACCTCCACCATGACCAATTGTTTCAGCAGCAACCTGCATTAAACTATCAGAGGCATGGTTGACCAAATTCTATGGCACATTATCGAGATATTGCAAAATGTACAACCAATTACCTAGAACAATTCAAAGATGGTACCTGAATTGGGGAATTTCTGAGAGTTGTTTATCCTCTAAAGTGGCATTAAGAAGGCTTGACTGCATAGGATCATGTGGTGATAGAACCAAGTACCAGCAGATTTTCCTTAGAACCTGCATTTAATTAAATCACAGAATCAACAGCTGTGCTTTGAAAAACTCAGTGAAGACTTAACAAGGAAAGAGCTTCACCTGTATCTACTGCTCCGTGTTGCCATTCACTGATGGAATCTCATATATCACCTTCTAGTATCGACAAATCTCAAGGTAATCATTGTTATGTGAGTAATACCTACATCGTTAACCACATAAATGCGCGGTATACTGAGATGTGAGTTCAAATCCATCAAGTACATCTGGAATGTCAAGAGTTTGTGATAAAGCTAGAAAGGAAGAAGAGTTTGTGCCAGATATATAAAGCCATACAAGTTCGTGGTTTGAACCACAACCTGAACACCAGGTGGCACTTGATCGGCAAGAACAAACTAGCTAAAAAGACAGTGGACACAACATTAGAAAAAGCACAACACCAATTTACCGTGTCGCGAGTCATACTACATCCATTTCAACTCCAGAAGTGACGGAATATCAGCTGGCACTTCTTCCACAGTATCTTCACCTTCATTAGGCTTTTTTCTTCTCTATGGAAGGATCTGCATCAAAAACTCGGGGGATGATCTTCCTGGAAAGGATATGTGCACGGACATGATCTTGGCGATCTAAGCACGAACGAACCTGCGAAATCCATTAATCCAGCAATCAGAAAACCAATCATAGTAATAGTGCATAAACGGCTAAAGGCAATACAAAAAACCCGTACTTGTTCGAGGATAAAAGGCGATTTTCTCCGCCTTTGCCCTTCACTCCAAAATTTTCTACCAGCTAAGTGGGTTATGGTGGAAACTCAGTTTGTTACTACTGAGGCGATGAAGACTCGCCGACATCAATCAATTTGCACTTCATAAGTAAGTGTAGATTCAAGTACCCTGCCAGAAAGGATATCATCAGGCTAATCTATTTGCTTTTTGACAAATTTTACTTTGTATACATACATTAACACAGGCGCCCCCATTAAACTTCCACGGGGAATATCAACCCCAACCTTCCATCATTCAAGGAAGAAGAAGAGGAAGAAGAAGAAGAACTAACCAGGCGAATCAGCACGACAATTGCTAAAGGACGATCCAATCAGAAGAACCAACCCATCTCGATCCGCACGCAGAAATCGGAAGGGCGGGCTCGAGGAAATCGGCAAAAAGGTCTGCGAGCGCAATCGCTGTGGAGAGCGCCTAAGGGGAAGGAAAAGAAGGGGAGAGGAAGAGAACTGGGCGAACCCCTCGCTCGCGAGGAACTCTCCGCTCCTGTCCTCTCTCCTCTCTGACCGCGCACTGACGGAAGAGCCAATCGGAGGAGATCCGAAGCACCTTCAAGTGAAACTCCCCGCTGGCCCGACCTCACCTCCCCAGCTCAGCGGATCCCCCGCCGCCGCCACCGCCGCCGCCGCCGCATCTCCGCCGCCACCCGGAAGTGACGATGCTTCGGTCTCTCTCGGGCGTTAGCAACTGCTGGTGATGACTAATAACGAGCAGAAAGAGTAAAAAAGCCGCGCGGTGACGGGATAAAACGGCGCGAATCTCGTTAAGCCTCGACAGAACCCGACGAATCCCCGGAGGGATCGTGAGCGCCATCCATAAATCCGGCAGCCTGATCTCTCTCTCTATCTCTCTCTCTCTCTCTCTCTCTCTCTCCCTCCTTTGCCTGACGTGTTCTTGTGCTCCCGCCTCCAGAAGTTCCTGAATCATCCACAGAAGAGAGAATTGCGGTTGATTAGATATCGCGGAACAATTGAAAAAAAGGAAGAAGGAAGAAAATCGAAAGAAACCAATTCAAGCAATCGAGGAAAAGCGAGCGAATTCGCGCAATTCCCAGAGTGCAGGATTTCGATCGTCCCACCTCTAAGAAAACCGAGATGGCTACGGGACGAAGGCGAAGGGATGTTTCTTGAAGAGCTGCTTGTTCTCTCGAACGTCTTGTGATTTCCACAGCGTAGATATGGACCCGGATGCCCGGCATTAGAAGAAGCGAACAGAAGATAGACAAAAAGTTCAACTCAGCCGTGTGAACAAAACAAACACGTTATGAGATGGCTCGCGAGCGAGCACAGAGCATCCTTCAAATGCGGAACTTGCGAAAAGATAAATAATTTAAAAGTCTGGTGCTCGTATCGTGTCGAGGATGAAATGACAAATGACAAGTTATTTCCCCAAACGGAACTCTTTTGAACACACAATAGCCTTCAGATGCTTTGATCCGGAAAGATCCGGCGATCGCCCAATATCCGGCATCCTGAGTCCTTCAATTTTGTGATCGAGTCGGGAATCTTCCTCAACGAGCGGCATCCCGTTAATGACAAGTGCCGCAGAGACACGAGGGAACCTATGGAGCTGGGTATGCAGGCTAACGATACACAATAAGAGGCAATAAGAGTCTCGAGCATTCTCAGAGAACCAATGGATTCAGGTAATTCTTCAATCCCTGTTAAAAATAGGTCCAATTCAGTCAATGATGTCAACTTTCCGATTGAGTCGGGAATCTCTCTCAACGAGTAGCAACTCGATAATGACAAGCACCGCAGAGACACGAGGGAACCTATGGAGCCGGGTATGCAGGCTAACGATACACAAGAAGAGGCATCAAGAGTCTCGAGCATTCTCAGAGAACCAATGGATTCGGGTAATTTTTCAATCCCTGTTCCAGATAGGTCCAGTTCAGTCAATGATGCTAACTTTCCAATCGAGTCGGGAATATCTCTCAACGAGGGGCATCTTTGTAATGACAAGTACTGCAGAGACACGAGGGAGCCTATGGAGCTGGTTATGCGGGCTAAGGATTCACAACAAGAGGCATCAAGAGTCTCAAGCATTCTTAAAGAACCAATGGATTCGGGTAATTCTTCAATCCCTGTGTTAGATAGGTCTAGTTTAGTCAATGATGTCAACATTCCGATCGAGTCGGGAATCTCTCTCAAACAGGGGCATCCCTTTAATAACAAGTGCCGCAGAGACATGAGGGAGCCTATGGAGCTGGGTATACGGGCTAAAGATTCACAATAAGAGGCATCGAGAGTCTCGAGCTTTCTCAGAGAACCAATGGATTCGGGTAATTCTTCAATCCTTGTGTTAGATAGGTCTAGTTTAGTCAATGATGTCAACATTCCGATCGAGTCGGGAATCTCTCTCAAACAGGGGCATCCGTTTAATAACAAGTTCCGCAGAGACATAAGGGAGACTATGGAGCTGGGTATACGGGCTAAAGATTTACAATAAGAGGCATCGAGAGTCTCGAGCTTTCTCAGAGAACCAATGGATTCAGATAATTCTTCAATCCCTGTTTCAAATAGGTACAATTCAGTCAATGATGCCAACTTTCCGATCGAGTCGGGAATCTCCCTCAACGAGTAGCATTCCTGTAATGACAAGCACCATAGAGACACGAGGGAGCCTATGGAGCCGGGTATGCGGGTTAACGATTTACAACAAGAGGCATCAAAAGTCTTGAGCTTTCTCAGAGAACCAATGGATTCAGGTAATTCTTCAATCCCTGTTCCAGATAGGTTCAGTTCAGTCAATGATGCCCACTTTTCGATCGAGTCCATAGATTTTGAAAGTTGAGTAAGATCTTCACAGGAGGCATTCTCCAATTTCATCAAACAATCTCTCGGAATAGGAATGTCTTGTATAGCAGTATCATTTAAGAAGATCTCCCTCAATTCTTCCATCCTACCTACTCGTTCCGATAGCTTCTTCAGTTTTTTACACCAACTAACATCCAATGAGACGAGGGTCTTGATATCCTCGATAGAAGGATGAATCTCTTCTAGATTGTCACATCCATGAAGGATCAAAATCTCCAAGCTTTTGAAATCGGATAAGTCGGGAGTTTTTCTCAAAGATTGACAATATGAGAGCTTAAGAACTTTGAGCTTAGTTGACATCTGAAAAGAAAGAAAAAGTAACTCAGTGATATTGGACCTCTACACCGTGTGAATTTCCACTACTCCTCATTTTCTTTAGACTTTTTAAAATTTCCTCAAATTACTCATGCTTCACTGCTCCTTCACAATTGTCTTATTTAATTTTATATATTTCTTGTGGTAGTGTTTGGCTACACCAACATATAAACATTTTTTATACGTATCCATTGCAAAAACAATGTTAAGGATATACAAGTGCTGACTGCATTTATTTTTGGATAACATTTCAAAGAAAATATATGTTTATTGATTATACATGAGCAAAATTTATAATCAAAGAAGCAGATGACGAATTCAAATGGAAGAGACATAAATTCATTGGGCGCCATGTTTTCCTTCAATAGTATGAAAATAAGAGAAACGGCTAGTTTAATTATGAAAAAAAATTACATTTTGTATGTACAAAATATAAAAAAATGTTATATCAAAAAATATGAAAAGCCATTGGAATGATAATTTTATCACTCTTTCAACATTACTAAGTTATAATTGTGTTATACAGTGACTTCAATAATCAACAAATATAATGAACAAAATTTTATGTGCAACAAGTCAGAGCAATTCATAAATTATTCCATAACTCTATGATAAAAATGAATTTATAATTTCAGTATGTATATGCAACAGAAGTCACTGTCATGGAGTTTTTGTTTCTCCATGAAAGAAGATCGATATAGACATATAGCAAGAATCTCTAAAAGGACCTACTTTGCATGGGGAGAAATTAACTTAGAAGCCTTAAACCGTTTAGATTAAAAAAAATCAAGATAGGCACATTGTTGTAATTACAATTTTAATAGATGTTAATTAATATAGTTAATTTTTTTTTCTAGTATATCTAATGCTAAGCATGACAGGTTGTAAAGATATTATCAATTTAAGATATTAAGGGGCAGAAGCTTATATTTAGGTGCCTATAAATTCCTCTTATATTAAGAAAATCCTTAATCTGAGGAAGGATATTAAATCTTTCAGAAAGAAATTAAGGAAGGAGAACTTGGGCTCATTGCACCCGTGTACAATAAGTGATAATGCAGGAGATGTGCCTTTTCTACATCTTACCTTGAGTGGATCCCATCCTCTCCAGTTCTCTGAAATTTGAGTCCACGACATATCAAGCACGACTAATTTCTTCATATGAAAGTTGGCCACTTCTAAGTCCAAGTGACAATCATGGCACTTAAGCCATCTTAATTGAGGAAGCACGATCTGGAAATCTGCGGTGAACTTCGCATTGGTCATTTTAAGGAACCTCAATTTGGTCAGTTCTTTAAATTGTTCCGCTGTGTAACTTCCTCCCTTGTCAAGATGAATGACCTCAATCTTACTAGTGCCCTGCAATAAGGAAATAGTGTGGACCATCAGTTTTGAATGATGAGATGAGACCAACTGTATATACAAAAATATGAACTCATTTCAATTTGTTCATACTATTACGGTGTAGGCTTGTCACTTTCAATTTCGTGAGATGACAAGTTACAAGTGCATATCATTTATCTAATTAATGTAAAAATCCGAAGCTCAAGAGGGTGCTTTCAAACTTTTCCTCTTCTAATTATGCCCTTGACAATTTGCACTAATTGAACTCCCGAAGCTTCGACCAAAAAAAAAAAATCCCAAAGCCACGTCCTTTTCACAATTACAATAGATGGCCATAGATGGCCTCTCTTTTGCACACGCTAATTCGAATATATTTATCGAAATTCATGCCCTTCATAAGGGAAACAACACAACCCATACTCATATCATTTATATGTAAAACAACGCGACTCTTACAATCCAAATACATATATCAAACTTGCCACGAGAACATGTATAAAAATTAAAGAATCCCAATTGTACAATACAAACCCACCCCACTCCCCCTTTTTTTATTGGTGTATGTTGTTTGCAATACTCAATAGCAAAATGAAAATGAGAATGTCATGGCAAAAAGTGCATAAGTGTTCAACATTTCTTTCTTACTTCATTATATTTTGCATCTCAATGTTTATATTTAGTCTCTTTTAATTAAAGATACTCATCACATTTGCACATGCTTGTACAAATCATCCATGTGTTATGATTGCTTTTAGTTGCGTACCTGCTAATAATGGATATTAATCATCACACAACATTCAAAATCATATTATTTAGACGACAACAAAAATTAAACTTAAAAGTATCGGAATAAGCCATTGCTTTGAATTCACCCACTTTTTTTGATACTACGCATATTAATCTAATCAATAAAATTTAATTTCCCGCTTTTTCGCCAATAAATATGCCCTCTTAAAATTTACGTGACAATGGACAACCTTCACATTTAGATCTAATGATAAAAAAGTTTATTTTGACTTACATCTAACTATTACAAAGTGATAAGACCTATCTCTGATTGTAAAAACAATTTATTTTGAATTAAATCTAACTATTACAAAACGAATGCATCGAGTATTTAGGAATAGTTTAAGTACCACATTAAACGAATTAAAAGTCCGACGATGATATTGCACGTTGGGCAAAAGTTTAGAAACTATTGATGTTATTTTATTAACTAAATCTTTGCTAAATAAGATGCTCACTAAAAGTTGAACAATGCTGAAATCATTATTATACAATGATAGCTATATTCAGCAAATAAATGTTATCAAGGGATTAATAGGAATATCCATTGTCACAGAAAAATAAAAAGAGTGAGCAAATTCATAGAAAAAAAATTATCCACTATTATGAAATGTCTATAGAACGAAAATATTATTTATTTAGAGAGTTATAGTACACGATTGGGCATATGTCATGAATAATTATAAAAGCCACATTAGCAAATCGACGGTATTAACTAACAGTTGACGACAAAGAACTCAATTGCACAAATTTGAAAGATAAAAGACTATATTGAGCGAAAAAATAGATAGGGGACTAAATCGTACAAACATTTATACTTGGGAGACTAAATTTGTGCTTAATCCAATTTGAAAAATACAGGAATCAAGATAGCTAATCGTAACAAATGAATGGAGGTCCCATTTATCATAGCAAACGACTCATAAGAAGTCAATGCCTTAGTAAAAGAAAAACAAGGAATCAAAAGAAGAATCCAAAGGTCAAATATGTGCATCAGACACCCGTGTGGGAAAAAAAATGGCTACCAACAATTCACAGATGCTAGGTTTTCCCTGAAAATGCTTTATCAAACATTATATTTCTATAGTTTTGTTGTTGCGTTGAAGTTACCAAAGGAGAGTGTCCTCATCAGTCATCACAATACTACGAGGTAAAGCTATACACATATGCATTTATATAACGAAGAAGATGCTCCTAAATTATGTCCTAGAATCATGCAAGAAGAACAATTAACCAAAAGAGCTCTTTTGCTTGTAGAAGCCGCAAGTTTTGGGGACTCGAGATTGACAATAATTTTTATCTCAAATAAGAGAAAGAAGATGGACTCACATTCACTTACTAAAATAAGTATAAAAAATTCTTACCTTGTTGCTTGCAAGCACATCTATAGCTTCCTCATTAATCCATAATCTGCTACGCTCTTGAGGCTCCTTCGGATTTTCTAGACGTACAATTTCCCTTCCAAGATCTCTCAATTGATCATGCATCCTTAGATAGCCGTACTTGTCAATTTTAATTAAGGACATAAGACTCAATACTGCAATCCCCTTCCCCGGGAAAAAATTGCAGCTTTCCCACATATAATTCGGATATTGTTTAGATGATCCAATAAAAAAACATGCAATATCCAAAAATATCTGTTTGTCCTCATAATCTAATGCGTCGTAACTTATTCTTAACGTCTCTTGCACTTTCTTATGAGGCACTTTTTTCAATTTCTGTGATGTATCTTTCCATACTCCTTGTGTCTTTCCACATAAGAAACAACCTATTACTTCAAGAGCTAAAGGAAGCCCGTCGGTAGTAGATACGACATCACGACAGATAACTTCATAATCACTTGGAGGAGAATCCTGTCGAAATGCATGTCTACTGAATAAAATCAATGATTGATCCACAGACAACTCATTGAGTTTGTACATGTGGTCTGCACTAACTTGGCCAAGAACATCCTTGTCTCTAGTTGTTATGATGACTATACTTCCTGCTTTAAACCAACCACGGTCGACCAAATATTTCAAGCGAGCAGCATCATCTATATCATCAAGAAAAATGAGTGCTTTCTTATGTGCAAATCTAGATTTGATAAGACGGATTCCCTCGTCCACATTAGACACATCACATGAACTTCCATGGCCATATATGAGTTGCTTTTGTAGGCATTTAATACCCTCGCGCTGATATGTTTCCCGACAATCTGCCACAAATCTACAATTCTCAAAATGATCGAAGAGTTTGTTGAATAATGCCTTTGCAAGAGTCGTCTTACCGATACCGCCCATTCCATGAATTCCGATAATCCATGTACCCTTGAATTTAGCATCTTTGAAGCTCATAATGTTTTTGATATGATCATCAATTCCAACCAACTGTTGGGGAACAATTAACTGAAAAGTTCTTTTTAACTGGCTCATAACTGATGTGACAACAATTTTGACCAATGCTCCTTCATGCCTGTCAAATAATAATGAATTTCAGCATAGGAGGGGATATAAATATTCGTTTTCAAAAAAGATCTATTTGTGAGAAATTAAACAACAATTTAGTGGAGAAAAATTGTACCCGTTATCAATTTTCTCCGATTCCCATCCTTTCAAAGAACTGACTTCTTTGAGCGCTTCTTCCCATTCCTTCACTTCTTTGAGCGCTTTTTTCCATTCCTTCAAAACCATTTCGTCCCTATTCTCTTTATGTGCCTTGATAGCATCTTCGAATCTCCCTGTAAGATGGCGCACTTGTGAGGGTTTCACTTTGTAAAATATGGGCAGCACTATTTGCCCTTTGGTTCTCTTGCACTTCAACATTAGAGCCAGCTCACGAAGGCACCATTTGCTGAAAGCATAGTTCTTAGAGATAATTGGGATCAAGATCGTGGACTGCTTAATGCTGCAAATAAGCTCTGGACCAATTTCCTCACCAACACGGAGCTCATTGTCGTCTCTGAACACGCGAATTCCTGCATGGTGAAGGTTATGATAGAGATGATCGGTGAAGCCTTTGCGAGTATCTTCCCCTCTGAAGCTCAAGAACACTTCGTAATCATTTCCCTTCGGCTTTTTGGTTTTGCCTTCATAATCACCTACACATGGAGAGGTCGATGAGGAAGAGGGCCCGTGGATTGGATATTCTGAATAAGTGGGTTCTTTCCTTTTCATCTCGAGACGATTGT
This sequence comes from Syzygium oleosum, assembly GCF_021117445.2. Taxonomy (NCBI): domain Eukaryota; kingdom Viridiplantae; phylum Streptophyta; class Magnoliopsida; order Myrtales; family Myrtaceae; genus Syzygium; species Syzygium oleosum. The sequence continues at coordinate 724,549 of NW_026607528.1, forward strand.
AAAAGAGATTGATGGAGCAGGAAACAGAGGAGAGAAATATGGAAATCCCAGATCTGGGAATAGTAGAAATGTCTCGCGGGACTCAAACTCGGAGCTACAATTAAACAAAAATAGATACTCTCAGACAACTCATCGGAATATAATGGAGCAATCAAAGCAGGACACACAGAAGGGCAAGGAGTTGTCTATTACCTGAGGAGTGTTCAAACAAAACAACCCACCCACTGCTGTGATCTCCCCCAATCCTCAGCCTTCAACGTTGGATTACCGACACACAACACTCTACTGTGCGTGCTTAAACAATGCTGATTGCTGAGTGCTTAAAGGCTGCTGAGTTATTGTACGAGTAATATTCGCAGCATTATGCGGAAGTTGCGGGGAAGCTATGCAAGCGGTTCTTGACTTTGCTTGCTTTTCCTTTTAACAAAAAAGTAGAAAAGAAAACCAACTTGCAATAAAGATGCTCCTAGTCCTTGCTTTTTCTACAAACCAAAAAACAAGAAAAGTCCTTGCTTTTTCAACTGTGCGCGCTTGAACGATGCCGACTGCTTGTAATATGCTGAGTTATTGCACTCGTAATTTCGTCAGCATTAAGCGGAACGTGCCACTGCGTGCAACCTACGCTGGTGCTTTGATTGAAATTTGAGATCCAGTACGACTTGACTTGCTTTTCCATTAGTAAATAGAATCTTCGGGGAATTGTAATGGGAAGGTGAAGCGAGCATGACACCAGGATAACATTGCTGCATGCTAAAATGGAAGGGGAATGTAACGTGAAGCACAAGCTGGGCAAGGAGTTTGGGGAATTGGTGTGACTGAGCAGGGAATCTCTGGAATTTAGTAGTGAATTTCGGTAGGGGTTGTGGAGGATCAACATGAACATTTCCAAAGCTAACTTAAAGACTTGGACAAATGCATTTTGAGCATCTGTTCTCGCCTGCACCTACAATTGAAACCCGTTCCACTGCTATGAAAAATTTGTTTTGACATAATTTATGCTAGACTGTTTGTAGCTCTCACTCGTAGCGGGCCAACCTTTTATCTATTCACTTTGATAAATGTCGGGCTAAACTTTATTCATTTGTTGATCGATCCATTCTAGGAAATTGTTCGCAACTTGTCCCACATCAATAAGTAAACTTTTGATATTTTCAAAAGAGGGTTTTTACATAAAGAAATCGCAACTATATCTAGATAACTGTTTACACGAATAAATAGAATACCACTTTATTTATGGAATGGAAATGCTTGCTAAAAGTAAAAATCAAATATGGGTCATTGCCTAAACATCGGTTGTTAAATTGCATGTATGTCGTTGTGTAAACCTTGCTAGTGAAATTACTTTCTTCCGTTGCCTATTTAAATGACGAAATAAATGTTAGGTTTAATTTGGATGACAGCAAATCTATTCAGGTGCTACATTATTTCACATGTTACACATCCAGCTGGTTTCAGCTTCAACTTCATGACCTTTTCCACAAAAATCACTTGGCAAATCGCACCACAAAGGGTCATGAAGTGACCATGAATTTGCTCCCATAAAATGCAAGAAACTTCCCACGGGTTTTCCATTGTACTTCCTTGAAACCCTTGTCACGTCATCCACCAATAGGTGCTGTGCTCACCTTATTCTGTCATATGGATGTGGGGATCTGAATGTGACTATGATTTTCTGACGTTCAAGTGAATATAAAAGTTGTGGGCTCAGACCGGCAAAAGATAATCCACGACAAAACAGAAAATTCCAAGCCCGAAATGCCAAGCACTTTAATTATGTACTAATTGGAAACTTGAAGCTCACATGGCCATCGGTACCCCTCTCCCTTATTATTCCTTTCAGTCTCAAAAGCGAGCAATGTGTTGTAGGATCCCTTTCTTTCTTAAACAGGTCAATTAGTTGATCTATAATCTACTTCGTGCCTTCAGATCCTCCTCCTCTTAAAAAAAATAGATAGCACAAGCTAGAGGAGGAGGGAAACAAATAGTATCTGGATGACTGAGTTGCTAGGTCACGCGACACCTCAGCCTTCAAGGATCAACTTCACATGTTCTTCTCCATGACATGTTTTGCCACATAAACGGACACATCGATTGTTCATTGGAGCATCTTGTGGTAATGGCCGATGCGCATCAATTGGATGTCAAGTGAAGTTCCATGCAAAAAAGATCTCGTTAGCAAGCAAGCACCGTCGTGATAAAGGAAAACTGCTTTGCTTGGATACATAAAGAAAAGGAAGAGAGAAGGATTTTGAATTTCCCTTGCGTGTCTTCTCGCAAAAGTTACAAAAATTTACTTCATTTTCCTCGTCTTCCCCTCCTTCCCAAATAAAGCACTAAGCCAGTACCTCGGAAAATCGAAGCATAAATATGGAAGGATGAAATATAGAACGGCCTTGCTTTCTTCTCATAAGACTGTTTAGCCAAATAATGCCCCAAGTTGATTAAATTCTTAATATATGTTAACTAACTCGAATGACAATATTATTCCTCGTACCTGCAAGAAATTGTATAAATATAGATTGGCAATATGAACAGAAAAATTGCCCTTATTGAATATCAATTCGGGTTGGTTTGTGCAAAATGGCAAAAGTCTTACATACGAGTCCTTCTTGAAGGGGCAAATTCAATAGGAGCAAGCAGGCAACATCAAGTTATAAAATTTGGCTTTATTTTGACCAAGAGAAGAAATTACAACTGTCTTTATTCATTTAATTAAAGGCGGCGCTTTTTCCACTCCTATTGATTAGTCACTTCTTTTTTTTTTATTTGACCATCTTATCCCTTTTGAAGCCCACCAATTCTGGTACAATTTTTATATGATCCTATTTTTTTATTTGGTCAACTCTTTTTATATTATTTATTCTTTTTCTCTATATGGGTCCCACTTTCCTTCTTATTCTTTCCTTTCACGCCTCCCACTCGTCTCTTTCTTGTAGGTCATTCACTTCTTTTTACGCCTCCCATTCATCCTCCTCCTCCTTCTTCCACAAACCTCGTCGTCCCGATGTCCTCTATTTATTATCTATGATGCCAACTACATTGGTTTCCATACTTTCACTGACACTGGTATTGGCCTCACCGGTGACCTTCCCTATGAACCCCTTTTCTCTGCACTCAGACTCTTCTTGCACCATGAAGATTGAGAAGCATTGCTTCTCTCTCTTCCCTTTTTATATATATATTTTTTCTCCTCTTCTTGCACATGTGAGAGTGTAGAGAAAGAAAAAGTGTCTCCACCATGTGTAGGCATAAAAGTCGGGGGCAATAGGCGATAGGCTTAAGCTTTGAATTTTAGGTTAAATTGCATAAAAGTAAAGCAATCTACTCATAGACATTGAGACAAAACCTCCAACATGGAAATCAAAACCACCTAGAATAAAGAGAAAGAACGGACCAAAAGAACAACATAAAGCTGATTGTAGTAACTCTGCCACATGTGACGAAAAATAAAATACAAGCATCTACCCAATTAATTCACAAACACTGTTTGATGCACGCTACACTCCACACTCTAAACGCAGGAGTGAAACACAAGATCAAGCATTTCCACGATCCAAAATTCAAATTCTCTTTGAAGAAAAAATATCAAGAAATACTCAATAGCGACCGAAATGAGCATGATTTCGAGACCAAAAAAACTAAAAAGGAAAAAAAAAAGCTTTCACCAAAACCATACGTCCGATAGCGAATGAGGAGGGCATGGATTGTTGAAGTAAGCAGTTCTTTTTGGATTGCAGATACAGTGGAGATTTGTGGAAGAAGAAGAACAAGAACGAGCGGGAGGCATAGAAAAAAGAGAATGGCCTACAAGAGAGAACACAGAGACAATTGAGAGGCATGGAAAGAAAGAAAAAAAAAGGAAAGTGAGACCATAAGGAATAAAAAGAATTCACCAAATAATAAAAAAAGCACCATATAAAATTGTACCAAAAGTGATAGGTCCCACAAGAGTTAGAATGGTTAAAACAACAAAAAAGTGAGTGTTTAAGCCATATAGGGAGTCGAATAAGTGTGGCACATTAAACATAATCAAATGGGGAATGCAGCATTTTGTCATGGACTTATGACACACTACATACAGGAAACCAAACTTGCCTCAATCATGAAATCCTTGTTGTCGTGCTCTAAGATATAGGACTCCCATGAAATAATTGTCATGTCATACTCAAAGCCTGGATTTGAGAATATTTCCTGAACTTTCCACTTTGTTTTCAAATGCCCAATCAGATGCAAAAGTTACTATTTACAAGGATTTTCCATTGAACTAAATCCCAACTTTCATTATATCATCACTATAATCCCCATGATAGCACAAAAATGCAACTTAACTCTAAGTTTTGTAACATAAAATCTAAAGTGAGGGAAGTCCCAATGTGACATTCTGAAATCCGACCCACTTGGGATTTATGAAATGAATAGTTTATGGACATGCTTGTAGTTAGATCTCGCCCGGAATTGATCACTTCGGGAATACTAACCGTTAGGAAAATGCTAATTAGGGATTTAAATTCGCGCGACCAAAGAACTCGATCGTGAAACGACTTTCGACCATGAGAATTGTCGAGGTGACATTTTGAGCCAGTGTAGGCTGATCCAAGGATAGTCAGAGATCAATTCGCCGATGTCACATTAGTGGATCGCGGGTGATTTTGTTTGACCACGAAATGAATTAACGAATGATCCTAAACCTATACCAAACAATCGTGCCCGTTGGAACTAGCGATCGATCCTCGCGAATAAGTGACAACCGAGGTCGTCATGACCCGAGTGAACTTGAACGTGGCTTGATTTAGTATCGGACACGGGTCAAAAACGCGAATTTCCCCAAAAGCCGCCCGTTAGTTTGAGATTTGCTCAAGTTGCGTTATTTGGAACTTAGTCATTAAATTAGAGACCGAGTTGAGCATTGGAAATTTGGAAAGTCACTACAGATCATTATGACGATATTGTCATTTGCTTGGGTAGCCTCGGATTTGTCCGAATCCTTCAAAAAAATCAAATTTCGGTGAGAAATGGAAAATGACCATTTTACCCCTGGAAGTTTGTTAAGACCAATGCAATTGGGGAAGGGCATTTTGGTCATTTTACCCTAGCTTTACTGTCACGCCCCGAACCACGCGACATCCCTTTTCAGTCAAAATAGTGCGACATCCCAGGAAACGTCGCCGACCCCACGATTACATTAGAGTTCGATCGCGGCGGAAACCAATGAAATAAACCCGGACAATAAAATTGGAGAACACCAGGAAGAAATAAATCGCCAAACCACCAATCATAACTATACCTCGATTTAAGCATATACAATATCCATTTACAAACGAACTTATACCATACCGCCATTTACAAAACCATAAAACATACAGGCACACCAAACTACTAACTACAAACCACCGACGTACAAAAAAAAAGGATCGATAGCCTGGGTAAGCCTATACCCAAAAATGAGACTCTCCAAAAATCTTCCCCATCCTCGCAACTAACCCCTACGCCCTCGGGAGGGCGTCCACTCGGACTCGCTCTCCTCATCCTCCTCGTTTGAGTCATCCTCGGGCACATGTTCATCCGATGACTCTGAATCAGCCTCAATCTCGATCGGGTGATCCTCATCCCCTGACTCTGGCTGAACCTCAACCTGATCCTCCGGCTCCTCTGCGGGCTCATCCTCCGGCTCATCCACTGGCTCGTCTTCGGGATCCTCCTCGTCCCCATCCTCCGGTCCTACCTCGGGTATCCCACCTAGATCTACGTCCATCGGGTCATACCCGGCCTGCGACTCCTCCGGCTCCGGATCCGGCACTGCTACGGTCAGCTCAGGCGCTGCAGGGACATGCTGATGCCCTAACTGAGCTAGACTAGTCTCCAAACTAGTCATCTCCCCGTCGGGAAGGGTTACGGCCATCGGATCCCAGTCCCCTACTCCATCAAAGGGTACATCGAATCCTCGAACGGGTCCAAACTCATCCACTCCGTCCCTAAACATCCATGCCGTATACGTATGAGCCTGCCATAGGGGTAGTCCTATATCTATCCAAACTACCGAAGTGTGCTTAACCTAGGTATGAATCTCGTCTACGGGATACTCTGTGACCTTATGATCGATGTGCATGGGAATCCCAAAACACTGCGGCGGTAACGGCAGAAGGTTCATGGCTCGGGCGGGGGCTCTGAAATGGTTTGGTTGAAACAACCATGAGACACTTCTCAATAAGTTGCAACCTAAACCCCTACCTAGGCTACCACGTATTCTAGACAAGTTCAGACACACAAACGAGCAACACAAACAAACACTATCCATGCAATCGCACTTACCTGGACTCTCGGCATACTCAGCCTGCATGTTAGTTCATAATCACAACATTCAAAACTCGCACGCATTTCAAACTTCACGCACCCCAAACCACACGCATTTCCATGCCCAAAACACATATCGTTCACACCACATTTCCAGCCCACATTTCACGCTCGATCACACACCATCACATCGTTTTTTTATTTATCTTGCCTCATCGTACCAACACTTGCTCAATCACTTTCTTAGCCCGCGTAAACACGCCTCAGGCTCTCACTTTCCCATCGCGACCCGCGTAAACACGCCTCAGCCCCGATCTCACTTTCACTTGCCATACCACACGTCTCATTCTCAATCACTTTTCTCGGCCCGCGTAAACACGCCTCAGGCCCACACGATCGCGCCCCAAGCATCACACGCGTCGGTCCGATCCCACAGTCGTATCACGACCCGCGTAAACACGCCTCAAGCCGGTTCAATTCCCCGTGTAAACACGCCTCACGGATTTAGTGATCACACGAACATACTCGCATACCATATATTTTATCTGAACCCCGCGTAAACACGCCTCAGGACCTTTTAGTGATCACACGCATATCGCATGTCTCAAATCTCACACGTGCACACGCTCGAGCATCAATCAATTGCACATTAATGCAGCCAAATTCATCACCACAATTCAGCCACATTACAAACACACAATCAACATACAAATTGCCATTTTTCTACATCCAAACTACGGCAAATCAATTCCGGCTCTTCACAACATTTTCACACAATTAATCGCCTAATCCAAATACCCAATTTGCATACCGACCCGCATTTTCCAGCATTCAAACCAGCAATTTCCAGCATATACTCGGCCTCTAAATTTCCACCAAAATTTCCCAAATTCATTCCTAAGGCCCGCTAACCAATTCCGCCCCTAAAACTATACTAATCTGTGTCTAAACGGGTCCGAAATTACCCGATAAACTAGGCGAAGGTTTAGATTGAACTTACCCAAACTCTAGGCAGCTGGCAGCGGCGGCGAGCGGCGGACAGCTCGGCGGTGAGCGGCGGCGACGGCGGCTTGGGCCGGTTCCTCACGGCCATGGGAGAGGGAAAGAGAGAGAACCAAGAGGGTGAGGGGGAGAGAAAGAGAGGGACGGCGGCGTGAGGGTGGTGAGGCGGGGCGGCGGCGACGGGCGGTGGCCGGTGGCGGCGGCGCGGCGGCGAGCGGCCAAGGGGGAGAGGGCGATCGGGAGAGAGAGAAGGGGAGGGAGCCGAGAGAGAGAGGTGAGAGAGTGAGGAGAGAGAGAGGATTTTGGGCTTTAAATAATCAAGTCAATAATTGAAATGCCCAAAAGACGATCTTGCCCTTCTCTCACAATCCAAATCGACGGCCCAGATTCGATCTTATCTTGAAATCGATGGCCCGGATCGAATCTTTTCTAAAATATCCAAAGGTAATTTGGGAATTTCATAAAATTCCAAGGGCAAAATTGTCCAACTCAAAAGTTAGGGCAAAATGACCAAAATGCTCATCCCTCTTAACACTTACCCTTTATAAACCTCCAAGGGTAAAATGGTCACTTTTCAATTTCTTGCCGAATTTGAATTTTTCTGAAGGATTCGGGAAGATCCAAAACTGTACGTTCCAATCACAACGTCGTCCTAACGTTCTGTCGTGACTTCCTAATTTTCCGATGTCCAATTTGGGCTTTAATTTAATAATTGAATTTTATTTAGCGTAATTCGAGCGTTTCTCAAACTAACGGGCAGCATTTGGGGAAATTCGCATTTTTGACCTGTGGCCGATACTAAATCAAGTCACGTTCAAGTTTGCTCGGGTCGTGCCGACCTTGATTGTCACTTAATCGCGAGGGTCGATCGCTAGATCCGACGGACGCGATCATTTGGTATAGGCTTAGGGTCGTTCGTCAATTCATTTCGTGGTCAAACGGAATCACCCGCGATCCACTAATGTGAAAATGGCAAACTGATCCCTAGCTATCCTTGGATCGGCGTACACTGGCTCAAAATGTCATCTCGACAATTTTCATGGTCAAAAGTCGGTTCACGATCGAGTTCTTTGGTCGCACGAATTTAAATCCCTAATTAACCTTTCCCTAATGGTTAGTATCCCAGGAATGATCAGTTCCGGGCGAGAACTAACTACGAGTACGTTCATAAAATCAAGCATTTTATAAATCCCCAAATGGGCAAATTTTAGGATGTCACATTTATAAAATGACAATTTTGCCCTTGGATTTTTATGAAATCCCCAAATTGCCCTTGGATATTTTTGGAAAAGATTCGATCCGGACCGTTGATCTCAAGATAAGATCAAATCTTGGCCGTCGATTGAATTTATGAGAGAGGGGCATGATGGTCTTTTTGGCATTTCAATTATTAACTTTGGACTAATTAAGTCCAATATCTCTCTCTCCTCACTCTCTCACCTCTCTCGGCTCCCACTCTCTCTATCCCCCTCACCGTCGACCGCCCCTCTCCCTCGGCAGCGTCGCCGCCGTCCGGCCGTCCGCCGTGCCACCGCCGTCCCGCCACCGAGCCGCACCACCACCCTCACGCTGTCTCTCCCTCTCTCTCTCTCCCCTCGCGGCCATGAACAGCGGCCAAGGAAGCCGCACCGCCGCTCGCCGTCCGCCTACACCGCCTCATCGCTCGCCGCCGCTCACCGCTGATCGCTGCCCCCTTTCCACTCTAGCCGAGCTAGTCTAGAGTTCATGTAAGTCGCGCCCTAAACTCTATTTAGGACTTCGGGTATCGACGGACGAAATTAGAACCGAATCGGGATAATTAGTGTCGGTTTAGGGGTTATATGGGTAGACCGACTTGGGGAACTTTAATTGGTTGAATTGTGAGTGAATTTGTGATGTTTCGGGATTGATTTGATGTGGAGTTGAGTGCTGAAATTTGGGGCGTGAAATGAGGAGCATATGGTCCGATTTAGGGACAAATGGTGTCCGTTTGGTGCGTGGTATGGTGGCTGAATTGTGATGTTCGTTGTGACTTGAAATGAGTTTGGAAATGTCGAATTTATGCTCGAGATATTGGCTGTGATTGTGAGCTCATGAGTGGCCTTGTCTGTTTGATCATGAGCTAATTGATTTGAATGTGGGCTATTATGTGCACGCTTGGGCTGAATTGAATTTGAATGACAATTGGCTGTGTTGGGTGATTATTAAACATGAGAAATATGTGTGATTTGATGCGTGCAAGGACCAAGTGTGATTGGCCAGTTTATTGGCATGTGGGTGTCAAGTAAATGAACGAGTGAGAAATCCTGTGTGGTGTGGTATGTGTGGTTGTGAGAATCCCTGAGGCGGTATCATTATGCGGAGAATTGATCCGTCTTGAGGCGATACGACTACGCGGGACGATGCCCGGTATTACCGGAAGACTGTCAACCTGAGGCGGTACCATTACGCGGGTTGTACAGTAGGTGGTAGGTGTTGAGCCTGAGGCGGTACCATTACGCGGGCAAGATACATGGCTTGAGGCGATACCATTACGTGGGCCGAGAAGTGTTGTGAATATGGCCAACCTCAGGCGGTACCATTACGCGGGTTGTGCACTAGAAGACGGATGTTGAGCCTGAGGCGGTACCATTACGCGGACAAGATACATGCCTGAGGCGGTACCATTACGCGGGCCCAGGAGTGTTGTATATATGAGATGGTCGCAGCGAACCTGAGGCGGTACCATTACGCGGGTCACTGGCGAGTTGAGTAGAAAGTACGAGATGGTCGCAGTGAACCTGAGGTGGTACCATTACGCAGGTCACTGGCGAGTCGAGTGAAATTCGTGTGTGAAATGCTTTGGGAATATACATGTGGTTGGCAATTATGTTATTAGGCTAATGTGCAGGTTGCACGCATGAAAAGGCCAGGTAAGTACAATTGTGTGAATGGTGTGTTTATTAGATGATGTTATGTTTGATTTGTCTGGAGGTACGTGATAGCCTAGGTGGGGTTTAGGGGGTGTACTTATTGAGATGTGATCTCATGGTTGTTTTAACCAACAATTTCAGAACCCCGGCTTGAGCCATGAATCTTCCGCCACTGCCGCCGCAGCGTTTTGGGATTCCTATGCATACCGACCATGACGTTATAGAATACACTATAGACGACAACATGACCTGGGTAAAGCATACCTCTGTAGTTTGGGTAGACATAGAACTACCCCTCTGGCAGGCCTACACTTATACAGCTTGGATGTTCAAAGATGGGATAGACGAGTTTGGTCCCGTCCGAGGCTTCAACGTACCCTTTGATGGCGTTGGGGATTGGGATCCGTCAGCTATACCCCCGCCCGATGGCGAGATGACTAGCTTGGAGACTAGTCTGGCGCAGTCAGGGCATCAGCATGCACCTGTAGCACCTGAACCTACCGTGGCCAAACCTGACCCGGAGCCGGAGGAGTCTCAGGCAGGGTACGACCCCATAGATGTACACCTGGAGGTAATTCCGGAGGAGGATCCAGAAGAAGAAGAAGAAGACCCTGAAGCAAAACCTGAAGAGGCCCCAGAGGTAGAGCCTGAAGCAGAGCCTGAAGAGGAACCGGAGGACGTACCCGAGTATGAACCATGGTATGATCCCGAATTTGTGCCTGAGGACGAGTCGGACGAGGACCCAGTTGAAGAGGAGCGAGTCGATGCTCCAGCAAAGTCGGATGACATAAACAATCCAATCGATATCGAGGCTGAACCGGAGTCCTCAGAGGAGCCGACAGTTCAGGGGAGTTCAGATGCGGGTGATGAGGAATCTGACTGTGAGTGGACGCCAAGCAGAGGGCGTAGAGGCTAGTGTGGGGGTTGGGAGTAGACTTTTTGGAGTGTACCATTTTTGGAGATAAGATACCCAGGCTATCGATCTTTTTTGGACGTCGGTGGTTTATAGTTTAGGGGTTCGGTGTGCTTGTAAATATTATGGTTTGTAAATTGTGGATATTATATAAGTTTAAATAGAGAATGGATGTGTTTTACTCCCTTGTTACCCCTAGTCAATTATTGTCTGGGAATTTATGGCTTCGCTGACTGGTATAAATCTCTGATAAGTTTCATTGGGTCGGCGATACCCTGGGACGTCGCACGAATTCGACCGAGCTTGGGATGTCGCGCGCTTGATAGGCTTCGGGGCGTGACATCACTGTTTAATTTGGTACCAGAGCGAGGTTAGCTCGATCTAAGTTGGTCGAAGTCTAGAGTGATAAGGAGCAGAGACCCTGGGGTAGTAATTTAGGGAGATCTTAGCAAGTCATGGGGTGGAATGAGCTACACGTACCTCCAGATTGTTTGTTGTGATTGTTGGGTGAATGGGTTTTTATAACGATTGAAATGTAGGTGCGTTTGGACCTGAGGTAAGTGCACAGACCCTATTGATTGTGACCTTGTGCTGTGATGATTGATTACCTGCCGAGTGAATTATTGCATTAATTCACTACCTAGGACTAGACTGGTATAGTTGGCCTAGGTTTCTAATTCCTGTATGGAATTATAGCAGGTAGTCGAGTGGTAGATAATCGTGAGGATGAGTTCGCGAGGTAGAGGAACCGGAGGTGCATCCAGTTCGCGAACCCGACCTGCAGGAAATCCGAGAATGGATGCGGTTATGAGGACCTTAGAGGAGATTGGTAACCTGATGGAACGGCAGACTCAGGAAAGAGTTGCCACTATTGCCCAAGCTGCTGAGGCCACTGCTGCCAATAATAATAATGAGAATCAAGGGTAGGGGCAGGTGAATGTGAATAGGCAGATGCACAAATTAGTCGAGCAGTTTCTGAAATTAAAGCCTCCTAAGTTCGATGGTAGAGGCGATCTTGAGGGTGCATCGTTGTGGGTAAAGGAATTAGAGAAGGCTTTTGAGGTGTTGGGATGTACAGATGAGGAGAAAGTGACATTAGCAGTATATCAATTGCAAGGAAATGCAAATGATTGGTGGAAAGCCATCAAAGGTAGAGTGTTTCCGGCTGGTACCGCCCAGACTTAGGCGATATTTGTTGAAACCTTTAATGGTAAATATTTTTCTGAGAGTGCCCAAGAACAGAAATTATCTTAGTTTATGAGGCTACGATAGGGGCAGAGGACAGTAGATCAGTACGAGTCTGAATTTGCTCGGTTGTCTTAGTTTGCCCCGAAGATGGTTGAGGATCCGTTGGATAGGGCTCGGAGGTTCCGAGACGGTTTGAAACCGGACCTTCGCAGCCAAATGATCTTATTGAATTTGAGAGAGTATAACGAGATTTATGATAGGGCTCAAGCGATTGAGCGGAACTTGGCGGATAGGGCCGCCGCTTCTGGGTCGAGATTTGCCCAGGGTAGGGATAACTGTCAGTTGGGAAAGAGGTCAATGACGAGTAATCGGCGCTTTGTTCTTCCTGTTAGAAGGAACATAGGGAAACCGGCCCGTTTTCAGAATGGTCCATGTCGAGTGTGTGGAGAAAGACATGGAAATGGACGTTGTCCTACCAGGGGCGGAGTATGTTGTTAAGGAAAACCCCTATTGATTTTGAAGTTGACAAAACTTTCCATATGTTTGTGAATCTAATTCTGAACTATCTTATTCCAGGTATATATATGTTCTGGAAGTTCAGAAAGAAATTTTTCAGACTTTACAAACTGATTCATGTCGTATTGAAGACCCACATAATCTAAGTTCTAAAATTCAGATGTAGGAATTATTCAGACGCAGACGAAGAAATTTTTCAGAAGCAGACGCAGAAGCTGAAATTTTATAGAAGCAAACGCAGACGCAGAAAATTCTTCAGACGCAAAATTCAGAACGAAACATAACAGCTAGTGATCTGGCATGGATTTTACAGAAGGAAAGTTTTGATTGTTTCAATCTAAGGGTATAATTAATTGACAATCAAATACTATGACAAGTATACATTATAACGGATAAAGCTCTACTTATGGAAATCAAGATTCTGGTTATATGGGCGACCAGAATCAGCGGGATTCAGAATCTGTAAATCCAACGGCTACTCAATCCTTTCTATACAAATCTGTCCAAGGTGAAGATTGGAAGATGATCCTCTGATAGCTGTCCAACGGCTAGTTTGGAAGTAGAGGAGTATTTAAGGAGATCAACGAGCAGCAAAAGGTAGCACAGATTCACGAATCAACAAGTCCAAAGTTTGAGCATACTCCAATCATTTCTCTTATTATTTTGAGCCAAAAATTAAGATCTTGAGGGTTATTTTGTAAGAGTGATTGTGTGAGATAGAGAGTCCTATCATACACGAGAGTGCTATCACTCAGATTCTGTAAATTCCTCTTGATTACATAGTGAAATCCAGCCAGTAGGCTGTAAGCGTGGGAGAGTGGACGTAGGCTTACTATAAGCCGAACCACTATAAACTTGTGTGCAGTTTTTCTATCCCTTATCTCTTTATTTACACACTGCACATTAAGAGCACTGTCTGTATAATCTGTCTTGAATTTGAATATTATTCAGACTCATCTGTGTTCTTTCATTTCCGCATAAATTAATAAAAATTGTTTAAGATCACCTATTCACCCCCCTCTAGGTGATCCTTGCTAGCTACATTAATTGGTATCAGAGCAGGTTGCTCATTTACTGAAGTGTTTTACTTCTGAGCTAACGATCTATATGGCTAGCTTTGGTGCTCCAGGGCTCATTGAAAGACAGAGTAACAACAGACCACCATATTTTGATGGCAAGGAATATAGTGTCTGGAAGAACAAGATGAAGGCATTCATAAAATCGATTGATCACATGCAATGGGATGTCATCATCAAAGGAGTCAATCCAAAATCTTCTGACTCAAAAGAAAAGGCAGATGCTAGCAAAGCAGCAGATCCTCCATTATCTCAAACTGAGATATCTAAAAGAGAAACCTTAGATTCCAAAGCAATTTATTCTCTCTATTGTGCTTTATCTCCCATTGAATATAAAAAAATTGCTGCTTGTGAATCAGCTAAGGAAATCTGGGATACGCTTCACATTACTTATGAAGGAACCGATCGAGCCAAGGAAACTCAGATCAATCTGTTGCTTGGTCAACATGAATCCTTCAAAATGAAGCCTGAAGAATCAGTTGCTGACATGTATGACAGGTTTACTGACATAGTAAACGGTCTTGCATATCAAGGACAACCAGTCATAGACGCTATGAAAGTCAACAAACTTCTGAGAGGTCTGACAAACAAATGGGACAATATCAAAACTTCTCTTCGTGAGACACAAAGGATCAAGCCTCTATTAGTGAATGAGTTGATTGGAACTCTTCAATCATATGAGATTGAGCATCGGAATGAGGAGAATGAATCCAGAGGTAATAAGTCAATTGCATTAAAAACTAACATTGATTCTGATGCAGATTCTAAAGATGAAGATGTGGACGATGAAGAACTAGCTATCTTCATAAAGAAGTATGAGAAGATGAAGATCGGAGGAAGAAACCTCAAAGGGAAGAAGCCTTTTGAGAAAAAGAAGTCTATCGAAGAAATAGAGAGATCAAAGGATATAATATGCTTTCATTGTAGGAAACGTGGACATATCAAGTCAAATTGTCCACTTCTGAAAAAGAAGACCAAATTTGAGAAAGCAAAGAAGGCCTTAAAAGCAGAAACCTGGAGTGACACAGAGTGCGAAGATAATGATGAAGATATCTCAAATTTCTGTCTTATGGCAAAGTCAGATTTAGACTCAGATTCAGATTCTGATCCTAAAGTGGAAATCGAGGTAAAGCAAAATGAAATGTCTATTGAAGTATCAAATTATATTGATGAATTATGCTTTGAATTTAAGACTGCTCTTAAAAGAATCTCTTCATTGAAAAAGGAAAATTCATCTCTGAGGCAACAGGATATTTCACAAAAAGAAAAAATTGATTTCCTTCAAAAAGAATTTCATCAAATCAAGGAAAGTCGGGATTTTTTTTCCAAAGAAAATGCTGTTTTGAAAAAGAAAGTTACAGAAATTACTTCCAAGTTTTCAAAAAGTTCAGAAACCTTGAAGCATATCCTTTCCATCCAAATTCCTTACTATAACAAATTTGGTCTCGGATTTGTGAAGGAAAGTGACAGTTTGATTGATTTTCCAAAGGTCAATGAGAGATTAAGACAAAGACCTCCTCGACAAGTTTATAAAAATCATTTCAAAAAGAATTTTGTCAAACCTGTTGGCCGAAGTGCACTCAGGTGCTCAAAATGTGGAGATTCACAACATTTTGAGAATGAATGTCCTAAGGTCTGGAGACATGTTCGAAGAGATTTTGTTAAGACTGCCTATACTAATCCTCAAGGACCCAAACAAATCTGGGTACCAAAGAAAACTTGAGATCTTGTAATTTTTGCAGGTTACCACAAAGAGAAAAAGGAAGTGGTATCTAGACAGTGGATGCTCTAGACACATGACAGGAGATCCAAGCATATTCATTGAGATACAAAGTCTGAATGGTGGAAAAGTTTCTTTTGGAGGAAATACCAAAGGAAAAATCATTGGCAAAGGAACGGTTGAAATTGGAGGACTTAAATCAATGATGTTTCATCGGTAAAAGGACTCAACTACAACTTGATAAGCATAAGCCAGCTATGTGATATAGGGTTTAGAATCAACTTTCAAGAAGATACATGCTCAGGAACAAGCAAAGATTCTTCTCAAACTTTTACGGGAAGAAGACATGGCAATATTTATCTTCTTGATGTTAATTCAAAATCCACTCATTGCTTGATCTCAATCAAAGAAGATGAAGATCTGTGGCACAGAAGATTGGGACACATCAGTATGAAACAAATCTCAAAGATCTCAAACAAGAAATTGGTTCGGGGTCTACCAGATTTGAAATACAAGAAAACAGAATTATGCAATGCCTGCACCCTAGGAAAACAAGTAAGAAGCTCTTTGAAGTTTATACATCATGTTTCCACTAATCGTGCTTTGCAGCTTCTTCATTTGGATCTGTTTGGACCAACCAGAACACAAAGTATTGGTGGTAAGAAGTATTGTTTAGTTATTGTTGATGACTTCACAAGATTTACTTGGATGTTCTTTCTTGCTCATAAAAATGAAGCTTTTTCATATTTTTCAAAATTTGCAAAAAGAGTTCAGAATGAAAAGGGCTATGTCATTTCCTGCATTAAAACTGATCATGGGGGAGAATTTGAAAATCAAAATTTTTCAGATTTCTGTGAGGAAAATGGCTTTCAACATAATTTTTCTACTCCATATACACCAGAACAAAATGGTGTTGTGGAAAGGAAAAATTGTTCTTTGCAAGAAATGGCAAGAACACTATTGATTGAAAGCAAAATTTCTTTTCAATTCTGGGCAGATGCAGTTTTTACAGCATGTTATATCATCAACAGAGCTTTTCTCAGACCCATTCTTGAGAAAACCCCCTATGAGCTTTTCAAAGGTAGAAAGCCCAATATTTCATATTTTCGTGTGTTTGGTTGTAAATGTTTTATTCTCAAAAATCCAAATGACCGCACTGGTAAGTTTGATGAGAAAGCAGATGAAGGATTCTTCCTTAGATACTCCACAACAAGTAAAGCATACAGAGTTTTCAACAAGAAGTCTCAGACCGTGGAAGAAACAATGAATGTTAAATTTGAAGAAAATATTCAGACTCACAAAGATGAATCTGAACTATCTTCCAACATTCAAGAGCCATCAGAAGCTCAATCAGAATCTCCAAAGATCGTCGAATCCATAGAAAAAGGAAAAGAAGATATCCAGACTCAATCAGAACCTTCAGAGTCTAACGATATTCAGAAAGAAAGATTTAACAGAAACTGGAAGCATAAATCCAGTCATCCGAAAAACCTCATCATTGGAGAAATAGAAGATGGTATCAAGACTAGATCTAAGCACAAGGAAAACATCAGCAACTTGGCATTGATATCAGAAATAGAACCAAAAGAAGTTGGTGAAGCATTATCAGATGAAAGCTGGATCGAAGCTATGCAGGAAGAACTTCAGCAGTTCAGAATCAATCAAGTATGGGAGCTCGTACCAAGACCCAAAAATCATCCAGTAATTGGAACAAAATGGGTATTCAGAAACAAACTAGATGACAAAGGGAAAGTTACAAGAAACAAAGTAAGACTGGTAGCAAAAGGCTATTCTCAAGAAGAAGGCATAGATTATGATGAAACATATGCACCAGTTGCAAGGTTAGAAGCCATCAGGCTACTATTAGCTTATGCTTGTTTCCATAACTTTAAATTGTTTCAGATGGACGTGAAAAGTGCCTTTCTGAATGGATATATCAAAGAAGAAGTATATGTGGAACAACCACCTGGTTTCGAAGAACCAAGGAAGATCGATTATGTCTACAGACTCAAAAAGGCCCTTTACGGTCTGAAACAAGCACCCAGAGCTTGGTACGAAAGGTTAAGTAACTTCCTTCTGCGAAATGATTTCACCAAAGGTAAGGTTGATACAACTTTATTCGTTAAGAGAAAGGGTAAGGATTTTCTACTTGTTCAAATTTATGTTGATGATATAATCTTTGGATCCTCTAACGAATTACTTTGCAAGGAATTCTCTAAGAATATGCAGAACGAGTTCGAGATGAGCATGATGGGAGAATTGACATTCTTTCTTGGTCTACAAGTGAAACAAACCAAAGGTGGTACATTCATTTGTCAAGAGAAGTATGCTAAAGAGATTGTCAAGAAGTTTGGATTGCAAAATTGCAAGAAGACAGACATTCCCATGTCTCAATCATCCAAGCTAGACAAAGATGAAAATGGTAAAAAGGTTGATTAGAAGGTATATAGAAGCATGATAGGATCTTTATTATATCTTACTGCATCTAGACCTGACATACTTTTTAGTGTTTGTATGTGCGCAAGATTCCAATCAGACCCTAGGTAATCTCATTTTCTGCAGTAAAGAGAATAATCAAATACATTGGAACCTATCCAATGTTAGGTCTTTGGTATTCCAAAGATTCAGATTTTACTCTTACTGGTTATTTAGATGCTGATTTAGCTGGATGTAAAGTAGATAGGAAAAGTACTACAGGTACATGTCAATTGCTTGGGAATATGTTGGTATCATGGTACTCAAAGAAGCAAAATACAGTTACACTTTTCACAGCAGAAGCAGGATATGTAGCTTTGGGAAGTTGCTGTGCACAGATTCTGTGGATGAAGCAACAGTTACAAGATTTTGCTATTGAAGGATCAAATGTTGCAATCAAGTGTGACAACACAAGTGCAATCAATTTGACAAAGAACCCCATTCTTCATTCTCGAGCTAAGCATATTGAAATCAAGCATCATTTTATTCGAGATCATGTTCAAAATGGTGATGTGAATATTCAATTCATTGATTCTAAGAATCAATTAGCTGATATATTCACAAAACCTCTTGATAAATCTTCATTTGAGTTCATAAGAAACAAACTGTGCATCACTTATCCATTTTCTTGAAGTGTTTGATAGACAGGAATTTTTTTTCAGACTCAAATGTTCTCAGTCTGAATATTTTTCAGACTCACAAAGAAAGATACGTCCTTTATTCAAATTTTGGCAGGTATATTTTTGGCATTTTTGGCAGGATATTTTTATAATCGGAAGCAAATCAGGTATGTATCCTAATTTATCTGATTAATTATTGTTAAAATTTTGTTATGATATTATTGTGATCATTTGTGTTCCTCAAAGTATATTTCCTTCCTACATGTTCGGGTTTATTTTTTATTTTATCTAAAAATGATCTTTTACAAAATCCTTTCTTCTCGTTTATAAACCAGTCCGTCTCTTTTCAAAACCCTATCAGTACGATC
Source organism: Syzygium oleosum (assembly GCF_021117445.2). Lineage (NCBI taxonomy): Eukaryota > Viridiplantae > Streptophyta > Magnoliopsida > Myrtales > Myrtaceae > Syzygium > Syzygium oleosum. Next base: position 743,609 of record NW_026607528.1, read on the forward strand.
TTTCATTCTCAACACCCTCCGATATTCAGTGACCCTCCTATTCTTCCTTCTCCAAAGATCGAAACTTTCTGCTCAAAAAGTACTCAAAATGCCTCTCAAGAGAAGATCCTCTCGCATTCTCAACCAAGACTCAAAATCTACTGCACCGACGGAGTATATGGAGATTTCAGATAGAGAGTCGGATCATCATGAAGATGCTTCTGAAGCGACACCACCCCAGCGATCATCACCACAAAAATCGTCTGGTAAAACTGACTTTCGTTTCCGAAGCATCAAACATGTATGGAATGCTTATCACAGGTTGAAAAGAAGCAATGCCTCTGCATCGATTTTGCAGGACTGTTTAAGAGACAATGGGTTCTTCTCTGAAGAACATCTTACGCGAGACTACTCTAAGTTTTGCGCTAACACTGAATTTGTTCCGGCCAGCTCTACACCAAAAGAGCCTTCTTCCAGAAAGGGCAAGGAGAAAGTCGGAGAAACTTCCACTCCTTCTGAAAAGAAATCTGTTCAGATAAGCCCTAAGACAAAAAGTGCCTCAAAATTTGTTGTTCCCGACGATGATGCTCGATTTTTTGATACTTTTAAGATGAAGGTGGGAATAGCATCTGATTTGCTTGGTACAGGAGGATTGTTCAGAAGCACTGAGCATAATGTGTGCTATAAGTTGTTACTTGCTAGAGGGGTCATGAACCACAGAACAGTAGATTTTAACTACTTAGAAAAGGCTGGGTTTTCAGTAAAACACATGATTGAGAAGTTAGGGATTTATGAATTTTGCCTTCAAGCTTGCATTGTTTATGCTGAATTGACTGCCTATTTTTATTCCAATCTCTCCATTCTGTCACCCAACTGGATTCAATTTACTGTTGGTGACAAGAAGTTTGATTTAAAAGTGGATGAGTTGGCCAGGATAATTGGAGCAAAACATTCCGAGTTTACTCCATTGGCAGTGAATCTTGAAGATGCTTCCAGAGTAGTTTCTGAGAATCCAAACTTTGCTGAAGGGTCTAAGCGACAACTTTCCTACTCTGACTTATCCAGACGATCTGTGATCTTGCATAAGATCATAATCAACTATATGAAGCCCAAAGCAGCCTCAAAAACTGACCTATCAAAATCAGAAATCAAGCTCATCTGGGCTATCTTAAAAGGACAATCCTTCTCTCTCCCCCATCTCATCATTTTTCATATGTACAGAGCATTGCAGAAGGACAAAGGACAATTACCATATGGTGCTCTAATCTCTCGCATCTTCATGTTTTTCAAAATATCTATTCCTGATGATATGCGCAAGAACCTTGTTCCCTGTATGCATGTTGGAGAAAAAATGCTCTCCAAAATGAAGCACTTTGAAGATGTACGGGAAAGAGTAAGAAGCAAAGAGGCTCAACCATCGGAGGTAAAATCTATGGAAAAGACAGGTGTAAAAGAAAAAGGGCAAACGAAAAGATCTAGTCCAGTCAGCAAGTAAACTGACTCTCCTACTCCAATCAAAGTGTACAGAAAGAAAAGAAAAATTCTTCTGCATGATGAAAGTGATGAAGCAGAAGCAACACACTTTGACACTGGACACACTGAAGGACCAGAACATGTTCCTGAACCAGTTCTCCAAGTTTCAGAACCAATTTATGAAGAACATGTCTCTGAAGATCAAGCACCTACTCAGGGGGAGAATCAATCAGAATCAGACACAGGGTATAATCAGTCCGAGCGAGCAAATGTCCAAGAACAGCCTTCTAACAATCATAACATCCTCTATATTCTGCTCGAGATTAAAGAAAAGCAAGCTACACTAGAACAAGATATGAAGAATCTATAAAGTATTGTTAAGGAAAACTGCAAGACTCAACAACTTCAGGCAGCAGCAGACAAAACAGAACTAAAGGAAGCCATTGCTATGTGCTCATACAACATAGATAAAGCCATCGGTCAATGCAGTTCGAAGATTGAGGAGGCTGTCTCAATATTGAAAAATTTTCAACTTATTCGCACCCCTTCTAAAAAATGACCTGTTTTTCAAAATTTCTCTCCAAACTCATCTCCTTTTAATTTGGTCTGTAATATCACTAACAATTCTTGTTAGACTGATTGTTCATTTAATATTATTGATCTATTCTGTCTATTATTTTTGCTTATGACAAAAAAGGGGGAGAAATTATATATGCAGATTATACTAACATATATGCAGATCATATGCAGGTTATATACAGAGGAAGAAAAAGACACAGATCTCAACAAAGTTTGCTCTTTCAACTTCAATCTATGCTTCATGCGCTTAATATACTTATTTATTTCAAATTGATTAAATCTGCAAGGAAGTTTTGTCACCATAAAAAAGGGGGAGATTGTTGAGGAAAACCCCTATTAATTTTGAAGTTGACAAAACTTTCCATATGTTTGTGAATCTAATTCTGAACTATCTTATTCCAGGTATATATATGTTCTGGAAGTTCAGAAGAAAATTTTTCAGACTTTACAAACCGATTCATGTCTTATTGAAGACCCACATAATCTAAGTTCTGAAATTCAGACGCAGAAATTATTCAGACACAGACGAAGAAATTTTTCAGAAGCAAACGCATAAGCTGAAATTTTACAGAAGCAGACGCAGACGCAGAAAATTCTTCAGACGCAAAATTCAGAACGAAACATAACAGCTAGTGATCTGGCATGGATTTTACAGAAGGAAAGTTTTGATTGTTTCAATCTAAGGGTATAATTAATTGACAATCAACTACTATGACAAGTATGCATTATAACGGATAAAGCTCTACTTATGGAAACCAAGATTCTGATTATATGGGGGACCAGAATCAGCGGGATTCAGAATCTGTAAATCCAACGGCTACTCAATCCTTTCTATACAAATCTGTCCAAGGTGAAGATTGGAAGATGATCTTCTGATAGCTGTCCAACGGCTAGTTTAGAAGTAGGGGAGTATTTAAGGAGATCAACGAGCAGCAAAAGGTAGCACAGATTCACGAATCAACAAGTCCAAAGTCTGAGCATACTCCAATCATTTCTCTTGTCATTCTGAGCCAAAAATTAAGATCTTGAAGGTTACTTTGTAAGAATGATTGTGTGAGATAGAAAGTCCTATCATACACGAGAGTGCTATCACTCAGATTCTGTAAATTCTTCTTGATTACATAGTGAAATCCAACCAATAGGCTGTAAGCGTGGGAGAGTAGATGTAGGCTTACTATAAGCCGAACCACTATAAACTTGTGTACAGTTTTTCTATCCCTTATCTCTTTATTTACACACTGCACATTAAGAGCACTGTCTGTATAATCTGTCTTGAATCTGAATATTATTCAGACTCATCTGTATTCTTTCATTTCCGCATAAATTGATAAAAATTGTTTAAGATCACCTATTCACCCCCCTATAGGTGATCGTTGCTAGCTACATCACATGTTTCGGATGTGGTGGATTTGGTCATCATATAAGATTTTGCCCCAACCTCAGGCAGAATAGATCGCCTGCGTTGCTGCCACCCCGAAACGAGAACCAAACTGGAGCTGCCCAGACAGCTAATCAGAATAGGCCACAGGCCCAAGGACGGGTGTACGCTATGGCCAGAAGAGAGATTGAGAACGCGCCAGGGGTTGTCACACGTACGATTTCTCTGTGCGATCATGCTGCGTACGCTTTATTTGACCCTGGGGCGTCACATTCATTTATATCTCTGAGCAATTTGTTGAGTTGACTGGTACAGAACCACAGTTGCTTGATATTGTGTTGTGTGTTACGACTCCCTTGAATAATAAGATGCTAGTTTCGTTGGAGTGCCCAAATTGTAAGATTGTGATTGGGGATAGGGAGGAAAGGATTGATTTAGCGGTTCTAGCCATGTACGATTTTGATGTGATAGTGAGAATGGATTGGCTATCTAAGCAGAGGGCCGTAATGGATTGTAGTAGCAGGGTGATCCAATTTAATCATGTTGGACATCCGGAATTCAAATTTGTGGGAAATCGAGGGGGACCCTCGATCCCATGGATTTCGTCGCTAGAAATGACTAAGTTGTTGGACGAAGGGTGTCAAGGATTTCTAGAGGACATAGCCGTGGTGTGCGATTATCCCGATGTCTTTCCTCAGGAATTGCCGGGATTGCCACCAGAAAGAGAAGTAGAGTTTGTAATCGAGGTGGCCCCTGGAACTGAGCCAATCTCGAAGGCACCTTATAGAATGTCGTTGTCGGAGTTAAAGGAGTTAAAGGTGCAAATGCAAGAATTATTGGATAAAGGATTTATCCGTCCAAGTGCGTCTCCATGGGGAGCGCCGGTTTTATTTGTGAGGAAGAAAAATGGATCGTTGAGGTTGTATATTGACTACAGGCAGTTAAATCAGGTAACGATCAAAAATAAATATCCCCTGCCGAGGATTGATGATTTGTTTGATCAATTACAAGGGGCTTCGGTGTTTTCTAAAATTGATTTGAGAACGGGATATCATCAATTGAGGATTAGGAAGGAGGATATACCGAAGACGGCATTTAGGACGAGATATGGGCATTATGAATTTACGGTGATGCCGTTCGGATTAACGAACGCTGCTGCTGCCTTTATGGACTTAATGAATCGGGTGTTTAAGGAGTTCTTAGATCAATTTGTGATTGTGTTCATAGATGACATACTGGTGTACTCGAAGAGCCTGGAAGAGCATGAGTTTCACTTGAGTAAAGTCTTGCAGACTTTAAAAGAGAACGCACTGTATGCTAAGTTTAGCAAGTGCGAGTTCTGGCTCAATCGAGTAGCATTTCTCGGACATGTGATCTCTGGAGAAGGAATCTCAGTAGATCCGGCGAAGATTGAGACGGTAATGAAATGGCCGAGACCAATGATGGTAATAGAGGTTCGGAGCTTTTTGGGTTTGGCAGGATATTACCGACGTTTCGTGGAAGGATTTTCGGCAATAGCGACACCGTTGACACATTTGTTGAAAAAGGAAACAAGGTTTGAGTGGACCGACAAATGTGAAAGGAGTTTTCAGGAGTTGAAATATAGATTGACCACGGCACCGGTGTTGACTATTCCATCAGGACCCGGAGGATATGAAATTTATAGCGATGCGTCGTTGAAAGGACTGGGGTGTGTACTCATGCAAAATGGACAAGTAGTAGCCTACGCATCAAGGCAGTTAAGACCGCATGAGCTGAACTACCCGACGCATGATTTGGAATTAGCCGCTGTAGTATTCGCCCTTAAGATTCGATGACATTATCTATGCGGAGAGAAATTTCATATATATACAGATCATCAGAGTCTTAAATATCTGTTTTCTCAAAAGGAGTTGAATATGAGACAGCGTCGGTGGATGGAATTACTTAAGGATTATGATTGTGATATTTTATATCACCCCGAAAAGGCCAACCGAGTAGCCGATGCATTGAGTCGGAAGTCAAGCATCGCACACTTGATGGTCAAGGAATGGGCTTTGTTAGAAAAAGTGCGAGACTCGGAGTTTAAATTTGAAGTAAGTCAAGTCTCGAGTTTGCTAGCCGCGTTAAGGATTGAACCGGAGATCCAAGCTAAGATTAAGACTTTGCAGTCTACGGATCAGGAAATCCAAAGGATTCTAGAGGTGGATGATACCAAAAGAAAGCCGGACTTCCGGATATCCAAAGACGGGATATTGAAGTTCCGTGGACGATTATGTGTGCCGGATGATGCGGAACTTAAGGAAGAAATTTTTTTAGAAGCGCATCGTAGTAGTTATAGTATCCACCCAGGTAGTACCAAGATGTATCAGAATTTGAGACAACACTATTGGTGGAATGGTATGAAACTAGACATAGTCAGACATGTGGCCAAGTGTCTGACATGCCAGCAAGTGAAGGCACAACATTGTAATTCCGGAGGATTATTGCGACCTTTGGAAATCCCAGAATGGAAATGGGAATATATAACTATGGATTTTGTGACGGGATTACCAAGGAGTCAAAGAGACCACGATTCCATTTGGGTGATTGTCGACAGATTGACAAAATCAACACACTTTTTGGCCATGCAAAAGGACTTTGCATTGGATCGATATGTTGAGTTGTATGTGCAACAGATAATTTGATTACATGGAGTACCAGTGACGATTACCTCAGATCGGGATCCTAGGTTTATCGCCAATTTTTGGAAAAGTCTACATACGGCATTAGAATCAAAGCTGCAGTTTAGTACAGCTTAACATCCACAAACGGATAGCCAGTCTGAAAGGACAATTCAGACTTTGGAGGATATGCTTAGGGCATGTGTATTGGACTTTCAGGGTAAGTGGGAAGAGCAATTGCCCTTAGCCGAATTTGCATATAATAATAGTTTTCAGCAAAGTATCGGAATGGCGCCATTTGAAGCATTGTATGGCAGGGCTTGTAGGACGCCCGTGTGCTGGGACGAAGTGGGAGAAAGGAGTATAACCGGGCCAGAGTTAGTCCAACAGTCGGTTGAGGCGGTTAAGATTATACGCGAAAGGTTGAAAACAGCGCAAAGCCGTCAAAAGAGTTATGCAGACAGAAGGCGAAGACCTTTGGAGTTTCAAGTAGGGGATCACATATTTCTTAAGGTATCACCCATGAGAGGACTATCCAAATTCGGTAAGAAAAGGAAGTTGAGTCCCAGGTACGTGGGACCTTTTGAGATTTTAGAAAGAATTGGAGATTTAGCTTATCGCCTTGCACTTCCGCCAAATTTGTCGCAAGTGCATAATGTGTTCCACGTATCGATGTTGAGGAAATATGAACCGGACCCAACTCACGTGTTGAATTATGAGGAGATAGAAGTGGACGACAGGGTGTCGTATGTTGAGAGACCAATAAGGATCGAAGATCGAAAAGAACAGGTTTTAAGGAACAAGACGATCTCGATGGTCAAAGTGGTTTGGAAACATAACGGGACGGAAGGCGCGACGTGGGAAAGTGAAGAACAAATGCAACATCAATACCCCCACTTGTTTGAGTAATTAGTTTGACTTGTAAATTTCGAGGACGAAATTTTTATAAGAGGGGAAGAGTTGTGACATTCTGAAATTCGACCCACTTGGGATTTATGAAATGAACAGTTTATGGACGTGCTTGTAGTTAGATCTCGCCCAGAATTGATCACTTCGGGAATACTAACCGTTAGGGAAAGGCTAATTAGGGATTTAAATTCACGCGACCAAAGAACTCGATCGTGAATCGACTTTCGACCATGAGAATTGTCGAGGTGACATTTGGAGCCAGTGTAGGCCGATCCAAGGATAGTCAGGGATCAATTCGCCGATGTCACATTAGTGGATCGCGGGTGATTCCGCTTGACCACAAAATGAATTGACGAATGATCCTGAATCTATACCAAACGATCGTGCCGGTTGGAACTAGCGATCGAACCTCGCGAATAAGTGACAACCGAGGTCGTCACGACCCGAGTGAACTTGAACGTGGTTTGATTTAGTATCGGCCACGAGTCAAAAATGCGAATTTCTCCAAAAGCCGCTCGTTAGTTTGAGATTTGCTCAAGTTGCGTTATTTGGAACTTAGTCATTAAATTAGAGACCGAGTTGGGCATTGGAAATTTGGAAAGTCACTACAAATCGTTAGGACGATATTGTCATTTGCTCGGGTAGCCTCGGATTTGTTCGAATCCTTTAGAAAAATCGAATTTCGGCGAGAAATGGAAAATGACCATTTTACCCCTGGAAGTTTGTTAAGGCCAATGCAATTGGAGAAGGGCATTTTGGTTATTTTGCCCTAACTTTACAAAATGACAATTTTGCCTTTGGATTTTTATGAAATCTCCAAATTGCCCTTGGATATTTTTGGAACAGATTCGATCCGGACCGTTGATCTCAAGATAAGATCGAATCTTGGCCGTCGATTGAATTTGTGAGAGAGGGGCATGATGGTCTTTTTGGCATTTCAATTATTGACTTTGGACTATTTAAGTCCAAAATCTCTCTCTCTCCTCACTCTCTCACCTCTCTCGGCTCCCACTCTCTTTCTACCCCTCACCGCCGACCGCCCCTCTCCCTCGGCCTCGCTGTTGCCATCCGGCTGTCCGCCCGCCGTGCCACCGCCGTCCTGCCACCGAGCCGCACCACCACCCTCACGCTGTCTCTCCCTCTCTCTCTCTCCCCTCGTGGCCGTGAACAGCGGCCAAGGAAGTCGCGCTGCCGCTCGCCGTCCGCCCACACCGCCTCACCGCTCGCCGCCGCTCACCGCTGATCGCTGCCCCCTTTCCACTCTAGCCGAGCTAGTCTAGAGTTCGTGTAAGTCGCTCCCTAAACTCTATTTAGGACTTCAGGTATCGATGGACGAAATTAGAACCGAATCGGGATAATTAGTGTCGGTTTAGGGGTTATATGGGTAGACCGACTTGGGGAACTTTAATTGGTTGAATTGTGAGTGAATTTGTTATGTTTTGGGACTGATTTGTTGTGGAGTTGAGTGCTGGAATTTGGGGCGTGAAATGAGGAGCATATGGTCCGATTTAGAGACAAATGGTGTCGGTTTGGTGTGTGGTATGGTGGCTGAATTGTGATGTTCGTTATGACTTGAAATGAGTTTGGAAATGCCGAATTTGTGCTCATGATATTGGCTGTGATTGTGAGCCCGTGAGTGGCCTTGTATGTTTGATCATGAGCTGATTGATTTGAATGTGGGCTATTATGTGCACGCTTGGGCTGAATTGAATTTGATTGACAATTGGCTGTGTTGGGTGATTATTAAACATGAGAAATGTGTGTGATTTGGTGCGTGCACGGGCCAAGTGTGATTGGCCAGTTTATTGGCATGTGGGAGTCGAGTAAATGAACGAGTGAGAAATCGTGTGCGGTGTGGTATGTGTGGTTGTGAGAATCCCTGAGGCGATACCATTATGCGGGGAATTAATCCGTCCTGAGGCGGTACGACTACGCGGGACGATGCCCGGTATTATCGAAAGACTGTCAACCTGAGGCGGTACCATTATGCGGGTTGTACAGTAGGTGGTAGGTGTTGAGCCTGAGGCGGTACCTTACGCGGGTTGTACAGTAGGTGGTAGGTGTTGAGCCTGAGCCGATACCATTACGCGGGCAAGATACATGGCCTGAGGCGGTACCATTACGTGGGCCAAGAAGTATTGTGAATATGGCCAACCTGAGGCAGTACCATTACGCGGGTTGTGCACTAGGAGACGGATGTTGAGCCTGAGGCGGTACCATTACGAGGGCAAGATACATAGCCTGAGGCGGTACCGTTACGCGGGACCGGGAGTGTTGTGTATATGAGATGGTCGCAGTGAACCTGAGGCGGTACCATTATGCGGGTCACTGACGAGTTGAGTGGAAAGTACGAGATGGTCGCAGTGAACCTGAGGCGGTTCCATTACGCGGGTCACTGGCGAGTCAAGTGAAATTCGTGTGTGAAATGCTTTGGGAATGTACATGTGGTTGGCAATTATGTAATTGTGGCTAACGTGCAGGTTGCACGTATGAAAAGCCCAGGTAAGTACAATTGTGTGAATGGTGTGTTTACTGGATGATGTTATGTTTGATTTGTCTGGAGGTACGTGATAGCCTAGGTGGGATTTAGGGGGTGTACTTATTGAGATGTGATCTTATGGTTGTTTCAACCAACAATTTCAGAACCCCGGCCTGAGCCATGAATCTTCCGCCACTGCCGCTGCAGCGTTTTGGGATTCCTATGTACACCGACCATGACGTTGTAGAATACCCTATAGACAACAACATGACCTGGGTCTAGCATACCTCTGTAGTTTGGGTAGACATAGGACTACCCCTCTGGCAAGCTCACACTTATACAGCTTGGATGTTCAGAGACGGGATAGACGAGTTTGGTCCCGTTTGAGGCTTCGACGTACCCTTTGATGGCGTTGGGGATTGGGATCCGTCAGCTATACCCCCGCCCGATAGCGAGATGACTAGCTTGGAGACTAGTCTGGCGCAGTCAAGGCATCAGCATGCACGTGTAGCACCTGAACCTACCGTGGCCGAACCTGACCCTGAGCTGGAGGAGTCTCAAGCAGGGTACGACCCCATGGATGTGGACCTGGAGGTAATTTCGGAGGAGGATCCAGAAGAAGAAGAAGACCCTGAAGCAGAACCTGAAGAAGCCCCAGAGGTAAAGCCTGAAGCAGAGCCTGAAGAGGAACCGGAGGACGTACCCGAGTATGAGCCATGGTATGATCCCGAATTCGTGCTCGAGGACAAGTCGGACGAGGACCCAGTTGAAGAGGAGCGAGTCGAGGCTCCAGCGGAGTCGGGTGACATAAACAATCCAAACGAGATCGAGGCTGAACCGGAGTCCTCAGAGGAGCCGACAGTTCAGGGGAGTTCAGATGCGGTTGATGAGGAATCCGACTCTGAGTGGACGCCAAGCAGAGGGCGTAGAGGCTAGTGTGGGGGTTGGGAGTAGACTTTTTGGAGTGTACCATTTTTTGAGATAGGGTACCCAGGCTATCGATCTTTTTTGGACGTCGGTGGTTTATAGTTTGGGGGTTCGGTGTGCTTGTAAATATTGTGGTTTGTAAATTGTGAATATTATATAAGTTTAAATAGAGAATGGATGTGTTTTACTCCCTTGTCACCCCTAGTCAATTATTGTCCGGGAATTTATGGCTTTCGCTGACTGGTATAAATCTCTGATAAGTTTCATTGGGTCGGCGATACCCTGGGACGTCGCACGAATTCGACCGAGCTTGGGATGTCGCGCGCTCGATAGGCTTCGGGGCATGACACCCAAACCTTATTAAAACTTAAATCAAGGTCACCCTCTCATCCAAGTCACTTTTAACTCTCTCCTTAAATTTATAATTTGCAACATTTTACATATATTTTATTCTTTCAGTGTCACATTTAGAAATTCTCAACCAACAGATTCTCCACAATCAAATAATTCAGTGATACTTTTTTTCCTTTTTATCTCATTTTCTGTCGAACTCTTTATTTCAAGTGGACCTTATTTTTCTTAGCATTTTAGTGAAGATTATCACTTATTCAATTAGAGGTGTTTGTCAATAGTGGTTGGATATTATGAACGGACCATATTACAAGAACTTGCCTTTGACCAATTTTATTGTCACGTAACATTCCATCACAACCAATTGCTTTTCTTTTTTATTTTGTTCCAGAGTAAAATCTATTTTGTCAACATGTTTAATATACTTCCTCAAATGACAAATGGAAAAAAATCATAAATAATAATATGCTGGACATTGTAGTTCACGAGGATGACAACTTACTCAATACATGTTTTGTTAGAAATAAACGGACAAATGCATATAATAAGATTAATTCAGATAATGAAAAAGTGAACAAAAAGGCACAATTAGATACGGAGACTTGTTTTTTTTTTTGTAAACAGTCGCTTGGGCTTGGTCACTAGAGCTTTAAGCTAGAAGAAATGAACAAGCATTATTCCCCACGATTCTGACTCAAAGTATGCTCCTATCCAAATCCCTCCCATTTTACCGTTAGCAATAACTTGTTCTTTCTTCGAGATAATCCCCTGAAAAGGGGAGGTCTATGCCCTTTCGGGATAAAGTGACAGAAGTTTTGAGAATGCAAAATATATTTTGGAAAGAATAGAAAATGTAATATTTTCACATTGTAATATGTATTTCTTTTTTCCTAATGGTGCTTTTAATAATTGGGCGTGCTTGATGGATGAATGCCTCCCTGAAAAAAATAATTGAAATCCAGGATGCAATCAGGGAAAAAAAATTTTTGTCAATAATATTTTTCTATTAACACCATATATCTTAAATGGGGGATCTTGGCAGTGTATTGTTGTCCTAGTTTTCTCCGGGTAGTCGGCCTAATTCGATCGTGCTCTTAGGTCATGAAAAAACACCATTATGTCTTGAGAAAAGCTTTATTTTAAATATCTGTATCAAAATATTGCCATTCAAATTTTCAATGTCGAGCTTAATAACGTATTAAAATTTGTGGGATAACAGCTCAATAAATTAAAACTCGGCTGAATGGGTGCAACTTTTTCTTGGGAACTAATTATATGTGATGGGTTAATTTTTTATTTTTCTTTTGGTCGAAATTTGTGTGCAATATGGATGTAGAAGTGATAGGGATGAGGACGTGATGACCATGCAGTCTTAAAGTATGGTGTGGCATGGAGAAGTCTACTTTGGGAAATAGCTTCAAGAGAGATCTATTTTGGGAATTATTTTTGTAAGGAAATCCATCTTGAATAAAAAAAGTCGTCACAATCTTTCTCGTATTATGTCTAATTAGGATACCAAAAAATAAGAAAAGATCCTCTCATCGGATATGGTTAACAAATGCTCTTCGAGTACTCAGTTCTGAAGATCCAACTATGTGGATCTCATGTTGACTCTACATTTTTCAACGGTTGAGATCAACAACACCTTTTTTGCCAATAAATTAACAAGACTACCAAAAGTCATGCCCCTGATTGCTGTTGATTTTAGGGCCTCTCAAAACTACGAGGAAGATGGGGCCGCTCATGTGCTGTTGTGCGCATGGATTATGCCATATCCCCTGTCATCCATCCGATACAAAGTGCTTTAATGTCAGTTATCCATTCGATTTGTGTTGTCAATTGCTCAATCAAAACTTTGTCAATGTCAACTGTCAAATTTAATTAGCATAATAAAATTACTGTGTTCAAAGCCACTGGATCAAAACAAAGGGCAAAAGATGTAGGAATATATCGTGCGTCTATTGTAACGCAGAGTATTACGACGTGTCATAATAATTAAGTACGAGAACATGATAAGATAGGATAATATTGTTTTACGACTTTATGATGTATTTTCGTTATCAAGTGTTGAAATGGTGTAAATCAAAGATGTGCCCCTACATATTTGGGGAATATGAATAGAATCAACACTAAAGCAAGTTCCGCAGGAAATGGACGCGTGATTTCCGTGGATTGATGACTAAAAATGAGCTTTAATTCTGCCTTCTTCTCGGTCGAAATTAATAATAATAAAAAAAATGATAAAGTGTGAGCATTTTACACTTCTTGTGGACCTTCCATGGATTGTGCTCATGGGTGTGTTGGAAATTGCAATACGAAAGAAAACCCAAGTATATCTGCACATCTCTCAAATAAAAAAATGTTCATTTTGATTCGAGCAATGTAATAATATTTGAAAAATATCTGGTTTGTCAAACAATATAGAAGGTGACACAAAATTTAAATATATTTGGGGCCTCATTCTAATTACGTCCACAAATATTGTGGGGTCAATCCCTTTAGAGTTTGCGTAGTTGGTTGAGAAGTAAGAGATTGTCATACTAGAAACTGCTTTGAGTCGGAGCCTTCAAAGTAGTCAAACGGTCGGCTTTTCGTGCCCGAATGTTGTATATAAGCAGTCAGCTTATAGTTTTTTTTCAACTCTCTCTCTACCCAATTGATTCTCCACAGCTCCAAAAAAGGTTCTGCCCGATCAAATTTCCATTTTTCTGATGATGTGAGATTGGATACCTTGGAACCCAAATTCATCGTTTAATTGAAGCATTTCCGTGTTAACCGAAGTCCTTAACATTTCTGAAGGTTGAAGCTTTTCTTTAAGCCACAGGTATTATTCTTTTCAATAATCGGTAGCTACAACTACAAGAAGCTTCAAAGAGGTTTCATCCTCAATTTTTTTTCATTGTCTTTTATAGTGCCAGACGAGATAATTATTAAATTCTAATATTATTAAATGTTAATGATGGGTATATGAATTCCCTCTAATTAGACCAGAAGAAAAAGATTATGTCATATGATTTTGGTAATTTCCCACTTACTATGATGGTCATCCAGAAAGAATTATTCAAGAGATTCATTTTGGTTAGTGAGATAGATTTTTCATTGCTCCTATCAACAAACACAAATATTGTCTAAAGAGATTAATGAAATGGTTAACGCAACTATTAAGAGGGGTTGAATGGATTGTTTTAAGAAAATTAGAACTTTTTCGTGGAAAATGTGTACAGTGTACTGCTGTAGGAGGGTGATTGGTTGTTTTAAGAAAATTAAAAACTTTTTCGTGAAGAACATGTATAGTGTGCTGTTGTAGGAATGTGTACAGTGGGCTGTTGGAGGAGGGCGAATTGGTTGTTTTAAGAAAATTTAAACTTCTTCATGAAGAACGTGCATGGTGTATTGCTTTTGCAGGAAAATAGTTATGCAGGAGTAGTACTTTCTATCCAACGGATAATGAAAGAGTCATAGAGAGAAGAGATGCAAAATAAATTTATAGTGGTTTGACCTTCCACTTGACTTACTACACTCACGACAAGGCTAAGTCCACTAAGTAATCCTCGAGATTTTACGGTTTGTAGAGGGTGCTGCTTCCACACAAAGCTCAATAGACATTCTACAAAACACAAATACCTTTTAGAAGAGCGCATATTTCTTCAGAGAAATACAATCAAATTGCACGGCTTTAATACACAAGAGCATAGACTAAGAGTGTTTCAAGATTGAATCAACCTATATTGACTCAAACCAAATTAATTACATCAGGGAAGAGCTGGTTTAAGCACAGCCCTATGTCAAAATCTCCTCTCTTTTTTATCTCAAAAATCCAATTATTCATATTGTTTCAAAACCTAAGCATGCAGTTAATCAATAATTAACATAATATTACTTAAGAAACCTATAAAATTTCATTCATATGATGCTTGTGCCATCTCACTTTAACGGCTCATAACTTTCATCTAAAATTTAAACCCAACCAAGTTTTCGTTTTACTTGTTTGTTCAGCTTCTTAGTGACTTCGCTATTGGGATTTTGGTATCCAAATCCCATAGAAGGTGATTGAGAAGTGTGGTTCAGACAATTTTGTTTTTCACCGAACAGACATGTCTGTTCTGAATTTTATTTTATTTTATTGATAGATATGTTTGTTCGTGATTGTTTACTCGTTTATTTTCGGATAGATATGTCTGTTCATGAACCGAACGAAACTTTTCGGTTCTTCGTGACTCTTCATTGTTTTTAAATAAAACAAAATACATTTGTGTTTTGGTGCGGCATTTTTCTGCTGCTCTCTTATTCTTCATTATTGTCATTTTCGTGGGATTAATCTGCAAAGTTGCGTTCAAAGGTTTCCTTTGAAGAAGTACCGCTTCATAGGAAAGACGATCCGTTCTATCCTAGGAGACAATTGTTCAAGAACCTTGGGTACCGGTGAAGGGGACAAATTGTCTTAAAGACACAACGTGAATTTGTTGGGCTCGAATCATTCGTCAACATTCGAATTACTCATCTGCGCTTTAAGGTTTGTCGAACAACTTTGTTTTTGCACAAACGAACACTTATGAGTCAACAATCTTAAGACAATTAGTGTGTTTGTAAAGTTGCATTTTCAATAATTTCTGTCTTCGTAACAGAAATGGCTACAACATCGATGACGCCTATTGCGTCTGTTCCGACTCATAGAGAGAAGCCAGAAAAGTTCAATGGGGCTGATTTCAAGAGATGGCAACAGAAGATGTTGTTCTACCTCACCGCTTTGAACTTGGCAAGGTTCCTCATTGAGGATGCTCCTAAGTTGGATGAAGGTTAGACAAGCAAGGAAAAGGTTGCTACCGTAGATGCATGGAAGCATTCTGACTTCCTGTGTCGCAATTACATCCTTAATGATCTGGACAATTCCCTCTACAACGTTTATAGTCCACTGAAAACGGCTAAGGAGTTGTGGGAAAGTTTGGACAAGAAATACAAAACAGAAGATGCTGGATTGAAGAAATTCTTTGTCGGCAAATTTCTGGACTTCAAGATGGTAGATTCTAAAATCGTCTTAAGTCAAGTTCAAGAACTTCAAGTGATTATGCATGACATTCATGCTGAAGGTACGATGATTAGTGAATCATTTCAAGTGGCTACTTTCATTGAAAAGTTACCGCCGTCTTGGAAAGATTTCAAAAATTATCTCAAACACAAGAGAAATGAGTTATCATTTGAAGACTTAATTGTTCGATTAAGGATAGAGGAAGACAATAGGCTTTCTAAGAAGAAAGTTGGCAGCAATCTGGAAGTCTCAAGGGCCAACGTTGTTGAAGAAGGATCGAAAACCAACAAGAAGAGCAAAAAAGTATGGAGAGGGATCCACCCAAGGCCTAAAAAAGTTCATTGGCAAATGCTACAATTGTGGAAAGTCTGGACATCGTGCCAAAGACTATAGAGCCAAGAAAAGAAAGAAGACTCAGGCGAATGTGGTGGAACAGATTTTCAGTGGTGTTGATGATATCAATCTTACTGCTATGATATCCGAGTGCAACATGGTGGGAAACCCCAAAGAATGGTGGATTGATACTAGAGCAACTCGTCATATATGCATCAATAAATCGATGTTCTCATCTTACACGCTTGTGGAAGGTGATGAAAAACTCTACATGGGTAATTCATCGACCTTTAAGGTTGAAAGTGTTGGAAAGGTTGCTCTGAAGATGACATTTAGGAAAATTGTGACACTAAACAATGTGCTACATGTGTCAGACATACGCAAGAATTTGGTCTCCATATCTCTCCTTAGCAAGAATGGTTTCAAGTTGGTGTTTGTATCTGATAAGTTTGTACTCTCCAAAAATGAGATGTATGTTGGAAAGGGTTATCTTAGTGATGGTCTGTTCAAGTTGAATGTAATGGCTGTTGCACCCAGTGATGTTATGAATAAAGTTATTTCTGCTTATGTGCTTGAGTCTCCTAATATATGGCACGCTAGACTAGGATATGTTAATTATAAGTCAATAAAGAAATTAATGAACATGGGTTATTGCCAAAATTTGACTGTCCAAGTGAAAAATGCCAAGTGTGTTTTGAATCTAAGTTTTCTAAACCTCCTTTTTATTCTATAGATAATAGAATCACAGAACCTATAGATTTAATATACACAGACATATGTGATACGAAAGCAATACCGTCAAGGGGTGGTAAGAAGTATTTTATTACTTTTATAGATGACTGTTCGAGATATTGTTATGTTTATTTGCTTAGTAACAAAAATGAGGTTATGAATGCTTTTAGAACTTATAAGTCTGAAGTTGAAACTCAGTTAAATAAGAAAATTAAAATGATAAGAAGTGATAGAAGAGGTGAATATGAATTTCCTTTTAAAGAAATTTGTTCTGAGTTTGGTATTATTCACCAAATTACTCCTCCTTATGCGCCACAAGCTAATGGAGTGACGGAAAGGAAAAACAGGTCTTTAAAGGAAACAATGAATGCATTGTTGATTAGTTTCGGTTTACCATAGAATTTGTGGGAGAAAGCTGTTTTGACGGTGAATTTTATCTTAAATAGAGTACCCCACAAAAAAGCAAAACAAACTCCCTATGAGAAGTGGAAAGGCAGAACGCCTAATTTGAAATATCTCAAGGTGTGGGGGTGCTTGGCTAAGGTTGCGATTCCTAAACCTAAAAAAGTTAAGAGAGGACCGAAAACCGTTGATTTTGTCTTCATTGGATATGCTATTAATAGTAATGCATATCGATTTCTTGTTCATAAGTTTGAGGTCGTAGATATACATATTAATACGATCATTGAGTCAAGGGACGCTTCATTCTTTGAGAATATATTTCCATCTAACATAGTATATGAGCCAATTAATAATGATAAGAGGCCTCAGGATATTACACCTAGAAGCAATCCTATGGAGAATGAACCTAGACGTAGTAAAAGACAAAGAACTTCTCAGTCTTTTGGACTTGATTTTCTAACATATTTGTTAGAGAATGAGTCTCAGACTTTTAAAGAGGCTGTGACATCCCCAGAAGCCCCGTTCTGGAAAGAAGCTATCAATAGTGAAGTTGAATCCATCTTGTCAAATATACTTGGAAATTGGTTAACCTTCCTCTTGGTTATAAACCACTACAATGTAAATGGATTTTCAAGAGGAAAATGAAAGCGGATGGTACTATTGATAAATATAATGCTAGGCTTGTAGTAAAAGAATACAAGCAACGAGAAAGTCTTGATTATTTTGACACTTATTCACCTGTTACTATAATTACATCTATAAGGATGCTAATTGCCATAGCAGCGGTGTACAGGCTTGAAATCCATCAAATGGATGTGAAAACGGCTTTCTTAAACGGGGATTTTGAAGAAGAAATATATTTGGAACAACCTGAAGAGGTTCAATGTTCCAGGACAAGAGAAGAAAGTGTGTTGGCTGATCAAGTCACTCTATGGCTTGAAACAAGCACTGAAACAATGGCATACTAAATTCGACCAAGTCATGTTGTTGAATGGTTTTAAGATTAATGAGTGTGATAAATGTGTCTATGTTAAGAACACTCATAATGGTTTTGCCATTTTGTGCTTGTATGTAGACGACATGCTTATAATGGGTAGTAATAGTGAGGTTGTCAAGACAACCAAATGCATGCTCACAAGTAAATTTGATATGAAAGATATGGGGGTTGCGGATGTTATTTTAGGGATTAAAATTCATAAGACATCTGGATGATTAGCTCTATCATAGTCTCATTACATTGAGAAGATTCTTGGAAAGTGCAAGAATCTAGACATTGTACCAGTAAAGACCCCGGTAGATGTTAATTTATATCTTTCAAAGAATACTAGTAAAAGCAAAGCTCAAAATGAGTATGTTAGTATACTAGGCAGTCTAATGTATGTCATGAACTGTACTAGGCCGGATATAGCTTGTGCTGTGAGCAAGCTAAGTCGATTTACAGTTAATCCAAATGAAAATCATTGGAGAGCTATGAAACGTGTATTGGGTTATTTGAAGCATACTCAAAATTTTGCTTTGCACTACACAGAGTATCCAGCGGTACTTGAAGGATACTGTGATGCAAATTGGATAACCGGCACAAGAGACACAAAATCCACAAGTGGGTATGTGTTTATACTTGGTGGGGGAGCAGTGTCTTGGAAATCATCCAAACAAACTTGTATTGCGAGGTCTACTATGGAAGCAGAATTTATTACTTTGGATAAGGCCGGTGAAGAAGCTAAGTAGCTTCGAAATTTCTTAGAAGACATTCCTAATTAGCCTAAACCAGTGCCAGCTATGTGTGTTCATTGTGATAGTTAAGCGGCAATAGGCAGGGCAAGGAATGTCATGTATAACGAGAAGTCCTGACATATACGTCGAAGACACGATACTATAAGACAACTACTCTCTAGTGGAATTATCACGATTGACTTTGTGAAGTCAAAAGATAATGTTATGGATTCATTAACAAAAAGCCTAACTAGAGAGATGGTTGTGAAAACATCAAGAGGAATGGGTTTAAGGCCTATAAATTAAGTCATCATAGCGGAAACCCTACCTAGTTGACTGGAGATCCCAAGATCTAGGTTCAAAGGGACAACAAAGTTATGCAGGTAGTGTAGAGTACTGTCAACTCTTACTCATTCCCGTATGGAGACAGTATTGACATGTGAAGGTTAAGTGTAAGCTTTTAATTATTCTGTTTTGGGTATATGTTATACCACACATTCAGAAATCACCTATGTGAGTGTGAAGTGAGGGCCGCTTCTATGAAGAATTTGAAAGTCCGAATTCTCGAAAGCACTCATGAAACCGGGTGGTATTCACGGCCAAAACGAACGTAGCAGTGAGAACTAATTTTGTTTGAAAGATAGTTGTGTGATTCCTATTGTCTTGACTTACACCGAAGGCCGATAGTTCAAAGACATCAAGTCTACTGATTGACCGAGTAAGTCCAATAGGTCTCACTAGGGAAAGTTCAAAGTCTCCGACTACTTATCCCAATTCAGCGTTCTCTCATGGAATAATCGCACATTGCATCTCATGCATGCACGAAGAGTCATGATATCTAAACTTCTCATTCATATGGGGGATTATTGGGACTTTGGTATCCAAATCCCATAGAAGGTGAATGAGAAGTGTGGTTCAGACAGTTTTGTTTTTCACTGAACAGACATATCTATTTGGAATTTTATTTTATTTTATTGACAGATATGTCTGTTCGTGATTGTTCGCCCGTTTATTTTCGGACAGATATGTCTGTTCGTGAACCGAACGAAACTTTTTGGTTCTTCGTGACTTTTCATTGTTTTTAAATAAAACAAAATACATTTGTGTTTTGGTGCGGCATTTTGCTGCTGCTCTCTTATTCTTCATTATTGTCATTTTCGTGCGATTAATCTGCAAAGTTGCGTTCAAGGTTTCCTTTGAAGAAGTACTACTTCATAGGAAAGGCAATCCATTTTATCCTGGGAGACAATTGTTCAAGAACCTTGGGTACCGATGGAGAGGACAAATTGTCTTAAGGACACAACGTGAATTCATTGGGCTCGGATCATTCGTTAACATTCGGATTAGTCATCTGCGCTTTAAGGTTTGTCGAACAACTTTGTTTTTGCACAAACGAACACTTATGAGTCAACATTCGCTAGGTCTTCTGAACATGAATACTTTATTTTATCTAATTTTTCTTTTATATTAACTGTTTTAAACATACTTATGATTCACACACACACACATACACATAGAGAGAGAGTAGTATTCATTCAAAATTATTTTTAAAAAATATTTTAATTACACCAGAATACTAATGTGAATGCTTTCATATTTGACTTTACTTTTTAAAATCCCAGACTCCATCACCGACTACGCGGAAGATAAAGATAATCAGTCAAAACCAATCAATTCATGTGCCCCACTACATGTCCAGCATAATGCAGCCTCTTATCGGTACCGACTCAGTATTAAATCCAATCACGCCTTTGACAAACAAGGAGCACAGTCTTTTTGGTGGGGGCGACCTGGGCTTCAAATCGTAACACAAGCCGAGCCAAAAATGACCAACGCGAAAGTCACAACCTGCGCACTCACGGTCACGGTCGTGCTTTTATCGGGCGCCGAGGCGACGAATTACACGGTGGGAGGTTCTGGGGGATGGAAGATCCCTTCTAGTGCCGGCGCATATACCGATTGGGCAAGCCAACACGCGTTCGAGGTCGGCGATGTTCTAGGTGAGTTAGAAGTCGGTTCTCGCCCGACATGAATTTTCAAATTCACGTACATTTATAAGTGCAAAGTATGTATAATATTTATAAGTCGGTTCTCACCCGACACGTCAAATCAAATGTTTTTGAATGCTTTATATAAGTTTTTTTTTTTCAGAATTTTAATTGGTTTCCAAGTACATGGCAAAAATAGATCTTCAAATGATGTGCGTTACCTCAAATTTTTCCTACATTTGAAATAAGGCGTTGGCAATTACACTGCAACACTAATTAAGTCATCTAAAAGTAGTATTTGAACACAAAAAAAAAAACTAAAAGTAAAACGTGTGTTTCTGGCCACTTTAAATTGAAAATTACATTTTCTAAAAAACAAAACCATTTACTTCTCATAAATAATTAATTGCCCATGTTAAAAAGGACCTCAATAATGATGTTTTGTGTAACTTTATGATGATTGATGTAATTTTCAAAACATTGATGGTACATATAACGAGAAAAATTAGTACATTGAAAATCAATAATTTTCTTTGTCCGACTTATGCTAAGTAAATTCGATAATGGCATTCTTTGATAAAATGATAGATAGATATCAAGTATCGACTTGGAGAAAAACAACAACCTTTGAGGAGATAAAAAGTGCAGTTACCTTAATGAAATGAGCACCTCTAAAATGAAGCTCCCTCAAAACGGGTGCTCATTTCAAATGTGAAAGTGACATAAAAGGATCGCATTCATTAGCCTTTATTCTTGGATAGGTAATGTTATCCCGGAAGTTAGAAAAACACAAGCACCAGCCAAAATTGTTTCGCCAAATGCACATTTTGACGGGTTCATACTTCAAGCCATAAGGCGGAACAGAATTCAGTAACAAAGCGCTCATCTCAGTCCTAATGAATGCACATCTTGTGCGGATACCTGTTCCATAGGTACGAGTTCTAGAATGAGGAAAGAGGAAAGATGAAAAGACAGCATTCGTATGCAGAAAGTGTGTTCAGTATTATCATTTCAGTCCGAACCCCAGATCTAGTCCCCCTGCAAAATATGAAATCAAACTTAAGCCAGCTACACGAGAGTTGTATGATGAATATCTTCAGTCCCCACTTCAGAGTACAATGTGAAACAGCATTCTTCAGCTTCTCTCTATTGGAGAGAGAGAGAGAGAGAGAGAGGCTCGAGGAGAGAGATATCATTCATTCAATCAAAAACATCTTCAAGCTCTCAAAGCAGAGCCTATGGACCGTGGTTTCCTTGGGGATTTGGTGGCAACTTTTCTCGACAAGATCAAGCAGCTTTTCCAAATGTCACCTGTGAGTTCAAAATGTCATTGCTGTCCTTTGTCGTTTGGAAACTGACAACTCCCATTGGCCTTTGCCACCAGGGACTTGGAAATAACCATTAAGGAAAGATGCTTCTCAGCTCCCTAGAACGGTAATATAGAAGTAAGAGGTCATGCTGAAAAATTATCATACAAGCTTGTATAATTATCATTATATGGTCTCTTTATTAGATGATAGTGTTGATTTAATAAATTGAGGCATGTGATTCATGACTGATTAATCAAGATCTCTAGCGAGATATACTTTTGTAACACAGGAAATGGTGAGTGCTAATACTAGCAGAAAAAGCTTGCTCAGCTATTTTTAGCGATATAGCAGAGCTCTTCCCACCCTTCTAAAGTACATTAGAATATCAGGCTCCATGGGACAAGAAATGGTTTCACAATGCCAGGCAATGACACTTATAGCCACAACAAATTTATGAGCAGAAGTCGACTAAGCCAAGTGTACACATATATGTCGGTCAGAAATGCTTACAAAACAAGACTATGAAGACAACATTCTCAAATCCGTGACAAGCCTTTGGCTTTCAAGGTGCCAAAACCTATTTTCCACTATTTTGGAGCTTGTATCCAAGTCCAGCAACCAGGCCCCAATCAGGGATTTAAGGCAGAGAGGCTGCTCAGGTTAAATGAGGGGTCTAGGCAATCATTCAAAAAGATTACATCAATAAAGAATATAAACAAATGTTCAACACAATCAGACCTGGATGATGAGGCACAACAGCTCTGCAAGTATCTTCAAGGTAATCCTCGAGTAATACTTCGGAACGACAATATATTCTGCAGAAAATAGAGTGAGTCACATCTAAATGATAATCCAATGAAAAGAAAATGAGAAAGTTTTGTAATTACATGTTTGATGATTCTCCGTCTAAGATTTTCTGCTGCCTTCTCAGCAAGTTCACCTCTGAGTGTGTTTTTCTCATTCTTAAATTATCTTTGAAAGTGCTTTAAAGAGGAGTCCATTGGATAACCTCCATTGTGACCAATTGTTTCAGCAGCAACCTGCGTTAAATTATCAAAGGCATGGCTGACCAAATTCTATGGCACATTATTCAGATATCGCAAGATGTACAACCAATTACCTAGAACAATTCAAAGATGGTACCTGAATTGGGGAATTTCTGAGAAATGTTTATCCTCTAAAGTGGCATTAAGAAGGCTTGACTGCATAGGATCATGTGGTGATAGAATTAAGTACCAGCAGATTTTCCTTAGAACCAGCATTTAATTAAATCACACAATGAACAGCTGCACCTTGAAAAACTCAGTGAAGACTTAACAAGGAAAGAGCTTCACCGGTATCCACTGCTCCGGGTTGCCCTTCACTGATGGAATCTCATATATCGCCTTATAGTATCGACAAATCTCAAGGTAATCATTGTTATGTGAATCATACCTATACCTACATCGTTAACCACATAAATGCGGGGTAAACTAAGATGAGAGTTCAAATCCATCAAGTACATCTGGAACGTCAAAGTTTGCGATAAAGCTAGAAAGGATGAAGAGTATGTGCCAGATATATAAAGCCATACAAGTTCATGGTTTGAACCACAACCTGAATACCAGGTGGTGCTTGATCGGCAAAAACAAATTAGTTAAAAAGACAGTGGACACAACATTAGGAAAAGCAAAACACCAATTCACCGTACCCATGAGTCATAGTATATCCATTTCAACTCCAGAAGTGACAGAACATCAGCTGGTGCTTGTTCCACAATGTTTTCACCTTCTTTAGGCTTTTTCTTCTCTTTGGAAGGATCTGTATCAAACACTCGGGGGCCAATCTTCCTGGAAAGGATATGTGAACAGACATAATCCTGGACATCTATGCACAGACGAACCTGCAAAATCCATCGATCAGAAAACCAATCATAGTAATAGTGCATAATCAGCCAAAAGCAATACAAAAAACCCATACTTGTTCAAAAATAAAGGCAATTTTGTCCATCCTTGCCGTTGCTCCAAAAGTTTGTACCTGCATTTCAAACCCATCATAGGAATGTTGGACAAGGAAAAACCAATTACAAGATCAGTGACAACATAAGTCAACTTCTAGTTACCCTGATTTCTTGCATCAAATCAGTAGCTTCTGCTATAAGACCTTGTTCTTCCTTTCTATTGCAAGTTTCTTGATCGACCGTGCTCTCTTAATTTTGACATATATCTGCATTACGAAACTAGCTACAGAAACCAAGAAACAAAAGCAGATTGCTGATGAACATAAGCTGCAACAGAGTTTGATCTCACATATTCACCTTCCCAGCGGCGACAGAGTCAAGTGTCTTATAAGCTCTATCTTGGTCTCAACATCAGGTGTCTGGTCAACATATTGCGTAGCCTGCTACAGCATTGCTGTCACAGCCTGGTGATAAGAAAACAGCGACATGTAGGTCACTAGCCAATCAAGTGAATGACTTGATAATGTCTAGATCACAATTAAAACTTAGATTTGAACTATTGATTAACAGCACGGAAAATTTGTCACTCTAGAATGAAAATATGGTAAAAAAAAGGAACCAAAAGGGACGATAGCAAGGTACAATACAAATAAAGGTATCTCTATAAAGAGGATCCCAGCCATTTGAAAACTTGCAAACAGCACAAGCACTATAAAATCCCCATAAAGGACATATCATGAAATGTATCCTGAACTAGACATGATAAAAAAGTAACGCGATTCATAAATGAGTAGGAGAATAAAAAGTGAAAATTTGGGGCAATCATGGGAGAGAATCCAGAAACACAAGGTGAGAAACTGAAGAGGATCCCACAATACTAGATTCTAGAGGAGTCCACCATACTAGATTCTAGAGCACAAGCACCAGGCCCGAGAACTTGCATCCCAACAGATTGCCTAGAGCCAATTCTCATGTAGATAGGCCAAGCACATTCGTTTTTTAGATAGTTATACATAGATGACATGTCACAGCTACACAAAACGACTGTTCATGATCTAATCAGTACACATATGGGAGGCAATCCCAGCAGTATAAAATCTAACCCTTAAGGTAAAGGTTGTTAGGATGGATCCTAAATGATTGAAATTGGACCATACTTTGGATCAATAATCATAAGACTCTACAGAAAATTAAGGTCTAAATTGATAGATTCTTGATCTTCTTTCTGTACTAACACCTATATGTTATCTTGGAAAAGAGGGAATGAAGCTCAAAAGCAGAAGACAAAAACACTAGTATCACCACAGCAGAAGCACATCACTGAAGAAGCTCTCGTATCTCATAAAGAAAGTTAACTAGAGAAGCATCTGGGGCATAAGTAAAGAAGAGAATAAAGCAAACACAAAACCAGATGATGGCAGTGAAAAGAAGAAGACAGGAGGATGAAAAAAAATAGAAAAAATAAAGAGCTATACACTATTACGTAAAAAAGAATTCCATCCCCAGCTGTAAACGATGCTTGCCGTACAAAGGTGTTGGCATTGTGCTGCACTGCTGTTTGTGGAGGCACAGAAGACCTTCCATTTACCCCAACCCAAGCTTTTATGAAGGTAGAGCCCACTTCCAACTCCAGCAATAAAAGGTTATTCTTACTCCCGGTATAAAGAATCGCTCCTCCGGCACCCAATCTCAATTTCTTGTCCCCCAGGTTTCTTTATTATGTAAAAAGAACCATCCCTATACAAGATAATTCAAATCCTAAAACAAATCTATTGACCGGAATAAGAACAAAGGGGAGCACCAAGTACTGAATTCACTTTGTATACATACAACCATTAGACTTCCACAGGAACATCATCGAACCCCAACCTTTCCTTCATTAGAGGAAAAAGCAGAAGAAGAAGAAGAAGTAAACAGGCAGGCGAATCAAGCATCAGAAATTGGACAATTGCCAGTAAAAGGACGATTCGATCAAAAGGAAAAGGACTAACCATCTGGATCCGCTCCTAGAAATCGGAAGGCGAGCCTTCAGAGATTTGGCAAAATGGTCTGCGAGCACCATCGATTTGGAAGCCCCCCTTGGGGGAAGGAAAAAAGAGGAGAGAGAAAGCGCGCCACTCGGTGGAACCTCCCTCGCCAAAACTTGTCCTCCTCTTCTGTTTGTTTCTCCTCTTCGAGCGCAACTGATGATGAGAGAGAGAAAATGAAACGGTTAAGTAAACAAAAAGTTGAGGGGAATAAAAAAAAGAATGAATAAATGAGGGAATGGGAAGAGAAAATGGGGAGGAGATCCGAAACACCTTCTTCTGTCCGTGATCCTCCGCCCCCACTGGCCCAGACGACCACCTCCCTCCCTCCAACCTCCCACCTCCACTTCAGCGGATCCCCCCATCACCTCCGTCGCGAATTAATTAAACGCAACAGGTCCGGTGATTGTCTAAGAGACGGGCAGTGGGTAATACCGAATGACCGCAATGGTCCTAATCCCTCGAGCCCTCGAATTTCAACTAAATTTTCGCAACCCCCAGAATAAAAATCCTGCAGATTCTTTACGTTCGAGAGGTCCACTGATTTGAGGGAACGGGAATATATAATTTTCAAATCTATCAACGATTCCGATCCATCGAGGCCTTGAATTTCAGTTACACTATTGCAACCGCAAACAAAAAGGCTTCTCAGGTATTTAAAACTGGAAAAGTCTAGCAATTGTTCGGCAGACGTGCACTTAAGGATATCCGACACTTGAGAGGATTTTGATTCACCAAGGTCTTGGATTTCAACTGAATTCGTGCAACTTGCTGCGGCGTCCATTCTCTGCAGAATCTTTGAATCGGAAAGATCCAACAATCCATCGAGCTGAGATGCCTTTGGGCTCATCAACTTCGAAGAATCTTCAATCCCATCAACCCTAGATATCTTAGGGCATTGCCCTGCGGGTAAGTTGGATAGGCAATGTGAACCTTCCACGCCGATGACTTCTACGAGATCAAAGCACTTGTCGAGACTCAACTTTGATAAGTGCTTCAAGTTTGACAAATTTGTGAACTCTTTCAATTTTCCGCAACCATTAATATGAAGCTGCGATAGTCCAATGGGAAGCTCTGGGACACGTTCAAGCCAGGGGCAATGACAAAGAGCGAGTTTCTTAAGACGGGTTAGTTGGGAAAGATGGGGCAACGACGGACTCTGGTAGGTGATCCTTAGATCTGTTAACCCAGAGGGCAGTTCTGGTAATTCTCGGAGGTTTTCACAATATCTAACATCTAGCTCTTGGAGAGAAGAGAGCTTAGAAATGCTTTCTGGCAAGCTCGAAATGCCGGATTGTCCTAAAGAAAGCTCCTCCAACGAAACCAATTCGCATATATTACTAGGTAGTCGTTCTAGCTTTCTGCATCCATCAGCTTCCAACTTTCGGAGCTTTGCCAACTTCCCGATGGCATCAGGCAATTCCGTTATGTCACTTTCACTAATTTTCAAGTTCCTCAAATTTGGCATATTCCCAATGGTTTTAGGTAATTTCGTAATTGATGTGTATTCTAAGTTCAGCTTAGTCAATGATGTCAATTTTCCAATCGAGTCGGGGATCTCTGTCAATGAGGAGCAGTCATGTAAGAACAAGCTTTGTAGGGATGCTAGATTGCCTATGGAGCTGGGTATGCGAGCTAACAGGCTACATTCAGAGGCATTCAAAGTCTTGAGCTTCTTCATGGAACCAATGGATTCAGGTAATTCTTCAATTGCTGAATCAGATAAGTCCAATAGAGTCAATGAGACAAGGGAGTCCATAGATTTAGGAAGTTGAGAAAGTCGTTTACAACATCCGACACATAGAGTTTTCAGCTCCATCAAACAACCTCTCGAAATAGGAATCTCTTGTATATCAGTGTCATTTATGCGAAGCTCCCTCAATTTTACCATTCTACCTACTCCTACCGGTAGGTTCTTGAGTCTTGTACACCAAGAGACATCCAAGGAAACGAGGGTCTTAATGTCCCCAATAGAAGGATGAATCTCTTCTAGATTTGGACAATCTCTAAGAATCAAAATCTCCAAGCTTTCGAAAGCAGACAAGTCGGGAGTTCTTTTCAGTGATAGACAATTCTCGAGGTTGAGAACTTTGAGCTTGGTTGCCATCTGAAAAAAAGAAATGTTACCTCAATGTCATTGGACTGTTGCAGCTTGTGATTTTCGACTACTCCTTATGTTTTGACTTTTTAGAATTCCTCAAAAAATACCCATGCTCCCCAAATCCTTCACGGTTGTCTTATATAATTTTGGAAAAATTTCAATTTGGTACCCAATGTGGGGTCATTTTCTCAAAAAGGGGTCCAAAGTGGACAAAGTGTCAAATAAGGGTATGAAGTGCCCAATCAGTCTCAAATAGGAGCTCGAAGTGCCCAATTAATCTCAAGTAAGGGCCTAGGTTCGTCGGCCGGTCAAATGCTCACTGGCCGGCAAGTACGTCACTGTTCCGGCGATCGGAATAGGGGCAATTTCATCTTTTACTTTCTTTCTCTTTTTTTTTTTTTCTCTTTTCCTTTTCCTTTTCTTCTTCTTCTTTTTTTTTTTTTCTCTTTTCCCTCTGTCGGCCATAGCCGGGGCCGGCGGAAGTGACTGGCCTCGCCCGACGTCGACGAGGGTCGGGCGAGGGTCGCTTGACGCTGGCAAGGGAAACCCAGGGACGACCCTTGCCAGATGCCGGCAAGGGCCACCCTCGCTTGGGCTGGGCGGGCGAGGGCGACCCTCGCCAGATCCGGCGAGGGCGACCCTCGCCAGATCCGGCGAGGGCGACTCGCCCACCCAGCCCAGGCGAGGGCGGCCCTCGCCCGACGCCGGCGAGGGTGGCCTCTGCTTGAGGCCGGCCACCTCTGCCGGCCCCGGCTATGGCCGGTGGAGGGAAAAGAGAAAAAAAAATGTAAAAGACAAAATTGCCCCTATTCCGATCGCCGGAACAGTGACGTGCTCGTCGGTCGGCGAACCTAGGCTTTTACTTGAGATTAATTGGGCACTTCGGGTCCCTATTTTGAGACTGATTGGGCACTTCAAGCCCTTATTTAACACTTTGTTCACTTTAGATCCCTTTTTGAGAAAATGACCCCACTTTGGGTACCAAATTGAAATTTTCCCTATAATTTTAAATGTCGTTTTTAGTAGTGTTTGGCTACGCCAACATATAAATATTTTTTAAGCATATCAATTGCAAAAGAATGTTGGGGATATACAAGTGCCGACTACACATATTTCTGAATAACATTTCAAAGGAAATGTTTACTAATTAAATAGAAGCAACTTTTATTATCAAATAACAGATGACAAATTCAAATGGAAGAGAGATGCATTCATTGGGCGCCATGTATTCCTTCAATAGTATGAGATTAAAGAGAAACGACTAGTCTAATTATGAAAATCAATTTTCAAATGTTATACGTACAAGGAAAAAAAATTATATTGAAAATACTTCAATGCCTTCTTTACATCTTACCTTGAGTGGAACCCATCCTTTCCAGTCCTCTGAAATTGCACTATCTGACAGATCGAGTACAACTAATTTCTTCGGATGAAAGTTGGTCGCAGTAAAATCTGAGGGACAACCTGCCCACTGAAGCCATCTTAATTTAGAAAATAAATTTTGGAAATCTCCGGTGAAATTCACATCATCCGCTAGAAGGAACCTCAAGTTGGTCATTTTTTTAAATTGTTTAGCTGTGTATCTTCTTGCCTCACCACATTTGCCAAGAGAAAGTGCCTCAATCTTTCTAGTGCCCTGCAACTTCGAAACATTGTGGACCATAAGTTTTAAATGATGAGATGAGATCAACTGATGTAAAACAAAATGCACTGATTTCAATTTGCTGTCATACTATCATGGCGTAGGCTTCTCCTTTAAATTTTGTGAAATGACACGTTGTGGTCACATACTATTTATCTAATCTATGTAAAGATGAGAAGCTCAAGCGGTTGTTCCGGAAGTTTTCCTCTTCCAATTATGCCCTTCGCAATTTGCACCTTCTGAATTCCCAAAATTTGCATCCAGTTGCAATTACAATAGAAGGCCTCTCTTCATGCATAGACTAATTCAAATATATCTATGAAAATTCATGCCATTTATTTGTGAAATAACACTACATTTACTCCTATCATGTATTTGTGAACCAATATGACTCTAACAGTCCAAATGCATCCATCAAACTTGCCATCAAAACATGTATCAAAATTAAAGAATCCAAATTGTAGAATGCCCCCATTCTTTCTGGTATAATATGCTTGCAATTCTAAATATCAAAATGAAAATGCGAATGTCATCGCAAAAGGTACGCATGTGTTTTACGTTCCTTTCTTATCATGTGTTTCTTCGCTAAAGGTTTTGCATTGTACGTGGAAGGAATAATATCGAATGTTCTATACATGATTCTTACTTTCTTCTTATTACTATAGATGTTTGACACTATCTTTTTGTTGTCGTGTTGATTTTGTTACAATGTAGTAGTAGTCATCTAAATTTGATCAATTTTCCCATAGATTAATGAGATCTTCCGTATGAACAGATTGGACATGAAGATCGATACAATTGTATTCTTAAGGAACTCTAGTCTTTTACTTTTTTCTTTTGTTGTAACCCAATATTTTAGGAACTCAAATTTGTTTTTTGCTTTAGGTAATGAATTGCACCCTGAGCGCAAATCATGAGAGTCAATAATACGGATTTGTCTGGTGGTTTCAACGTTTCCTTCAAACTTGTATTCCTTCAGATGAGACGCTACTTCTTTTTACATTATAAGTTTTTTTTTGTATATTTATTGTATTTTTGTCAACAACTTCATAAATACCTTTTTTTTTTTGCACTTTTGAGTAGTGTTCTATTCAGTTGATTACATTTTCCTTCGTGGAAACATATGCTCTCTGGAAAGCATTGGTAGCATTTTTTTTCAATAGTCTTGTTATTTCATTTTGTTTTGCATCCCAATGTTTATATTTAGTTTTTCTTTATTAACGATACTTATGACATTTGCACATGCTTGTTTGATGCTTGTACAAATCATCCACATATTATAATTGCTTTTAGTGGATTACCTTTTAACTTTCATGCTAATAATGAAAATTAATCATCACACAAAATTAAAAACCACATTTACATCAGTTAATAATACCAAAAATCCCGAACTACTAGGCTTGTTCTACATTTACCCCTCACTAATTTTCATGTCACAAGGAATCCCAAACTAGTTGACCCATGTCACATTTACCCCGAAGTAGTTTTCCTTTCACAAAAATAAGATGATGATATAAATGCTAACTAATTTTTTGCTAAATAAAATGCTCACTAAGAGTTGAACAATAAACAAAAATTTATTATAACATCGTACAAAAAGAATATCGGGAGATATTGTTTTGCTAGAAAAGAGAATATTGGGAGATTAATAGAAAAATCATCCATCATCACAAAAATAAAATGTATTAGCAGATTCATAGAAAGAAACTATCCACTATTATGAAAAGTCTGTACGACAAAAATAATATATGTTTAAAGGGTTATATTACATGGTTGCTCATATATCATAAATAAATACAAATGCCATGTCAATAAATTGATGGTGTCAACTAACGATTGACCACAAAGGACTCGATTGCACAAAAAAGTGAAAGTTGGAGGATTATATTGAGCAAATACAAAAATAGATGGGGGACTAAATTGCACAACCAATAATACCTAGGGGATACACTTAACCCCACTAAAAAAATACAGGAACCAAGATAGCTAAATCGTGACAATTGAATGGAGATCTCACTTATCGTACTAAAACAACTCATAAGAAGTCAATACTAAGTAAAATTAAAAAGAAAGAAAAGACCTATCAAGAAACCAAAAGACGAATCCAAACATCAAATTGCATTAAACAGATATGTTGGAAAAGTATTGCCGGAACAATCTATAAATGTCAGGTTTTCTCTAAAAATACTTTGTCTTGTAGTTTTGTTGTTGCATTGAAGTTACCAAAAGGAGAGTATCCTACTACCAGGTAAAGATATATATCAATCGTCCATAACCAAGAAATTACTCCTCAATTATGTTCTAGAATCAGGCAAAAACAACAATTAACCAAAAGAGCTCTTTTGTGGTAGAAGCAGCAAGATTTGGGGACTCAAGACTTACAATTATTTTTATCTCAAACAAGAAAGGGGAAACAGACCCATATTCATTGACTAAGGCAAGTAGAAAAAACTCTTACCTTGCTGTTGTCAAGTACATCTGGGTTTGCCTCATAGATCCACAATCTGCTACGGTCTTGTGGCTCATTTGGATTTTCTAGACGAACAATTTCCCTTCCAAGATCTCTCAGTTGATCATGCATCATGAACTTGCCGTCTTTGTCAACTTTAATTAGGGACATAAGACTCAATACTTCAATCCCCCTCTCCGGAAAAAAATCACAGGCATCCCACATGTAAGTTGGATTTTGTTTACATGATCCAATGAAAAAGCATGCAATATCCAAAAATATCTGTTTCTGCTCATGATCTAATGCTTCGTAACTTATCATCAATGTCTCTTGCACTTTGTTGTCAGGCATTTTCTTTAATTTTTTTAATGTATCTATCCATACTTCTCTTTTCTTTCCACATAAAAATGAACCTACAACTTCAAGAGCTAATGGAAGCCCTCCAGTAGTAGATACGACATCACGAGAGATGACCCCATAATCACTATGAGGAAAATCCTTTCGAAATGCATGTCTACTAAACAAAATCAATGATTGATCCTTAGACAACTCATTGAGTGGGTATTTGTAGCCTGTTTTAGCATCATCGAGAATGCTCTTGTCTCTGGTTGTAATGATGACTATACTTCCTGCTCCAAACCAACTACCATCGTCGACCAAAGCATTCAAGTGAGCATTATCATCAATATCATCGAGAAGAACTAGGACTTTCTTACTTGTAAATCGAGATTTGATGACACCTATTCCCTCATCAACATTAGACACATGACACGAACTTCTGATTATATCAGAAATTAGTTTGTCCTGTATGCATTCAATACCCTGGCGCTGAGATTTTTCTCGAATATTTGCCACGAAGCTACGATACTCAAAATGACGAGAGAGTTTGTTGTACAACACCTTTGCAAGAGTCGTCTTACCGATGCCGCCCATTCCATAAAGTCCGATAATCTTTGTATCATTAAATTTATCATCTATCCAGCTCATAATGTCATCGATACGATCGTCAATTCCAACCAACTGTTGGGGAACAGTTAGCTGAAAAGTTCTTTTTAACTCGCTCATAACTTTTGTGACAACAATTCTGACCAATGCTCCTTCGTGCCTGTCAAATAACGATGAATTTCAGCATAGGAGGGAATATGTATATTCTTTCTCAAGGAAGATCTATCTGTGAAAAATAAACAACAATTTAGTGGATATTAATGTACCCATTTTCAATTTTCTCCGATTCCCATCCTTTCAAGGATTTGATTTCTTTGAGCGCTTCTTCCCATTCCTTTACACCCATTTCGTCCAAATTCTCTTTATGGGCAACAATAGCATCTCCCAAGCCCCTTTTAAGATGTGAGGGTTGCACTTTGTAAAATATGGGCAACACTATTTGCCCTATGCTTCTCTTGCACTTCAACATTTGAACCAGCTCACAAAGGCACCATTTGCTAGAAGCGTAGTTCTCAGAGATAATCGGGATCGAGATCGTGGACTGTGTAATGTTGCAGAGAAGCTCCGGACCAATCTCCTCACCAACACGGAGCTCATTGTCATCTCTGAATACATGAATTCCTGCACTGATAAGGCTAGTATAAAGATAATCAGTGAAGCTTTTGCGAGTGTCTTCCCCTCTGAAACTCAAGAAAACTTCGTAATCATTTCCCTTTGGCCTTTTGGTTCCGCCTTCATAATCACCTATGTGTGGAGTGGTCCATGAGGAAGACGCCTCATAGATCGGATCTTCTGAAGGAGTGGGTTTTTGTCTTTTCATCTTGAGAGGATGGTAAAAGAGATTGATGGAGAAGGAAACAGGAGAGAAATATGGATTCCCAGATCTGGGAATAGCAAAAATGTTTTGTAGGACTCAAACTCAGATCAAATTGAAACAACAATAGAAACTCTCAGACAACTCATCAGAAAAAAAGGAGCAATCAAAGCAGGAAACGGAGAAGGGCGAGGAGTCGTCGACCACCAGAGGAGTGTTCAAACAATACAACCCGATCCTCAGCCTTGGACGTTGGATTAGCAACACACAACACTCTCTATTGTGCGTGCTTGAACAATGATGTTTGCCGACTGCTTAAAGAATGCTGAGTTATTGCACGCGTATTATTCGCAGCATTATGCGGAAGTTGCGGGGAAGCTATGCAAGGGCTTCTTGACTTGACTTGCTTTTCCTTTTAACAAAAAAGTAGAAAAGAAAACCAACTTGCAATAAAGATGCTCCGAGTCCTTGCTTTTTCTACGGACCAAAAAAACAGTAAAGTCTTTGCTTTTTCAACTGTGCGCGCTTGAACGATGCCGACTGCTTGAAATATGCTGAGTTATTGCACGCGTAATTTCCTCAGCATTAAGCGGAAGGTGCCACTGCGTGCAACCTACGCTGGTGCTTTGATTGAAATTGGAGTTCCAGTACGGCTTCACTTGCTTTTCCATTAATAAATGGAATCTTCGGGGAATTGTAATGGGAAGGTGAAGCGAGCATGACACCAGGATAACGTTGCTGCATGCTAAAACGGAAGGGGAATGTAAGGTGAAGCACAAGCTGGGCAAGGAGTTTGGGGAATTGGTGAGACTGAGCAGCGAATCTATGGAATTTAGTAGTGAATTTCGGTAGAGGTTGTGGAGGATCAACATGAACATTTCCAAAGCTAAATTAAAGACTTTTTTTTTGGGTCAAATAAATTAAAGACTTGGACAAATGCATTTGGAGCATCTGCTCTTACCTGTACCTATAATTGAAACCCGTTCCGCTCCTATGAAAAATCCGTGCTAGACATAATTTATGCTAGACTGTTTGTAGCTCTCGCTCGTAGCTGGCCGACCTTTCATCTATTCACTTTGAAAAATGTCAGGCTAAACTTTATTCATTTATTGGTCGATCCATTCTGGGAATTTGTTCGCAACTGGTCCCATATTAGACGGTTAGGATGGACTTTTTGAGATTTTCATAATAGGATTTTTACGTAAAGAAATCGCAACTATATCTAGATAGATGTTTACATGAACAAGTAGAATATCACTTTATATATGGAATGGAAATGCTTGCTAAAAGTAAAAATCGAATATGGGTCATTGCCTAAACATCGGTTGTTAAATTGCATGTATGTCGTTGTGTGTAAACTCCGCTAGCGAAATTATTTTCTTGCGTTGCCCATTTAAATGAAAAAATGAATGTTTGGTTTCGTTTGGATGATGGCAGATCTATTTAGGTGCTACGTTTTTTCAAATGTTACACATTGAGCTGGTTTCAGTTTCAATTTCATGACATTGTCCACAAAAATCACTTGGCAAATCATACCAGAAAGGGTCATGAAGTGACCATGAATTTGCTCCCATAAGATGCAAGAAATTTCCCACGGGTTTTCGATGGAGCTTCCTTGAAACTCTCGTCACCTCATCCACCAATAATTGCTGTGCTCCCATTACTCCGCTTTATGAATGTGGGGACTGAATATGATGATTCTCCAACGTTCACAAGAATACAAAAACTGTCGGCTCAGACCTGCAAAAAGATAATCCACGAAAAAATAGAAGATTCCAGGCCCAAAAGGCCAAGCACTTTAAAAATGCACTAATTGGAAACTTGAAGCTCACATGGCCATCGGTACCCCCTCTCCTTATTATTCCTCTTAGTTTCAAAGCAAGCTGTGTGTGTGGTTGAATCCCT
This sequence comes from Syzygium oleosum, assembly GCF_021117445.2. Lineage (NCBI taxonomy): Eukaryota > Viridiplantae > Streptophyta > Magnoliopsida > Myrtales > Myrtaceae > Syzygium > Syzygium oleosum. The sequence goes on from NW_026607528.1 coordinate 779,652, forward strand.
TTCTTTCTTAAACTAGTCCATTGATTGGTCTATAATCTCCTTTGTGCCGTCAGATCCTTCTTCACTTGAAAAAAAAAAAATGGACAGCACAAGTTGGAGGACGACGGAAACAGATAGTATCTGGATTTGCTAGGTCGCGCAACGCCTCAGCCTTTCAAGGACCAACTTCACATGTTTGCCTCCATGGCATGTTTTGCCACATAAACTGACACATCAATTGTTCATCGGAGCATCTTGTGGATAATGGCCGATGCACATGAATTGGACGTCAAGTGAAGTACCATACATTTGATGAATGAAATTAATGTTTAGTTTATTCCAATTGATGATGACCCCTATGCTCGCAATGACGCATAAATTGCCCTATGCTTGTGGTCTATTTAGCAAGCCTGCATCGTCGTGATAAAGGAAAAGCTGCTTTGCTTGGGTACATGAAGGAAAGGAGGAGAGAAAAATTTTGAATTTTCCTCCCACTTCTTCTCACAAAAGTTACAAAAATTTACTTCATTTTCCTCCTCTTCCCCTCCTTCCCAAATAAAGCATTAAGGCAGTACCGTTGGAAAATCGAAGCATAAGTATGGTAGGATGGAATATAGGGCGGCCTTGCTTTCTTCCCATAAGACTGTTTACCCAAATAAGACCTCGAGTTGATTAAATTCTTAATAAATGCTAACTAACTCGGATTATAATATATTCCTCATACTTACGAAATATTGTATAAATGTAGATTGGCGATATGAACAGGGAAATTACTTTCATTGAATGATAATTCGGGTTGGTTTGTGCAACGGCAAAGGTGTTACATACAAGTCCTTCTCGAAAGGGAATTAAATTCCAATAGGAGCAAGCAGGGAAAGCGATTTTTAAAATCTGGCTCTATTTAGTTGACCAAGAGAAGAGATTAAAATAGCCTTTATTCATTTTAATAAAATCTGTGCATGGACATAATCCTGGCAATTTAAGCACAAATGAACCTGCAAAACCCATCGATTGAAAACCAATCATAGTAATAGTGCATAAACGGCTAATCCTGGAAAGGATCTGTGCAGAGACATAATCCTGGCAATCTAAGGACAAATGAACCTGCAAAATCCATCGATCAGAAAACCAATTATATAGTAATAGTGCATAAACAGCTAAAAGCAATACAAAAAACCCACACTTAATCAAGGATAAAGGCAAGTTTCTCCGTCTTTGCCGTTGCTCAAAAAGTTTCTACCTGCAATTCAAACCCATCATAGGAATGTTGGACAAGGAAAAACCAATTACAAGATCAGTGACAACAGCAGTAAACTTCTAGTTACGCCAATTTATAGCATCAAATCAGCAGCTTCTGCTATCGGACCCTGTTCTTCCTTTATTTTTGCAAGTTTCTTGATCAACCGGGCTCTCTCAATTTCGACATGTATTTGCATAACGAAACTAGCTATAGAAATCATGAAATAAAAACAGATTGCTCATGAACATAAGCTGCAATAGAGTTCGATTTCACATAGACACCTTCCCAGCGGCAACAGAGTTAAGTGTCTTAATAAGCTCTATCCTGGTCTCGAGATCATGTGTCTGGTCAATATATTGCATAGTCTGCTGTACCATTGCTGTCAAAGCCTGTTGATAAGAAAATAGCAAAACGTATGTAACCATCCAATAAATGTCGAGAGCACAATTAAAACTGAGTTAAACTATTTGATTAAGAAAATTTTCACTATAGAATGAAAATATAGTCAAAAAAGAACCACAAAGGATAATAGCAAGATGCAATACAAATACGGTATCTCTATCAAGAGGATCCCAGCCAATTGAAGACTTGCAAACAGCACAAGTACTTAAATATCCCCACAAAGGACAAATCATGAACGTATCCTGAACTAGACATGAGAAAAAAAGTAATGTGAGTTATACATGAGTAGACAAGAACTAAAAATTTGGGGCAATCATGGGAAAATATCCAAGAACACAAGGTGAGAAACAGGAGAGGATTCCACCATACTAGATTCGAGAGCAAAAGCACCAGGCCTGAGATCTTGCATCTCTACAGATTGCCTAGAGCCAATTCCCATATAGATATGCCAAAGAGATTCGTTTTCCAGATAGTTATATGTAGATGGTATGTCACAGCTACACAAAATGACAGTTCAAGATCTAATCAGTACACATATGGGAGGCAACCCATGCAGTATAAGTACGTATAAATCTAACCCTAAGGAAAAGGTTGTTAAGATCGATCTCAAATGATTGATATTGGGCCATTATTTTGATCGATGATCATAAGACAATACAGAAAACTAAGGTCTAAAATGATAGATTCTTAATCCTTATTTTGGTACTGACAACTGTATGTTATCTTGAATGGGGGAATGAGCTCAAAAGTAGAAAAACAAAAGCACGAGCATCACCACAACAGAAGCGCATCACTGAAGAAGCTCTCGTACCTCTTGAGAAAGTTAACTAGAGAAGCATCTGGAGCAAAAAGTAAAGAAGAGAACAAAACGAATGCAAAACCAGATGACGGCAGCAAAAGAAGAAGACAGAAGGACGAAAGAAATACACAAGGTAAATAGCTATATGCTATGACGAAAAAAAAAAAATTCCTTCCCCAGCCAGAAGGGACGGTTGCCGTACAAAGGTGATGGCATCGTGCGGCACTGCTAATTACTTGACGGAAGGATTAACCCAGCAAACTAGCAACTCGAAAGGCTTTATTCCAAATTACACAATTAAATGGAGAGAGGCTGAGCACAAGGAGATACTTCAAAAGGGTGGCTGAGCACATAGCAATTAGCAGATACTTACGCACCAAGAGTTCGATGAAATTTCTCACCAAGATAATCCTCCTGCCAGACCTGCGTGCATCCCAGGCACAGCCTAAAACCCAATGAAAATAAACTTTTAAAGAACAAAGTTGATGGCCGAAACCCAGCACACGGGCCTCACACCCCCGTCGACCCAATCCCGCCCGTGCCTCTCAGAGTTGAGTCCAGGTCCTTGACCTCCGCAACATCAGGAGTCATGATCTTCTCAATAATCAGCTGTACTATCCTGCACTATCATTGTAATGTCAGCCCTTTAAAATGACTACAGGTAGGATGGAAAAGTAAAAAAAGAAAAAGTAATTGAAAACAAAATAATTGTATAAAAAGAAGGGAAGATGGGATTTAAGGTTCCGTAAAAAAAACAAGAAATGGGAAAACGAATGACGGTTTTCAAATTGGTACCACTCCAATTGGCCGAAAATTATCAACTAAAATTGATGGGGTTCTTCTTCACTAAGCATGTGATCCACCCTTAATGTAACGAACATCACAAACTTTTTCTTACGTTAATTTTTGTCCAACAAAATGTTTTGAATGCTTTATAGCAGTTGTTTTTTTCTTTTTCTTTTTCAGAATTTTAATTGGTTTTCATGTATGTGGCGAAAAGAGATCTTCAAATAATGGCCGGAAAATTGATTTTTTGCGTTACCTCGAATTTTCCCTACGCTTGAAATAAGGCGTTGACAATTACACTAAAAAAGGTTTCTGGTTACTTTAAACCGAAAATTAAATTTTTAAGAAAAAACAAATTTTACTTCTCATAAATAATTGATCATGTTAATGAGGACCTCAAGAATGACTTTGAAGTGTATCTTATGATGATTGATGTAATTTCCAAAGCATTGAACGACACATATAACAAGAAAGGTTAGTGCATTGAAAATTATTAATTTTCTTAGTCTGACTTATGCTAAGTAAGTTGGATGATCGCATTCTTTAATAAAATGATAAATACATTTACTTTGTAAAGAAAGTTATCGTGACCACAGCTTTTCCCAATCTTTTCAGTTTCCATAAAGAAAATGATGGAGCTCGAAATCTATAGGACAAGGTCCACGCCATATCAAGTATCAACTTGGAGAAAAATAACGTCATTTGAGGACATAAAAAGTACAGTTATGTTATTGAAATGAAGCACCCTAGAAACAGGTGCTCATTTCGAATGTGAAACGAAATGGAAAAGTAGCATTCATTAAGCCTTTAATCTGGAGAGCTAATGTTATGCCCGATGTTAGAAAAATACAAGCACAGGCAATATTTGTAATGCAAAACACAATTCTGTAACAAGGAGCTTATTTTAATTCAAATGAGTGCACATCTTGTGCCGCTACCTGTTCCATTGGTACAAGTTCTGGACCCTGAAAGCCCGCAAATCTTCAATTAAAAAGAGGGGGGAAAGAAGAAAGAAGAAAGATGAAAAGACCAAACTACATTTCCTATACAGAAAGTGTATTCAGTATATCATTTCAGTCCGAAACAAGGCCCGGATCTGGTCCCCCTGCAAAATATGCAATCAAATTTAAGACAGCTACGCTAGAGTTCTATGAGGAATATCTTCAGTCCCCACTTCAGACCACAATGTGAAACAGCATTCGTCGGTGAGAGAGAGAGAGAGAGAGAGAGAGGGAGGCTCGAGGGGAGAGAGATCATTCATTCAACTAAGAACATCTTCAAGCTCTCAAAGCAGCCTTACGAACCGTGGTTTCCTTGGGGATTTGGTGGCAACTTTTCTCGACAAGGTCAAGCAGCTTTTCCAAATTTGTTGCCTCTGAGTCCAAAATCTCATTGCTTTCCTTTGTCATCTGGAAACTGACAATTACCATTGGCCGGTCTATCTTTGCCACCACGGACTTGGAAAAAACCATTAAGGAGAGATGCTTCTCAGCTTCCTAAAATGGTAATATAGAAGTAAGAGGTCATGCTGATAGAATATCATACTAGCTTGTATAATTATCATTATATGGCCTATCTATCAGATGATAGTGTTGATTTAATAAATTGAGGCATGTGATTGATTAAACCTCTTAACAACAGCAGTAAGAGAACCCAAAAACAAAGCTCTTTTCCTGGAGTGATTTAGCTACAAAGATTTTCTAAATACAGGAAATGGTGAGTGTTAATACTAGCAGAAAAAGCTTGCTCAGCTATTTCTAGCAATATAGCAGAGCTCCTCCCACTCTTCTAAAGTGCATTAGAATTTCAGGCTCCATGGCACAAGAAATGGTTTCACCAGGCCAGACAATGAAACTTACAGCTACAACAAATTTATGAGCAGAAGTTGACTAAGCCAAGTGTACGAAACAAAACTATGAAGACAACATTCTCAAATCCATGACAAGCCTTCGGCTTTCATTGCACCAAAACCTCTTTTACACATATTTTGGAACTTGTATCCAAGTCCAGCAACCATACCCCAATCAGGGATCACAGGCAGAGAGGCTGCTCAGGGTTAAATGAGGGGTCTAGGCAATCATTCATAAAGAGTGACATTGATAAAGAACATAAACAAATGTTCCATATAATCAGACCTGGATACTGAGGCATAACAGCTCTGCAAATCTGTTTAAGGTAATCCTCAAGGAGTACTTCAAAACGACAATAATATTCTGCAGAAACTAGAGTGAGTCACATCTGAATGATGATCCAATGAAAAGAAGAAAAACGACAAAGTTCTGTAATTACATGTTCAATGATTCTCTGAAGAGGCTCCCAGCTAAAGGTAGCTTGTCTCGCCCAGGTGAAGCCAAAATTCTTCTTTTGACTATGATTCGGCCCTGTCTAAGATTTTCTGCTGCCTTCTCAACAAGTGCACCTCCTAGCATGTTTTCTCATTGGCAAATTCATCTTTGAAAGTACTTTAAAGAGGAGGCCCTGGGATAACCTCCGCCGTGACCAATTATTTCAGCAGCAACCTGCGTTAAAATATCAAAGGCATGGTCGACCAAATTCTATGGCACATTATTGAGATATTGCAAGATGCACAACCAATTACCTAGACCAATTCAAAGATGGTACCTGAATTGGGGAATTTCTGAGAGATGTTTATCCTCTAAAGTGGCATTAAGAAGGCTTGACTGCATAGGATCATGTGGTGATAGAATTAAGTACCGGCAGATTTTCCTTAGAACCTGCATTTAATTAAATCACAGAATGAACAGCTGTGCCTTGAAAAACTCAGTGAAGACTTAACAAGGAAAGAGCTTCACCGGCATCCACAGCTCTGGGTTGCCCTTCACTGATGGAATCTCATATATCGCCTTACAGTATCGACAAATCTCAAGGTAATCATTGTTATGTGAGTATTACCTATACCTACATCATTAAGCACATAAAATGTGGGGTAAACTAAGATGCGAATTCAAATCTACCAAGAACATCTGGAACGTCAGAGTTTGCGATAAAGCTAGAAAGGAAGAAGAGTATGTGCCAGATATATAAAGCCATACAAGTTCATGGTTCGAACCACAACCTGAACACCAGGTGGCACTTGATTGGCAAAAACAAATTAGTTAAAAGATAGTGGACACAACATTAGAAAAAGAAATACACCAATTTACCATATCATGAGTAATAGTATATCCATTTCAACTCCAGAAGTGACGGAATATCAGCTGGCACTTGTTCCACAATGTTTTCACCTTCTTTAGGCTTTTCCTTCTCTTTGGAAGGATCAGCATCAAACACTCAGGGGCTGATCTTCCTGGAAAAGATATCTGCACAGACATAATCCTGCGAAGTAAGCACAAACGAACCTGCAAAATCCATCGATCAGAAAACCAATCATAGTAATAGTGCATAAACGGCTAAAAGCAATACAAAATACCCGTACTTGTTAAACAATAAAGCAATTTTCTCCATCCTTGCCATTGCTCCAAAAGTTTCTACCTTCATTACCAACCCATCATAGGAATGTCGGACAAGGAAAAACCAATTACATGGCAACAGAAGTCAAATTCAAGTTACCCTGATTTCTTGCATCAAATCAGTAGCTTCTGCTATAAGACCCTGTTCTTCCTTTATTTTTGCAAGTTTCTTGATCAACCGTGCTCTCTCCATTTCGAAATAAAATCTGGCATGACAAAACTAGCTATAGAAACCACAAAATAAAAACAGATTGCTGATGAATATAAGCAGTAATAGAGTTTGATTTCACATATTCACCTTCCGAGCAGCGACAGAGTTAAGTGTCTTAATAAGCTCTATCTTGGTCTCAAGCTCACGTGTCTGGTCAACGTATTGCATAGCCTGCTGCAATATTGCTATCACAGCCTGTTGATAAGATAACAGCGACATGTATGTCACTATCCAATCAAGTCAATGACTTGATTGTGTCTAGATCACCATTAAAACTTTCATTTGAACTATTTGATTAACAGAACGGAAAATTTGTCACTCTAGAATGAAAATATGATCAAAAAAGGAACCAAAAGGGACAATAGCAAGGTGCAATACAAATACAGGTATCTCTATGAAGAGGATCCCTGCCAATTGAAAACTTCCAAACAGCACAAGCACTATAATATCCCCAAAAAGGACATCATGAAACGTAACATGAACTAGACATGAAAAAAATGTAATGTGTATCATACATGAGTCGGAGAACAGGAAGTAAAAATTTCGGTCAATCATGGGAGAGAATCCAGAAACACAAGGTGAGAAACTGACAAGGATTCCACAATACTAGATTCTAGAGGATTCCACTATACTAGATTCTGGAGCACAAGCACCAGGCCTGAGATCTTGCATCCCAACAGATTGCCTAGAGCCAATTCTCACGTCGATATGGCAAGCACATTCGTTTTTTAGATAGTTATACATAGATGGCATGTCACAGCTACACAAAACGACTGTTCATGATCTAATCAGTACACATATGGGAAGCAATCCCTGCAGTATAAAATCTAACCCTTAAGGTAAAGGTTGTTAAGATTGATCCTAAATGATTGAAATTGGACCATACTTTGAATCAATGATCATAAGACTACAGAAAATTAAGGTCTAAAGTGATAGATACTTAATCTTTTTTCTGTACTAACACCTGTGTGTTATCTTCGAAAAGAGGGAATGAAGCTCAAAAGTGGAAGACAAAAGCACGAGCATCACCACAGCAGAAGCACATCAGTGAAGAAGCTCTCGTACCTCTTAAAGAAAGTTAACTAGAGAAGAATCCAGGGCAAAAGTTAAGAAGAGAATAAAACAAATGCAAATCCAGATGATAACAGTGTAAAGAAGAAGACAAGAGGATGAAAGAAATAGACAAGGTAAAGAGATATATGCTATTACGTAAAAAAGAATTCCATCCCCAGCCAGAAGAGATGGTTGCCATACAAAGGTGTTGGCATTGTGCTGCACTGCTGTTTGTGGAGGCACAGCAGACCTTCCATTTACCCCAACCCAAGCTCTTATGAAGGTAGAGCCCACTTCCAACTCCAGCAATAAAAGGTTATTCTTACTCCAGCAGAAAGCTTAAGGATTCCCCCAAGTCTGTATAGAAAGTATGTTCAGCCTTGCCACGACCACCAATTAAATCTTCCATACAATCTAATTCAGGATGAGGGCAACACCTCATTCTCATTTATAATCCCCTTATAGTTCAATCCCCAAAGTTAGCCCTAATTAGCAGGTTTGGCCTTTGAATATTGTTTCAGAAGTAGAATGGGATTCCTAATCCCAGTCCCAAATATCCTACTTTGTCTATTTAATTAGGACTCAATCTCATAGGAAACCAAATTAGGCCCCAGTTCTCATTGTGCGTGACCCATAGTACATCTAAAACAAAATCTAAAGGCCAACCTGCTAATTAGGGTTAACTTTATGGATCCAATGATCCTCCTACTGATCCCAACTGGGAATGATTTTGATGTGACCAATTTCCATCTATTTAATTGCACCTATACAGATAGAAATCCTAAAAACGAATTTCAAGGTAAAAATCTTGCATAGGTATAATTAATAGCCACTAGTCATAATGCTCTGACTAATCCAGAGGAACTTATCAGCATTCAGCATAGCATAACAATGATGTACCATCAATGAAGAGTGGAAATTCCACCAGCTTATCACCCAAAAAGCAGAGATGAAAAGGCAAATACTTGGACATAGGTTAACCTTGTTGACCCCATTCACTCCTAGCAAAGGAGTGTAAGATACTTCTTTTATTACATGAATGTTTGGGAGCAACTAAATACAGGAAAAACAATTTAACATATATGAATATCCAAGTAACAGTGTCATCAAATAACTTTGACTCCTTTACATCATTTGAAGAGGAAGGCAAAGAGTGCTTTGAGCTGGGAAGACAAAAGTTCATGCCCCAAGAACTAGGCAGACAACCGAACACAATAATCTTGCCTCCCGCTTTTTTAATATTCCTTTCGCCACCAGCAAACGTCACACATTCTGTGTTCATGCAAGGGAGAAACTCCTCAGAATGGAAAGGTACAACCCATACTCATAGTTCATGTTTGATTGATTGTATATTAGTTTGTGTGTGAGTAGACAAACATCAATCCCTGAGTTAGTATTATGAAGCAATCCTCATTCAAGAAGACTCGTCGACATCAATCAATTTTCACTTCATCAGTAAATACAAGCACCCTGCCAGAAAGGATATCCGCCAGGCTGATGCTAGTCCCTTTGCTTCTTTACATAATTTTCTTTGTATACATACACAACACAGGCGCTACCGTTAAACTTCCACAGGAACATCATCAACCCCAACCTTCCATCATTCAAGAAGAAGAAGGAGGAGGAGGAGGAGAAGAAGAAGTAACCAGGCGAATCAAGCATCAATCAAAAGAAGAAGAACTAACCATCTCAATCTAGTTCTGGAAATCGGAATTCGAGCTCGAGGAATCGGGCAAAAAGTCTGCGAGCAACCATCGCTTCGGAGCCCCCCTGAGGGGGAAGGAAAAAATGGAGAGAGGAAGCTGAGGACTCGGTGAACCCCTCTCCCTCAGTCGCGAAAACATTTGCTCTTCTTCCATTCTCGCGAAAACATCCCTCTAACGGATGGGAAGAGGAAAATGGGGAGGAGATCCGAAACACCTTCTGTCTGTGATAACTCTCTCCCCCCCCCCCACTGGCCCAGACGACAACCGACCTCCCATCTCCCTCACCACCAGCGGGACTCCCGTCTAATCTGCTCCTCCGTCGCCAACGCCTTTAAACGCAACAGGTCCGGTGATTCTCTAAGAGACGGACATCCATAAATATCGAAAACTAGCGAGGGTCCTAATCCCTCGAGCCCTCGAATTTCAACTAAATTTTCGCAACGTATGGATATAAAATCCTGCAGATTCTTTCTGTTCGAGAGGTCCACCGATCTAAGGGAAGAGCACTCGCCAATACTAAAAAATGTCAAGGATTCTGATCCATCGAGGCCTTGAAGTTCAGTTATACTATTGCATCTCCAAACATAAAGCCTACTCAGGTATTTAAAACTGGAAAAGTCTAGCAATCGTCCAGCGGACGTGCACTTAAGGATATCCGACACTTGAGAGGATTTTGATCCACCAAGATTTTGAATTTCAGTTGAATTCGCGCAACTTGCTGCGGCGTCTATTCTCTGCAGAATCTTTGAATTGGAAAGATCTAGCAATCCATCGAGCCGAGATGCCTTTGGGCTCATCAACTTCGAAGAATCTTCAATCCCATCAACCCCAGATATCTTAGGGCATTGCCTTGTGGATAAGTTGGATAGGCAATGTGAACCTTCCAAGCTGGTGATTTCTGAGAGATCAAAGCACCCGTAGAGACTCAAATTTGATAAGTGCTTCAAGTTTGACACATTCGTGAACACTTTCAATTTTCCACAACCTTCAATACTAAGCACCGATAGTCCAATGGGAAGCTCTGGGACACGTTCAAGCCAAGGGCAATTACAAAGAGCGAGTGTCTTGAGACGGGATAGCTGGGAAAGATTGGGCAACGACGGACTCTGGCAGGTGATAGTTAGAGCTGTTAAGTCAGAGGGCAGTTCTGGTAATTTTCGGAGCTTTTCACAACATGCAACACTGAGCTTTTGGAGAGAAGAAAGCTTAGAAATGCTTTCTGGCAAGCCCGAAATGCCAGAACATCCTAAAGAAAGCTCCTCCAGGGAAACCAATTCGCATATATTACTAGGTAGTCGTTCTAGATTTTTGCATAGGAGGGCGTCCAACCTTTGGAGTTTTGCCAACTTCCCGATGGCATCAGGCAATTCCTTTATGTCAGCTCCACTTATGTCCAAGATCCTCAAATTTGGCATATTCCCAATGCTTTCAGGTAATTTCGTAATCGATGTGTATCCTAAGTTCAGCTTGATCAATGATGCCAATTTTCCAATCGAGTCAGGGATCTCTATCAATGAGGAGCAACCATGTAAGGACAAGCTTCGCAGAGATGTTAGATCGCCTATGGAGTTGGGTATGCGGGCTAACAGTCTACATTTTTTGGCATTCAAAGTCTTGAGGTCCTTCATGAAACCAATTGATTCAGGTAATTCTTCAATTTCTGAACAAGATAAGTCCAATAGAGTTAACGAGACAAGGAACCCCATAGATTTAGGAAGTTGAGAAAGTCGTTCACAACTTCTGGCACATAGAGTCTCCAGCTTCATCAAACAACCTCTCGAAATAGAAATCTTTTGTATATGAGTGCCATTAATGCGAAGATCCCTCAATTTTACCATCCTACCTATTCCTGCCGGTAGCTTCTGAAGCCTTCTACAATCAGAGACATCCAAGGAAATGAGGGTCTTGATGTCCCCGATAGAAGGATGAATCGTTTTCAAATTCTCACAATCTGCAAGAATCAAAATCTCCAAGCTTTCGAAAACGGACAAGTCGGGAGTTCTTTTCAAAGATAAACAATTCTTGAGGTTGAGAACTTTGAGCTTGGTTGCCATCTGAAAAAAAGAAATGGTACCTCAATGTCATTGGACTCTGGCAGCTTGTGATTTTCGACTACTCCTTATGTTTTTGACTTTTTAGAATTCCTCAAAAAATACCCATGCTCCCCGACTCCTTCACGGTTGTCTTATTTAATTTTAAATGTCTTTTTTAGTAGTGTTTGGCTATGCCAACATATAAATATTTTTTAAGCATATCAATTGCAAAAGAATGTTGGGGATATACAAGTGCCGACTGCATATATTTCTGAATAACATTTCAAAGGAAATGTTTACTGATTAAATAAAAGCAACTTGTATTATCAAGTAGCAGATGACAAATTCACATGGAAAAGAGATGCATTCATTGGGCACCATGTATTCCTTTAATAGTATGAGATTAAAGAGAAACGACTAGTTTAATTATGAAAATCAATTTTCAAATGTTATATGTACAAGGAAAAAAATTATATTGAAAATACTTCAATGCCTTCGTTACATCTTACCTTGAGTGGAGCCCATCCTCCCCAATCCTCCGAAATTGCACTGTTTGACAAATCGAGTACAACTAATTTTTTCGGATGAAAGTTGGTCGCAACGAAATCCGAGGGACAACCCACCCACTGAAGCCATCTTAATTTAGGAAGTAAGCTTTGGAAATCTCCGGTGAAATTCACACCATCCGTTATAAGGAACCTCAAGTTGGTCATTTCTTTAAATTGTTTAGCTGTGTATCTTCTTCCTATACCACATTTGCCAAGAGAAAGTGCCTCAATCTTTCTAGTGCCCTGCAACTTGAAAACATTGTGGACCATAAGTTTTAAATAATGAGATGAGATCAACTGATGTAAAATAAAATGCACTGATTTCAATTTGCTATCATACTACTATGGCGTAGGCTTCTCCTTTAAATTTTGTGAAATGAAAGGTTGCGGTTGCATACTATTTATCTAATCTATGTAAAGATGTGAAGCTCAAGCGGTTGTTCCTGAACTTTTTCCTCTTCCAATTATGCCCTTCGCAATTTGCACCTTCTGAATGCCCAAAATTTGCATCCATTTGCAATTATAATAGAAGGCCTCTCTTCATACATACACTAAATCAAATATATCTATGAAAATTCATGCCATTTATATATGTAATAACACTACGTTTACTCCTATCCTGTATATGTGAATCAATACGACTCTAACAGTCAAAATACATCCATTAAACCTGCCATCAAAACATGTATCAAAATTAAAGAATCCCAATTGTAGAATGCCCCCACTCTTTCTGGTATATTTCGTTTGTAATTTTAAACATCAAAATGAAAACAAGAATGTCATCGCAAAAGGTATACATGTGTTTTACGTTCCTTTCTTATCATGTGTTTCATCATTGAGGGTTTTGCATTGTACGTGGAAGGAAAATTGATAATATTGAATGTTCTATACATGATTCTTACTTTCTTTTTATTACTATAGATGTTTGACGCTATCTTTTCGTTGTGGTGTTGATTTTGTTACAGTGTAGTAGTAGTCATCTAAATTTTGATCAATTGTCCCATAGATTAATGAGATCTTCCGTATGAACAGATTGGACATAAAGATTGATACAATTGTATTCTTAAGGAACTCTAGTCTTTTACATTTTTCTTTTGTTGTAACCTAATATTTTAGGAACTCAAATTCGTTTTTTGTTTTAGGTGACGAATTTCACATTGAGCGCAAATAATGAGAGTCAATAATACGGACTTGTTTGGCGGTTTCAACTTTTCCTTCGAACTTTTATTCTTTCAAATGAGACGCTACTTGTTTTCACATTAACAGTTTCTTGTATATTTATTGTATTTCTGTCAACAACTTCATAGATACCTTCTTCTTTTTTTCACTTATAACCAGTGTTCTATTTAGTTGATTACATTTTCCTTCATGCAAAAATATGCTCGCAGGAAACCATTGGTAGCATTTTTTTCTATGGTCCTGTCATTTCATTATGTTTTGCATCCCAACATTTATAACTAGTGATACTCATGACATTTGCACATGCTTGTTTGATGATTGTACAAATCATCCATATGTTATAATTGCTTTTACTGGATCACCTTTTAACTTTCATGCTAAGAATGAAAATTTATCATCACACAAAATTCAAAATCATATTTACTTGTTTAATAATAACCAAAATCCTAAACTGGTAGACTTCTTCCACATTTACAACATACTAATTTTCATGCCATAAAAATCCCAAACTAGTATACCCCAGTCACATATACCCCAAATTAATTATCGTTTCACAAAAATAAGATAATGGTATACATGTTAACTAAATCTTTGCTAAATAAGATGCTCACTAAGAGTTGAACAATAAACAAATAAGTATAATTTCAGGACAGCTTATATTTAACAATAAATAATATCGGGGGATTAATAGAAAAATCATCCATCATCACAAAAATAAAAAAGTATTGGCATATTAATAGAAAGAAACTATTCACTATCATGAAAAGTCCATGCAATGAAAATAATATATATCTAAAGGGTTATATTACATGGTTGCTCATATATCATAAATTAATACGAACGCCACATCAACAAATTGACGATGTCAACTAACGATTGACGACAAAGGCTCGATTGCAAAAAAAGTAAAAGTTAAAGGACTATATTGATCCTTACCAAAAAAAAAAGGACTATATTGAGCAAAAACAAAAATAGATGGGGGACTAAATTGCACAACCAATAATACTAAGGGGATACACTCAACCCAACTTAACAAATATAGGAACCAAGATAGCTAAATCATCACAAATGAATGGATGTCTCATTTATCATATCAAACAAATTAAAAGAAGTCAATACGTAGTAAAAGAAGAAAGAAATAAAAGACCTCACAAGAAATCAGAAGACGAATCCAAATATCAAACGCGGACAGCAAGCAAATATGTGGGAAAGGCATGCCTGCTACATTTTATAAGTGTCAGTTTTTCTCTGAAAGTACTATGTCAAACATTATGTTTTTGTAGTTTTTATCGTTGCATTGAAGTTATCAAAAGAAGAGCATCCTCATCACAATACTACTAGGTAAAGATATATTAATCATCCATAAACAAGAAATTGCTCCTCAATTATGTTCTAGAATTAGGCAAAAACAACAATTGATCAAAAGAACTCTTTTGCTAGTAGAAGCAGCAAGTTTAGGGGATATAAGACTAATGATTATTTTTATTTCAAACAAGAAAGGGAAGATGGACATACATCATTGACCGAAACAAGTACAGAAAACTCTTACCTTGTTGTTGTCAAGCACATCTAGGGCTTCCTTATAAATCCACAATCTGCTACGCTCTTGAGGCTCATTTGGATTTTCTAGACGAATAATTTCCCTTCCAAGATCTCTCAGTTGATCATGCATCATTAGCTTGCCTTCTTCATCAATTTTAATTAGGGACATAAGACTCAATACTTCGATCCCCGTCCCAGGGAAGAAATCACAAGCATCCCACATATAAGTTGGACTTTGTTGAGATGATCCAATAAAAAAACATGCAATATCCAAAAATATCCGTTGGTCCTCAAGATCTAATGCATCGTAACTTATCTTTAACGTCTCTTGCACTTTCTTATTAGGCACTTTCCTTAATTTCTTTGATGTATCTTCCCATGCTCCTTTTTTCTTTCCGTACAAGAATGAACCTATAACTTCAACAGCTAATGGAAGCCCCCCAGTAGTAGATACGATATCACGAGAGTTATCCTCATAATCACTCGGAGGAGAATCCTTTCGAAATGCATGTCTACTAAATAAAATCAATGATTGATCCAACGACAACTCATTGATTTGGTACATGTAGCCCGCCCAACCTTCATCGAGAATGCTTTGGTTTCTAGTTGTGATGATGACTATACTTCCCGCTTCAAACCAACTACCATCCCCGACCAAAGCATTCGAGTGAGTAGTATCATCCATATCATCCAAAAGAATTAGGACTTTCTTGCTCGTAAAATGAGATTTGATGACACTGACTCCTTCATCGATATTAGACACATCATACGAAATTCTTATTATGTCAGAAATAAGCTGCTTTTGTATGCATTCAATACCCTTTCGCCGAGATGTTTCTCGGATATTTGCCACGAAGCTACGACAACGAAAATAACTAGAGAGTCTGTTGTATAACACTTTTGCAAGAGTTGTCTTACCGATGCCGCCCATTCCATAAATTCCAATAATCATTGTGCCCTTGAATTCAACATCTATCTTGCTCATAATCACTTGCACATGATCATCAATTCCCACCAACTGTTCAGGGACATTTAGCTGAAAAAGTCTTTTTAGCTCGCCCATAACTTTTTTGACAACAATTTCAACCAATGTTCCTTCATGCCTGTCAAATTACAATTAAGATCAGTATGGGATAGCAATATGTACATTCTTTTCGAGAAAGATCTATTTATAAAAAATTAAACAATTTTTTTGTTGGAGTATAAGATACCCGTTATCAATTTTCTCCGATACCCATCCTTTCAAGAAGCTGACTTCTTTGAGTGCTTCTTCCCATTTCTTCACAATCATTTCGTCCGTATTCTTTTTATGTGCATTGATAGCATCTCTTGATCTCCCAGTAGGATATCGCACCTGTGAGGGTTCCACTTTGTAAAATATGGGCAACACTATCTGCCCTTTACTTCTCTTGCACTTTAACATCTCAGCCAGCTCGCGAAGGCACCATTTGCTTGAACCATACTTCTCCGAAATAATCGGAATCGAGATCTTAGAATTCGTAATACTACAGAGAAGCCCTGAACTAATCTCCTCACCAACACGGAGTTCATTGTCGTCTCTGAACACGCGAATTCCTGCAAGGTCAAGGTTATGATAGAGATGATCGGTGAAACCTTTGCGAGTGTCTTCCCCTTTAAAGCTCAAGAACACTTCGTAATCATTTCCCTTTGGCCCTTTGGTTTTGCCTTCATAATCACCTACATGTGGAGAGGTCGATGAGGAAGAGGGCTCGTGGGTTGGATATTCTGAATGAGTGGGTTCTTTTCTTGTCATCTCTAAGAGGATTGTGAAAGAGATTGATGGAGAAGGAAACAGAGGGGAGATATATGGATTCCCAGATCTGGGAATAGCAGAAATGTCTCGCAGGACTGAAACTCAGATCTACATTCGAACAACAATAGAAACTCTCAGACAAGTCATCAGAAAAAAAGGAGCAATCAAAGTAGGAAACGGACAAGGGCAAGGAGTCGTCAACTACCTGAGGAGTGTTCAAACAACACAACCCATCCACTGCTGGGATCTCTCCCGATCCTCAGCCTTGGACGTTGGATTACCAACACACAACACTCTCTACTGTGCGTGCTTGAACAATGATGTTTGCCGACTGCTTAAAGAATGCTGAGTTATTGCACGCGTAATATTCGCAGCATTATGCGGAAGTTGCGGGGAAGCTATGCAAGGGCTTCTTGACTTGACTTGCTTTTCCTTTTAACAAAAAAGTAGAAAAGAAAACCAACTTGCAATAAAGATGCTCCGAGTCCTTGCTTTTTCTACGGACCAAAAAAAAGAAGGAAAAGTCCTTGGTTTTTCAACTGTGCGCGCTTGAACGATGCCGACTGCTTGAAATATGCTGAGTTATTGCACGCGTAATTTCCTCAGCATTAAGCGGAAGGTGCCAGCGCGTGCAACCTACGCTGGTGCTTTGATTGAAATTGGAGTTCCAGTACGGCTTCACTTGCTTTTCCATTAATAAATGGAATCTTCGGGGAATTGTAATGGGAAGGTGAAGCGAGCATGAAACCACGATAACGTTGCTGCATGCTAAAACGGAAGGGGAATGTGAGGTGAAGCACAAGCTGGGCAAGGAGTTTGGGGAATTGGTGAGACTGAGCAGCGAATCTATGGAATTTAGTAGTGAATTTCGGTAGAGGTCGTGGAGGATCAACATGAACATTTCCAAAGCTAAATTAAAGACTTTTTTTTTGGGTCAAATAAATTAAAGACTTGGACAAATGCATTTGGAGCATCTGCTCTTACCTGTACCTATAATTGAAACCCGTTCCGCTCCTATGAAAAATCCGTGCCAGACATAATTTATGCTAGACTGTTTATAGCTCTCGCTCGTAGCTGGCCGACCTTTCATCTATTCACTTTGATAAATGTCAGGCTAAACTTTATTCATTTGTTGATCAATCCATTCTGGAAATTTGTTCGCAACTGGTCCCATATCAGACGGTTAGGATGGACTTTTGAGATTTTCATAAGAGGGTTTTTACGTAAAGAAATCGCAACTATATCTAGATAGATGTTTACGTGAACAAATAGAATATCACTTTATATATGGAATGGAAATGCTTGCTAAAAGTAAAAATTGAATATGGGTCATTGCCTAAACATCGGTTGTTAAATTGCATGTATGTCGTTGTGTGTAGACCCCGCTAGCGAAATTATTTTCTTGCGTTGCCCATTTAAATGACGAAATGAATTTTTGGTTTCTTTTGGATGACGGCAGATCTATTTAGGTGCTACGATTTTTCAAATGTGACACATTCAGCTGGTTTCAGTTTCAATTTCATGACATTGTCCACGAAAATCACTTGGCAAATCATACCAGAAAGGGTCATGAAGTGACCGTGAATTTGCTCCCATAAGATGCAAGAAACTTCCCATGGGTTTTCCATGGAGCTTCCTTGAAACTCTCATCACCTCATCCATCAATAATTGCTGTGCTCCCATTACCACACTTTATGAATGTGGGGACTGAATGTGATGATTCTCAAGAGAATACAAAAGCTGTCGGTTCAGACCTGCAAAAAGATAATCCACGAAAAAATAGAAAATTCCAGGCCCAAAATGCCAAGCAATTTAAAAATGTACTAATTGGAAACTTGAATCTCACATGGCCATCGGTACCCCTCTCCCTTATTATTCCTTTCAGTTTCGAAGCAAGCTCTGTGGGTGTGGTAGAATCCCTTTCTTTCTTAAACTAGTCCATTGGTTGGTCTATAATCTCCTTTGTGCCATCATATCCTCCTTCTCTTGAAAATTAAAAAATAGACAGCACAAGCTGGAGGACGAGGGAAACGGATAGTATCTGGATTTGCTAGGTCATGCAACACCTCAGCCTTCCAAGGACCAACTTCACATGTTTGTCTCCATGGCATGTTGTTCATCGGAGCATCTTGTGGATAATGGCTGATGCGCATCAATTGGATGTCAAGTGAAGTTCCATACATTTGATGAATGAAATTAATGTTTAGTGATTCCAATTGATGATGAATCGTATGCTAGCAACGACGCATAAATTGCCCTACGCTAGTGGTCTATTTAGCAAGCATGCACCGTCGTGATAAAGGAAAAGCTGCTTTGCTTGGATACATGGAGGAAAGGAGGAGAGAAAAATTTTGAATTTTTCCTCCCACTTCTTCTCACAGAAGTTACAAAAATTTACTTCATTTTTCTCCTCTTCCCCTCCTTCCCAAATAAAGCATTAAGGCAGTACCGCTGGAAAATTGAAGCATAAGTATGGAAGGATGGAATATGGGGCGGCCTTGCTTTTTTCCCATAAGACCGTTTACCCAAATAAGGCCTCGAGTTGATTAAATTCTTAATATATGCTAACTAACTCGGATTATAATATATTCCTCGTATCTGCAGGAACATTGTATAAATGTAGATTGGCGATATGAACAAGGAAAATTGCCCTTATTGAATATTAATTCGGGTTGGTTCGTGCAAAATGGCAAAAGTGTTACATACGAGTCCTTCTCGAAGGGGAATCAAATTCCAATAGGGGCAAGCAGGCAACAACGATTTTTAAAATCTGGCTGTATTTAATTGACCAAGAGAAGAAATTAAAATAGCCTTTATTCATTGAATAAAATCTGTGCATGGACATAATCCTGGCAATCTAAGCACAAATGAACCTGCAAAACCCATCGATCAGGATAACAATCATAGTCATAGTGCATAAACGGCTAATCCTGGAAAGGATCTGTGCACAGACATAATCCTGGCAATTTAAGGACAAATGAACCTGTAAAATCCATCGATCAAGAAACCAATCATAGTAATAGTGCATAAACGGCTAAAAGCAATACCAAAAACCCCGTACTTGTTCGAGGATAAAGGCAATTTTCTCCGTCTTTGCAATTGCTCAAAAAGTTTCTTCCTGCGATTCAAACCCATCATAGGAATGTTGGACAAGGAAAAATCAATTACAAGATCAGTGACAACAAAAGTCAACTTCTAGGTACTGCAATTTATTGCATCAAATCAGCGGCTTCTGCTATAAGACCCTGTTCTTCCTCTTCTTCTTTTTTTGCGAGTTTCTTGCTCAACCGGGCTCTCTCAATTTCGACATATATCTGCATAATGAAACGGGCTATAGAAACCACAAAATAAAAACAGATTGCTCATTAGCATAAGCTGCAATGAAGTTTGATTTCACATATTCACCTTCCCAGCGGCAACAGAGTTAAGTGTCTTGATAAGCTCTATCTTGGTCTCAAGATCAGGTGTCAGGTCAATATATTGCATAGTTTGCTGCACCATTGCTGTCAAAGCCTGTTGATAAGAAAATAGCAACACGTATGTCACCATCCGATAAATGTCGAGAGCACAATTAAAACTGAGTTAAACTATTTGATTAACAGCACTGAAAATTTTTCACTATGGAATGAAAATATAGTAAAAAGAGAACCGCAAAGGATAATGGCAAGGTGCAATACAAATACAGTATCTCTATCAAGAGGATCCCAGCCAATTGAAAACTTGCAAATAGCACAAGCACATAAATATCCCCACAAAGGACAAATCATGTAACGTATCCTGAACTAGACATGTAAAAAAAGTAATGTGATTTATACATGAGTAGACAAGAACTAAAAATTTGGGGCAATCATGGGGAAAAATCCAAGGACACAAGGTGAGAAATAGAAGAGGATTCCACCATACTAGATTCTAGAGCACAAGCACCAGGCCTGAGATCTTGCATCTCTACAGATTGCCTAGAGCCAATTCCCATATAGATATTCCAAGGAGATTCGTTTTCCAGATAGTTATATGTCAATGGTATGTCACAGCTACACAAAATGACAGTTCAAGATCTAATCGGTATACATATGGGAGGCAACCCATGCAGTATAAGTACATATAAATCTAACCCTCGAGGTAAAGGTTGTTAAGATCGATCTCAAATTATTGATATTGGACCATAATTTGGACTGATGATCATAAGACTCTACAGAAAACTAAGGTCTAAAATGATAGATTCTTAATCTTTATTTCGGTACTGACACCTGTATGTTATCTTGAAAAGGGAGAATGAGCTCAAAAGTAGAAAACAAAAGCACGAGCATCCCCACAACAGAACCACATCACTGAAGAAGCTCTCATACCTCTTGAGATCGTTAACTAGAGAAGGATCTGGGGCAAAAGTAAAGAAGAGAACAAAGCGAATGCAAAACCAGATGACGGCAGTAAAACGAAGGAAGACAGAAGGATGAAAGAAGTACACAAGGTAATGGCACTGTGCTACACTGCTAATTACTTGCCGCAAGGCTCATGTCACACAAAAGGAGGAGATTATTAAAATGAGCCGTTTTGGATGGACAGCAGTCTTGGAGATGATTTTCAACCGCTTAAAAAGTTGAAGTGTTAATTGCAAAAATGAGAATGATAGGAGTGACTCTGCAGCTGACATGAAAAAGTCAAGGGATGTATTTGCAGTTAAGTAAAGACAATAACGTTAGAACTCATGCCATCACTTTGAAGACTCTAGGCCAGTAATTTAGGAAAGGGTAAAAACTCTGTTTGTCCACCCAATTGCAGAGGCTAATGTGTGCATTCGATCCCTGAAATGGGAGGTACCCCATAATGGAACGGGTTTGTATGCAGAATATAACAAGTGAGCATTCTCCACTAGTTGTACATGATAAAAACAATATCGAATTAACTCTCCACTTACATAACCAAGGCGCAAGATTTCAGCTTTTTTATCATTTTCCCAAAATGAAATGCCTGGGAAAATGCCAAAACATTTGGCCTTAGTTATCCTAAAAGGACAATACAGATAAATATCAAATCATGCAGCTTCTGTAATATACCTTGTGCAGACCTACTGAAACAAAGCAAAAAAGTTAAACTGATACAGAGATTTGATGGAGGACAATGAGTGCACAACAAAGAATAAATCGTAAGGCTTCATCACACAAACTGGCAACTCGAAAAGTGGGACCCAAATTACACAATTAAACAGAGAGAGACTGAGCACAAGGAGATACTTCAAAAGCGTGACTGAGCACATAGCAATTAGCAAATACTTACGAACCAAGAGTTCGACGAGATTTCGAACCAAGATAATCCGCCTGCCAGACCTGCATGTATCCCAGGCACAACCTAAAACCCAACGAAAATAAACTTATAGAGAACAAAGTCGATGGCCGAAACCTAGCACACGAGCCTCGCACCCCTGTCGACCCAATCCCGCCCGTCCCTCTCAGAGTCAAGTCCAGGTCCTTGACCTCCGCAACATCGGGAGTCATGATCTTCTCAATGATCAGCTGCGCAATCCTGTCTCCCACCTTCACTTCAAAGTAGACGGCCGAGTGGTTTGAACAGGATTACCCCAATCGGGGCTCTGTAGTCCACATCGATCACACCCGCACCGACATTGATCGAATGCTTGCATGCCAAACCTGATCCTGGTGCTGAAGCAACAAATGTACAAGCGATTTGATTCAGCCCTCATCGATTATCCAAAACAAGGTATTGAAAGAATCTTTTGAGGTAAGAAGTTGCACATTACCTATTTGAGCAAATGTGCCTTAGGGCATTGTGATGCTCAGATCGGTAGGGACGAGCGCTTATCCTCTCCCCGGCACTTTCGTCGCAGCCGCAAATGTTTTTAATCCACAAACGAAGAAACCCACCTTCAGAAACCATCGCAACTTCTCAACAAGGACCGAATTTGAGACTCCAACGAAAGTAAAATTTACGGCCACGTTTTTCGCCTCGAAAGATCGTAGCCCGCCCGGAGAGAGGGGACGCTTGCGAAGGCAAGACGGCCTTCCAGGAGAGCTTCTACCCTCTAAGCAGGGAGAGAGCGGCTCCCTGGCGACGACCACCACGACGCCATTGTTGTGGAGCTTCGGGATCTTGGGGACTTGGCTCGACCATCTTAAGTGGCTGAAGAAGACGGTGATGGTTATGAGTTGAAGACAACACTACTCCGGTTTGAACAAGAGGCAACGGTCTCCAAGAAATGGCACGAATACCTTGAGCTTTGGATGAAGAAAGCGTGAGCATCCGATTTCGCCATTTGGGCCGTTCTTTGTCTGGATTGATTTCAGCCCAACAACAACTCCAACTGAGATCCTGGGAAAGTGGGAAAAGGCAAGAGTCCTCTATACTTTATAGGGGAACGATCCGCGTAATACCAAAAAATAAGAACATAAATTTTCAATTAAAAGAAGGGTTAATATCGCCTTTAGTCCCTCGACTTTCTTGTCCTGTTTTTTTCTTCAAAGGCTATCTCTACTTTTTAAAATTTATCATGTTATTGATGTGAATTGTCGAAATGCTGACTTGTAATGTCGGCCCTTTAAAATGACCATACATAGGATGGAAAAGTAAAAAAAAGAAAAAGTAATTGAAAACGGAAGAATTGTATAAAAAGAAAAAAGGAAGATGGGATTTAATGTTCTGTAAAAAAAAACAAGAAAAGGGAAAACGAATTAGGGTTTTCAAATTGGTACCACTCCAATTGGGCTAAAATTGTGGACTAAAATTAATGGCGGCTTCTTCATGAAGCATACGATCCACCCTTACTGTAATGAACATGACAAACCTTTTCTTACGTTAATTTTTGTCCAGCAAAATGTTTTGAATGCTTTATAGTAGTAGTTTTTTTTTCTTTTTCAGAATTTTAATTGGTTTTAGTAAGTGGCGAAAAGAGACCATCAAATAATGGCCGAAAAATTGATTTTTTGCGTTACGTCGAATTTTTCCTACACTACAAATAAGGCGTTGACAATTACACTAAAACATGTTTCCGGTCCCTTTAAACTAAAAACTAAATTTTTAAGAAAAAAACAATTTACTTCTCATAAATAATTGATCATGCTAATGAGGACCTCAAGAATGACTTTCAAGTGTATCTTATGATGATTGATGTAATTTCCAAAGTATTTTTTTTGGTAAAGGTAAGGATATGTATTACTTTTCAAACCACCATATACAATATAATTTCCAAAGTATTGACGGCACATATAACAAGAAAGGTTAGTACATTGAAAATTACTAATTTTCTTTGTCTAACTTATGCTAAGTAAGTTGACGTTCGCGTTCTTTAATAAAATGATAAATACATTTACTTTGTGAAGAAAGTTGCGCTTTTCACCATAGAAATTGTGCTTTGTACTTAAGTGGGCATAACTATTTCCACAATCAAAAGTTGACGTGACGACAGCTTTTTCCAATCTTTTCAATTTCCATAAAGAAATAGATGGAACTGGAAATCTATAGGACAAGGTCCACGCCGTATCAATTATCAACTTGGAGAAAAGTAACATCATTTGAGGAAATAAAAAGTAATGTTTTCTTACAGAAATGAAGCTCCCTAGAAACAGGAGCCCATTTTGGATGTGAAATGAAATGGAAAAGTAGCATTCGTTAAACCTTTACTCTTCAGAGAGCTGATGTTATTCCCGCTGTTAGAAAAACACAAGCATCGACAACATTTGTAATGCGAAACACAATTCTGTAACAAGGTGCTTATTTCAATCCAAATGAGTGCATGTGCTGATACGTTTCCCATTGGTACAAGTTCTGGACCCTTAAAGCCCACAAATCTTCAATTAAAAGGAGGGGGTAAAGAGGAAAGAAGAAAGATGAAAAGACCAAACTACATTCCTATCCAGAAAGTGTATTCAGTATATCATTTCAGTCCGAAACAAGGCCCAAATCTGGTCCCCCTGCAAAATATGCAATCAAATTTAAGACAGCTACGCGAGAGTTCTATGATGAATATCGCCAGTCCCCACTTCAGACCACAATGTGAAACAGCATTCTTCGGTGAGAGAGAGAGAGAGAGAGAGAGAGAGAGAGAGAGAGAGAGAGAGGCTCAAGGGGAGAGAGATAATTCATTCAACTAAACATCTTCGAGCCCTCAAAGCAGCCTTATGAACCACGGTTTCCTTGGGGATTTGGTGGCAACTTTTCTCGACAAGGTCAAGCAGCTTTCCCAAATTTGTCGCCCCTGAGTTCAAAATCTCATTGCTGTCCTTTGTCGTTTGGAAACTGACAATTCCCATTGGTCGGTCTATCTTAGCCATCAGGGATTTGGAAACAACCATTAAGGAGAGATGCGTCTCAGCTTCCTAAAATGGTAATATAGAAGTAAGAGGTCATGCTGATAGAATATCATACAAGCTCGTATAATTATCATTAAATGGACTGTCTATCAGATGATAGTATTGATTTAATAAATTGAGGCATGTGATTGATTAAAGCTCTTAACAACAGCAGTAAGAGAACCCCAAAAACAAAGCCCTTTTCCTTAAGTGATTCAGCTACAAAGATTTTCTGAACACATTAATCAAGATCTCTAGCGAGATATACTTTTGTAACACAGGAAATGGTGAGTGTCTCAGCCATTTCTAGCAATATAGCAGAGCTCCTCCCACAATTCTAAAGTACATTAGAATTTCAGGCTCTGCGGCACAAGAAATGGTTTCACAATGCCAGACTATGACACAGCTACAACAAATTTAAGAGCAGAAGTTGACTAAGCCAAGTGTACAAAACAAAACTATGAAGACAACATTCTCAAATCCATGACAAGCCTTTGGTGCACCAAAACTCTTACACATTTTGGAACTTGTATCCAAGTCCAGCAACCATGCCCCAATCAGGGATCACAGGCCAAGAGGCTTCTCAGGGTTAAATGAGGGGTCTAGGCAATCATTCATAAAGAGTGACATTGATAAAGAAAATAAACAAATGTTCCACATAATCAGACCTGGATACTGAGGCATAACAGCTCTGCAAGTCTCTTTAGGGTAATCCTCAAGCAATACTTCAAAACAACGATACTATTCTGCAGAAAGTAGAGTGAGTCACATCTGAATGGTGATCCAATGAAAAGAAGAAAAACGACAAGTTCTGTAATTACACGTTCGATGATTCTCTGAAGAGGCTCCTAGCTAAAGGTTAGCTTGTCTCGCCCAAGAGAAGCCAAAATTCTTCTTTTGACTATGATCGGGCCCTGTCTAAGATTTTCTGCTGCCTTCTCAACAAGTGCATCTCCTAGCATGTTTTCTCATTCTCAAATTTATCTTTGAAAGTACTTTAAAAAGGAGTCCATCGGATAACCTCCACTGTGACCAATTGTTTCAGCAGCAACTTGCGTTAAAATATCAAAGGCATGGTCGACCAAATTCTATGGCACATTATTGAGATATTGCAAAATGTACAACCAATTGCCTAGAACAATTCAAAGATGGTACCTGAATTGAAGAATTTCTGATAGATGTTTATCCTCTAAAGTGGCATTAAGAAGGCTTGACTGCATAGGACCATGTGGTTATAGAACTAAGTACCAGCAGATTTTCCTTAGAACCTGCATTTAATTAAATCACAGAATGAACAGCTGAGCCTTGAAAATCTCAGTGAAGACTTAACAAGGAAAGAGCTTCATCGGATTCCCTGCTCTGGGTTGCACTTCACTGATGGAATCTCATATGTCGCCTTATAGTATCAACAAATCTCAAGGTAAT
The DNA here is from genome assembly GCF_021117445.2 of Syzygium oleosum. Lineage (NCBI taxonomy): Eukaryota > Viridiplantae > Streptophyta > Magnoliopsida > Myrtales > Myrtaceae > Syzygium > Syzygium oleosum. The sequence continues at coordinate 806,099 of NW_026607528.1, forward strand.
CATTGTTATGTGAGTATTACCTATGCCTACATCATGAACCACATAAAATGTGGGGTAAACTAAGATGGGAGTTCAAATCTAGCAAGTACATCTGGAACGTCAAAGTTGCGATAAAGCTAGAAAGGAAGAGGAGTATGTGCCAGATATATAAAGCCATACGAGTTCGTGGTTTGAACCACAAACTGAACACCAGGTGGCACTTGATCGGCAAAAACAAATTAGTTAAAAGATAGTGGACACAACATTAGAAAAAGCAAAATGCAAATTTACCGTATCATGGGTCACAGTATATCCATTTCAACTCCAGAAGTGACAGAATATCAGCTGGCGCTTGTTCGACCATGTTTTCACCTTCTTTAGGTCTTTTCTTCTCTTTGGAAGGATCTGCATCAAACACTCAGGGACCTGATCTTCCTGGAAAGGATATGTGAACAGACATAATCCTGGCGATCTAAGCACAAATGAACCTGAAAAATCCATTGATCAGAAAACCAATCATAGTAACAGTGCATAAACAGCTAAAAGCAATACAAAAAACCCGTACTTGTTAAAAAATAAAGGCAATTTTCTCTGTCTTTGCCATCGCTCCAAAAGTTTCTACCTGCATTTCAAACCCATCACAGGAATGTTAGACAAGGAAAAACCAATTACATGACAACAGAAGTCAAATTCAAGTTACCACGATTTCTTGCATCAAATCAGTAGCTTCTGCTATAAGACCCTGTTCTTCCTTTATTTTTGCAAGTTTCTTGATCAACCTCAATTTCGACATATATTTGGCATGACGAATCTAGCTATAGAAACTACGAAACAAAAACAGATTGCTGATGAATATAAGCTGTAATAGAGTTTGATTACACATATTCACCTTACCAATGGCGACAGAGTTAAGTGTCTTCATAAGCTCTATCTTGGTCTCAAGATTAGTTGTCTGGTCAACATATTGCATAGCCTGCTGCACCATTGCTATCACAGCCTGTTGATAAGAAAGCAGTGATATGTTGGTCACTATCCAATCAAGTCAATGACTTTATTACATCTAGATCACAATTAAAACTTCGATTTGAACTATTTGATTAACAGCATGGAAAACTTGTCACTCTAGAATGAAAATATGGTCAATAAAGGAACCAAAAGGGACAATAGCAAGGTGCAATACAAATACGGGTATCTCTATGAAGAGGATCCCAGCCAATTGAAAACTTGCAAACAGCACAAGCACTATAATATCTCCATAAAGGACATATCATGAAACATAACATGAACTAGACATGAAAAAAATGTAATGTGTATCATACATGAGTAGGAGAACAGGAAGTAAAAATTTGGGTCAATCATGGGAGAGAATCCAGAAACACAAGGTGAGAAACTGAGAAACTGACGAGGATTCCACAACACTAGATTCTAGAGGATTCCACCATACTAGATTCTAGAGCACAGGCACCAGGCCTGAGATCTTGCATCCCAACAGATTGCCTAGAGCCAATTCCCACATAGATATGGCAAGCACATTCGTTTTTTAAATAGTTATACATAGATGGTATGTCACAGCTACACAAAACGACTGTTCATGATCTAATCAGTACACATATGGGAGGCAATCCCTGCAGCATAAGATCTAACCCTTAAGGTAAAGGTTGTCAATATTGATCCAAAATGATTGAAATTGGACAATACTTTGAATCAATGATCATAAGACTACAGAAAATTAAGGTCTAAAGTTATAGATTCTTAATCTTTTTTCTGTACTAACACCTGTATGTTATCTTTGAAAAGAGGAAATGAAGCTCAAAAGTAGAAGACAAAAGCAGGAGCATCACCACAGCAGAAGCACATCACTGAGGAAGCTCTCCTACCTCTTAAAGAAAGTTAACTAGAGAAGCATCTGGGCCAAAAGTATAGAAGAGAATAAAACAATGGCAAAACCAGATGATGGCACTGAAAAGAAGAAGACAGGAGGATGAAAGAAATAAACAGGGTAAAGAGCTATATGCTATGACATAAAAAAGAATTCCGTCCCCAGCCAGAAGAGATGGTTGCTGTACAAAGGTGTTTGCATTGTGCTGCACTGCTGTTTGTGGAGGCACAGCAGACCTTCCATTACCCCAGCCCAAGCTCTCATGAAGATAGAGCCCACTTCCAACTCCAGCAATAAAAAGTTATTCTTACTCCAGTGAAAAGCTTATGGATTCACCCAAGTCTGTATAGAAAGTATCTTCAGCCTTGCCACAACCACCAATTAAATCTTCCATCTAATCTAATTCAGGATGAGAGCAACACCTCAATCTCATTTATAATCCCCTCATAGTTCAATCCCCAAAGTTAGCCCTAATTAGCAGGTTTGGCCTTTAGATATTGTTTTAGACGCACAATGGGTCATGGACAATGAGAACAAGGGCCTAATTTCATTTAATATGATGTTGAGTCCTAATTAAATAGGCAAAGTAGGATATTTGGGACTGGGATTAGGAATCCCATTCTACATATCCAATGATCCTACTCCTGATCCCAGCTGGGAATGATTTTTGAGGTGACCAACTTCCATCTTTTTGATTGCATCCTATACAGATGGCAATCCTAAAAACGATTTTCAATGTAATAATCTTGTATAGATATAACTAACAGCCACTATTCATAATGCTCTGACTAATCCAGAGGAACTTATCAGCATTCGGCGTAGCATAACAATGAAACACCATCAATGAAGAGCAAAAATTCCACCAACTTATCATGCAAAAGCAGAGATGAAAAGGTAAATACCTGGGCATAGGTTAACATCAACGATCCCATTTGCTCCTAAAAAAGGAGTGCAAGATACTTCTTTTTATTACACGAAAGTTTGGGAGCAACCAAATACAGGAAAAACAATTTAACATGTATGATTATCCAAGTATCAGTGTCATCAAATAATTTTGACACCTTTATATCTTTTGAAGAGGAAGGTGAAGAGTGCTTTGAGCTGGGAAGACAAAAGTTCATGGCCCAAGAACTAGGCAGATGACTGAACACAATAATCTTGGCTCCTGCTTTTTTAATATTCCTTTTGCCACCAGCAAACATAACACATGCTGTGTTCATGCAAGGGAGAAACTCCACACGATGGAGAGGTACAACCCATACTCATAGTTCATCTTTAATCAATTGTATATTAGTTTGTCTGTGGGTAGACAAACATCAATCCTTGAATTAGTATTATGAATCACTCCTCTGGCACCCAATCTCAATTTCTTTTCTCCCTGATTTCTTTGTTATGTAAAAGGTATAATAAGTGAGGCACCAAGGAAATACCTATCCGTCTCTATACAACATAATTCAAATCCTAAAACAAATCTAGTAACCAGAATAAAAAACAAAGAGGAGCACCGACTACTACTATCTTCACTAAACCCTGAAAAGATGACAAAACAAAATAAAACTACTTAACTTAAACAATGTGCCTTCTCTCTGTCATCATAGACCAAGGGTATCATCTATTTTCCAATCCTTCAATGACATATGTTACTTCAACTCCAAAGGGAGGGTCCATCTTGTAAAAGTACAGGTTCAAAGTATTTTGCTAGTAACCGCCTACTAGATAGTCCCACAATGTCCACCTTATCCACACAGCTTTGTGCATTATTCTTTTACTCAGCTGAAAGAATTATTTCTGTCCTTGGTTGATGAGAACTTCCAGTTAGTGTTCTTGGTAGGATTCAACATCACACAATCTTACGTTGGCTTAATGTATCGGGGAGATGTTTCCCGATAACTAATCTTGGTTAAATGTTTTGGTTAAGTTACCAGGTAACCTTCGGACAACTTCTACCTATTGAGTCTGCTGTCTCCTCCAGAGCTAAGGGGTTATGGTGGAAACTGACTTTGTACTACTTAGGTGATGAAGACTCGCCGATATCAAGCAAATTCACTTCATAAGTAAACACAAGTACCCTTCCAGAAAGGATATCACCAGGCCATCCCTTCGCTGTTTACATATTTAGGCGCAACCATTAGACTTCCGCAGGAACATCATCAACCCCAACCTTTCTTTCATTAGAGGAAAAGAAGAAGAACTAACCAGGCAGGCGAATCAAGAATCAGAAATTGGACAATTGCTAGTAAAGGACGATTCGATCAAAAGAAGAAGAACTAACCAATCTCGATCCGCTCCTAGATATCGGAAGTCGAGCTCGAGGAATCGGCAAGAAGTCTGCCAGCACCCATCGCTTTTTTCCGTATGAGAGAGGACTCGGTGAACCCCCTCCCTCAGTCGCGAAAACTTCCGCTCTTCTTCCGTTTCCACTCTCTCTCTCTCCTTCTCCGAACGCAACTGACGATGAGAGAGAAAACGAAACGGTTAAGTAAAAAAAATTTAGGGAATGGGAAGAGAAAATAGGAGGAGATCCGAAACACCTTCTGTCTGTGATCCTCCCCCACCACTGGCCCAGACGACCTCTCTCTCTCCGACCTCCCTCCGGGACTCCACTTCCAAGCGGATCCCCCCCATCACCACCTCCACCCCTACGTCGAGAATGATTGCCTTAAACGCAACAGGTCCGGTGATTGTCGAAGAGACGGGCTTCCAGAAATACGGAATGACCGCAATGGTCCTAATCCCTCGAGCCCTCGAATTTCAACTAAATTTTCGCAATCGTAAAGATAAAAATCCTGCAGATTCTTTATGTTCGAAAGGTCCACTGATCTAAGGGAAGAGCACCAGCCAATAATCAAAAATGTCAAGGATTCTGATCTATCGGGGCCTTGAATTTCAGTTACACTATTGCAACTCCAAACAGAAAGGCTTCTCAGGTATTTAAAACTGGAAAAGTCTAGCACTCGTCCGGCGGATGTGCACTTAAGGATATCCGACACTTGAGAGGATTTTGATCCACCAGGGTCTTGGATTTCAAATGAATTTGCACAACTTGCTGTGGCGTCCATTCTCTGCAGAATCTTTGAATCGGAAAGATCTAGCGATCCATCGAGCTGAGATGCATTTGGGCTCATCAACGTCGAAGAATCTTCAACCCCATCAACCCTAGATATCTTAGGGCATTTCCCTGCAGGTAAGTTGGATAGGCAATGTGAACCTTCCACGCCGATGACTTCTGTGAGATCAAAGCACCGGTAGAGAAACAAACATGGTAAATGCTTCAAGTTTGACACATTCGTCAATGCTTTCAATTTTCCGCAATCTATAATATGAAGCCGAGATAGTCCAGTGGGAAGCTCTGGGACACTTTCAAGCCAGGGGCAATTACAAACAGCGAGTTTCTTGAGACGGGTTAGCTGGGAAAGATGGGGCAACGGCGGACTCTGGCAGGTGATCCTTAGATCTGTTAAGCCAGAGGGCAGTTCTGGTAATTCTCGGAGGTTTTCACAGTATCCAACATAGAGCACTTGTAGAGAAGAGAGCTTAGAAATGCTTTTTGGCAAGCTCGAAATGCCGGATTGTTCTAAAGAAAGCTCCTCTAGTGAAACCAATTCGCATATATTACTAGGTAGTCGTTCTAGCTTTTTGCATCCTCTAGCTTCCAACGTTTGGAGTTCTGCCAACTTCCCGATGGCATCAGGCAATTCCGTTATGGCAGTATCACCAATGTCCAAGAACCTCAAATTTGGCATATTCCCAATGCTTTCAGGTAATTTCGTAATCGATGTGTTTCCTAAGTCCAACTCAATCAATGATGCTAATTTTTCAATCGAGTCAGGGATCTCTGTCAATGAGGAGCAGTCATGTAAGAACAAGCTTTGTAGGGATGCTAGATTGCCTATGGAGCTAGGTATGCTAGCTAACAGTCTACATTCAGAGGCATTCAGAGTCTCGAGCTTCTTCATGGAATCAATAGATTTAGGTAATTCTTCAATTGCTGAATTAGATAAGTCCAATAGAGTTAATGAGACAAGGGAGCCCATAGATTTAGGAAGTTGAGAAAGTCGTTTACAACATCCGACACATAGAGTTTCCAGCTCCATCAAACAACCTCTCGAAATAGGAATCTCTTGTATATCAGTGTCATTTATGCGAAGCTCCCTCAATTTTACCATTCTACCTACTCCTGCCGGTAGGTTCTTGAGTCCTTTACACCAAGAGACATCCAAGGAAATGAGGGTCTTAATGTCCCCAACAGAAGGATGAATCTCTTCTAGATTTGGACAATCTCTAAGAATCAAAATCTCCAAGCTTTCGAAAGCCGACAAGTCGGGAGTTCTTTTCAGAGATAGACAATTCTCGAGGTTGAAAACTTTGAGCTTCGTTGCCATCTGAAAAAAAAAAAAAGAAATGTTACCTCAATGTCATTAGACTGTTGCAGCTTGTGATTTTCGACTACTCCTTATGTTTTGACTTTTTAGAATTCCTCAAAAAATACCCATGCTCCCCAAATCTTTCACGGTTGTCTTATATAATTTTGGGAAAATTTCAATTTGGTACCCAAAGTGGGGTCATTTTCTCAAAAAAGGGTCCAAAGTGGACAAAGTGTCAAACAGTGGCATGAAGTGCCCAATCAGCCTCAAATAGGAGCCGGAAGTGCCCAATTAATCTCAAGTAAGGGCCTAGGTTCGTTGGCCGGTCAAATGCTCACCGGCCGGCGAGCACGTAATTGTTCCGGCGATCAGAATAGGGGCAATTTCATGTTTTACTTTCTTTCTCTTTTTTTTTCTCTTTTCCTTTTCCTTTTCTTCTTCTTTTTTTTTTCTCTTTTCCCTCTGTCGGCCATAGCCGGGGCCGGCGGAAGTGGTCGGCCTCGCCTGATGTCGACGAGGGTCGGGCAAGGGTCGCCTGACGCCGGTGAGAGAAACCCAGGGTCGGCCCTTGCCAGATGCCAACAAGGGCCGCCGTCGCCTAGGCTAGGCGGGCGAGGGCGACCCTCGCCAGATCCGGCAAGGGCGACTCGCCCGCCCAGCCCAGGCGAGGGCGGCCCTCACCCAACACCGATGAGGGCGGCCTCCGCTTGAGGCCAAGCACCTCCGCCGGCCTTGACTATGGCCGGCGGAGGGAAAAGAGAAAAAAGAAGAAGAAGAAAAGGAAAAGGAAAAGAGAAAAAAAAATGTAATAGACGAAATTGCCCCTATTCCGATTGCTGGAACAGTGACGTGCTCGCCGGTCGGCGAACCTAAGCCCTTACTTGAGACTAATTGAGCACTTCGGGCCCCTATTTGAGACTGATTGGGCACTTCAAGCCCCTATTTAGCACTTTGTTCACTTTGGATCCATTTTTGAGAAAATAACCCCACTTTGGGTACCAAATGGAAATTTTCCCTATAATTTTAAATGTTGTTTTTAGTAGTGTTTGGCTACGCCAACATACAAATATTTTTTAAGCATATCAATTGCAAAAGAATGTTGGGGACATACAAGTGCTGACTACACATATTTCTGAATAACATTTTAAAGGAAATGTTTACTAATTAAATAGAAGCAACTTTTATTATCAAATAACAGATGACAAATTCAAATGGAAGAGAGATGCATTCATTGGGCGCCATGTATTCCTTCAATAGTATGAGATTAAAGAGAAACGACTAGTCTAATTATGAAAATCAACTTTCAAATGTTATACGTACAAGGAAAAAAAATTATATTGAAAATACTTCAATGCCTTCTTTACATCTTACCTTGAGTGGAACCCATCCTTTCCAGTCCTCTGAAATTGCACTATCTGACAGATCGAGTACAACTAATTTCTTCGGATGAAAGTTGGTCGCAGTAAAATCCGAGGGACATCCTGCCCACTGAAGCCATCTTAATTTAGGAAATAAGTTTTGGAAATCTCCAGTGAAATTCAAACCATCCGCTAGAAGGAACCTCAAGTTGGTCATTTTTTTAAATTGTTCAGCTGTGTATCTTCTTCCCTCACCACATTTGCCAAGAGAAAGTGCCTTAATCTTTATAGTGCCCTGCAACTTGGAAACATTGTTGACCGTAAGTTTTAAATAATGAGATGAGATGAGCTCAACTGATGTAAAATAAAATGCACTGATTTCAATTTGCTGTCATATTATCATGGCGTAGGCTTCTCTTTTAAATTTTGTGAAATGACACGTTGTGATTGCATACTATTTATCTAATTTATGTAAAGATGGGAAGCTCAAGCGGTTGTTCCGGAAGTTTTCCTCATCCAATTATGCCCTTCGCAATTTGCACCTTCTGAATTCCCAAAATTTGCATCCATTCGCAATTACAATAGAAGGCCTCTCTTCATACATACACTAATTCAAATATATCTATGAAAATTCATGCCATTTATATGTGAAATAACACTACATTTACTCCTATCCTATTTATGTGAACCAATACGACTCTAACAGTCCAAATGCATCCATCGAACTTGCCATCAAAACTTGTATCGAAATTAAAGAATCCAAATTGTAGAATGCCCCCACTCTTTTGAGTATACTACGTTTGCAATTCTAAATATCAAATGAAAACGAGAATGTCATCGCAAAAGGTACACATGTGTTTTACGTTCCTTTCTTATGATGTGTTCATCGTTGAGGGTTTTGCATTGTACGTGGAAGGAAAATTGATAACATCGAGTGTTCTATACATGATTCTTACTTTCTTTTTATTACTATAGATGTTTGATGCTATCTTTTCGTTGTCGTGTTGATTTTGTTACAGTGTAGTAGCAGTCATCTAAATTTTGATCAATTGTCCTATAGATTAATGAGATCTTCCGTACAAACAGATTTGACATGAAGATTGATACAATTGTATTCTTAAGGAACTCTAGTCTTTTATATTTTTCTTTTGTTGTAATCTAATATTTTAGGAACTCAAATTCGTTTTTTGTTTTAGGTGATGCACACTGAGCGCAAATCACGAGAGTCAATATTACGGATTTGTTTGGTGGTTTCAACTTTTCCTTCAAACTTATAGTCTTTCGTATGAGACTGTACTTGTTTTTACATTATAAGTTTCTTGTATGTCTATTGTAATTTTGTCAACAACTTCATAAATACGTTTTTTTTCACTTCTAAGTTGTGTTCTATTCAGTTGATTACATTTTCCTTCATGCAAAAATATGCTCGCCGGAAAGAATTGGTAGCATTTTTTTTTTCAATAGTCTTGTTATTTCATTATGTTGTGCATCCCAATGTTTATATTTAGTTTTTCTTAATTAACGATACTCATGACATTTGCACATGCTTGTACAAATCATCCACATATTATAATTGCTTTGAGTGGATCACCTTTTAACTTTCATGCTAATAATGAAAATTTATCATCACACGAAATTCAAAACCATATTTACTTCGTTTAATAATACCAAAAATCCTAAACTGGTAAAATTCTTCCACATTTACCCCCATACTAATTTTCATGTCATAAAAAATCCCAAACTAGTAGTCCCTGTCACATTTACCCCAAATTAATTTTCATTTCACAAAAATAAGATAATGGTATACATGTTAACTAAATCTTTGCTAAATACGATGCTCACTAAGAGTTGAACAATAAACAAATAAGTATAATTGCACGATAGCTTATATTTAACAATAAATAATAACGGGGTATTAATAGAAAAATCATCCATCGTCACAAAAATAAAAAGTATTAGCATATTTATAGAAAGAAACTATCCACTATTATGAAAAGTCTAGACAACGAAAATAATATATAACTAAAGGGTGATATTGCATGCTTGCTCATATATCATAAATGCCACATCAACAAATTGACGATGTCCACTAACGATTGACCACAAAGGCTCGATTGCAAAAAACAGTGAAAGTTAGATGACTATATTGAGCAAAAACAAAAATAGATGGGGGACTGAATTGCACAACCAATAATACTTTGGGGATACACTTAACCCAACTTAACAAATACAGTAACCAAGATTGCTAAATCGTCACAAATGAATGGACGTCTGATTTATCCTACCAAACAACTCATAAGAAGTCAATACTAAGTAAAGAAAAAAGAAATAAAAGAACTCACAAGAAACCAAAAGACAAACCCAAACATCAAATGCGTGCATCAAACAAATATGTGGGAAATGCATCCCCGCAACATTTTATAAATGTCAGTTTTTCTCTAAAAGTACTCTGTCAAACATTTTGTTTTTGTAGTTTTTATCGTTGCATTGAAGTTACCAAAAGGAGAGCATCCTCATCACAATACTACCGGGTATAGATATATATTAATCATCCTTAACCAAGAAATTGCTCCTCAGTTATGTTCTAGAATTAGGCAAAAACAGCAATTAATCAAAAGAACTCTTTTGCTAGTACAAGCAGCAAGTTTTTGGGGATATAAAACTAACAATTATTTTTATTTCAAACAAGAAAGGGAAGGTGTACCCACATCATTGACTGAAACAAGTACAAAAAACTCTTACCTTGTTGTTGTCAAGCACGTCTAGGGCTTCTTCATAAATCCACAATCTGCTACGCTCTTGAGGCTCCTCTAGATTTTCTAGACGAACAATTTCCCTTCCAAGATCTCTCAGTTGATCATGCATAATTAGCTTGCCGTCTTTGTCAATTTTAATTAAAGACCTAAGACTTAATACTTCGATCCCCATCCCAGGGAAAAAATCACAAGCATCCCACATATAAGTCGGACTTTGTTGAGATGATCCAACAAAAAAACATGCAATATCCAAAAATATCTGTCGTTCATCAAAATCTAATGTATCGTAACTTATCTTCAACGTCTCTTGCACTTTCTTATTAGGCATTTTCCTCAATTTCTTTGATGTATCTTCCCATGCTCCTTTTTTCTTTCCGCACAATAATGAACCTATAACTTCAAGAGCTAAGGGAAGTCCCCCAGTAATGGATGCAATATCATGAGAGATAACCTCATAATCACTTGGAGGATAATCCTGTCGAAATGCATGTCTACTAAATAAAATCAACGATAAATCTAAAGGCAACCTGTTGAGTTCATACATGGGGCTTGCCCCAACCTTGTCAAGAATACTCTTGTTTCTGGTTGTGATGATGATTACACTTCCTGCTGTAAACCAAGTACCGTCTCCGACCAAAGCATTCAAGTGAGTATCATCATCCATGTCATCAAGAAGAATGAAGACATTCTTGTTTGTAAATAGAGATTTGATTTTACCAATTCCCTCATCAACATTAAACACATCATCAAAATATGCTATTGCAGTAGAAATGAGTTGCTTTTGTACGTATTCAATACCCTTGCGCTTAGATGTTTCTCGAATATTTGCCACGAATCTACAACAGTCAAAATGGCTAGAGAGATTGTTGTATAACACCTTTGCAAGAGTTGTCTTACCAATGCCGCCCATTCCATAAATTCCGATAATCCGTGTGCCATTGAAGTTAGCATTTATCAAACTCGTAATTTGTTCCACATGATCATCAATTCCCACCAACTGTTTAGGAACACTTAGCTGGAAAAGTCTTTTTAACTCACTCAAAACTTTTCTGACAACAAATTTAACCAATGTTCCTTCATGCCTGTCAAATAACAATGAATTTCAGTTTAGGATAGCAATATGTATATTCTTTTTTAAGAAAGATCTATTTATGAAATATTAAACAATGTTTTGTTGGAAAATAATGTACCCGTTATCAATTTTCTCCAATTCCCATCCTTTCAATGAGCTGACTTCTTGGAGTGCTTCTTCCCATTCCTTCACAACCATTTCGTCCATATTCTTTTTATGCGCATCGATAGCATCTCTCCATTTCCCTGTTGGATGTTGCACCTGTGAGGGTTCCACTTTGTAAAATATGGGCAACACTATCTGCCCTTTACTTCTCTTGCATTTCAACATCTCAGCCAGCTCGCGGAGGCACCATTTGCTTGAAGTATAGTTCTCCGAAATAATCGGGATTGAGATCTTAGAATTTGCAATACTACAAAGAAGCTCCAGACCAATCTTCTCACCAATAGGGAGCTCATTGTCATCTCTAAACACCTGAATTCCTGCATCGGCAAGGCTATTATAAAGATGATCGGTGAATCCTTTGCGAGTGTCTTCCCCTCTAAAGCTCAAGAACACTTCGCAATAATTTCCTTTCGGCCTTTTGGTTCCGCCTTCATAATCACCTACTTGTGGAGAGGTTGATGAGGAAGACTCCCCATAGATCGGATCTTCTGAATGAGTGGGCTCTTTTCTTTTCATCTCGAGAGGATTGTGAAAGAGGTTGATGGAGCAGGAAACAGAGGAGAGAAATATGGAATCCTGGATCTGGTAAAAGCAGAAATGTCTCTCCGGACTCAAAGTTGGAGCTACACTGAAACAAAAATAGACACTCTCAGACGACTCATCAGAAGAAAATGGAGGAATCAAAGCAGGAAACAGAGAAGGGCAAGGAGTCGTCGACTAAGCGAGGAGTGCTCAAACAACACAATTCACCTAAGGCTATGATCTCCCCCAATCCTCAGTCTTCGACGTTGGATTCCCTACACACCACACAACACTTTCTACCGTGCGCGCTTTGAACAAGGCTTAGTTCTTGCCATCCACTGGTCCAAGACTCTTCACGCTAACTGAACCGCTGTGAGGCATGCTGCAGAAAGAACAGTCATTGCACTCGAAATTTCGGCAGCATCATGCGGAAGGTGTGTGGAACCCGACGAGCAAATACTTACATGCGCACATGCAATCACGCGCAACACTCACACTCCGAGTTTAATGAAAGAAAATAGAAAAGAGAACTAACGAGCTATACTCGCATGCCCTTACTGGGATCTCCACCGATGCGCAGCATTATATGAGGAAGGTGCATGCCATTTGCTTTCATTGAGATCTGAGATCCAGCCAGCACTGTCTTGACTTGGCTGGCCTTTTCTATTAATAAACAAAATAGAAAAGAAAACCAACTAGCAATGCTCCATGCTCCTCGTGCTAACAAGAGATTCCGTTTATCCCCGAGGATTTTGTTAATAGAAATGTCTGGGGGACGCGTGAGTTTGTTCCGTCCACGATCAAACTATTATTTATTTCTCAAAAGAGATTGGTCTAGGAAAATAACTCTCCAAATAAATCCCTTCAGAAACAATTTTCTCAAACTACATTTCTCCATGCCACATCACGCCTACAGATTATCTAGTCATTATCCCACACGTAAATCACTTTTTATCTCTCTCCTTAAATTTATTTAACATTTTATGTGAACTTTATTTTGGGTACCGCGTATATAAATTCTCGGCGGATGATTCTCCACAATCGAATAAATATTTGGTGATACTTTTTTCAGGAAAATTATCCAAAAAGTTATAAACATGTTATACGTAGGCCAATTCAACCCTCAATCTTTCAATTGTGTCAATTAAATTATGAATCTTTTGACAACTTGTCAATTTAGTTCTAAACTTTTTAACTATCCTAATTTTGTCCTAAACATTGTGATAATTTGCAAGTTTAGTTTTAAATCTTTTAACGATTTGTCAATTTAGTCCTTCCAGCAAAAATTGATAGGAAATCGCCGACGTTAAGGTCTAGTTAGTATCGGCTATCTTACGTGACACGGCAGAAGCAGAGGTGGACCGTTTTTACAATTTTTTTTAATTTTATGAACTTTTGTCTTTGTTTTTCCTTTCCTTTCCTTTTCTTTTCTTTTCTTCTTTTTCTTTTTCTTTTTCTTTTTTCTTTTTCCATTTTTACCTCCGGCTACTATTGTCGGGCCTTGTCAATGGCAAGCAGAGGTCATCGACCTTAGTGAGGGCAGCCCTTGCTAGCCCAAGCGTGGGTGTCCCTCACCTGAGGCTTGCGGCTGGCGACCTCCGACAGCCATTGACGAGGTCTAGTGATGACCGATGGAGGGGAAAAGGGAAAAAGAAAAAATAAAAGAAAAGAATAAGAAAAATGAGAGTAGACGAGGAGTTCGTCTCGAAAATATATTATATTATTGGATTTTAGTTGGATGTTGGACGTATTGTACAAGTTAATATATTCTCCGCTTGCCATTATCATGTTCCACTTGCCTGGAAGTTACCTGGAGCCTTCCTTCATCAGTAAAAAAATGCCATTCAAACTAAGCACCAAATACGGGGCTAAGTTTGAGGAAATATTTGGTGAAAGTCTTCGAAGGCGAGGAGGTCGTCTCGGAAATATATTATATGATTGCGTGTTCTTTAAATGTTGGACGTGTTGGATAACTTAATATATGTTCCACTTGCCATTACTTTGTTATTGTGTTCCACTTGCCTGGAAGTCACCCACGGCCTTCCTTCATAAGTTAAAAAACCAAATCAAATTCGCACCAAATAGGTGGCGAAACAGAGGAAACAGAGGTTTAATGTGTGTGTGAACATAGAGTAATATGAAAACAACATACAAAAATGGTCCAACCAACCGGATGAGTGGAGTCCTCGAGCGTGGTCAGTCGACGGATGGACCGAAACTCAGTGTTTGTGATAATTTTCGAATAATTATTCTCAAATATTAAAAAAAAGACATCGGTAGAAGCGGCTCCATTTTTTGAAAAATTTGACATCTATTCATTGAATGTCATGGATTGATTTTTCTGAATGTTGATTTGCGATATGGAATTTGGTGATTGCATGTCATTGCATTACAAATGAGATATTACATTTGAAACAAGCATGTCATGATTACATTTTGTCAAACTATATATTTCATGCTGACATTCTCGGCCAACCGGTTCTTAACCAAAATATAATTTTTTGCAGCACAATACTGGAGGAGTCAAATATTAACATTAGGATATATGATTTGAAAAATGAAGCAATTAAATAGAAAGAGACTGCAATTTACAAGAGCCCAACGTGTGATTACTTGGACACCTGTTATATTATATCTTCGTAGTTTGCTTATTTCTGCTACCAAGTAGACACTCACTTCTTTACGCATAGCTATAGACATTATTCTCTTGCCTTGCAAGCTTCTTAAGAATCCGAAATGATAAGCGGCGATGAGAAAAGCCCAACAGCTTAGTACGTAAGTGACTAACCGCACCTCGTTACTCTAGTATCAAAAGCTTACACTGAAATAGACTAAAGTGGAACATTGTATCACATGATCAAGTGCTTTGAGAAGGAATCCCAGTATGCTCTCTATCCCACACACCACACCCCCCCCAAAAAAAAAAGAGAAGAAGAAGAAAAAAAGAGAAAAAAAGAAAAGATAATTCAATAAGTCATGCAATACACAAAATCAGAAGTAATATGGAGTTGAAAGTTTCAACACACGGAAAAAATCCTTGATGCTTGAAGTATCGATTGTACGATCACAATCACATGTCCCATGATAAGGTCCAAATAGATTCCTGTAATTGGAGATGCACGGAATGCATGAAATGCACAGCCCCAATTTAAGGTTATGATTGGATGGATAAATAGTAGTATTAATTATAAACAAGAGTTAAACCAAACGCCAGCACCGATTGGACGCCCAACATTCCAATCCTCGTTCTTACATTGTTGTGCTAGGCAACTCCACCTGAGCATTGCTGTCGCTATTTAAAATATTGTCAGCTTTGGTAATGGTTCGCTTACATCTTCACGGCTTCAACTCGTGTCATGCCGATTTGAGTTTGTGCAATACTAATTTACCAATGTACCGTCTAAACACAGGCAATGTCGAATCAGATAAATATTTGACACCTAATACCGACACAACATTTTGAATTCCAAATATCCCCTCCCGTTTTTCATTCATTTTCTGAAATATTTTTAAGAGGCATGAAATTTGAAAAAATGTGGAAAAAGCAACCCTAGAAAATGTGTCGGCGATCACTTACGTCCATCCATAGGTCTTGAGCTATAAGTGCATGCAATTGAAGCTTCTCCTCAAGATCCAAATAACAGTTTAACGAAATGCATTAATATGACAAAACTTATGCTACAAATATATAAAATATTTTGGTCCGTTCATGTGACGGCCCAAGTCAAGTGGCGGAGTGCGGGGAGGAGGGATGGCGGTGCGTCCGTGCCTACCTCGGACGTGCGCAGGGAAGTGGGGTACCTCTCTTGTCCCACATCGCCTAGAGAGGAAGTTCCGGGCTAATTGATAAGGCTTGAGTGGCCTATATTGTGTAATGCGTTTTTACAGCCGTGAGGGTTAGTGGATTCAAAGCGGATAATATTATACAGTGTAGACCCGGGGTGTTACAGTTCAACCCAAATTTATTCATGAATCACCCTGATATCGTCTCCACCCAGGTCATTCTTACAAGTGTACTTTTCGAATTCCTTCACATGAATTTTACAATCCACTTTAATTCCAACCGGGGACTTTGAGACATATAAATCAATCTACAATGTCGTTGAACCACAATGTTCTCTGGCATGGCAAATTGGCAACGATATACCCATCCTAACAACAAAACATAGTGTCACTTATTGCTAGTAAGTCGGATTATGATTCTCGAATTCACTTAATTAGAAATTTATTTCTTGAGACGACTCTTCTATCAACTCAAGTGAAATTGGAAAACGCATTCCACATAAAGTTCATAATCAACTAATATGCACCACATAAACTGGCAACTAATATGCCTCATCTGCTTCTCCACGTTGAGCAGCTGCTCTATGGCGGCCTCCAAGTTGCCTCCGCCCTCCTGCCACGCCCAGCCACGCGAACCACGAGCATAAAGAATCGGACAATCGCAGGAAATGACGAATCAATCGAAAAAACAACCGGAAAGAAAGACATAGATTGCCGTAGATCTGAAGGCAGGGAGGGCGAACTGACCATCGCAATCTGGTTCTGGAAATCGGCAGGAGCCCTCTGGCGACGGATCGATTCCGGAGCCCTAGGTGAGAGAGAGAGCGGTCGGTGAACCCTCGCCCACGAAACCTTTCTCCTCCTCTTCTTCTTCTTCTGCTTCTTCTGTTTCTCTTCTTCTTCCTTCTCTTTGAGCGCACTGACCGACGCGAGAGGAAAATTAAATTATAAAAAAAAAAAAGGAGAAAAAGAAAAAGAAAAAGAAAGAGTTCCGGGGGGAATTAATAGGAAAATGAATTGAAAAAAATGGAGGAGAGAATCGGGGGACCCGAAACGCCGGAACGGAGGCGAATCTCGGATCCGGATCCGGATCGGGATTGGCCCGACCTGGTCCTCGGAGAAGATGCGATGGCAGGTAAGGATACGGCCTGAAACTTCGCCAAGACGGCCCGGCCGAGCCCGAGAATTACGTGGGCCTTGGATCGGGCCATCTTTCAAATGGAGATGAAGGACTTGTTTGGTTCGGCATTTGAATCTTTGCTTTGGAGCTCTAAAGGCCCTTAGGCAAATGCAAACTTGTTTGGCAATTTTTTTGTAAGCTTTGAAGAGATGCAATTGCATCTCCAAAGCTCCCTAAGGGACTTTGGCTGAATGGAGGGATGGAGGAGCTTTGGGGACTTGCATTTTCGGAATGCAATGTGCACTGTTCACGTGCACTGTTCATCTTCCCGACTGAGACCGACGACCGCCGCCTGAGGGGTCCGACCACCGCCGCCTGAGGGTCGACCGACGTCCAGCGATCGCCGCTTGAGGGTCGGCCGACCCGAGCGGCGTTTGCCGGGTCGGCCGACCCCCAAGCGGCGATCGCGGGCCTCGCGCGACCCGGCGGCGGCGGTCGCGGTCTCGCGCGACCCGGTGCGACGCCGCCTGAGGTCGCGCAACCCTCCGGCAGCGGTCGCGGGTCGCGCAACCCAGCGACGACGCTGAGGTCGTGTGACCTCGGGAGCGAGGCTAGCCGGCGGCCGGATCTCGCGGCGGAGCTTGGCCGGCGACTAGTCCGCAGCGGAGCTTTGGCGGCGACCGGCTACCATGGCTCTTCCTTCTTTGATTTTTTTTTTTAATATTAGCAAAAGTTCTTCACAAAATTAATTTTTACCAAACGGTATTTAGACCAAAGTTGCTTTCAAATGTGAATTTAAAATACACGTTACCAAACACTACTTGCATTTCGAAAAACCCCTTTAACTCAAAGGTATTTTCCATATATGCAAATGCATTCCCCAAAAGCCGAACCAAACAGGCCCGAAATTTCCTTTCCTTGAGGGCGACTGGTGGGCCGCAACCATCGACACCGTTCGCATTTTATATTTAGTCGATTTTGCATGTGAATGGTGCCAGCAATGTGTAATTCATCGATCAAAAGGGTGGTTAGAAATTTAGGGCGCGCATGATAACCATTCTATTTCTTTATTTTTCTGTGTTCCCAGGAAAAGGTTTGAAATAGAAATTCGTTTTGATAACGCAATTTTATTTTTCTATTTCTGGAACAGATTTTGATTTCGGAAATAGGTTTGAAATAGAAATGAGAAGTAAAAATTTTCTTAACTTTTCTATTTCTAGAATAAAAATGAGAAATAAGAGTTCTGCTCGTCGCTCGCCCTCGCTGCCATACTACCATCTTCCCTATTTCTGGTATTCAACTAAAAGAACGAAATTCATACCAAAAGCCGAGAAGTAGCGGACTAAATCAGTAACCATTCCCGACCAGCTTCGACCGGAGATGGGTCGATTTTATGTCCTTCAACTAGCAAAAGTTGCAGGCTTCTTGCACAATCTTGTATGTATACACAAGACCGTTGGCGCGATTTATCCATGGAATTTGCGAAGAGCATATAATGGTGTGATGCTACACTGATCTTCTCTCTTCGCGAGAGTCGTTTTCTAGTGGTTCATCTATCGTGAATGCTACTTTCATGTCGGGGCAGATGTTTATGTACAGATGCTGAGGTTACATGCCGAAACATAGTTTTCTAGCTCTTGAGGTTCAGACTCTTGGTACGAACAAGCTCACCCGATTCCCGAATGGCATCGACCAAAAAGGCTCTTCCGAGTCCCGGTGCTTCTCTTTTCTTCGGGAAGACTCACAATTGCCCCGATCCCTTTCTTCGTGGGCAATCGTGCGAGTTATCCGTGGAATTCGCGAAGAGCAGATATAGGATCGGTGTGGTGCAACACCGATCTCTTCTCGTCGTGAGTCGTTTCCAATGGTGCGTACGTCATGAATGTATTTTGCATGTCTGAGTCGATGTTAGTGTATAGATGTTGAGCTTACACACTGAAACATAGTTTTCTAAGCTGTTTAGACACTTGGTACAAACAAATTCGGCTGATTCTCAGATGACATTGACCGAAAATGCTTTTTCTGAGTCACGGCTCTTCTCTTTTCTTTGGAAAGACTAAAGAAATGCAAATGGTTTGAGCTTAACGGTGCCGCGTTCATTCCCACGCCATCTCCCAATCCGTTCGAGCAACATTTTAGAATCGACTAATTTCACTCCATCAAGAAACGGATGTGAATGCGTCATTCTGACAGAGAATGAACGATTCACACCTGCTTCCTTCATTTTCGATCACAGTCTCGCTCACCAACCACTCAGAAAGTATTGTACTAAGTCGAAGGAACAAAGCTAGTGACTCGCTACACAGTCCATGTGCATCGTTCGCGACATTTGCTTACCACCTATGTTTGCGCTCGAAAACCGCACCTTCGACAAAGAAGAGAAAGCATGGAGATCTAAGGGCGACCTCAACCTGAAATTATAACACAAGCCCGGCCAAAATGGCTAGCACAAAAACTCAGTCTTAGCTCTCGCAGTTGCGACTGCAATTTTTTCGAGAGCAAAGGCAACTGATTTATACAATGGGAGGTTCTGCAGGATGAAGGATCTCTCTCCTTTGCCTAAGTGTTTTTGTACTTTGCCTCCACAAGCTTCCTTAATAATTCACATGTTAATCATTAAATTACTTTGAGCAGTCATAAAAGAACAGACAAAAGAGTTGCAGTTGAATTATACCAGAATGATGAAAACCCAATTCAAGCAGTCAGGAAAAGCAGGCACTACCACGTCATTCTTGAATGTAGGATTTGAAAAACTATTTACTTCTCATGAATAATTGATATGCTAACGAGGACTTCAAGAATAACTTTTAAATGTATCTTATGATGATTGATGTAATTTCCAAAGCATTGAGCGGCACAAAGAACGAGAAAAGTTACTACATTGAGAATCACTCGTTTTCTTTGTCTCACTTATGCTAAGTAAGTTTAACGGTCGCATTGTTTAAAAAACATGACAAATACATTTACTTTGTGAAGAAAGTAAAATGGTGCTTTTTGCTTAGTGGGCATAACTATTTCCACAGCAAAAAGATGTAGTGGCCACAGCTTTTCCCAATTTTTTCAGTTTCCATGAAGAAAATGAAGGAGTTGGAAATCTATAGGACAAGGTCCATTCCGTATCAAGTATCAACTTGGAGAAAAATCACGTCCTTTGAGGAAATAAAAAGTGCAGTTATCATATTGAAATGAAGCTCCCTAGAAACAGGTGCTCACTTCGAATGTGAAATGAAATGGAAAAGTAGCATTCATTAAGCCTTTAATCTGGAGAGCTAATGTTATCTCCGACGTTAGAAAAACACAAGCACCAGCAATATTTGTCATGCGAAACACAATTCTGTAACAAGGTGCTTATTTTAGTCCAAATGAGTGCACATCTCGTGCTGCGACTGTTCCATTGGTACAAGTTCTGGACCCTGAAAGCCCACAAATCTTCAATTAAAAGGAGGGGGGAAAGAGGAAACAAGAAAGATGAAAAGACCAAACTACATTCCTATACAGAAAGTGTATTCAATATATCATTTCAGTCCGAAACAAGGCCCGCATCTGGTCACCCTGCAAAATATGCAATCAAATTTAAGACGGGTACGTAAGAGTTCCATGGTGAATATCTCCGGTCCCCACTTCAGACCACAATGTGAAACAGCATTCTTCGGTAAGAGAGAGAGAGAGAGGGAGGCTCAAGGGGAGAGAGATCATTCATTCAACTAAAAACATCATCAAGCTCTCAAAGCAGCCTTATGAGCCGTGGTTTCCTTGGGGATTTGGTGGCAACTTTTCTTGACAAGGTCGAGCAGCTTTTCCAAATTTGTCACCCGAGTTCAAAATCTCATTGCTGTCCTTTATCATTTGGAAACTGACAATTCCCATTGGTCAGTCTATCTTTGCCACCAGGGACTTGGAAACAACCATTAAGGAGAGATGCTTCTCAGCTTCCTAAAATGGTAATATAGAAGTAAGAGGTCATGCGGATAGAATATCATACGAGCTTGTATACTTATCATTATATGGACTGTCTATCAGATGATAGTATTGATTTAATAAATTGAGGCATGTGATTGATTAAAGCTCTTAACAATAAATTGAGGCATGTGATTGATTAAAGCTCTTAACAACAGCAGTAAGAGAACCCAAAAAAGAGCTCTTTCCTTGAGTGATTCAGCTATAAAGATTTTCTGAACACTGGAAATGGTAAGTGTTAATACTAGCAGAAAAAGCGCATTAGAATTTCAGGCTCCACGGAACAAGAAATGGTTTCACAATGCCAGACAATGACACTTACAGCTACAACAAATTTATGAGTAGAAGTTGACTAAACCAAGTGTACACATATATGTCGGTCAGAAATGTTTATGAAACAAAACTATGAAGACAACATTCTCAAATTCATGACAAGCCTTCGGCTTTCATCGCACCAAAACCTCTTTTACACACATTTTGGAACTTATATCCAAGTGCAGCAACCATGCCCCAATCAGGGATCACAGGCAGAGAGGCTGCTCAGGGTTAAATGAGGGGTCTAGGTAATCATTCATAAAGAGTGACATTGATAAAGAACATCAACAAATGTTCCACATAATCAGACCTGGATACTGAGGCATAACAGCTCTGCAAGTCTCTTTAAGGTAATCCTCGAGTAGTATTTCAAAACGACAATAATATTCTGCAGAAAATAGAGTGAGTCACATCTGAATGATGATCCAATGAAAAGAAGAAAAATGACAAAGTTCTGTAATTACATGTTGATTCTTTGAAGAGGCTCCCAGCCAAAGGTTGCTTGTCTCGCCCATAAGAAGCCGAAATTCTTCTATTGACTATGATTGGGCCCTGTCTAAGATTTTCTGCTACCTTCTTAACAAGTGCACCTCCTAGCATGTTTTCTCATTCTCAAATTCATCTTTGAAAGTACTTTAAAGAGGAGGCCATAGGATAACCTCCGCCGTGACCAATTGTTTCAGCAGCAACCTGCCTTAAAATATCAAAGGCATGGTTAACCAAGTTCTATGGCACATTATTGAGATATTGCAAGATGTACAACCAATTTCCTAGACCAATTCAAAGATAGTACCTGAATTGGGGAATTTCTGAGAGATGCTTATCGTCTAAAGTGGCATTATGAAGGCTTGACTGCATAGGATCATGTGGTGATAGAACTAAGTACCAGCAGATTTTCCTTAGAACCTACATATAATTAAATCACAGAATGAACAGCTGTGCCTTGAAAAACTCAGTGACGACTTAACAAGGAAAGAGCTTCACCAGTATCCACTGCTCTGGGTTGCCCTTTACTGATAGAATCTCATATATCGCCTCATAGTATAGACAAATCTCAAGGTAATCATTGTTATGTGAGTAATACCTACATCGTTAACCACATAAATGCGAGGTAAACTGAGATGTGAGTTCAAATCCATCAAGTACAGCTGCAACGTCAGAGTTTGCAATAAAGCTAGAAAGGAAGAAGAGTATGTGCCAGATATATAAAGCCATACAAGTTCATGTTTTGAACCACAGCCTGAATACCAGGTGGCACTTGATCGGCAAAAACAAATTAGTTGAAAGAAAGTGGACACAACATTAGAAAAAGCAAAACACCAATTTGCCGTATTATGAGTCATGGTATATCCATCTCAACTCCAGAAGAGACGGAATACGATGACTCACGTATATTAGCTGGCGCTTGTTCCACAATGTTTTCACCTTCTTTAGGCTTTTTCTTCTCTTTGGAAGGATCTGCATCAAACACTCGGGGGTTGGTCTTCCTGGAAAGGATATGTGCACGGACATAATCCTGGCGATCTGTGCACAGACAAACTTGCAAAATCCATCGATCAAAACCAATCATTGTAATAGTGTACAAACGGTTAAAAGCAATACAAAAAACCCCTACTTGTTAAAAAATAATGGCAATTTACTCCGTCTTTGCTGTTGCTCCAAAAGTTTCTACCTGCATTTCAAACCCATCATAGGAATGTTGGACAACGAAAAACCAATTACAAGATCAGTGACAACAGAAGTCAACTTCTAGTTACCCCGATTTCTTGCATCAAATCAGTAGCTTCTGCTATAAGACCTTGTTCTTCCTTTCTATTGCAAGTTTCTTGATCAACCGTGCTCTCTCGATTTCGACATATATCTGCATTACGAAACTAGCTAAGAAACCGCGAAACAAAAGCAGATAGCTGATGAACATAAGTTGCAACAGAGTTTAATCTCACAAATTCACCTTCCCAGTGGCGACAGAGTCAAGTGTCTTAATAAGCTCTTTCTTGGTCTCAAGATCAGGTGTCTGGTCAACATATTGCATAGCCTGCTGCACCATTGCTGTCACAGCCTGGCAATAAAAAAACAGCGACATGTAGGTCACTAGCCAATCAAGTGAATGACTTGATAATGTCTAGATCACAATTAAAACTTAGATTTGAACTATTGATTAACAGCACGGAAAATTTGTCACTCTAGAATGAAAATATGGTCAAGAAAGGAATCAAAAGGGACAATAGCAAGGTACAATACAAATACAGGTATCTCTATAAAGAGGATCCCAGCCATTTGAAAACTTGCAAACAGCACAAGCACTATAAAATCCCCATAAAGGACATATCATGAAATGTATCCTGAACTAGACATGAAAAAAAAGTAACGCGATTCATAAATGAATAGGAGAATAAAAAGTGAAAATTTGGGGCAATCACGGGAGAGAATCCAGAAACACAAGGTGAGAAACTGAAGAGGATTCCACAATACTAGATTCTAGAGGATTCCACCATACTTGATTCTAGAGCACAAGCACCAGGCCTGAGAACTTGCATCCCAACAGATTGCCTAGAGCCAATTCTCATGTAGATATGCCAAGCAAATTCGTTTTTTAGATAGTTATACATAGATGACATATCACAGCTACACAAAACGACAGTTCATGATCTAATCAGTACACATATGGGAGGCAATCCCAGCAATATAAAATCTAACCCTTAAGGTAAAGGTTGTTAGGATGGATCCTAAATGATTGAAATTGGACCATACTTTGGATCAATGATCATAAGACTCTACAGAAAATTAAGGTCTAAATTGATAGATTCTTGATCTTCTTTCTGTACTAACAACTGTATGTTATCTTGGAAAAGAGGGACTGAAGCTCTCAAAAGCAGAAGACAAAAACATGAGTATCACCACAGCAGAAGCACATCAGTGAAGAAGCTATCGTACCTCTTCAAGAAAGTTCGCTAGAGAAGCATCTGGGGCATAAGTAAAGAAGAGAATAAAGCAAACACAAAACCAGATGATGGCAGTGAAAAGAAGAAGACAGGAGGACGAAAAAAATAGAAAAAATAAAGAGCTATACACTATTACGTAAAAAAGAATTCCGTCCCCAGCCATAAACGATGCTTGCCGTACAAAGGTGTTGGCATTGTGCTGCACTGCTGTTTGCGGAGGCACAGAAGACCTTCCATTTACCCCAACCCAAGCTCTCATGAAGGTAGAGCCCACTTCCAACTCTAGCAATAAAAGGTTATTCTTACTCCCGGTATAAAGAATCGCCCCTTCCGGCACCCAATCTCAATTTGTTGTCCCCCAGGTTTCTTTATTATGTAAAAAGAATCCATCCCTATACAAGATAATTCAAATCCTAAAACAGATCTATTGACCGGAATAAAAACAAAGAGGAGCACCAAGTACTGAATTCACCAAAACCCTGAAAACTTCTATCAATTGAGTTTGCTGTCTCCTCCAGAGCTAAGGGGTTATGGTGGAAACTGACTTTGTGTTACTTAGGTGATGAAGACTCGCCGATATCAAGCAATTTCACTACATAAGTAAACACAAGTACCCTTCCAGAAAGGATATCACCAGGCCATCCCTTCGCTGTTTACATATTTAGGCGCAACCATTAGACTTCCGCAGGAACATCATCAACCCCAACCTTTCCATCATTAGAGGAAAAAGCAGAAGAAGAAGTAACCAGGCAGGCGAATCAAGCATCAGAAATTGGACAATTGCTAGTAAAGGACGATTCGATCAGAAGAAGAGGAACTAACCAATCTCGATCCGCTCCTGGATATCGGAAGGCGAGCTCGAGGAATCGGCAACAAGTCTGCCAGCACCCATCGCTTTTTTACGTACGAGAGAGGACTCGGTGAACCCCGTCCCTCAGTCGCGAAAACTTCTGCTCTTTCTTCCGTTTCCTCCCTCCCTCTCCTTCTCTTGAACGCAACTGATGATGAGAGAGAAAACGAAACGGTTAAGTAAACAAAAAAGTTGAGGCAGGGGAATAAAAAAAAAAGAGAAAAGAGGAAGAGAAAAGAAAGAATAATAAATGAGGGAATGGGAAGAGAAAATGGGAGGAGATCCGAAACACCTTCTTCTGTCTGTGTGATCCTCCCCCCCCCCCCCACTGGCCCAGACCACCTCCCTCCGACCTCCCACCTCCCACCTCCCACCTCCACTTCTGCGGATCCCCCCTTCGACACCACCCCTACAACACCAACGCATTTAAACGCAACAGGTCCGGTGATTGTCTAAGAGACGGGCATCCATAAATATGGAAAAGTTGCAATGGTCTTAATCCCTCGAGCCCTCGAATTTCAACTAAATTTTCGCACTGGTAAAAATGAAAATCCTGCGGATTCTTTAAGTTCGAGAGGTCCACCGATCTAAGGGAAGAGCACCGGCTAATAAACAAAAATGTCAAGGATTCTGATCCATCGGGGCCTTGAATTTCAGTTATACTATTGCAATTCTCAACAGAAAGGCTTCTCAGGTATTTAAAACCGGAAAAGTCTAGCAATCGTCCGGCGGACGTGCACTTAAGGATATCCGACACTTGAGAGGATTTTGATCCACCAAGGTCTTGGATTTCAACTGAATTCGCACAACTTGCTATGACATCTATTCTCTGCGGAATCTTTGAATCGGAAAGATCTAGCGATCCATCAAGCGGAGATGCCTTTGGGCTCATCAACGTCGAAGAATCTTCAATCCCATCAACCCTAGATATCTTAGAGCATTGCCCCGCATGTAAGTTGGATAGGCAATGTGAACCTTCCAAGCCGGTGATTTCTGCGAGATCAAAGCACCTGCGGAGAGTCAAATTTGATAAGTGCTTCAAGTTTGACACATTCGTCAATGCTTTCAATTTTCTGCAATTCATAATATTTAGCTGCGATAGTCCAATGGGAAGCTCTGGGACACGTTCAAGCCAGGGGCAACTACAAAGATCGAGTTCCTTGAGACGGGTTAGATGGGAAAGATGGGGCAACTGCGGACTCTGGCAGGTGATCCTTAGATTTGTTAAGCCAGAGGGCAGTTCTGGTAATTCTCGGAGGTTTTCACAAACCAAAACATTGAGCTCTTGGAGAGAAGAGAGCTTAGAAATGCTTTCTGGCAAGCTCAAAATGCCTGAACCTTCTAAAGAAAGCTTCTCTAGCGAAACCAATTCGCATATATTACTAGGAAGTCGTTCTAGTTTTTTGCATACTCCAGCTCCCAACCTTTGGAGTTTTGCCAACTTCCCGATGGCATCAGGCAATTCTGTTATGTTAGTTCTCTTTATGTCCAACATCCTCAAATTTGGCATATTCCCAATGCTTTCGGGTAATTTCGTAATCGATGTGTATCCTAAGTCCAGCTCAATCAATGATGCCAATTTTCCAATCGAGTCGGGGATCTCTGTCAATGAGGAGCAGCGACGTAAGAACAAGCTTTGTAGGGATGCTAGCTTGCCTATGGAGCTGGGTATGCGAGCTAACAGTCTACATTCAGAGGCATCCAAAGTCTCGAGCTTCTTCATAGAACCAATGGATTCAGGTAATTCTTCAATTGCTGAATCAGATAAGTCCAATAGAGTTAATGAGACAAGGGAGCCCATAGATTTAGGAAGTTGAGAAAGTCGTTCACAACTTGTGGCACATAGAGTCTCCAGCTTCATCAAACAATCTCTCGAAATAGAAATCTTTTGTATATGAGTGCCATTAATGCAAAGATCCCTCAATTTTACCATTCTACCTATTCCTGCCGGTAGCTTCTGAAGTCTTCTACAATCAGAGACATCCAAGGAAACGAGGGTCTTGATGTCCCCAATAGAAGGATGAATCGTTTTCAAATTCCCACAATCTGCAAGAATCAAAATCTCCAAGCTTTCGAAAACTGACAAGTCGGGAGTTCTTCTCAAAGATAGACAATTCTCAAGATTGAGAACTTTGAGCTTGGTTGCCATCTGAAAAAAAGAAATGGTACCTCAATGTCATTGGACTCTGGCAGCCTGTGATTTTTCACTACTCCTTATTTTTTTGACCTTTTAGAATTCCTCAAAAAATACCCATGCTCCCCGACTCCATCACGGTTGTCTTATTTAAATTCTAAATGTCTCTTTTAGTAGTGTTTGGCTACGCCAACATATAAATATTTTTTAAGCATATCAATTGCAAAAGAATGTTGGGGATATACAAGTGCCGACTGCATATATTTCTGAATAACACTTCAAAGGAAATGTTTATTGATTAAATAGAAGCAACTTTTATTATCAAATAGCAAATGACTAATTCAAATGGAAGAGAGATGAATTCATTGGGCGCCATGTATTCCTTCAATAGTATGAGATTAAAGAGAAACGACTAGTCTAATTATGAAAATCAATTTTCAAATGTTATACGTACAAGGAAAAAAAATTATATTGAAAATACTTCAATGCCTTCTTTACGTCTTACCTTGAGTTGAACCCATCCTCCCCAGTCCTCCGAAATATCACTGCTTGACAGATCGAGTACAACTAACTTCTTCGGATGAAAGTTGGTCGCCGTAAAATCCGAGGGACATCCCGCCCACTGAAGCCATCTTAATTTAGGAAGTAAGCTTTGGAAATCTCCGGTGAAATTCATACCATCCGCTAGTAGGAACCTCAAGTTGGTCATTTGTTTAAATTGTTCGGCTGTGTATATTCTTCCCTTACCACATTCGCCAAGAGAAAGTGCCTCAATCTTTCTAGTGCCCTACAGTTTGGAAACATTGTGGACCATAAGTTTTGAATGATGAGACGAGATCAACTGATGTAAAATAAAATGCACTGATTTCAATTTGCTGTCATACTATCATGGCGTAGGCTTCTTCCTTTAAATTTTGTGAAATGACATGTTGTGATTGCATACTATTTATCTAATCTATGTAAAGATGGGAAGCTCGAGCGGTTGTTCCGGAAGTTTTCCTCTTCCAACTATGCCCTTCGCAATTTGCACCTTCCGAATTCCCAAAATTTGCATCCATTTGCAACTACAATAGAAGGCCTCTCTTCATGCATACACTAATTCAAATATATCTATCAAAATTCATGCCATTCATATGTGAAATAACACTACATTTACTCCTATCCTGTATATGTGAACCAATACGACTCTAATAGTCCAAATGCATCCATCAAACTTTCCCTCAAAACATGTATCAAAATTAAAGAATCCCAATTGTAGAATCCCCCCACTCTTTCTAGTATACTTCGTTTGCAATTCTAAATATCAAAATGAAAACGAGAATGTCATCGCAAAAGGTACGCATGTGTTTTACGTTCCTTTCTTATCATGTGCTTCTTCATTGAGGGTTTTGCATTGTACGTGGAAGGAAAATTGATAATATCGAATGTTCTATACACGATTCTTACTTTCTCTTTGTTACTATAGATGTTTGACGCTATCTTTTCATTGTCGTGTTGATTTTGTTACAGTGTAGTAGTAGTCATCTAAATTTTGATCAATTTTCCCATAGATTAATGAGATCTTCCATATGAACAGATTGGACATGAAGATCGATATGATTGTGTTCTTAAGGAACTCTAGTCTTTTACATTTTTCTTTTATTGTAACCTAATATTTTAGGAACTCAAATTCGTTTTTTGTTTTAGGTGATTGCACATTGAGCACAAATCATGAGAGTCTATAGTACGGATTTGTTTGGTGGTTTCAACTTTTCCTTCAAACTTTTATTCTTTCAGATGAGACACTACTTGTTTTCACATTATAAGTTTCTTGTAAATTTATTGTAATTTTGTCAACAACTTCATAGACACCTTTTTTTTTCACTTCTAAGCAAAGTCCTATTTAGTTTATTACATTTTCCTTCGTGCGAAAATATGCTCGCTGAAAAGCATTGGTAGCATTTTTTTTCTAGTCTTGTTATTTCATTATGTTTTGCATCCCAATGTTTATGTTTAGTTTTTCTTGATTAACGATACTCATGACATTTGCACATGCTTGTTTGATACTTGTACAAATCATCCTTATGTTATAATTGCTTTTAGCGGATTACCCCTTGACTTGCATGCTAATAATGAAAAGTTATCATCACACAAAATTCAAAATTATATTTACTTCGGTTAATAATACCAAAAATCCCGAACTGGTAGACTTGTTCCACATTTATCCCTCACTAATTTTCATGTCACAAAAAATCTCAAACTGGTAAACCCGTGTCACATTTACCTCAGACTAGTTTTCGTTTCACAAAAATAAGATGATGTTATTAAAGTTAACTAAATCTTTGCTAAATAAGATGCTCACTAAGAATTGAACAATAAACAAATTATTATTATAACATGATAGCTTATATTTAGCGAATAAATAATATCGGGAGATTAATAGAAAAATCATCCATCGTCACAAAAAGAAAAGGTATTAGCAAATTCATAGAAAGAAACTATCCACTAGCTTGAAAAGCCTATACAATGAAAATAATATATGTTTAAAGGGTGATATTACTTGGTTGCTCATATATCATTAATAAATGCAAATGCCACATCAACAAATTGACCACAAAGGACTTGATTGCACAAAAAAGTGAAAGTTTGAAGACTATATTGAGCAAAAGCAAACATAGATGGGGGACTAAATTGCACAACCAATAATACTAGGGGTTACACTTAACCCAACTTAAAAAATACCGGAAGTCTCATTTATCATACGAAACAATTCAATAAGTCAATACTTAGTAAAAATAAATAAATAAATAAAAGGCCTCACAAGAAACCCAAAGACGAATCCAAACATCAAACACATGCATCAAATAGATATGTGGGAAAAGCATGGCTACAACAATTTATAAATGCCAGGTTTTCTCTAATAGCAATCTGTCAAACATTTTGCTTTTGTAGTTTTGTTATTGCATTAAAGTTACCAAACGGAGAGTATGCTCATCGCAATACTTCCAGGCCAAGATGTATATCATTCATCCACAACCAAGAAATTGCTCCTCAATTATGTTCCAGAATCAGGCAAAGACAGAAATTAATCAAAATAGCTCTTTTGCTAGTAGAAGCAACTAGTTTTGGGGAGGCAAGACCGACAACTATTTTTATTTCAAACAAGAAAGGGATGATGGAACCACAATCACTAAGACAAGTTGAGAAAACTCTTACCTTGTTTCCATCAATCACATCTACGGCTTCCTCAGAATTCCATAATCTGCTACGCTTTTGAGGTTCCTTCGAATTTTCTAGACGAACAATTTCCCTTCCAAGATCTCTCAGTTGATCATGCATCATTAGATGGCCGTATTCGTCAATTTTAATTAGGGACATAAAACTCAATACTTCAATCCCCCTCCCTGGGAGAAAACTACTGGCGTCCCACATGTAAGTTGGATTTTGTTCATGTGATCCAATGAAAAAGCATGCAATATCCAAAAATATTTGTTGCTCCTCGTCATCTAATGCTTCGTAACTTATTTTCAACTTCTCTTGCACTTTCTTATCGGGCATTTTCTTTAATTTCTTTAATGTATCTTTCCATACTTCTTCTCTCTTTCCACATAAGAAAGAGCCTATAACTTCAACAGCTAATGGAAGCCCCCCAGTAGTAGATACGATATCACGAGAGTTATCCTCATAATCACTCGGAGGAGAATCCTTTCGAAATGCATGTCTACTAAATAAAATCAATGATTGATCCAATGACAACTCGTTGAGTTGGTACATGTAGCCCGCCCAACCTTCATCGAGAATGCCTTGGTTTCTAGTTGTGATGATGACTATACTTCCCGCTTCAAACCAACTACCATCCCCAACCAAAGCATTCGAGTGAGTACTATCATCCATATCATCCAGAAGAATTAGGACTTTCTTACTGGCAAAACGAGATTTGATGACACTGACTCCTTCGTCGACATTAGACACATCATACGAAATTCTTATTATGTCAGAAATAAGTTGCTTTTGTATGCATTCAATACCCTTACGCCGAAATGTTTCTCGGATATTTGCCATGAAGCTACGATAGTCAAAATGACTATAGAGTCTGTTGTATAACACTTTTGCAAGAGTTGTCTTACCGATGCCGCCCATTCCATAAATTCCAATAATTGTTGTACCCTTGAATTCAACATCTATCTTGCTCATAATCTCTTGCACATGATCATCAATTCCCACCAACAATTCAGGGACATTTAGCTGAAAAAGTCCTTTTAGCTCGCCCATAACTTTTTTGACAACAATTTCAACCAATGTTCCTTCATGCCTGTCAAATTACAATGAAGATCAGTATAGGATAGCAATATGTACATTCTTTTCAAGAAAGATCTATTTATGAAAAATTAAACAATTTTTTCGTTGGAGTATAGGGTACCCGTTATCAATTTTCTCCGATACCCATCCTTTCAAGGAGCTGACTTCTTTAAGTGCTTCTTCCCATTTCTTCACAATCATTTCGTCTATATTCTTTTTATGTGCATTGATAGCATCTCTTGATCTCCCAGTAGGATGTCGCACCTGTGAGGGTTCTACTTTGTAAAATATGGGCAACACTATCTGCCCTTTACTTCTCTTGCACTTTAACATCTCAGCCAGCTCGCGAAGGCACCATTTGCTTGAAGCGTAGTTCTTTGAAATAATCGGAATCGAGATCTTAGAATTCATAATACTGCAGAGAAGCTCCGAACCAATCTCCTCACCAACACGGAGTTCATTGTCGTCTCTGAACACGCGAATTCCTGCATGGTCAAGGTTATGATAGAGATGATCGGTGAAGCCTTTGCGAGTATCTTCCCCTCTGAAGCTCAAGAACACTTCGTAATCATTTCCCTTCGGCCTTTTGGTTCTGCCTTCATAATCACCTACATGTGGAGAGGTCGATGAGGAAGCGGGCTCGTGGATTGGATATTCTGAATGAGTGGGTTCTTTTCTTGTCATCTCTGAGAGGATTGTAAAAGAGATTGATGGAGAAGGAAACAGAGGGGAGATATATGGATTCCCAGATCTGGGAATAGCAGAAATGTCTCGCAGGACTGAAACTCAGATCTACATTCAAACAACAATAGAAACTCTCAGACAAGTCATCAGAAAAAAAAGGAGCAATCAAAGCAGGAAACGGACAAGGGCAAGGAGTCGTCGACTACCTGAGGAGTGTTCAAACAACACAACCCACCCACTGCTGGGATCTCTCCCGATCCTCAGCCTTGGACGTTGGATTACCAACACACAACACTCTCTACTGTGCGTGCTTGAACAATGATGTTTGCCGACTGCTTAAAGAATGCTGAGTTATTGCACGCGTAATATTCGCAGCATTATGCGGAAGTTGCGGGGAAGCTATGCAAGGGCTTCTTGACTAGACTTGCTTTTCCTTTTAACAAAAAAGTAGAAAAGAAAACCAACTTGCAATAAAGATGCTCCGAGTCCTTGCTTTTTCTACGGACCAAAAAAAAAGAAAAGTCTTTGCGTTTTCAACTGTGCGCGCTTGAACGATGCCGACTACTTGAAATATGCTGAGTTATTGCAAGCGTAATTTCGTCAGCATTAAGCGGAAGGTGCCACTGCGTGCAACCTACGCTGGTGCTTTGATTGAAATTGGAGTTCCAGTACGGCTTGACTTGCTTTTCCATTAATAAATGGAATCTTCGGGGAATTGTAATGGGAAGGTGAAGCGAGCATGACACCAGGATAACGTTGCTGCATGCTAAAACGGAAGGGGAATGTAAGGTGAAGCACAGGCTGGGCAAGGAGTTTGGGGAATTGGTGAGACTGAGCAGCGAATCTATGGAATTTAGTAGTGAATTTCGGTAGAGGTCGTGGAGGATCAACATGAACATTTCCATAGCTAAATTAAAGACTTTATTTTTTTGGTCAAATAAATTAAAGACTTTGGACAAATGCATTTGGAGCACCTGCTCTTACCTGTACCTATAATTGAAACCCGTTTCGCTCCTATGAGAACTCCACGTCAGACATAATTTATGCTAGACTGTTTATAGCTCTTGCTCGTAGTGGGCCGACCTTTTATCTATTCACTTTGATAAATGTCGGGCTAAACTTTATTCATTTGTCGGGCAATCCATTCTAAGAATTTGTTCACAACTAGTCCCATATCAGACAGTTAGGATGGGCTTTTGAGATTTTCATAAGAGGATTTTTACGTAAAGAAATCGCAACTATATCTAGATAGATGTTTACACGAACAAATAGAATATCACTTTATATATGGAATGGAAATGCTTGCTAAAAGTAAAAATCGAATATGGGTCATTGCCTAAACATCGGTTGTTAAATTGCATGTATGTCGTTGTGTGTAAACCCCGCTACGAAATTATTTTCTTGCGTTACCCATTTAAATGACGAAATGAATGTTTGGTTTCTTTTGGATGACGGCAAATCTATTTAGGTGCTACGATTTTTCAAATGTTACACATTCAGCTGGTTTCAGTTTCAATTTCATGACATTGTCCACGAAAATCACTTGGCAAATCATACCAGAAAGGGTCATGAAGTGACCATGAATTTGCTCCCATAAGATGCAAGAAACTTCCCATGGGTTTTCCATGGAGCTTCCTTGAAACTCTCGTCACCTCATCCATCAATAATTGCTGTGCTCCCATTACTCCACTTTATGAATGTGGGGACTGAATGTGATGATTCTCCAACGTTCACGAGAATACAAAAGCTGTCGGCTCAGACCTGCAAAAAGATAATCCACGAAAAAATAGAAAATTCCAGGCCCAAAATGTCAAGCACTTTAAAAATGTACTAATTGGAAACTTGAATCTCACATGGCCATCGGTACCCCTCTCCCTTATTATTCCTTTCAGTTTCGAAGCAAGCTCTGTGGGTGTGGTAGAATCCCTTTCTTTCTTAAACTAGTCCATTGGTTGGTCTATAATCTCCTTTGTGCCATCATATCCTCCTTCTCTTGAAAATTAAAAAATAGACAGCACAAGCTGGAGGACGAGGGAAACGGATAGTATCTGGATTTGCTAGGTCGTGCAACACCTCAGCCTTCCAAGGACCAACTTCACATGTTTGTCTCCATGGCATGTTTTGCCACATAAATGGACACATCGATTGTTCATCGGAGCATCTTGTGGATAATGGCTGATGCGCATCAATTGGATGTCAAGTGAAGTTCCATACATTTGATGAATGAAATTAATGTTTGGTGATTCCAATTGATGATGAATCCTATGCTAGCAACGACGCATAAATTGCCCTACGCTTGTGGTCTATTTAGCAAGCATGCACCGTCGTGATAAAGGAAAAGCTGCTTTGCTTGGATACATGAAGGAAAGGAGGAGAGAAAAATTTTGAATTTTCCTCCCACTTCTTCTCACAAAAGTTACAAAAATTTACTTCATTTTCCTCCTCTTCTCCTCCTTCCCAAATAAAGCCTTAAGGCAATACCGCTGGAAAATCGAAGCATAAGTATGGAAGGATGGAATATAGGGCGGCCTTGCTTTTTTCCCATAAGACCGTTTACCCAAATAAGGCCTCGAGTTGATTAAATTCTTAATACATGATAACTAACTCGGATTATAATATATTCCTCGTATCTGCAGGAACATTGTATAAATGTAGATTGGCGATATGAACAACGAAAATTGCCCTTATTGAATATTAATTCGGGTTGGTTCGTGCAAAATGGCAAAAGTGTTACATATGAGTCCTTCTCGAAGGGGAATCAAATTCCAATAGGAGCAAGTAGGCAACAACGATTTTTAAAATCTGGCTGTATTTAATTGACCAAGAGAAGAAATTAAAATAGCCTTTATTCATTGAATAAAATCTGTGCATGGACATAATCCTGGCAATCTAAGCACAAATGAACCTGCAAAACCCATCGATCAGGATAACAATCATAGTCATAGTGCATAAACGGCTAATCCTGGAAAGGATCTGTGCACAGACATAATCCTGGCAATTTAAGGACAAATGAACCTGTAAAATCCATCGATCAAGAAACCAATCATAGTAATAGTGCATAAACGGCTAAAAGCAATACCAAAAACCCCGTACTTGTTCGAGGATAAAGGCAATTTTCTCCGTCTTTGTAATTGCTCAAAAAGTTTCTTCCTGCAATTCAAACCCATCATAGGAATGTTGGACAAGGAAAAATCAATTACAAGATCAGTGACAACAAAAGTCAACTTCTAGGTACTGCAATTTATTGCATCAAATCAGCGGCTTCTGCTATAAGACCCTGTTCTTCCTCTTTTTTTTTTTTGCGAGTTTCTTGCTCAACCGGGCTCTCTCAATTTCGACATATATCTGCATAATGAAACGGGCTATAGAAACCACAAAATAAAAACAGATTGCTCATTAACATAAGCTGCAATGAAGTTTGATTTCACATATTCACCTTCCCAGCGGCAACAGAGTTAAGTGTCTTGATAAGCTCTATCTTGGTCTCAAGATCAGGTGTCGGGTCAATATATTGCATAGTTTGCTGCACCATTGCTGTCAAAGCCTGTTGATAAGAAAATAGCAACACGTATGTCACCATCCGATAAATGTCGAGAGCACAATTAAAACTGAGTTAAACTATTTGATTAACAGCACTGAAAATTTTTCACTATAGAATGAAAATATAGTCAAAAAAGAACCGCAAAGGATAATGGCAAGGTGCAATACAAATACAGTATCTCTATCAAGAGGATCCCAGCCAATTGAAAACTTGCAAATAGCACAAGCACATAAATATCCCCACAAAGGACAAATCATGAAACGTATCCTGAACTAGACATGTAAAAAAAGTAATGTGATTTATACATGAGTAGACAAGAACTAAAAATTTGGGGCAATCATGGGGAAAAATCCAAGGACACAAGGTGAGAAATAGAAGAGGATTCCACCATACTAGATTCTAGAGCACAAGCACCAGGCCTGAGATCTTGCATCTCTACAGATTGCCTAGAGCCAATTCCCATATAGATATTCCAAGGAGATTCGTTTTCCAGATAGTTATATGTCGATGGTATGTCACAGCTACACAAAATGACAGTTCAAGATCTAATCGGTATACATATGGGAGGCAACCCATGCAGTATAAGTACATATAAATCTAACCCTCGAGGTAAAGGTTGTTAAGATCGATCTCAAATTATTGATATTGGACCATAATTTGGACCGATGATCATAAGACTCTACAGAAAACTAAGGTCTAAAATGATAGATTCTTAATCTTTATTTCGGTACTGACACCTGTATGTTATCTTGAAAAGGGAGAATGAGCTCAAAAGTAGAAAACAAAAGCACGAGCATCCCCACAACAGAACCACATCACTGAAGAAGCTCTCGTACCTCTTGAGAACGTTAACTAGAGAAGAATCTAGGGCAAAAGTAAAGAAGAGAACAAAGCGAATGCAAAACCAGATGACGGCAGTAAAAAGAAGGAAGACAGAAGGATGAAAGAAGTACACAAGGTAATGGCACTGTGCTACACTGCTAATTACTTCATGTCACACAAAAGGAGGAGATTATTAAAATGAGCCGTTTTGGATGGACAGCAGTCTTGGAGATGATTTTCAACCGCTTAAAAAGTTGAAGTGTTAATTGCAAAAATGAGAATGATAGGAGTGACTCTGCAGCTGACATGAAAAAGTCAAGGGATGTATTTGCAGTTAAGTAAAGACAATAACGTTAGAACTCATGCCATCACTTTGAAGACTCTACGCCAGTAATTTAGGAAAGGGTAAAACTCTGTTTGTCCACCCAATTGCAGGGGCTAATGTGTGCATTCGATCCCTGAAATGGGAGGTACCCCATAATGGAACGGGTTTGTATGCAGAATATAACAAGTGAGCATTCTCCACTAGTTGTATATGATAAAAACAATATCGAATTAACTCTCTACTTACATAACCAAGGCGCAAGATTTCAGCTTTTTTATCATTTTCCCAAAATGAAATGCCTGGGAAAATGCCAAAACATTTGGCCTTAGTTATACTAAAAGGACAATACAGATAAATATCAAATCATGCAGCTTCTGTAATATACCTTGTGCAGACCTACTGAAACAAAGCAAAAAAGTTTAACTGATACAGAGATTTGATGGAGGACAATGAGTGCACAACAAAGAATAAATCGTAAGGCT
This sequence comes from Syzygium oleosum, assembly GCF_021117445.2. Classification (NCBI taxonomy): domain Eukaryota; kingdom Viridiplantae; phylum Streptophyta; class Magnoliopsida; order Myrtales; family Myrtaceae; genus Syzygium; species Syzygium oleosum. Next base: position 843,427 of record NW_026607528.1, read on the forward strand.
TCATCACACAAACTGGCAACTCGAAAAGTGGGACCCAAATTACACAATTAAACGGAGAGAGACTGAGCACAAGGAGATACTTCAAAAGCGTGACTGAGCACATAGCAATTAGCAAATACTTACGAACCAAGAGTTCGACGAGATTTCGAACCAAGATAATCCGCCTGCCAGACCTGCATGTATCCCAGGCACAACCTAAAACCCAATGAAAATAAACTTATAGAGAACAAAGTCGATGGCCGAAACCTAGCACACGAGCCTCGCACCCCTGTCGACCCAATCCCGCCCGTGCCTCTCAGAGTCAAGTCCAGGTCCTTGACCTCCGCAACATCGGGAGTCATGATCTTCTCAATGATCAGCTGCGCAATCCTGTCGCCCACCTTCACTTCAAAGTAGACGGCCGAGTGGTTTGAACAGGATTACCCCAATCGGGCCTCTGTAGTCCGCATCGATCACACCCGCACCGACATTGATCGAATGCTTGCATGCCAAACCTGATCCTGATGCTGAAGCAACAAATGTACAAGCGATTTGATTCAGCCCTGATCGATTATCCAAAACAAGGTATTGAAAGAATCTTTTGAGGTAAGAAGTTGCACATTACCTATTTGAGCAAATGTGCCTTAGGGCATTGTGATGCTCAGATCGGTAGGGACGAGCGCTTATCCTCTCCCCGGCACTTTCGTCGCAGCCGCAATGTTTTTAATCCACAAACGAAGAAACCCACCTTCAGAAACCATCGCAACTTCTCAACAAGGACCGAATTTGAGACTCTAAGGAAAGTAAAATTTACGGTCACGTTTTTCGCCTCGAAAGATCGTAGCCCGCCCGGAGAGAGGGGACGCTCGCGAAGGCAAGACGGCCTTCCAGGAGAGCTTCTACCCTCTAAGCAGGGAGAGAGCGGCTCCCTGGCGGCCACCACGACGCCATTGTTGTGGAGCTTCGGGATCTTGGGGACTTGGCTCGACCGTCTTAAGTGGCTGAAGAAGACGGTGATGGTTATGAGTTGAAGACAACACTACTCCGGTTTGAACTAGGGGCAACGGTCTCCAAGAAATGGCGCGAATACCTTGAGCTTTGGATGAAGAAAGCGGAAGCATCCGATTTCGCCATTTGGGCCATTTTTTTGTCTGGATTGATTTCAGCCCAACAACTCCAACTGAGATCCTGGGAAAGTGGGAAAAGGGGAAGAGTCCTCTATACTTTTTATAGGAGAACGATCCGCGTAATACCAAAAAATAAGAACATAAATTTTCAATTAAAAGAAGGGTTAATATCGCCTTTAGTCCCTCGACTTTCTTGTCCTGTTTTTTTCTTCAAAGGCTATCTCTACTTTTTAAAATTTATCATGTTATTGATGTGAATTGTCGAAATGCTGACTTGTAATGTAGGCCCCTTTAAAATGACCATACATAGGATGGAAAAGTAAAAAAAAGAAAAAGTAATTGAAAACGGAAGAATTGTATAAAAAGAAAAAAGGAAGATGGGATTAAATGTTCTGTAAAAAAAACAAGAAAAGGGAAAACAAATTAGGGTTTTCAAATTGGTACCACTCCAATTGGGCTAAAATTGTGGACTAAAATTAATGGCGGTTTCTTCATAAAGCATACGATCCACCCTTACTGTAATGAACACGACAAACCTTTTCTTACGTTAATTTTTGTCCAACAAAATGTTTTGAATGCTTTATAGTAGTAGTTTTTTTTTTCTTTTTCAGAATTTTAATTGGTTTTAGTAAGTGGCGAAAAGAGACCGTCAAATAATGGCCGAAAAATTGATTTTTTGCGTTACGTCTAATTTTTCCTACACTACAAATAAGGCGTTGACAATTACACTAAAACATGTTTCTAGTCCCTTTAAACTAAAAACTAAATTTTTAAGAAAAAAACAATTTACTTCTCATAAATAATTGATCATGCTAATGCGGACCTCAAGAATGACTTTCAAGTGTATCTTATGATGATTGATGTAATTTCCAAAGTATTGACGGCACATATAACAAGAAAGGTTAGTACATTGAAAATTACTAATTTTCTCTGTCTAACTTATGCTAAGTAAGTTGACGTTCGTGTTCTTTAATAAAATGATAAATACATTTACTTTGTGAAGAAAGTTGCACTTTTCACCATAGAAATTGTGCTTTGTACTTAAGTGGGCATAACTATTTCCACGGTCAAAAGTTGACGTGAAGACAGCTTTTCCCAATCTTTTCAGTTTCCATAAAGAAAAAGTTGGAACCGGAAATCTATAGGACAAGGTCCACGCCGTATCAATTATCAACTTGGAGAAAAGTAACATCATTTGAGGAAATAAAAAGTATAGTTTTCTTACAGAAATGAAGCTCCCTAGAAACAGGTGCCCATTTTGGATGTGAAATGAAATGGAAAAGTAGCTTTACTCTTCAGAGAGCTGATGTTATTCCCGCTGTTAGAAAAACACAAGCATCGACAATATTTGTAATGCGAAACACAATTCTGTAACAAGGCGCTTATTTCAATCCAAATGAGTGCATGTGCTGACACGTTTCCCATTGGTACAAGTTCTGGACCCTTAAAGCCCACAAATCTTCAATTAAAAGGAGGGGGTAAAGAGGAAAGAAGAAAGATGAAAAGACCAAACAACATTCCTATCCAGAAAGTGTATTCAGTATATCATTTCAGTCCGAAACAAGGCCCAAATCTGGTCCCCCTGCAAAATATGCAATCAAATTTAAGACAGCTACGGGAGAGTTCTATGATGAATATCGCCAGTCCCCACTTCAGACCACAATGTGAAACAGCATTCTTCGGTGAGAGAGAGAGAGAGAGAGAGAGAGAGGCTCAAGGGGAGAGAGATGATTCATTCAACTAAACATCTTCGAGCCCTCAAAGCATCCTTATGAACCACGGTTTCCTTGGGGATTTGGTGGCAACTTTTCTCGACAAGGTCAAGCAGCTTTCCCAAATTTGTCGCCCCTGAGTTCAAAATCTCATTGCTGTCCTTTGTCATTTGGAAACTGACAATTCCCATTGGTCGGTCTATCTTAGCCATCAGGGATTTGGAAACAACCATTAAGGAGAGATGCGTCTCAGCTTCCTAAAATGGTAATATAGAAGCAAGAGGTCATGCTGATAGAATATCATACAAGCTCGTATAATTATCATTAAATGGACTGTCTATCAGATGATAGTATTGATTTAATAAATTGAGGCATGTGATTGATTAAAGCTCTTAACAACAGCAGTAAGAGAACCCCAAAAACAAAGCCCTTTTCCTTGAGTGATTCAGCTACAAAGATTTTCTGAACACATTAATCAAGATCTCTAGCGAGATATACTTTTGTAACACAGGAAATGGTGAGTGTCTCAGCCATTTCTAGCAATATAGCAGAGCTCCTTCCACAATTCTAAAGTACATTAGAATTTCAGGCTCCGCGGCACAAGAAATGGTTTCACAATGCCAGACTATGACACAGCTACAACAAATTTAAGAGCAGAAGTTGACTAAGCCAAGTGTACAAAACAAAACTATGAAGACAACATTCTCAAATCCATGACAAGCCTTTGGTGCACCAAAACTCTTTTACAGATTTTGGAACTTGTATCCAAGTCCAGCAACCATGCCCCAATCAGGGATCACAGGCCGAGAGGCTTCTCAGGGTTAAATGAGGGGTCTAGGCAATCATTCATAAAGAGTGACATTGATAAAGAAAATAAACAAATGTTCCACATAATCAGACCTGGATTCTGAGGCATAACAGCTCTGCAAGTCTCTTTAGGGTAATCCTCGAGCAATACTTCAAAACAACGATACTATTCTGCAGAAAGTAGAGTGAGTCACATCTGAATGGTGATCCAATGAAAAGAAGAAAAACGACAAGTTCTGTAATTACATGTTTGATGATTCTCTGAAGAGGCTCCTAGCTAAAGGTTAGCTTGTCTCGCCCAAGAGAAGCCAAAATTCTTCTTTTGACTATGATCGGGCCCTGTCTAAGATTTTCTGCTGCCTTCTCAACAAGTGCATCTCCTAGCATGTTTTCTCATTCTCAAATTCATCTTTGAAAGTACTTTAAAAAGGAGTCCGTCGGATAACCTCCACTGTGACCAATTGTTTCAGCAGCAACCTGCGTTAAAATATCAAAGGCATGGTCGACCAAATTCTATGGCACATTATTGAGATATTGCAAAATGTACAACCAATTGCCTAGAACAATTCAAAGATGGTACCTGAATTGGGGAATTTCTGATAGATGTTTATCCTCTAAAGTGGCATTAAGAAGGCTTGACTGCATAGGACCATGTGGTTATAGAACTAAGTACCAGCAGATTTTCCTTAGAACCTGCATTTAATTAAATCACAGAATGAACAGCTGAGCCTTGAAAATCTCAGTGAAGACTTAACAAGGAAAGAGCTTCATCGGATTCCCTGCTCTGGGTTGCACTTCACTGATGGAATCTCATATGTCGCCTTATAGTATCAACAAATCTCAAGGTAATCATTGTTACGTGAGTATTACCTATGCCTACATCATGAACCACATAAAATGTGGGGTAAACTAAGATGAGAGTTCAAATCTACAAAGTACATCTGGAACGTCAAAGTTGCGATAAAGCTAGAAACGAAGAGGAGTATGTGCCAGATATATAAAGCCATACGAGTTCGTGGTTTGAACCACAAACTGAACACCAGGTGGCGCTTGATCGGCAAAAACAAATTAGTTAAAAGATAGTGGACACAACATTAGAAAAAGCAAAACGCAAATTTATCGTATCATGGGTCACAGTATATCCATTTCAACTCCAGAAGTGACAGAATATCAGCTGGCGCTTGTTCGACCATGTTTTCACCTTCTTTAGGCCTTTTCTTCTCTTTGGAAGGATCTGCATCAAACACTCAGGGACCTGATCTTCCTGGAAAGGATATGTGAACAGACATAATCCTGGCGATCTAAGCACAAATGAACCTGAAAAATCCATTGATCAGAAAACCAATCATAGTAACAGTGCATAAACAGCTAAAAGCAATACAAAAAACCCGTACTTGTTAAAAAATAAAGGCAATTTTCTCTGTCTTTGCCATCGCTCCAAAAGTTTCTACCTGCATTTCAAACCCATCACAGGAATGTTGGACAAGGAAAAACCAATTACATGACAACAGAAGTCAAATTCAAGTTACCACGATTTCTTGCATCAAATCAGTAGCTTCTGCTATAAGACCCTGTTCTTCCTTTATTTTTGCAAGTTTCTTGATCAACCTCAATTTCGACATATATTTGGCATGACAAATCTAGCTATAGAAACTACGAAACAAAAACAGATTGCTGATGAATATAAGCTGTAATAGAGTTTGATTACACATATTCACCTTACCAACGCCGACAGAGTTAAGTGTCTTCATAAGCTCTATCTTGGTCTCAAGATTAGTTGTCTGGTCAACATATTGCATAGCCTGCTGCACCATTGCTATCACAGCCTGTTGATAAGAAAACAGCGATATGTTGGTCACTATCCAATCAAGTCAATGACTTTATTACATCTAGATCACAATTAAAACTTCGATTTGAACTATTTGATTAACAGCATGGAAAACTTGTCACTCTAGAATGAAAATATGGTCAATAAAGGAACCAAAAGGGACAATAGCAAGGTGCAATACAAATACGGGTATCTCTATGAAGAGGATCCCAGCCAATTGAAAACTTGCAAACAGCACAAGCACTATAATATCCCCATAAAGGACATATCATGAAACATAACATGAACTAGACATGAAAAAAATGTAATGTGTCCCTTACCAAAAAAAAAAAAATGTAATGTGTATCATACATGAGTAGGGGAACAGGAAGTAAAAATTTGGGTCAATCATGGGAGAGAATCCAGAAACACAAGGTGAGAAACTGACGAGGATTCCACAGCACTAGATTCTAGAGGTTTCCACCATACTAGATTCTAGAGCACAAGCACCAGGCCTGAGATCTTGCATCCCAACAGATTGCCTAGAGCCAATTCCTACATAGATATGGCAAGCACATTCGTTTTTTAAATAGTTATACATAGATGGTATGTCACAGCTACACAAAACGACTGTTCATGATCTAATCAGTACACATATGGGAGGCAATCCCTGCAGCATAAAATCTAACCCTTAAGGTAAAGGTTGTTAAGATTGATCCGAAATGATTGAAATTGGACAATACTTTGAATCAATGATCATAAGACTACAGAAAATTAAGGTCTAAAGTTATAGATTCTTAATCTTTTTTCTGTGCTAACACCTGTATGTTATCTTTGAAAAGAGGAAATGAAGCTCAAAAGTAGAAGACAAAAGCAGGAGCATCACCACAGCAGAAACACATCACTGAGGAAGCTCTCCTACCTCTTAAAGAAAGTTAACTAGAGAAGCATCTGGGCCAAAAGTATAGAAGAGAATAAAACAATGGCAAAACCAGATGATGGCACTGAAAAGAAGAAGACAGGAGGATGAAAGAAATAAACAGGGTAAAGAGCTATATGCTATGACGTAAAAAAGAATTCCGTCCCCAGCCAGAAGAGATGGTTGCTGTACAAAGGTGTTCGCATTGTGCTGCACTGCTGTTTGTGGAGGCACAGCAGACCTTCCATTACCCCAGCCCAAGCTCTCATGAAGATAGAGCCCACTTCCAACTCCAGCAATAAAAAGTTATTCTTACTCCAGTGAAAAGCTTATGGATTCACCCAAGTCTGTATAGAAAGTATCTTCAGCCTTGCCACAACCACCAATTAAATCTTCCATCTAATCTAATTCAGGATGAGAGCAACACCTCAATCTCATTTATAATCCCCTCATAGTTCAATCCCCAAAGTTAGCCCTAATTAGCAGGTTTGGCCTTTAGATATTGTTTTAGACGCACAATGGGTCATGGACAATGAGAACAGGGGCCTAATTTCATTTACTATGATGTTGAGTCCTAATTAAATAGGCAAAGTAGGATATTTGGGACTGGGATTAGGAATCCCATTCTACATATCCAATGATCCTACTCCTGATCCCAGCTGGGAATGATTTTTGAGGTGACCAACTTCCATCTTTTTGATTGCATCCTATACAGATGGCAATCCTAAAAACGATTTTCAATGTAATAATCTTGTATAGATATAACTAACAGCCACTATTCATAATGCTCTGACTAATCCAGAGGAACTTATCAGCATTCGGCGTAGCATAACAATGAAACACCATCAATGAAGAGCGAAAATTCCACCAACTTATCATGCAAAAGCAGAGATGAAAAGGTAAATACCTGGACATAGGTTAACCTCAACGATCCCATTTGCTCCTAAAAAAGGAGTGCAAGATACTTCTTTTTATTACACGAAAGTTTGGGAGCAACCAAATACAGGAAAAACAATTTAACAAGTATGATTATCCAAGTATCAGTGTCATCAAATAATTTTGACTCCTTTATATCATTTGAAGAGGAAGGCAAAGAGTGCTTTGAGCTGGGAAGACAAAAGTTCATGCCCCAAGAACTAGGCAGATGACTGAACACAATAATCTTGGCTCCTGCTTTTTTAATATTCCTTTTGCCACCAGCAAACGTAACACATGCTGTGTTCATGCAAGGGAGAAACTCCACAGAATGGAGAGGTACAACCCATACTCATAGTTCATCTTTAATCAATTGTATATTAGTTTGTCTGTGGGTAGACGAACATCAATCCTTGAATTAGTATTATGAATCACTCCTCTGGCACCCAATCTCAATTTCTTTTCTCCCTGATTTCTTTGTTATGTAAAAGGTATAATAAGTGAGGCACCAAGGAAATACCTATCCGTCTCTATACAACATAATTCAAATCCTAAAACAAATCTAGTAACCAGAATAAAAAACAAAGAGGAGCACCGACTACTACTATCTTCACTAAACCCTGAAAAGACGAAAAAACAAAATAAAACTACTTAACTTAAACAATGTGCCTTCTCTCTTTGTCATCATAGACCAAGGATATCATCTATTTTCCAATCCTTCAATCACATATGTTACTTCAACTCCAAAGGGAGGGTCCATCTTGTAAAAGTACAAGTTCAAAGTATTTTGCTAGTAACTGCCTACTAGATAGTCCCACAATATCCAGCTTATCCACACAGCTTTGTGCATTATTCTTTTACTCAGCTGAAAGAATTATTTCTGTCCTTCGTTGATGAGAACTTCCAGTTAGTGTTCTTGGTAGGATTCAACATCACACAATCTTACGTTGACTTGATGTATCGGGGAGATGTTTCCCGACAACTCATCTTGGTTAAATGTTTTGGTTAAGTTACCAGGTAACCTTTGGACAACTTCTACCTATTGAGTTTGCTGTCTCCTCCAGAGCTAAGGGGTTATGGTGGAAACTGACTGTGTACTACTTAGGTGATGAAGACTCGCCGATATCAAGCAATTTCACTTCATAAGTAAACACAAGTACCCTTCCAGAAAGGATATCACCAGGCCATCCCTTCGCTGTTTACATATTTAGGCGCAACCATCAGACTTCCACAGGAACATCATCGAACCCCAACCTTTCCTTCATTAGAGGAAAAAGAAGAAGAAGAAGAAGAAGTAAACAGGCAGGCGAATCAAGCATCAGAAATTGGACAATTGCCAGTAAAAGGACGATTCGATCAAAAGGAAAAGGACTAACCATCTGGATCCGCTCCTAGAAATCGGAAGGCGAGCCTTCAGAAATTTGGCAAAAATGGTCTGCGAGCACCATCGATTTGGAAGCCCCCCTTGGGGGAAGGAAAAACAGGAGAGAGACAGCGAGCACTCGGTGGAACCTCCCTCGCCAAAACTTGTCCTCCTCTTCTGTTTGTTTCTCCTCTTCGAGCGCACTGATGATGAGAGAGAAAACGAAACGGTTAAGTAAAAAAAAAAGTTGAGGGGAATAAAAAAAAGAGAAAAGAGGAAGAGAAAAGAATGAATAATAAATGAGGGAATGGGGAGAGAAAATGGGGAGGAGATCCGAAACACCTTCTTCTGTCTGTGATCCTTCCCCCCCCCCCCCCCCCACTGGCCCAGACCACCTCCCTCCTTCCGACCTCCACCCTCCACTTCAACAGAATGATTGCCTTAAACGCAGCAGGTCCGGTGATTGTCTAAGAAACGGGCAGTCATCAATATGGAAAAATCGCAAGGGCCCTAATCCCTCGAGCCCTCGAATTTCAACTAAATTTTTGCAACGCTCAGAATAAAAATGCCGCAGATTCTTTATGTTTGAGAGGTCCACCGATCTAAGGGAAGAGCACCGGCCAATACTCAAATATGTCAAGGATTCTGATCCATCGGGGCCTTGAATTTCAGTTACACTATTGCAACCATAAACAGAAAGGCTACTCAGGTATTTAAAACTGGAAAAGTCTTGCAATTGTCCGGCGGACGTGCACTTAAGGATATCCGACACTTGAGAGGATTTTGATCCATCAAGGTCTTGGATTTCAACTGAATTCGCGCAACTTGCTCCGGCGTCCATTCTCTGCAGAATCTTTGAATCGGAAAGATCTAGCGATCCATCGAGTTGAGATGCCTTTGGGCTCATCAACGTCGAAGAATCTTCAATCCCATCAACCTGAGATATCTTAGGGCATTGCCCTGCGGGTAAGTTGGATAGGCAATGTGAACCTTCCAAGCCGGTGACTTCTGCGAGATCAAAGCAATTGTGGAGTTCCAAATATGGTAAGTGCTTCAAGTTTGACACATTCGTGAACGCTTTCAATTTTCCACAATCTGTAATATTTAGCTGCAATAGTCCAACAGGAAGCTCTGGGACACGTTCAAGCCAAGGGCAATTACAAAGAGTGAGTATCTTGAGACGGGATAGCTGGGAAAGATTGGGCAACGGCGGCCTCTGACAGGTGATAGCTAGATCTTTTAAGCCAGAGGGCAGTTCTGGTATTTCTCGAAGCTTTTCACAACATGCAACACTGAGCTTTTTGAGAGAAGAGAGCTTAGAAATGCTTTCTGGCATGTTTGAAATGCCTGAAAAGTCTAAAGAAAGCTCCTCTAGCGAAACCAATTCGCATATATTACTAGGTAGTCGTTCTAGTTTTCGGCATTCTCTAGCTCCCAACCTTTGGAGTTTTGCCAACTTCCCGATGGCATCAGGCAATTCCGTTACGTGAGTTCCAATAATTTTCAAGATCCTCAAATTTGGCATATTCCCAATGCTTTTAGGTAATTTCGTAATTGATGTGTATCCTAAGTTCAGTTCAGTCAATGATGCCAATTTTCCAATCGAGTCTGGGATCTCTGTCAATGAGGAGCAGCGACGTAAGGACAAGCTTTGTAGAGATGCTAGCTCGCCTATGGAGCTGGGTATGCGGGCTAACAGTCTACATCCTTTGGCATTTAAAGTCTTGAGCTCTTTCATGGAACCAATGGATTCAGGTAATTCTTCAATTTCTTAATAAGATAAGTCCAATAAAGTTAACGAGACAAGGGAGCCCATAGATTTAGGAAGTTGAAAAAGTCCTTTACACCATCTGACACGTAGAGTCTTCAGCTTCATCAAACAATCTCTCGAAATAGAAATCTCTTGTATATTAGTGTTATTTATATGAAGCTCCCTCAATTCTACCATTTTACCTATTCCTGCCGGTAGCGCTTTGAGTATTGTACAATAAGAGGCATCCAAGGAAACAAGGGTCTTGATGTCCCCAATAGAAGGATGAATCTCTTCCAGATTCGAACAGTATGCAAGAATTAAAATCTCCAAGCTTTCGAAAGTAGACAAGTCGGGAATTCTTCTCAAAGATCGACAATTCCTGAGGTTGAGAACTTTGAGCTCGGTTGCCATCTGGAAGAAAGAATGGATATCTCATTATAATTGGATTGTCGCAGCCTATGATTTTCCACTACTCCTTATGTTTTTGACTTTTTAGAATTCCTCAAAAAATACCCATGCTTCCCGACTACTTCACGGTTGTCTTACTTAATTTTAAATGTCTCTTTTAGTAGGGTTTGGTCATGCCAACAGATAAATGTATTTTAAGCATATCAATTGAGGGATGTACAAGTGCGATGCATTCATTGGGGGCCATGTTTTCCTTCAATAGTATAAAATTAAAGAGAAACGGCTAGTTGAATTATTAAAATCAATTTTCAGATGTTATATGTACAAGAAAAAATGTTATATTAAAAAAAAAAATACTTCAATGCCTTCTTTACATCTTACCTTGAGTGGAACCCATCCTCCCCGGTCCTCGGAAATTGCACTCCATGACAGATCGAGTACAACTAATTTCTTTGGATGAAAGTTGACCGCAGTAAAATCCGAGAGACAACCCGCCCACCGAAGCCATCTTAATTTAGGAAGTAAGTTTTGGAAATCTCCGGTGAAATTCGCACCATCCGCTAGAAGGAATCTCAAGTTGGTCATTTCTTTAAATTGTTCAGCTGTGTATCTTCTTCCTATACCACATTTGCCAAGAGAAAGTGCCTCAATCTTTCTAGTACCCTGCAACTTGGAAACATTGTGGACCATTAGTTTTAAATGATGAGATGAGATCAACTGATGTAAAATAAAATGCAATGATTTCAATTTGCTGTCATACTATCATGGCGTAGGCTTCTCCTTTAAATTTTGTTTTTGACATGTTATGGTTGCATACTATTTATCTAATCTATGTAAAGATGAGAAGCTCAAGGGGTTGCTCCCAAAGTTTTCCTCTCCCAATTATGCCCTTCGCAATTTGCACCTTCTGAATTCCCAAAATTTGCATCCATTTGCAATTACAATAGATGGCCTCTCTTCATGTATACACTAATTCAAATATATCTATGAAAATTCATGCCATTTATATGTGAAATAACACTACATTTACTCCTATCATGTATATGTGAACCAATACGACTCTAACAGTCCAAATGCATCCATCAAACTTGCCATCAAAACATGTATCAAAATTAAAGAATCCAAATTGTAGAATGCCCCCATTCTTTCTAGTATACTACGTTTGCAATTCTAAATATCAAAATGAAAACGAGAATGTCATTGCAAAAGGTACGCATGTGTTTTACGTTCCTTTCTTATCATGTGTTTCTTCGCTGAGGGTTTTGCATTGTACGTGGAAGGAAAATTGACAATATCAAATGTTCTATACATGATTCTTACTTTCTTTTTATTACTATAGATGTTTGACACTATCTTTTCGTTGTCGTGTTGATTTTGTTACAATGTAGTAGTAGTCATCTAAATTTGATCAATTTTCCCATAGATTAATGAGATCTTCCGTATGAACAGATTGGACATGAAGATTGATACAATTGTATTCTTAAGGAACTCCAGTCTTTTACTTTTTTCTTTTGTTGTAACCCAATATTTTAGGAACTCAAATTCGTTTTTTGCTTTAGGTAATGAATTGCACCCTGATTGCAAATCATGAGAGTCAATAATACGGATTTGTCTGGTGGTTTCAACGTTTCCTTCAAACTTGTATTCCTTCGAATGAGACGCTACTTCTTTTTACATTATAAGTTTCTTGTATATTTATTGTATATTTATTGTATTTTTGTCAACAAATTCATGGATACCTTTTTTTTTTTGCACTTTTGAGTAGTGTTCTATTCAGTTGATTACATTTTCTTTCGTGGAAAATATATGCTCGCTGGAAAGCATTGGTAGCATTTTTCTTTCAATAGTCTTGTTATTTCATTATGTTTTGCATCCCAATGTTTATATTTAGTTTTTCTTAATTAACGATACTTATGACATTTGCACATGCTTGTTTGATGCTTGTACAAATCATCCACATATTATAATTGCTTTTAGTCGATTACCTTTTAACTTTCATGCTAATAATGAAAATTAATCATCACACAAAATTCAAAACCACATTTATTTCAGTTAATAATACCAAAAATCCCGAACTGCTAGACTTGTTTCACATTTACCCCTCACTAATTTTCATGTCACAAACAATCCCAAACTGATAAATCCGTGTCACATTTACCCCAAACTAGTTTTCGTTTCATAAAAATAAGATGATGTTATTAATGTTAACTAAATCTTTGCTAAAGAAGATGCTCACTAAGAATAGAACAATAAACAAATTATTATTATAACATGATAGCCTATATATAGCAAATAAATAATAACGGGAGATTAATAGAAAAATCATCCACCGTCACAAAAAGAAAAGGTATTTGCAGATTCATAAAAAGAAACTATCCACTGTCATGAAAAGTATATACAATGAAAATAATAAATGTTTAAAGGGCTATATTACCCAGTTGCTCATAAATCATATATAAAGCGACATCAACAAATTGACGGTGTCAACTAACGGTTGACCACAAAGGACTCGATTGCACAAAAAAGTTGAAGTTAGAGGACTATATTGAGCAAAAGCAAAAATAGATGGGGTGACTAAATTGCACAACCAATAATACTTAGGTGTTACACTTAACCCAACTTAAAAAGTACAGGAACCTAGATAGCTAAATCATCACCAATGATTGGAGGTCTCGTTTATCACACCAAATAATTCATAAGTAGTAAAAATAAAATATAAAAAAAGGCCTCACAAGAAACCAAAAGACGAATCCAAACATCAAACACTTGCATCAAACAAATATGCGGGGAAAGCATGGCTGCAACAATTTGTAAATGTCAGGTTTTCTCTAAAAGTAATCTGTCAAACATTATGCTTTTGTAATTTTGTTGTAGCATTGAAATTACCAAAAGGAGAGTATCCTTATCACCATACTACTAGGTAAAGATATAGATCAATTGCCCATAACCAAGAAATTGATCCTGAATTATGTCCTAGAATCAGGCAAGGACAATAATTAATCAAAAGAGCTCTTTTGCTAGTAGAAGCAGCTAGTTTTGGGGAGTCAAGACTCACAACAATTTTTATTTCAAACAAGAATGCGAAGATGGAACCATATTCACTGACTAAGACAAGTAGAGAAAAGTCTTACCTTGTTTCCATTAATCACATCTAGGGCTTCTTCACTGATCCACAATCTGCTACGCTCTTGATGCTCCTTTGGATTTTCTAGACGAACAATTTCCCTACCAAGATCTCTCAATTGATCATGCATCTTTAGAATGCCGTATTCGTCAATTTTAATTAGGGACATAAGACTCAATACTTCAATCCCCCTCCCCGGGAGAAAACTGCTGGCGTCCCACATGAAAGTTGGATTTTGTTTATGTGATCCAATAAAAAAGCATGCAATATCCAAAAATATTTGTTGCTCCTCGTCATCTAATGCTTCATAACTTATTTTCAACTTCTCTTGCACTTTCTTATTGGGCACTTTCTTTAATTTCTTTAATGTATCTTTCCATACGACTTCTTTCTTTCCACATAAGAAAGAACCTATAACTTCAAGAGCTAATGGAAGCCCCCCAGTAGTAGATACGACATCACGAGAGATAACCTCATAATCATTCGGAGGAAAATCTTTTCGAAATGCATGTCTACTAAATAAAATCAATGATTGATCTAAAGACAACTCATTGAGTTTGTACATGTAGCCTGCCCTACCTTCATCAAGAATGCTTTTGTTTCTAGTTGTGATGATGACTATACTTCCCGCTGCAAACCAACTTCCGTCCCCAACCAAAGCATTTGAGTGAGTACTATCATCCATATCATCCAGAAGAACTAGGACTTTCTTACTCGTAAATCGAGATTTGAATACACTGACTCCTTCGTCGACATTAGACACATCACACGAACTTCCTATTATGGCAGAAATGAGTTGCTTTTGTATGCATTCAATACCGTTACTGTGAGATGTTTCTCGGATATTTGCCACGAAACTACGATAGTCAAAATGACTAGAGAGTTTGTTGTATAACACCTTTGCAAGAGTTGTCTTACCGATGCCGCCCATTCCATAAATTCCAATAATCCTCGTACCATTGAATTCGGCATCTATCTTGCTCATAATCTGTTGCACATGATCATCAATTCCCACCAACTGTTCGGGAACATTTAACTGAAAAAGTCTTTTTAACTCGCCCATAACTTTTCTGACAACAATTTTAACTAATGTTCCTTCATGCCTGTCAAATAACAATGAAGATCAGTCTAGGATAGCAATATGTGTATTCTTTTTCAAGAAAGATCTATTTATGAAAAATTAAACAATGTTTTGTTGGAGAATAAGGTACCCGCTATCAATTTTCTCCGATTCCCATCCTTTCAAGGAGCTGACTTCTTTGAGTGCTTCTTCCCATCCCTTCACAATCATTTCATCCATATTCTTTTTATGTGCATTGATAGCATCTCCCAATCTCCCTGGAAGATGTCGCAAGTGTGAGGGTTTCACTTTGTAAAATATGGGCAACACTATCTGCCATTTACTTCTCTTGCACTTCAACATCTCAGCCAGCTCGCAGAGGCACCATTTGCTTGAAGCATAGTTCTCCGAAATAATCGGAATCGAGATCTTAGTCTTCGTAATACTGTAGAGAAGCTCCGGACCAATCTCCTCACCAACGCGGAGCTCATTGTCATCTCTGAACACACGAATTCCTGCATGGTCAAGGTTATGATAGAGATGATCGGTGAAGCCTTTGCGAGTGTCTTCCCCTTTGAAGCTCAAGAACACTTCGTAATCATTTCCCTTCGGTCTTTTGGTTCCGCCTTCATAATCACCTACATGTGGAGACTTCGAAGAGGAAGACGCCTTGTAGATTGGATCTTCTGAACGAGTGGGCTCTTTCCTTTTCATCTCGAGAGGATTGTGAAAGAAATTGATGGAGAAAGAAACAGAGGAGAGATATATGGAATCCCAGATCTGGGCATAGCAGAAATGTCTCGCTGGACTCAAACTCGGATCTACATTCAAACGACAATAGAAACTCTCAGACAACTTATCAGAAGAAAATGGAGCAATCAGAGCAGGAAACAGAGAAGGGCATAGAGTCGTCGACTACCTGAGGAGTGTTCAAACAAAACAACCCACCCACTGCCGTGATCTCCCCCAATCCTCAGCCTTGGACGTTGGATTGCCAACACAGAACACTCTCTACTGGGCGCGCTTGAACACTGCTGATTGCTGAGTGCTTAAAGAATGCTTAGTTATTGCACGCATAATATTCGCAGCACTTTTCGGAAGTTGCGGGGAACCTATGTTGGTGCTTCTTGACTTGACTTGCTTTTTCTTTTAACAAAAAAGTAGAAAAGAAAACCAACTTGCAATAAAGATGCTCTTAGTCCTTGCTTTTTCTACTGTGCGTGCTTGAACAATGAGCTTAAGAATGCTGAGTTATTGCACGCGTAATTTCGTCAGCATCATGCGAAGGTGCATGGAACCTATGCAGGTGTTCTGATTGAAATTTGAGATCCAGCACGACTCGACTGGACTTGTTTTTCCATTAATAAGTGGAATTGTCGGGGAATTGTAATGGGAAGGTGAAGCGAGCATGACCCCACGATCACGTTGCTGAATGCAAACGGAAGGGCAAAGAAATGTGAAGCACAAGCTGTGCGAGGAGTTTGGGACATTGGTGTGGCTGAGCAGAGAATCTCGGGAAGTTAGTAGTGAATTTTGTTAGAGGTTGTGGAGGATTAACATGAACAGTTCCCAAGCTAACTTAAAGACTTGGACAAATGCATTTTCAGCATATGCTCTTCACCTGTACCTGTAATTGCCCCGTCCTGCTCTCATGAAAAATACGTGTCTACATAATTTATACTAAATTGTTCGTAGCTCTCACTCATGGCAGGCCGAGCTTTATCTATTCACTTTGATAAATGTCAGGCTAAACTTTATTCATTTGTCGGTTGATCCATTCTAGAAAATTGTTCGCAACTTGTCCCACATCAATCAATAAGGATGGACTTTTGATATTTTCAAAAGAGGATTTTTACGTAAAGAAATCACAACTATATCTAGATAACTGTTTACCTGAACAAATAGAATACTAATTCATTTATGGAATGGAAATGCTTAATAAAAGTAAAAATCGAATATGGGTCATTGCCTAAACATTTGTTCTTTAATTGCATGTATGTCGTTGTGTAAAGTCCGCTAGTGAAATATTTTCTTGCGTTGCCTATTTAAATGATGAAATGAATGTTTGGTTTATTTTGGATGACAGCAGATCTATTTAGGTGCAACGTTTTTTCAAATATTATACGTTGAGCTGGTTTCAGTTTCAATTTCAAGACCTTTTCCACGAAAATCACTTGGCAAATCGCGCCTGAAAGGGTCATGAAGTGACCATGAATTTCTCCCATAAAATACAAGAAACTTCTTACGGGTTTTCCATTGAACTTCCTTAAAACCCTTATCACCTCATCCACCAATAGGTGTTGTGCTCACCTTGTTCTTTTATATGAATGTGGGGACCTGAATGTGATTATGATTCTCCGATGTTCAAGAGATTACAAAAGCTGTTGGCTCATACCCGCAAAGAGAATCCACGACAAAATTAAAAATTCCAGGCCCATGATGCCAAGCACTTTAGATATGTACTAATTGGACTACTCTTATTATTCGTTTCAAGCTGTGTGTGGTAGAATCCCTTTCTTTTTAAACTAGTCCATTAGTTGGTCTATAATCTCCTTCGTGCCATCAGATCCTCCTCCTCTTAAAACAAATAGACAGCACACGCTAGAGGAGGAAGGAAACAAATAGTATCTGGATGACTGAGTTGCTATGTCACGTGAAACCTCAGCCTTCCAAGGATCAACTTCACGTGTTCGTCTCCATGACATGTTTTGCCACATATACGGACACATCGATTGTTCATCGGAGCATCTTGTGGATAATGCGGATGTGCATCAATTGGATGTCTAGAGAAGTTCCATGCAAAAAAGATCTTGTTAGCAAGCAAGCAAGCACCATCGTGATAAAGGAAAAGTGCTTTGCTTGGATACATGGAGGAAAGGAAGAGAGAAGAATTTTGAATTTCCGTCTTACGTCTTCTCACAAAAGTTACAAAAATTTACTTCATTTTCCTCCTATTCCCCTCCTTCCCAAATAAAGCATTAAGGCAGTACCTTGGAAAATCGAAGCATAAATATGGAAGGACGAAATATAGAACGGCCTCGCTTTCTTCTTATAAGACTGTTTACCCAAATAAGGCCTCGAGTTGATTAAAATCTTAATATATGCTAACTAACTCGGATTATAATATATTCCTCATACCGGTAGGGATATTGAATAATAACTCCGGTTCATGTATGCAATGGAAAAAGTGTTACATACGAGTCCTTCTCGAAGGGGCAAATTTTAATGGGAGTAACCAGGGCAACAGCAATTTTTAAAAACTAGCCTTATTAATTGACCAAGAGAAGCAATTACAACAGCCTTTATTCATTTGATAAAATTAGCAACAGCACATTATGTTGATGGGTGTGAGATTGAGATCTATCATGTTTGACGGTCCAAACACATTTTAATATACATGCACCGCTCTCACTAGATAATCGCTCAGAAACTTTAGATGGGAACAATCAATCAAACTGTCGCCTTTGTCAAGTTGTAGTCGAACACCCAATACAAATCCCCAAACCACCAGGAAAAATAACTAACACAACCAAAATGGAGAACACGGGTTTTTGTCATGGACTTATGACACGCTACATACATATACATGAAAGCAAACTTGCCTGAATCATGAAGTCCTTGATGTCATGCTCTAAGATATAGGACCATCAAAATAATTTTTTCATGACAATAGTAGACCCCCATGAAATAATTGTCATGTCCTACTTAAAGCCTTGATTTTAGGATTTCTCCTGATCTTTTTACTCTTTTTTTCAAATGCCGAATTATATGCGAAAAGTTACTATTTAAATGCCCTTTCCAGTGAACTAAATCCCAACTTTCATTTTTCTCATCACTATAATCCCCATGCTATGCCCAATTAGATGCGAAAGGTTACTATTTACACGCCCTTTCCATTGAACTACTTCCCAACTTACATTTCTCTCATCACTATAATCCCCATGATAGCATAAATGTGACATCCTGAAAATTTATCCATTTGGGATTTATAAAATACTGAGTTTTATGAAATGTACTCGTAGTAAATTCTCGCCCGGAACTGATCATTCCTGGGATACTAATCATTGGGGAAAGGCTGACTGGAAATTTAAATTCGTACGACTAAGAGAAAATTCGATCGTGGATGACTTACGACCATAAAATCGTCGAGGTGACATTTTGAACCACTGTTGGCCGATCCGAGGATAACTAGGGGTCAGTTCGCCACTGTTATAGTAGTGGATCGCGGGTGATTCCGCTGGACTACGAAATGAATTGACGAACGATCATGAACTTATACCAAACGATCGTGTCCCTCGGATCTAGTAATTGATCCTCGCGATTTTAATGACAACCAAAGTCGTCACAAACCGAATGAACTTGCACGTGACCTGAATAATTGTCAGTCACGGGTCGAATATGCGAATTTCCCCAACAAGCCGCCCGTTAGTTTGAGAAATGCTCGAGTTGCGTTTAATAAAATTTGATTATTTAATTTAGCCCAAATTGGACATCGGAAAAATTTGGAAGTCACAACGGGACGTTAGGATGACGTTGCGGATGGAACGTGCAATTTTGGATTGTCCCGATTCCTTCAGAAAAATTCGATTTCGATGAGAAATGAGGAAAGTGACCATTTTACCCCTAAGAGTTTGTAAAGGGCATGTTTTATGGAAGAAGGGCATTTTGGTCATTTTGCCCTAACTTTTTGGAATGGACAATTTTGCCCTTAAAATTATATGAAATTCCCAAAATACCCTTGGATATTTTTAGTAAGATTCGATCCGGGTCGTTGATTTCAAGATTAGATCGAATCTCGACCATTGGATTAAAAAGGTTAGAGAGGGGCATTTTGGTCATTTTGGTCATTTTTGCAATTGGGTCAAAATTCATTATTTAGGTCCAAATGACCCTTTCTCTCTCTCCACACTCTCTCTCCCCATTCGGCTCCCCTCCCCCACCGAAACCACCTCTCCGGCCATCTCTCCCTCCCGCCGCGCCACGCCGCCCATCGCCGTCGTCCACCGCCATCACCCCCTCATCGCCGTTCGTCTCTCTCTCTCTCTCTCTCTCTCTCTCTCTCTCTCTCTCTCTCTCTCTCTCTCTCTCTCTCTCTTCTCTCTCTCTCTCTCTCTCTCTCTCTCTCTCCCGCTTAAGTGGCCGAGAGCCACGGCCAAGGAAAGGCCGCCACCGATCACCACCGTCGTCGCCGTCCAAGCCGCCAAGCCGCGCCGCCGTTCGTCGCTGTCCCCTCGCCGTTCGCCGCCGCTTTCCGTTCTAGCCGCGATAGTCTAGAACTAGGTAAGTCGCGCTCTAAACCCGACTTAGGATATTGGGTATCGACGGGTAGTTTTAATTGAAATCGGGTTTATTTGGATATGGAATTGTACGGATTAGGAGTAGAATCAATTGGCGGGCCTAGGATTGAATTCGGGAAATTTTTAATGGAGGTTTTGAGGACAACAGTAGGCTGTGAGTGACTGTTCAATGGGCTGTGATGGGCCGATCGGGATGCAAATTGGATTTTTAGAACCGGCAATTAATTGTGAGAAAGTGTCATGAAGGGCTGGAGTTGATTCGACGCCGTTTGGTTAGAGAAAAATGGCAATTTTGTGTTTAATGTGCATTGGAACTGCAACTGAGTTGTGGTGATAAAATTGAATGCATGGTTGTGAAATTACATGATCGTAATATGCTTATTGGGTGCATGTTTGGGCCAGTCTAATTTAATTGTCAAAATTGGCCATGTCAAATGCTTATTGAGTATGTATTGTGTGTGAATTAATGCGTGCACGGGTCACGTGTGATTGGTCAGTTGAGCGTGGTAAATGCTTGTTGAGCATGTGCATGAGTAAGAAAAAAATATGGTACGACATGTGTTCGTGGAGGTTGTGCCGTCCTGAGGCGTGTACTTCAACGCGGAACGATGCCCGGTATTACCGGAAGACTACCAGCCTGAGGCGTGTACTTCAACGCGGGTTGTGCAGTAGGTGGTAGGTGTTGAGCCTGAGGCGTGTCCTTCAACGCGGGCAAGAAACATGGCCAGAGGCGTGTACGTTAACGCGGGCCCTGAAGTGTTGTGATAAGTGGTCGCAGTGAACCTGAGGCGTGTACTGTAACGCGGGTCACTGGCGAGGAATGTGGAAAAGAGATAATGAGAACGGAATGAGTGCATGACATGAGATTGTACATGTTTGTGATTGTATGTGATGTGCCTGCTATGTGATGATTTGGTGTATGTGTGATTGTGTTTTGTGATTGTTTGGAGGTACGTGATAGCCGAGGTGCGGTTTAGGGGTGTACTTACTGAGATGTAATCTCATGGTTGTTTCAACCAATATTTTTCATAACCCCGACCTGAGCCATGAATCCTCCGCCACCGCCACCAGAGCATTTTGGGGTACCAGTGCACACCGAGTATGAGGTTGCAGAATTCCCTATGGGTGATGGTATGACTTGGATTAAGCATACTACGACTGTTTTTGTAAAAGTAGGACTACCTTTATGGGAGACCCATGTTTATACCGCCTGGTTCTTCCGGGATGTAGCCGGGGATGAGTTCGGGCCCGTTAGGGGTTTTGATGTTCCGTTTGACTTAGTTGGGGATTGGGATCCGTCTGCCATACCCCCGATAGATGGAGAGTTGACTAGTACAGAGGTTAGTTTGGCTCAGTTTGGTTTACATCCAGCGCCCGCAGCTCAAGAATCTTCCGGGGCTGAGCATGAACCCGAACCCGAAGCATCGCAAGCTGAAGACGACCCGATGGATATAGATTTAGAGCCTATTCCCGAGGAGGAACCAGAGGAAATAGAGCCCGAGGCAGAACCCGAGGATGAGCCTGACGAGTTTGAGGAGCCTGAGGAGGAACCGGAGTATATAATCCCGTATGAGCAGTATATGGATCCCAACTTCGTGCCTGAGTACAATTTCTTTGATGTTCTAGCTGAGGAGGATCAGAATGAAGTTCCAGCCGAGTCGGGTGACATTAATCACCCGATTGAGATTGAGGCAAAGCTGGAGTCCTCAGAGGAGCAAACTGTTCAAGAGAGTTCGGATTCAGAGGACGAGGAGTCAAACTCAGAATGGACGCCGAGCAAGGGTCGTAGGGGCTAGTATAGGGGTTCGGAATAGGTTTTTGCAGAATACCATTTTTGAGGTTAGAATACCAGGTCATCGATCTTTTTGTGTATCAGTGGTTTTAAATACGGTGTGCAAGTGTAAATGGCGGTTGTAAATTGTGAATATTTTATAAGTTTGATAATGGAATCGAATATGTGTATTCTCCCTGAATGTTTCCCCAGTTTTAAATTGTCCGGGTACAATTGAGGTATCCGCTGTTGATTTAAATCTCTGATGTTTATAATTGAGGTCGGCGATACCCTGGGCTGTCGCTTAAAAGGACCAGTAGAGGGTGTCGTGCTCTTGATGGGGTTCGGGGCGTGACAATAAAAGTGCAGTTTAACTCTAGTTTTGCAACATAAAACCTAAAGCAAGGGAAATTCCAAGCCTTATTAAAACTTAAATGAAGGTCACCCGAGCCACTTTTATCTCTCTCCTTAAATTAATAATTAGCAACATTTAACATATACCTTTTACATATATATATTTATATTAGTGTCACATTTGGAAATTCCCATCCAACGGGTACTCCACGATCGAATACTTGTTCAATGATACTATTTTCTTTTTTATCTCATTTTTTGTCGAACTTTTTATATCAAGTTGACATTCTTATTTTTCTTAGCTTTTTAGTGAAGATTGTCACTTATCTAGTTAAAGGTGTTTGTCATGAGTGGTTGGATTTTATGAACCAACTGCATTACAAGAACATGACTTTGACCAATTTTATTGTCACATAATATTCCATCACAACCAATTGCTTTTCTTTTCCTTTTTTTTGTTCCAAAGTATAATCTATTTTGTTAACAAGTTGAATGTTCTGCCTCGTATTACAAATGGAAAAAAAAATCATACATGATAATAGGGTGGACAATGTAGTTCACGAGGATGGCAACTTACTGTTTACAAGTTTCAATATGGAAGAAATAAACAAACATATGCATATAATAAGATTAGTTCGGATAGTGAGAAAGTGAACAACAAGGCACAGTTAGATACGGAGACCTATGTTTTTGGTAAATAGTCACTTGGGCCTGACCACTAGGACTTGAAGTTAGCAGAAATGATCAAACAGTACTCCCCACGATTCCGATTTAAAGTATGCTCCTATCCAAATCCCTCAGGTAAGAACATCCATTTTACCATAAGTTGCCCTTTCTTTGAGATAATCCCCTGACAAGGGGAGGTCTACCCGCCCCTTGCGGGGTGGAGTGACAGAAGTTCTGAGAATGCAAAATATATTTTAGGAAAGAATATGAAATGTAATTATTTCACATTGTAAAGTGTATTTCTTTTTCCTTAATGGTGCTTTTAATAATTGGGCTTGCTTGATGGATGAATCCCTCCCTGAAAAAAAAAATTGAAATCTAGGATGTAACCAAGGCAAAAAAGTTTTTGTCAACAATATTTTTCTACTAACACCACATATTTTTAATGGGGGGTCTTGGTAGTGTATTGTTGTGCTAGTTTTCTCGAGGTAGCCAGTTAATTACGATTGTGCTCTTAGGTCATAAAAAAAAGCACCGCTATGTCTTAGGAAAAGCTTTATTTTAAATGAATTTGTATCTATTGAGTGGATTAAGTGTAACTTTCTTTGTTGATAGTTTGATTGATTTCTTAGTTTGCTTTAATATCAAATTAAATGAATTTTATTTAACTTCTATAAGCTACAATAACTTCAATTTTCTTAGAGATTCTTTCATACCATGCCACAATCTTTATTTTGAAGTGGGAAAAAAGCTACAAAAACTATAGATAAGTTTCACAAAAAAAATAGGATATATATTTCTCCCGTTGTTCGAGTTTTAACATTATTATAGTCCATCCATTAAGTATGATTGATATTTTAAGAGAAATTCTTGCGATAAAATGAATGTATTTAAAATGACTGTCAATATGAATTTATTAGTCATTTATCGATGTACAATTAATGATTCCACATTCGTAAACTGTATTTCAAAATATTGCCATCCAAATTCTGAATTAGAGCTCAATAACATATTGAGTTTGTGGAGGAAAAACTCAATCAATTTAAAACTCGGTTGAATGTGTGCAACTCTTTCTTGAGAATTAATTATATGTGGTAAATTAATAAAAAAGAAAGGTTGTGCAATATGTTAAACTCGGTCGAATGTGTGCAACTCTTTCTTGCTTAATCAGAAGAAAATGGAGCAATTAAAAGCAGGGAACAGATAAGAGCAGCAAGGAGTCAGTTGACTACCCGAGGAGTGCTCAAACAACGCAACCCTGGGATCTCCACCGATTTTCAGCCTTCGACGTTGGACTACCAACACACAACGTTCTCTAATATGCGTGCTTTGAACAATGCTTTGTCCTTGCCATCCAACGGTCCAAGACTCTTCATGCTGATCGAACCGCTGTGAGGCATGCTACGGAAAGAACAATTAATGGACGAGTAATTGACTTGACTTGCGTTTTGTATTATATGCGGAAGGGGGCATGCAGGTGCTTTCATTGAAATCTGAGGTACAGTACTGGCTTGACTTGACTTGCTTTTTCTATTAATAAAATAACAGAAAAGAAAACTGATGTACATGAACCAATGACAAACGCATCAATCGTGGGATTATATAGGAATTTCTTATGAAAAGTCTGCAGGACGCATTACTTTTTTGGGATAATGACACAAACAGTCCCTGAACTTTGACTCAATATATAATTTGATCCCTGAACTTTTAATTTATTCAATGTAGTCCCTGAACTTTAAAATAATATTCAATTTGATCCCTGAACTTTTAATTTGTTCAATGTGGTCCCTGAACTTTTAATATGTGTTCAATTTAGTCCCTGAACTTTTAATTTGTTCAATGTGGTCCTTGAACTTTTAATATGTGTTCAATTTAGTCCCTGAACTATATAAAAATGTTCAATATAGTCCATGCACTTGAATTAATGGAATGACTATATTGAACATTTTTAAATAGTTCATGAACTAAATTGAACACATATTAAAAGTTCAGGGACCACATTGAACAAATAAAAAATTCAGGGACCAAATTGAACATTAGGTTAAAGTTTAGGGACTACATTGAACAAATTAAAAGTTCAGGGACCAAATTGCACATTGGGTCAAAGTTCAGAGACTGTTTGTGTTATTTTCCCTACTTTTTTTCTACCCACCGTGGAACTTTTTCTTTTTCAAAAGAGATTTGTCCGGAAAAATAACTTTTAAAATAAATCTTTTCCAAAATAATTTTTTCAAACTAGATTTTCCTATGCTACAGCATGCTTAAAAATTATCTAGTTATTGCCCCCCACTTGAGTCACTGTTATCTCTCGCTCCTTAAATTAATATTTTTTTAACATTTTATCTATATATTTTATCTTTCAATGGCGCATTAATAAATTATCAGCCAACGGTTCTCCGCAATCAAATAATTATTCGTTGATACTTTTTTCCTTTTTATGTCATCTTTTGTCATACTTTTTCATTTCATGTTAGACATTCTCGGCCAATGAGTTCATCACCAAAATATAATTTTTTGCAGCACAATAGAGGAGGATTAAAATATTAGCTTATTTGACATTGGGAGAGAGAGAGAGAGAGACAGCTTACCTTGATACCTACTGTATTATAGCTATGTAGTTTGCTTATTTTTTGGGATAAGTATACTAAAAGTCCTAAAACTTGTCACAAAAGTGCAGTTGAGTCATAAAACTTAAAAAAAAAAGTAATCAAGTCGTAAAACTTGTCAAGTTGATGTAATCAAATATTTTCATTAACTCCGTCCAACTTGACAAACGGAAAATACTAACAAGTTTTAGGACTTGATTACATCAATTTGATAAGTTTTATGATTTTATTGCATTTTTTGAAAGTTTAAGAACTTAATTACACTTTCGTGATAAATTTTAAGACTTCTAGTGTGCTTCCTTCATTTTACTATTCTGAATACCAGCTTAGGCTATAACACCTCCTAAGGTAAGAGCAGATACTCACTTCTTTACTCATAGCTACAAACTCTTTCTCTTGGCTTGATAAGAGGATACAGAAAAGGCTCAATGGCTTAGTCGGCAAGTGACTAACCACACCTCATTATTCTGGGATCAAAAGCTTACACATTAATAGATCAAGATGGAACATTGTATCGCATAATCAAGTAATTTGGAAATTTCAACACACGAGAAAACCCTTGACACTCGAAGTCTCAATTGTGCGATCAGAATCACATGTCGTATGACAAGGTCCAAACAGATTCCTTTAATTAGAGATGTACAGAATGCATGAAATGCATAGCCCCAATTTAGGGTTATGATTGGATGGATAATTAGTAGTATCAACTAAAAAGAAGAATTATACCAAATAGCCAACACCGATCAGACGCTCAACATCCCAATATAGGTTTTTACGTTGTTGTGTTAGATAACTCAACACGAGCCTAGCTGTCACTACATAAAACATTGTCAGCTTTGGAAATGGTTCGCTTACATCTTCACAGTTTTTAACTTGTATCCTGTCGATTTGAGTTTGTGCAATACTTAGCTACTAGTATACCATCTTAACACAGGTAGTGTCATATCATATAAATATTTGACACCTAATACTGACACAAACATTTTGAATTCCTAATTTCCCCCTATTTTTCATTCATTTTCCAAAATATTTTTAAAAGGTGTGGAAAGGGCAACCCTAGAAAATGTGTCAGTGATCACTTATGTCCATCTATAGGTCTCGAGCTATAAGTGAACACAATTGAAGCTTCTCCTCAAGATCCCAATAACTGATTAACAAATTGGATTAATATTATGACGAAACTTATGCTACAAATATCTAAAATATTAAGGTGCGTTCAACCCAGATTTTTTCATGAATGCCCCTGAAACGTCTCCACCTAGATCATTCTTACAAGTGTACTTTTCAAATTCCTTCACGTGCATTTTACAGTCCACTTTAACTCCAACTGATGACTTTAAATCAATCTACAATGCCGTTGAACCCACAAGTTCTCTGGCATGGCAATGATCTACCCGTCCTAACAACAAAACATAGCTAGTCACTTATTGCCAGTAAGTCAGATCATGATTTCTCAAATTCGACTTAATTAGAAATTATTTCTGGAGACAACTTTTCAATCAACTCAAGTGTAAAATTGAAAAACACATACCACATGACGTTCATAATCAACTAATACATATTTGTGCATATTCCCTTTTATATTATTTGCGTTGATGTAAATTTCGGACTGTTGTATTCAACATGAGCCTATTTGTACACTTACAAAACATGGAAGGATATGAAGTATCCGAATCTCTGCACACTGGCATTAATGAAGCAATCAGCTTTCAAAGTGAGGAAGAGATGAGGACTTTTCACTTGAGTTGCTTCTCATCCTTCCATGAGAGTTTGCCATACATCTGATACTTACTAGACTTGAAGATCTGCATAAAAGTGTGATAGAAAACTTAAGGAGTGAATCATTTTTTTTTGTTCCATTCAAACATGTTCTCAAGAACTACTCAATGGTTCTCATAGGAGTTACTCTTTTACCATTTAACTCTATGACACGATATTCAAACCCGTCACTTCTTTTTCTAAAAAGAAAAGGGATTTCATACAACAACGGAGTGATGAAATCGAGCAAATGTCGAGATCAATAGGAAATATGTGATGGTTTCTATACTTCGCCGTCCAAAAGATAAAAGCGAAAACAAATTAAACAAAGAGATAAAAGTTGCCACTTGGAAGCACTAATAGTAAATTGAAAATGGGAAGCAACTATGTAAAGAAAACTTCCATCAAATCGGATTTTTGATAGTCATCGAAGAAACGCATTATCTTCAATAATTCAAGCTTCTCATGGTATTACCTATGTGCATGCCAAGATTTGAGAGAAATGTCAAAACTAGTCGACATCGAACACGTTACAATGACAAAAGGTTTAGAGAGAAATGACATCACAACACTCTTTGCTGTGCATGTTTGAACAATGCCGAGTTCTTGCCATCCATCGGTCCAAGACTCTTCGACAAATCGAACCGCTGCGATGCATGCTGCACGAAAAGGGCAACTATTGCGTGCGTAATTTCCACAGCATTGCGCGGAAGGTGCATAGAGTCAATGCTGGCATTTTGTTTAAAAGCGAGCACGACTTGACTTCGACTTGACTTGCTTTTTCTATAATAAAACAATTAGAAAATAAAAAGCAAAGGGCAATTATTGTAGGCGTAATTTCCGCAATAGTACGCGGAAGGTGTGTTGAACCTACCTATGCATGTGCTCCTTGACTTGACTTGCTTTTAAATAGGAAATTGAAAAGAAAACCAACGAGCAATATTGATGCTCGGAGTAAGGTCAACGTCCAAAGATTAATGCACACATTTTACGAAAGTCTGAAATTGGGCGAGACTCTGTATCCGAATGTGAATGGAGCTAACATGCATATTCGGACATTTGATATATCAATATTCGGACATTTGATATATCAATAATGAGAATATGAATATTGCATTTTTGAGCCAACTAACAATCGATTGATAGAATATACGGAAGGTTTTGTTTGTCCTTGCTTGGGCAAGTTAGACGATTACGATGATCTTGTTTGCACAATCAACAACTAATTGAGTCACGGCGTTATGTTAAATCCATCTCATTATGTACACCGGGTGATTCCGTCAACCCTTCTTTTTCCTTTTCACAGACTCTCACAAAGACATTATAGCTGGCTCCTCCTGAGTGGGTGGAATCATGGGTTTATATATTCAGTGTTACATTTAGATATTCTTGGCTAACGGGTTCCCCACCATCGAATAATTATTTAGTGATATCATTTACCTTTTTATTTCATTTGGTGTTTAGCTTTTTATTTCATGTTAACATTTTCGGCCACCACCAAAGTGCATTTTTTCTTCGCACAGTATTAAGCTTCTTCATAGCCTGAAATAATTAGACAATATTTAAAAAAAAAAAACTCAATGGCTTAGTGTGTGAGTGACTAACCACACCTCACCATTCTTTGATCAAAAGCTTACAAGTAAGAAGATTAAAATTGAACGTTCTATCACATGATCAACTAGTGATTTGAAATGGAATCCAGTATGATCGCTATCCAAAAACAGAAGGAAAGGAAAATCTAACAAGTTGTGTAATACACAAATTCAGAAGTAATTTAGAGTCGAAAGTTTCAATACACAGGTAAAACCTTCTTGCTCGAAGTCTCAATTATAGGATCACAATCACATGTCCTACGAAGTTGCCACTTCGAAGCACTAATAGTAAATTGAAAATGGAAAGCAACTATGTAAAGAGAACTTCCATCTAGTCCGAATCTTAACAAAGTTGTCGAAGAAACTTTAGAGAGAAATGACATCACAACAGAGTGTCTTATGGAAATGACATCACAACATCAACTTGGAGAAAAACTACATCTCTTGAGGAGATAAAATGTGCAATTATCTTAATGAAATAAAGCTCCATAGAAACAGGCTTTTAGAACTACCAGTAGACAAGATTGGGTCCAAAAGAAGCAGGCTCTCTCTGCCGAAGAAGAAATTCATATGTGAAATGAAATAAAAAATAGCATTCATCCGCCTTGACTATGGAGAGCTAATGTTATCCCCGATGTTAGAAAAACACAAGCACCGGCAAAATTTGTAATGTGAAACAAAATTTAGTAACAAGGAGCTCATTTCAATCCTAATGAGTGTACGTCTTGTGCTGATACCTGTTCTATTGGTACAAGTTGTGGACCCTGAAAGCCCAAAAATCTTCAATTAAAAGTTGGGGGGAAAGAGGAAAAATGAAAAGACCTGATAACTAGCAAGTTTCTGGGTAAAAGAGACAGAAAAAGGATAAGTGACTGCAACGTTTATATCCAGGATCAGAATATCTGCCCATATTATAGCCGTTATGGCATTTGCAAATTTGGTCCCGCTTGAAAATATGACAATCCTGTGCACTTGGCTTCATCAACCATGTCTGGACTAAATCAGCTATCATCAGTTGGCGACTCTACCACAACTGATGGGTGTATGATCGATGAAACAAGAAGGAAGTAAACCTCTCGGTGGCCAAGAAAGGGCCATTTCTAGTCCCGCACTTTTACGCACAACAATTTTATCATGTCTCTTGTCATCAATTCAATGCAAGTGCTTTATCGTAGCTGTCCATTTAATTTATGTTGGCAATTGTTCAATCAAAACTTTGTCAGTATAAACCTGGAGCATGAAAAGATTGCTGTGTTGAAGTCCACTAGATTGTAGCAAAGGCCGGATGATGAGGAAAACTTCTATGGTGCATCTGTTGTAATGTACAATATTACGGTGAGTCATACTAATTAAATATAACATCATAACCTAGGGTAAAATTGTTCTATGACATTACGATATATTATCGTAATCAAGTGCAAAAATAGTGTAACAGAAGTGTGCATCTAAAGATTTTCGGAAGATGAGTGGAATCAACCCTCAATTTACCCCTGTATCATGTTTGATTGCATAGGTTACATTTGTTGACCTAGATATTACGTTTATAGCATATATCATATCATATTCAGTGGATAGTATATTCACATCATATTCGACCTCTTGATGACCAATTTTGGATCACATAAACTTGGATGAGTTCGAATAAAAGCAAGGATACAATATCAAAGAAACTACAAAGGTAGCATAAAGTAATTAATGGACTGACAAACTGACACTTACTCAAAATAGTTCGTAGCATGCAATTAACATAATATTACTTGAAAATTTATAAAGTTTCATCCATAAGAAGTATGTGCCATCTAAATTTAACGGCTCGTGACTTTCATAAATTTTGTTCAAAGCCACACGTCAGGATATGAAGCTTCTTAGTGACTTTACTTGGTCTTTTTTACATCAATGTTTTATTTTATCTAAACCTTTTTTGAGTGTTTTAAATCTATTTTTCATTCTTTGAGTATGTTTGGGCTAGTGTGGGCTTTCCAGGTCTTTTAGGCCCCAACCGAACGTGGCTCAAGCCCCGCACGAACAATCGAAGAGCAAATAGAGAGAGGGAAACTAAGAGACCGAGAGGCGAGAGTTATGTCACGACATTCATTTATTAGTTGGAGCTTTTCAACCAAAACTTCTAGTATCTAACTGTATCACCCGTATACATGCCCAAAGAGTTGGGAGAAATGTCAAAACTAATGGATATTGAAACACGTTCCATCGACTGAAAAACCACATTTCCCGAGGAGATAAAAAAGCGCAGTTATCTTGTTGGAAACAAAGCTCCCTTGAAATTGGTTTTTAGGACTACCAACAACCAAGATTGGGTCCAAAAGAAATAGCCTCTCTCTCTGCTGAAGAAGAAATTCAAATGTGAAATGAGATAGAAAATAACATTCGTTAGCCTTTTACTCTGGAGAGATACTGTTATCTCCTATGTTATAAAAACACAAGAACCAGCAAAATTTGTAATGCAAAACGGAAGTTAGTAACAAAGGCGCTCATTTCAGTCCTAATGAGTGCACATCTTGTGCAGCTGTGCTGATGCCTGTTCCGTTGGTACAAGTTCTGCACCTTGCAAGCGCGCAAATCTTCAATTAAAATGAGGGGGGATGAAAAGACCAAAATACATTCCTATGCAGAAAGTTTATCCAGTATATCATTTCAATCCGAAACAAGTGCCCAAATCAGGTCCCCGCGCAAATTATGAAATCAAATTAAGCCAGCTACACGAGAGTTCTATGATGGATATCTTCAGTCCCCACATCAGAGCACAATCTGAAACAGCACTCTTCAGCTTCTCTCTTTTCGCGCGCGCGCGCGCGAGAGAGAGAGAGAGAGAGAGAGAGAGACTCAAGGGGAGAGTGATCAATCATTCAACTAAGAACATCTTCAAGCTCTCGAAGCAGCCTTATGAACAATGGTTTCCTTATCGATTTGGTGGCAACTTTTGTCAAACAAGATCAAGCAGCTTTTCCAGATTTGTTGCCCACGAGTTCAAGATGTCATTGCTGTCCTTTGTTGTCTGGAAACAGACAACTCCCATCGGCCGGTCTATCTTTGCCACTAGGGACTTGGAAAAACCATTTCGGGAAGATGCTTCTCAGCTTCCTATATGGTAAAATAGAACTAACGGGTCAGGCTGATAGAATATTATACAAGCTTATATAATTAGATTACATGGTCTCTTTATCATATGATAGGTGTTGATTAACAAACTGAGGCTTTTGAATAATTAAAGCACTCTAAAACAGCAGTGACAGACCCCAAAATGAGAGCTCTTTCCTAGAGTGATTTAGCTCCATAGATTTCTTAACACATTAAGAAAGCTCTATTAGCGAGATATATTTTTGCAACACAGGAAATGGTGAGTGTTAATACTGCCAAAGAAAGCTTGCCCTGCTATTTTAGCAAAATATAGCGGAGCTCCTCCCACCCTTCTAGAGCGCATTAGAATTTCAAGCTCCATGGGACGAGAAATGGTTTCACAATGCAGACAATGACACTTACAGGTACAACAAATTTATGAGCAGAAGTTGACTAAGCCAAGTGTACACATATATGTCGGTCAGAAATGTTTAAATAACAAAACTATGAAGAAAACATTCTCAAATCCATAACAAGCCTTTGGCCTTTCAAGGCACCAAAACCTCTTTTACACTATTTTGGAACTTGTATCCAAGTACAGCAACCATGCCCCAATCAGGGATCACAGGCAGAGAGGACGCTCAGGGTTAAATGAGGGGTCTAGGCAATCATTCATAAAGAGTGACATTGATAAAGAACATAAACAAATGTTCCACATAATCAGGACCTGGATACTGAGGCATAACAGCTCCGCAAGTCTCTTTAAGGTAATCCTCAAGTAGTACTTCAAAACGACAATAATGTTCTGCAGAAATAGAGTGAGTTGCATCTGAATGGTGATCCAACGAAAAGAAGAAAAATGACAAAGTTCTGTAATTACAATTTACATGTTCGATGATTCTCTGTCTAAGATTTTCTGCTGCCTTCTCAACAAGTGCACCTCCTAGCATGTTATCTCATTCTCAAATTCATCTTTGAAAGTGCTTTAAAGAAGAGTCCTCCATGACCAATTGTTTCAGCAGCAACCTGCGTTAAAATATCAGAGGCATGGTCGACCAAATTCTATGGCACATTATCGAGATATTGCAAAATGTACAACCAATCACCTAGAACAATTCAAAGATGGTACCTGAATTGGGGAATTTCTGAGAGATGTTTATCCTCTAAAGTGGCATTAAGAAGTCTTGACTGCATAGGATCATGTGGTGATAGAACTAAGGCTCAGTTCGTTTGGGGGAAAATATTCTCCTTTTGGAAAATATTTTTCCGGAAGTCATTTTCCTGGAAAATGTTTTCCCGGAACATAATTTTCCGGTGTTCGGCGATCAATATGAAAAAGTTTCGGAAAATATTTTTCACCGGCGACATGAGGCGGCGGCGGCGGCCGACTGGCGGCGGCGGAGGAGACGGTGGCGGCGGCCGGCGACCGGCGGCGGCGGCGGGCGGCCAGCGACCGGTGGCCAATGGTGGTTACCGGCGATCAACTTCCTCTCCCACGGAAAATATTTTCCCTCTCATGGGCAATTTTGCCTTCAATTTGGGGGAAAATGATTTCCTCTTCGTGAAAAGAGGAAATCATTTTCCTCAAAACAATGAAGGATTTGGGGGTGGGGAAGGAAAATGTTTTCCCACGGAAAACATTTTCCGCCCCCGAACACCGGAAAACGCTGAAAATATTTTCCGGAAAAATATTTTTCCGCAAACGAACACAGCCTAAGTACCATCAGATTTTCCTTAGGACCTGCAGTTAATTAAATCACAGAATGAACAGCTGTGCCTTTTGAAAAACTCAGTGAAGACTTAACAAGGAAAGAGCTTCACTGGTATCCACTGCTCTGGGTTGCCCTTCACTGATGGAATCTCATATATCGCCTTATAGTATCGACAAATCGCAAGGTAAACATTCTTAAGCGAGTAATACCTACACCTACATCGTTAACCACATAAATGCGGGGTAAACTGAGATGCGAGTTCAAATCCATCAAGTACATCTGGAACGTCAGAGTTTGCGATAGAGCTAGAAAGGAAGAAGAGCATGTGCCAGATATATAAAGCCATACAAGTTCATGGTTTGAACCACAACATGAACACCAGGTGGCGCTTGATCGGCAAAAACAAATTAGTTAAAAAGACAATGGACACAACATTAGAAAAAGCAAAACACCAATTTACCGTGTCGCGAGTCATAGTACATCCGTTTCAACTCCAGAAGCAACAATATCAGCTGGCGCTTCTTCCACAGTATCTTCACCTTCTTTAGGCTTTTTTCTTCTCTATGGAAGGATCTGCATCAAAAACTCGGGCAATGATCCTCCTGGAAAGGATATGTGCACGGACATAATCCTGGCCTAAGCACAAACGAACCTGCAAAATCCATTAATCCAGCGATCAGAAAACCAATCATAGTAATGGTGCATAAACGGCTAAAGGCAATACAAAAAACTCGTACTTGTTCGAGGATAAAAGGCGATTTTCTCCTCCTTTGCCTTCTGTGACAGAAAATGTAAAGGAAGAAGAAATATTGAAAATGTTCTTGTTGTATATATTCTGTACATGTACATGCCAATATTTGTAGTACAAAGAAAAGATCAAATAAAGAATAAACGAGATACATTTTCCTAATTAATCCCGATTGACTGCATCAATTAATCCTCAATCTTCGTGATTAGAATCAGAATCAAGAATCAAATCGGATCTTTCTCCAACACTCCCCCTCAAGCTGGTGGCTTATATAAGTCAAAGACACCTAGCTTGCTTAGAAGATACGCATGCTGTCTCTTGCACAAAAGCTTAGTGAAGATGTCTGCAGGCTGCTCCGCAATTCTGATTCCTCGAGTTGTAATAATCCCTTCTTGAATTTTTTCTCGAGTGAAATGACAGTCAACTTCTATATGTTTTGTTCTTTCATGAAAAACTGGATTTGCTGCTAATTTGAGTGCTGCATCATTATCACAAAATAGTTTACTCGCTCCATCAATTTGTACCCCAAGATCCGATAGCAAACCTCGTATCCAAATAATCTCGCAAATAGTTTTTGCCATAGCTCGATATTTTGATTCAGCTGATGATAAAGAAACAGTCGATTGTTTCTTTGTATTCCACGAGATTAAAGATCTTCCCAGTTTGATGCAAAAACCTGTGATAGATCTTCTGGTCCTTGGGCAAGTCACATAATCTGTATCACAATAAGCTGTCATTTCCATGTTGCAATCACGAGATAATAAGATTCCAAGTCCTGGACATCCTTTCAAATATTTCACGACTTTTAGTGCTGCATTCATGTGTGATTGTTTTGGGTTATGCATAAATTGGCTGAGTATCTGCACTGCATAACATATGTCGGGCCTGGTCATGGTGAGATAAATCAATTTCCCCACAAGTCGCTGATATCCTGATGGATCTCCAAGTAATGGATCTTCATTGGGTGACGTTGAGCTCTTATCATATTCAAGTGTTGTGAGCTTGACATTCTGTTCAATGGGAATAATAGCTGGCTTACATCCCGATAATCCTGCTTCAGATATGATCTCCAAGACAAACTTCCGCTGACTAAGACATATTCCCTTGTCGGATCTGGCTATCTCAATACCAAGAAAATATTTGGGAGGTCCCAAATCTTTGATATGGAAGGTAGAGCTCAAATAACCCTTAAATTTCTTAATAGCGGAATCATCATTTCCCATAATGAGTATATCATCAACGTATATCAATAAATAAATTGATGAAGTACCTTGGGTCCATGTGAACAGGGCATAGTCATGCTTGGGGTGCTTAAAACCTGCATTTGTGAGTGCAGTTGTGAATTTGGCGTACTACTGTCGAGAAGCCTGTTTGAGACCATACAGGGATTTACGGAGACAGCAAACCCGAGACTTCCCCTGTCTGCGTAAACCCTGTGGAAGTTCCACGTATATTTCTTCGTCCAGATCGCCATGAAGAAAAGCATTATGGACATCGATATGATGTAATTCCCAATTACGAAACGCAGCAACTGATAGAAAAGAGCGGACAGTGACCTCTTTGGGAATGGGAGAGAAGGTTTCATGATAATCAAAGCCTTCTCGTTGCGTGAATCCTTTAGCAACTAACCGAGCCTTGTAATGTTCAATGGAACCATCTGCCTTGTATTTGATTTTATATACCCATTTGTAGCCAATGGGTTTTCTATTTGGAGGCAGAGGAACTATATCCCAAGTATGATTATCCATAAGGGCACCCAATTCAGCTTCCATAGCTTGTTGCCATCGCAGGTCACATGCTGCTTCTTCATAAGATGAAGGTTCCTGTTCCTCAGATATGCAACTAATGTAGCACATGTATTTTGCTGACAGTCAATTAAAAGAGACATATGAAGATACAGGATATTGGGTACCTGGAGAATTCAGCGTGGGGCATATGTAGTCCTTTGTCCATGTAGGGGGACGAATTTGACGTCCGGATCGCCGAGGTGGTTCAGCAGTTGGTTGTTCCAATAATGAAGGAGATGACTGATCAATATGCTGCTATGGAGATGGAATCAATAAATCTTCCTCCTCGGTGGATGGCATAGGTGACTCCATCGTCTGGTTTGAGTATTCAGGAGCTTCTGGTGTTTGATCAGGAGAGACGAAAACATATGGTGAAGTCATACATAAATCTTCTTCAGATAAGAATTGATGATGTTTTGACTCCGATGCAGTTGTTTGGGAAGAATATGTCGATTCGTGAAATGGGAATATATCTTCATGGAAAACAACATCTCTGCTAACAAAGAACCTGCCTGTAGATATTTCCATAACCCTGTAACCTTTCTGGAGGAGAGGATATCCCATGAACACACATCGAATGGCATGAGGGTCCATTTTGTTTCGAGGACCCACATTTGTTGCATAACATAAGCAGCTAAAAACTCTCAGGTGTCCTATTTCCGGTTGTTTGTTGAAAAGCATTTCAAAAGGGGATCGTCCCTCAAGAATTCTTGTCACGCCTCGAACCCCAATGGGCTCGTGACACCCCTCCGAAGGTCGTATTGATCGCGACGTCCCAGGACGCGTCACCGACCCCAAACGAAACACCCAAAGTCGAATGCAGGCGGCAGCGAAATTTAAACAACTCAGATAATTAATAATGACAACAGGGTAGAACAAGCACGAATTAATAAACTCATAACATTAGCTTGAAATCACAAATATTCATACATTAGGCCTCTAGGGTTCAAATCTACCTTCATCGTAAAAAAGGAACAAGTGGCCGGGCAGACTACTAACTGCACAAAAAGGGACTCTACTAAAAAGGCTTGCAGGCCCAACTCCTAAACATCCCTATGGCGTCCAATCCGAATCGGACCCTGAAGATTCTGACTCCGTGTCCTAGTCGATCTTGATCGGCTCCTCCTCATGCTCGGACACTATAGGCTCCTTCTCGGGCTCGGGCTCGGGCTTGGATTCCTCTTCAAGCTCGGGGTCTGCAGGGGACCTAGGTTCAGGTTCGGGCTTCGGAACAGGCGCTGGTTCTGGACTAGGGTTCTCCGGTGGACTATCAGGATCCGACACCTCGCCATCGGGAGTAAACTTGTCCCAGGGCTCCCAATTTACCGCACCCTCGTTAGCATGCTGCAACCCCTCAAAACCTCGGATTGGCCCAGAATTTACCAACTTGACCCGATGGGACCAAGCCAAATAAGTATGGCGTTCCAGCTCCTCTAGTCCCACGTCTACCCAAATAGTGGTACGATGCCTAATATACGTCTCATCCGGGTTCGGTCAAGGATACTCGGTCTCCTCATGCACCGTATGCATGGGAACCCCAAAATGCCTAGGTGGCGACATGCTCAAGGTCGGGGATCTGAAAATGTTTGCACTACAGCAATGAGAATAAATCTCAATAAGCAGACAACCTATACCCCACCTAGGCCAATGCGTACCCAGACAAGTTTAACATGCAATTCATCAGCCAACACAATCAATTCCACACAACATACTTACCTCGCCTCGAACTACGTGCCAACTCTGCATATTAGAATATCCACCATAAAGCAATAGTAATTCAAGAATACATCATCGCCACTCAAATGCCATAATCATGTACTTTCAATCAATTCAATCACACTTAATTCGCATTCGTGATCGAGCAACTTTCTCACGACCCGCGCCACTGTGCCTCAGGTCCATTCTCACTACCCGCGCCACTGCGCCTCAGGCCCAATTTCACTGCCCGCGCTACTGCGCCTCAGGCTCAGCCCTCCGATCAATCCGGCCTCAGTCCCGCGTAACCACGCCTCAGGACATTTCTTTCTTTCCAATGACCCGCGTAACCTACGCCTCAGGTCTAACTCACCTTCCATAGCCCGCGTAAACACGCCTCAGGCTCAGCCCTCCAATCGATCCGGGCTTTTCTCATGCACATGTACCACAACACAAAATTCACCATTTCCTCAGTCGTATAATTCAAATTCAAATCACCACACTTTCATCAATGTCAATCTGACACGCCATAACACCCAATTCAAGTCATGCTTTCCACATCAGCCTACCGATCTGACATTCAAGCTGGCACATTCAAATATTCCATTTCACTCACAAACGCCACGACAACTCGGTCACGTCACCCATCTCATTCAATCACAAATGTAGCCACACAATCACCACCACAATAATTCATAAATTGAGCACATTCAATTTTACTAATCCTCGCCTAATTTAATCCCTAATCCGACACTAAATCACACCCTAAACAAGTCTAAACATACCCATTATACTAAATAGGGTTTAGGAAGTCACTTACTAGGTTTTGTCCAAGGAAAAATCGGCTCGGGCCTAAAATGGCCTGGGTGAACAGTGCTAGCTCGGCACTAGCGAGGGCGCGGGGCTCAGCCATGACTCGGCGCACGGCCCGGCGACTCAGCGCGGCGCTCGGCCACGGCCTAGGACGCTCGGCATGGCCGGGGGCGACTCGGCCACGGCCTGGGCTGGACGGGCGAGTGGCTGGCCACGGCTTGGGCGACTTGGCCTCTGGGCCGGGCCGGGCCGGGCGGCCGGGCTACCGGGCCGGGCTGGGGGCCGGGCCGGGCCGGGCCGGGGCGAGCCGCGATGGCGATGGTGACAAGGTGACTGCTGACGCGGCGGAGACGGCGGAAGGCGAAGAAGAAAAGGGAGGGAAGTCGCAACGACGACGGGGATGCTGAGCGACGGCGACGGCGGAGTTCAGGCATCGGGGCGATGCTGGGGAGCTGACTGGACGGCTGGACGGTGGATGGGACTGGTCGGATGTGGCGACAAGCGGCGGCGACCTCTGGTTCACTGGGAAACGACAATCGGCTCGAACGGCGGTTGGTCGGCACGGCAGTGCAAGGAGGCGACACGACGGTCACCCGGGGGCCAAGCGAAGCAGGTGAGTTGGCGGGGTGGACGGGAGAAGCGGCCGGAGTCGGCAGGCGTGGTGGCGAGCCGAGCTTGCGCGCCCGGGAGGAGAAGAAGACCGAGTCGGGGAGGAGCTGCTAGGCGACGCGGCGGCGCGACGACGGCGCGAGGAGGACGACGGCGTCAGCAGCTGGTGGGGTGGCATCAGGCGGAGGCGGAGGGACGATCGAGCGGCGGTCGGACGAGCAGGACAGAAGCGGAGTAGAACCAATCGAGCCGGGGGAGGAAGAAAGGAAGAAGAAGAAGAAAAGAAGAAAAAAGAGAAGGAAAAGAAAAGAAAGGAAGAGAGAGAAGGGGGGAGGGGACCTTGCATGGGGGAGGGAAAAGGGGGAGTGGACGGGCGTGCATGGGGCAGAGGGCGCAGACGCGGCAGAGGGAGGAGAGAGAGAGAAACAAAAGTCAACGTACTCGATCGCGATCCAACGGTCATGGTTCAAATCCAAAAACAATCCAACGGCCCACGAAAATCCTAATTAATAATATAGGAAAAAGGGCCCAAAGAAAATAACCCAAAACACACTACGAGGGAGGTCTACTAGTCCAAATCCGCATCCGGTCAAAAATTCACTTTTCCACTATTCCTGACAATATCGACTCTGGCCACAATAATATCGACACCGTCCAATTAAATTCGTCCCCGAACTCCGAGAAATTCGACACCAAAGTTTGGGCTCTAAATAACGGCCAAATTCGATCGAGTGCGATTTTAGCGAAATCTCTAATTTAAAAATAATAACCCAAGAGTGATCAGTTCCGGACGAGATTTTATTATAAGCGCACTGACAAATTACACGTTCTATAAATCCCAAAAATGGGCCGAAATTCGAAACGTCACAATTCTAGTTGACATGTGATTAATCAAATAAGCCGCCGTGACCACACAATCACCCCAAAAAATTTCAGGAATAGATGCTTGATACTTTACGGCTCGAGCTACTTCTAAGAGATAACGATGTTTGCGCTCTACAACCCCATTTTGTTGAGGAGTGTAGGTGCAAGAGGTTTCATGAAGTATCCCATGAGAAGCAAGGTAAGAATTGCACTATGTAGTGAAAAACTCGCGTCCATTGTCTGTTTGAACTTTATGGACAGACTTGTCGAATTGATTTTTAATTAAGGAAAAGAAATTCAACAATTTAAAGAATGTTTGACTCTTGGATTGCATGAGGAAAACCCAAGTAGCACGAGTGTGATCATCTACAATTGTTAAGAAAAAACGAGACCCATCATGATTTGAAGTATGATAGGGACCCCAGATGTCTACATGAAGCAGAGAGAATGCATCAGTAGCTCGAGATGTGCTTATCGGAAATGGTGCTCGTGATTGTTTTGCCAAAGGACAAATTTGACAATTTGAATGAGGAAAAAGAGAATGAGTCACCAAAAAGCGTTGATGAAAAAGAGAGAAAATACCACTATGACCCAAATGTTGATGAAAAAGAGAATTTTTATTGCTAGTGGTAGCATTACATGAAATGCTTTTATTGAATAATGAAATATCAAAGCCCTTTGGAAAGTTGATCCAAAAATACAATCCTTGTGCAACACTACCCAAGCCCATCATGTTGCCAGTCGAATGGTCCTGAAAGAAACAGTTTTCGAAATTGAATATGACATGACAAGAGTTGTCTTCACAAATCTTGGAAACTGATATAAGGTTGAATTCAAATTCATGAATGTTGCCATTTGGACTAAGATGAACTGTTCCAATTTTGGTGACATGAGTGACAGTACCATTTGGAAGACGAACAGATGCATCAGGATTTGTTTTGTGGTGATCAGAAAACATTCGCTCATCACAGATTATGTGGTCACTAGCGCCAGAGTCGATTATCCATGCATCAACTAAAATGCTATCATTCTTGGGAAAAGAAGTACCTGAAAAACTTGCTGCCTTGTCTATAATCTTTAATTGATTCAATGCCCTCATGATATGCTGGTATTGATCATTAGTAATAGTCTGATTTGCCCTATCAGTCCCTTGTGTCAAAACTTGATAAGCAGAAAAATCTTTCTCCTTTTTCTCTTTATCATTCGGTTTTTTATGTAACTTCCAACATGTATCAATAGTGTGATGTGGACGTTTGCAATAATCACAATATTTACCTTTGTTTTTAAAATTTTGTCCATTTCCTCTAGCTGACTTGGCGCTTCGTGGACCATATGATTTGAAATTCGGAGCTGTTGTGGCTTGATGGAGGCCACCCGAATCACCCGCATGGATGGCTGAATGAGAGCCGTCTAATCCCTTCTTGTAATATGGACCGTCCATCTTTGAAACCCTATTATTTGGGTCTTCTTCATCCCAGTGACTAGAATTTCTGCTATGTCTCCCGATGGAGGTCTGAGCTCGTGGCGGCAGTGGCGATCCCAGGGCGTTCGACGGTCGCTGTGATGTCCCCGCCGAAGCAGCGAGCGTCACGCTCTCTCCTATCTTCACGTACTCCGTCGTGGCCAGCCGCTGGTTCTCTTCTTGCACCGCCAGCTAATAGATCCGCCCAAGCGGAGGTACGAGATCCATGGCAAGGATTTGGGAACGAAATGGTGAGTAACTTTCGTTTAGAATCAACAAAAAACGGGTTACCTTCTCTCTTTCTCAAATCTTTCTGTACTGTTCTAGTGTCGATTCAGGTCCTTGAAGTTCCTCCTCAGCCGCCTCGAGCTCGTTCCATAAAGCCGAGAGTCGGTTGAAGCAAGTGGTAACCGAGAGGTTCCCTTGCTTCAACTCCGATATGGCCTGTGTGAGCGAGAAATGCTTCACCCGATCCATTTTTCCATACATTTCCCGAATGTTATTCCACATTTTCTTTGAGTCTTCGGTCGGTGGGAGGCCGGCGGCGACGTCGGGGGCTATGCAATTCCCAATCCAAGTGTGAACAAGTCGGTTGCATTTGCGCCAATATCGCTGTATCCGATCATCGGTCGGGAAAGGCATGGTTCCGTCGATGAATCCGTCCTTGTCCTTGGTCACAAGGGCTCGTCGGAGATCCCGAGCCCATGTGTTATAGTTATCAGGACCGGTGAGCTGCAAGTTAATAAGCCGGAGCTCCGGTCCGTCGGCCGGCGATATGTCGCCGGGTTCTGGACGGCCGCTGGCTGCCGGAATGGCGTACGAGTAGAAACTAGGTTGTAGTCCCGGGTAGGGATCCATCCCTTGACCCGGTAAAGTCAAATCGGATCTAGTCGGCTGGGCTTCTTGGGTAACACCAAGTCCGGTATTCGCATTTCCTACGAATGAGCTGTGTTGGCCCCATTGCTAATTGGGCCCAACAGCCCATTGACCTTGCACTGGTATCCATTGTATTGGCGGCCACTGGACATGACTGGAAGGCTCGATTGAAGTTGGTGCTGGAGTCGAGGGATGTTGTATCGGGTCATCTTGGTCTGATTTTTTATTCTGAGGTGAATTGTTGGACGATTCCTCCATCACAGGTAGGGCCGTTTGTTGGTTTTCACTGGTTGGTGGTTTTTTTTGTTCTGACTTTTTGGCATGTATACAGGTGTTTGAATTCCTACCCGAAGTGCTAACTCGTTTTGCCAGGTGAGATTTGCAACAACGAAATTAGAGAGCTATCGGGGGCAATTCGGAAGAATTTGCAGAAGCTAGGTCAGAACCGAAGGCTCTGATACCATGACAGAAAATGTAAAGGAAGAAGAAATATTGAAAATGTTCTTGTTGTATATATTCTGTACATGTACATGCCAATATTTATAGTACAAAGAAAAGATCAAATAAAGAATAAACGAGATATATTTTCCTAATTAATCCCGATTGACTGCATCAATTAATCCTTAATCTTCGTGATTAGAATCAAGAATCAAATCGGATCTTTCTCCAACATTCTGCCCCAAAAAGTTTCTACCAGCTAAGTGGGTTATGGTGGAAACTCAATTTGTTGCTACTGAGGCGATGAAGACTCGCCGACATCAATCAATTCTCACTTCATAAGTAAGTGTAGATTCAAGTACCCTGCCAGAAAGGATATCATCAGGCTAATCTATTTGCTTTTTGACATATTTTTCTTTGTATACGTACATAAACACAGGCGCCCCCATTAAACTCCCACAGGGAATATGAACCCCAACCTTCCATCATTCAAGGAAGAAGAAAGAAGAAGAAGAAGAAGAAGAAGAACTAACCAGGCGAATCAGCATGACAATTGCTAAAGGACGACTCAATCAAAAGATCCAACCCATCTCGATCCACATGCAGAAATCGGAAGGCGAGCTCGAGAAAATCGGCAAAAAGGTCTGCGAGCGCAATCGCTGTGGAGAGCCCCTAAGGGGAAGGAAAAGAAGGGGAGAGGAAGAGCACTGGGCGAACCCCTCGCTCGCGAGGAACTCTCCGCTCCTGTCCTCTCTCCTCTCTGAACGCGCACCGACGGAAGAGCAATCGGAGGAGATCCGAAACACCTTCAAGTGAAACTCCCCGCTGGCCCGACCTCCCCAGCTCAGCAGATCCCCCACCGCCGCCGCCGCCGAATCCGCAGCATCTCCGCCGCCGCCTGGAAGTGACGATGCTTCAGTCTCTCTCGGGCGTTAGCAACTGCTGGTGATGACTAATAACGAGCAGAAGAGTAAAAAGACCGCGGGGTGACAGGATAAACGGTGCGAATCTCGTAAGCCTCGACAGAACCCGATGAATCCCCAGGGGGATCGTGAGCGCCATCCATAAATCCGGCAGCATGATCTCTCTCTCTCTCTCTCTACATTGCCTAACGTGTTCTTGTGCTCCCCGCATCCAGAAGTTCCCTGAATCATCCACAAAAGAGAGAATTGCGGTTGATGAGATATCGCGGAACAATTGAAAAAAAGAAGAAGGAAGAAAAGAAACCAATTCAAGCAATCGAGGAAAAGTGAGCGAATTCGCGCCATTCCCAGAGTGCAGGATTTCGATCGTCCCACCTTTAAGAAAACCGAGATGGCTACGGGTCGAAGGCGAGGGGATGTTTCTTGAAGAGCTGCTTGTTCTCTCAACGTCTTGTGATTTCCACAGCGTAGATATGGACCAGGATGCCTGGTATTAGAAGAAGCAAACAGAAGATAGATAAAAAGTTCAACTCAGCCGTGCGAACAAAACAAACACGCTATAAGATGGCCGCGAACGA
This sequence comes from Syzygium oleosum, assembly GCF_021117445.2. Classification (NCBI taxonomy): domain Eukaryota; kingdom Viridiplantae; phylum Streptophyta; class Magnoliopsida; order Myrtales; family Myrtaceae; genus Syzygium; species Syzygium oleosum. Next base: position 888,025 of record NW_026607528.1, read on the forward strand.
GCAGAAAATACCTTCAAATGCGGAACTTGCGGAAAGATAAATAATTTAGAAGTCTGGTGCTCGTATCGTGTCGAGGATGAAATGACAAATGACAAGTTATTTCCCCAAAGGGCACCCTTTTCAACACACAACACACAATAGCCTTCAGATGTTTTGATCTGGAAAGATCAGGCGATCGTGCGAGATATCCAGCATCCTGCATCCTCCAATTTTTTGATCGAGTCGGGAATCTCTCTCAACGAGCAGCATTCCTCTAATAACAAGTACCGCAGAGACACGAGAGAGCCTATGGAGCTGGGTATGCGGGCTAACGATACACAAGAAGAGGCATTAAGAGTCTTGAGCATTCTCAGAGAATCAATGGATTCAGGTAATTCTTCAATCCCAGTTTCAGATAGGTCCAGTTCAGTCAATGATGCCAATTTTCCGATCGAGTCAGGAATCTCGCTCAACGAGCAGCATCCCTTTAATGACAAGCACTGCAGAGACACGAGGGAGCCTATGGAGCTGAGTATGCAGGCTAACAATTCACAATAAGAGGCATTAAGAGTCTCAAGCATTTTTAGAGAACCAATGGATTCAGGTAATTCTTCAATCCCTGTTTCAGATAGATCCAGTTCAGTCAATGATGCCAACTTTCCGATCGAGTCGGGAATTTCTCTCAACAAGCAACATCCCTCTAATGACAAGCACTGCAGAGACACAAGGGAGCCTATGGAGCTGGGTATGCAGGCTAACGATTCACAAAAAGAGACATCAAGAGTCTCGAGCATTCTCAGAGAACCAATGGATTCAGGTAATTCTTCAATCCCAGTTTCAGATAGGTCCAGTTCAGTCAATGATGCCAACTTTCCGATCGAGTCGGGAATCTCGCTCAACGAGCGGCATCCCTTTAATGACAAGCACTGCAGAGACACGAGGGAGCCTATGGAGCTGGGTATACGGTCTAACAATTCACAATAAGAGGCATCAAGAGTCTCGAGCATTCTCAGAGAACCAATGGATTCAGGTAATTCTTCAATCCTTATTGCAGATAGCTCTAGTTCAATCAATGATGCCAACTTTCCGATCGAGTCGGGAATCTCCCTCAACAAGCAACATCCCCGTAATGACAACCACCGCAGAGACACGAGGGAACCTATGGAGCTGGGTATGTAGGTTAACGATACACAACAAAAGGCATCAAGAGTCTCGAGCATTCTTAAAGAACCAATGGATTCAGGTAATTCTTCAATCCCTGTTTTAAATAGGTCCAGTTTAGTCAATGATACCAACTTTCCGATTGAGTCAGGAATCTCCCTCAACGAGGAGCATCCCCGTAATGACAACCACCGCAAAGACACGAGGGAACCTATGAAGCTGGGTATGTAGGCTAACGATACACAAAAAGAGGCATCAAGAGTCTCGAGCATTCTCAGAGAACCAATGAATTCAGGTAATTCTTCAATCCCTGTTCCATTTAGGTCCAGTTTAGTCAATGATGCCAACTTTTCGATCGAGTCCGTAGATTCTGGAAGTTGAGCAAGATCTTCGTAGGAGGCATTCTCCAACTTCATCAAACAATCTCTCGGAATAGGAATGTCTTGTATAGCAGTATCATTTAAGAAGAGCTCCCTCAATTCTTCCATCCTACCCACTCGTGCCGATAGCTTCTTCAGTTTTTTACACCAACTAACATCCAATGAGACGAGGGTCTTGATATCCTTGATAGAATGATGAATCTCTTCTAGATTGTTACATCCTCGAAGGATCAAAATCTCCAAGCTTTTGAAATCGGACAAGTCGGGAGTTTTTCTCAAAGATTGACAATATGAGAGCTTGAGAACTTTGAGTTCAGTTGACATCTGAAAGAAAGAAAAAGTAACTAAGTGATATTGAACCTCTACAACGTGTGAATTTCCACTGCTCCTCGTTTTCTTTAGACTTTTTAAAATTTCCTCAAATTACTCATGCTCCATTACTCCTTCACAATTGTCTTATTTAATTTTATATATTTCTTGTAGTAGCGTTTGGCTACACCAACATATAAACATTTTTTATACGTATCCATTGCAAAAACAATGTTAAGGATATACAAGTGCTGACTGCATTTATTTTTGGATAACATTTCAAAGAAAATATATGTTTATTGAATAGACATGAGCAAAATTTATAATCAAAGAAGTAGATGACGAATTCAAATGGAAGAGACATAAATTCACTGGGCGCCATATTTTCCTTCAATAGTATGAAAATAAGAGAAACGGCTAGTTTAATTATGAAAAAAAATTACATTTTGTATGTACAAAATATAAAAAATGTTATATCAAAAAATATGAAAAGCCATTGGAATGATAATTTTATCACTCTTTCAACATTACTAAGTTATAATTGTGTTATACAGTGACTTCAATAATCAACAAATATAATGAACAAAATTTTATGTGCAACAAGTCAGAGCAATTCATAAATTATTCCATAACTCTATGATAAAAATGAATTTATAATTTCAGTATGTATGTGCAACAGAAGTCACTGTCATGGAGTTTTTGTTTCTCCATGAAAGAAGATCGATATAGACATATAGCAAGAATCTCTAAAAGGACCAACTTTGCATGGGGAGAAATTAACTTAGAAGCCTTAAACCGTTTAGATTAAAAAAAATCAAGATAGGCACATTGTTGTAATTAAAATTTTAATAGATATATGTTAATTAATATAGTTAATTTTTTTTCTAGTATATCTAATGCTAAGCATGACAGGTTGTAAAGATATTATCAATTTAAGATATTAAGGGGCAGAAGCTTATATTTAGGTGCCTATAAATTCCTCTTATATTAAGAAAATCCTTAATCTGAGGAAGGATATTAAATCTTTCAGAAAGAAAGGGAGGAGAACTTGGGCTTATTGCACCCGTGTACAATACGTGATAATGCAGGAGATGTGCCTTTTCTACTTTTTACCTTGAGTGGATCCCATCCTCTCCAGTTCTCTGAAATTTGAGTCCGCGACATATCGAGCACGACTAATTTCTTCGCATGAAAGCTGGCCACTTCTAAATCCAAGTGACAATCGTCGCACTCAAGCCATCTTAATTGAGGAAGCACGATTCGGAAATCTGCGGTGAACTTCGCATTGGTCATTTTAAGGAACCTCAAGTTGGTCAGTTCTTTAAATTGTTCCGCTGTGTAACTTCCTCCCTTGTCAAGATGAATGACCTCAATCTTGCTAGTGCCCTGCAATAAGGAAAGTGTGTGGACCGTAAGTTTTGAATGATGAGATGAGACCAACTGTATATAAGAAAATATGAACTCATTTCAATTTGTTCATACTATTACGGTGTTGGCTTCTCACTTTCAACTTTGGGAGATGACAAGTTATGATTGCGTATTATTTATCTAATTAATGTAAAAATCCGAAGCTTGAGAGGGTGCTTTTGACCTTTTCCTCTTCTAATTATGCCCCTTCGCAATTTTCACTTCTTGAACTCCCGAAGCTGCATCTTTTCACAATTACAATAGATGGCCTCTCTTTTGCACACGCTACTTTGAATATATCTATCGAAATTCATGCCCTTTATATGGGAAACATCACAACCCATACTCATCATTTATATGTAAAACAACACGACTCTTACAATCCAAATACGTATATCAAACTTGCCACGAGAACATGTATCAAAGTTAAAAATCCCAATTGTACAATCTCCCTTTTTTTTTTCCTGATGTACCTTGCTTGCAATTCTCAATAGCAAAAGGAAGACTCACAAGAAATCAAAAGAAGAATCCAAAGATCAAATATGTGCATCAGACACCCGTGTGGGAAAAGCATGGCTACCAACAATTCACAGATGCTAGGTTTTCCCTGAAAGTGCTTTATCAAACATTATGTTTCTATAGTTTTGTTGTTGCGTTGAAGTTACCAAAGGAGAGTGTCCTCATCACAATACTACGAGGTAAAGCTATATACATATACATTTATATAACAAAGAAGATGCTCCTAGATTGTGTCCTAGAATCATGCAAGAAGAACAATTAACCGAAAGAGCTCTTTTGCTCATAGAAGCCACAAGTTTTGGGGACTCAAGATTGACAATAATTTTTATCTCAAACAAGAGAGAGAAGATGGACTCACATTCACTAACTAAAATAAGTATAAAAAATTCTTACCTTGTTGCTTTCAAGCACATCCATAGCTTCCTCATTAATCCATAATCTGCTACGCTCTTGAGGCTCCTTCGGGTTTTCTAGACGAACAATTTCCCTTCCAAGATCTCTCAATTGATCATGCATCCTTAGATAGCCGTGCTTGTCAATTTTAATTAGGGACATAAGACTCAATACTTCAATCCCTTTCCTTGGGAAAAAATCACAACTTTCCCACATATAAGTCGGATATTGTTTAGATGATCCGATAAAAAAACATGCAATATCCAAAAATATCTGTTGGTCCTCATAATCTAATGCGTTGTAACTTATCCTCAATGTCTCTTGCACTTTCTTATGAGGTACTTTCTTCAATTTCTTTAATGTATCTTTCCATGCTTCTTTTGTCTTTCCACATAAGAATGAGCCTATAACTTCAAGAGCTAAAGGAAGCCCCTCGGTAGTACATACGACATCACGAGAGATATCTTCATAATCACTCAGAGGAGAATCCTTTCGAAATGCATGTCTACTGAATAAAATCAATGATTGATTAGAAGGCAACTCCTTGAGTTCATACTTGTGGGCTGCCCTAGCCTTGTCAAGAATACTCTTATTTCTAGTTGTGATGATGACTATACTTCCTGTTTCAAACCAACTGCCATCTCCGACCAAAGCTTTCAAGTGAGCACAATCATCAATATCATCGAGAAGAATAAGGACTTTCTTACCTGTAAATCGAGATTTGATAACTCCGATTCCCGCATCAACGTTAGACACATCACAAGAACTTCTTATTATGTCAGAAATGAGCTGCTTTTGTATGCATTCAATACCATTACGCTGAGATGTTTCTCGAATATTCGCCATGAAGCTAAGATACTCAAAATGACTAGAGAGTTTGTTGTATAACACCTTTGCAAGAGTTGTCTTACCAATGCCGCCCATTCCGTAGATTCCGATAATCCTTGTACCATTGAATTTATCATCTATCCAGCTCATAATTTCTTCCACGGGATCATCAATTCCCACCAATTGTTCAGGAACATGTAGCATAAAAAGTCTTTTTAACTCGCTCATAACTTTTCTGACAACAATTTTAACCAATATTCCTTCATGCCTGTCAAATAACAACGAATTTTATTATAAAATGGGAATATTTATATTCATTTTCAAGAATGATCTACTTATGAGAAATTAAAAAATGTTCTAGTGGAGAATAATCTACCCGTTATCAATTTTCTCTGATTCCCATCCTTTTAGGGAACTAATTTCTTCAAGCGCTTCTTCCCATTCCTTCACAACCATCTCGCCCAAATTCCCTTTATGTGCATTGATTGCAACTGCCCATCTCCCCGTGAGATGTCGCAACTGCGAGGGTTCCACTTTGTAAAATATGGGCAACACTATTTGCCCTTTGCTTCTCTTGCACTTCAACATATGCGCCAACTCGCGAAGGCACCATTTGCTTGAACTGTAGTTCTCCGAGATAATTGGGATTGAGATTATAGACTTTGTAATACAGCAAAGAAGCTCTGGACCAATCTCCTCACCAACATGGAGCTCATTGTCATCTCTGAAGACATGAATTCCTGCATCGACAAGGCTAGTATAGAGATAATCAGTGAAGCCTTTGCGAGTGTCTTCCCCTCTGAAGCTCAAGAACACTTCGTAATCATTTCCCTTCGGCCTTTTGGTTCCGCCTTCATAATCACTTACATGTGGAGAGGTCGATGAGGAAGAGGGCTTGTGGATCGGATATTCTGAATGAGTGGGTTCTTTTCTTTTCATCTTGAGAGGATTGTAAAAGAGATTGATGGAGAAGGAGACAGAGGGGAGATTTATGGATTCCCAAATCTGGGAATAGCAAAAATGTCTCGCAGGACTCAAACTTGGATCTACATTCAAACAACAATAGAAATTCTCAGACAACTCATCAGAAAAAAGGAGCAATCAAAGCAGGAAACGGAGAAGGGCAAGGAGTTGTCAACTACCTGAGGAGTGTTCAAACAACACAACCCACCCACTGCTGTGATCTCCCCCGATGCTGAGCCTTGGACGTTGGATTACTGTCACGCCCCGAATCCTATGAGCGCGCGATCATCCCTTCGTGATCGTAATGTACGCGACATCCCAGGACTTGTCGCCAACTCAATCGAAACACTAACGAGCAACGCATGCGGAAGCAACCTCGAACTCTCCATACAACATATAAACAACGGGATAGTAAAGAGACAAAGAATACACATCAACAAAACACTTTTATAAACATAACATCGATTACAACACATACATTTGCAAGCCTTCTACAATGCCACTATCTACGAATCACGCACAACAACAAGGATCGGGTGGTTGGTAAGCTTAACTCCTCTACAAAAGGGGCACTCAAAAGATGGGGTAACTCGACCTATCCTCAATCCCCGTAGTATCCTGGCAGCGTCTCCGGATCAATCACGGTCGCGGGTCTAAAATAGTTTGGTCATACAACCATGAAAACACTTCTCAATAAACAACTATCTAAGCCTCGCTTAGGCCAAAGCGTGCCTCCGAACAATTCTAAACATGCAATACCGACATCCAACATGTCATAACAATCATAGACACCCTTACCTCGCCTCGGCACATACGTGAGCTCTGCACGTTAGAATATCGCCATAACATGGCCAATTGCCCATTAAGCATACGCAAAGCAATTCATGGCATGATCAAGCATAACATGGTTAATAATCCAGACGTGCTCATCAATTAACTCAGGCAAAGCATTCCCCAATACAAATCGCACTCATTAAGTCCAGATTATTAACGACCCCTCGGGCCACCGAACTCCCGCCGGTCTTCTCACGTAACCAGGCATCGTCCCGCTACGACGGCGACGGCATCGTCTGAAACCCTCGCCCAGATGGCATTCCACAAAGGAGCATCGATCCGGCCTCCACCGCGATCGGCAACGTCTAGAACTCCCGCCTAGATGGCATCCGAACCCCCGTCGGGCGTCGTCTAGAACCCCCGCCTAGACGGAACGTGTCGTGACCATGCACACACTCAACAACCATTACCGATTCTTATCTTTATGAATTAACCAAATGCCAACTAAGCCTACATTCATCAATTAAAAAGCCTCGCCTTTCTTTTGTAACAAAATCTCCGAAAAGTCCCCGAGAGAGAGAAAAACCGAGTATGCATAGAATCGGGGCCAAATTGGGCAGTTGTGCAGTGACCGAAATCCGTTTGAAATAAATAGTAAATCAACTCCAAAAATTCTGATATTTGGATATGTTGTATAAAACATCTTGATAAACATTTTTCATGAGGGATGTAAAATCTAGTTCTAACTGTAAACACCTCATTTTGACACTCAAATCCAGACAGAATCCGATTCGCTCGGACAGCCCCTCAGACCATCAAAATACAACTCATTCAGTACCCAAATTACTTTGGAAAGCTCTGAAATTATTATATGTCATGGACACGAATGTTCTTAACAATTTTTGTGAGGGAAGTTTGTTGAAAAGAGGTCTGGAAAAATTTATAGAAAATCGGAAAGACCAGAAGGTCGGGTGAACAGTAAATCCGGTAGACTGAATACGGTCCAAAAATGGACTTACGAATGACCCTAAATGATCTCCAAAAATTCCAGATTTAATATATGTCATACTTCAAGATGTTATGAACAACTTTCATGAAGAACACTTTCACAAATTCGGCCCACAACAGTCACAGAGAAAATAGCAAAGTCCAGCGACACGGCAGCAACCCTACCGGAGATCAACCAACAAGCACCACCAAGCAAACCAAGCACAACCAGCCACTAAACCAACTATCCACAGCCTTAAACCATCCCTAACATGTTCATTAGTCACCCCTTAGCCTAGTCAAGGGTTAGGAAGTCACTTACTAGGAATCCTAAGCAAGCAAACCAAGAAGAGAGGCAACAGCAACTCCGGCGGTGAGCTGAGCTCACAGCGGCTGGACAGTGGCTGAGGGAGGCGGGCAAAGCGGCTGGCCGGCTGGAATGGAGAGCGAGAAGCGGCAGCAGCGACTAAGGATCAGCCGCGGCCCAGCAGAAGCCAAGAAGCAGAAGTCGAAGAAGAAAGCAGAAGGAAGAAGTAGAAGCAGCAAAGCAGCGGCAACAAGGCAGAAATGAAGCAGAAATGGAAGAAGTGCAGCTCAGCAGAAGCAGCAGCTGCACGTGAGGGTGCAGCGGGAAGTAAAACAGAAGAGTAGAAGTAGTGGCATGGGTGTTCAGCGTGACAGAGGAGTCAGCAAAGCAAAGTCAGCAGAAGCAACAACAGAGCAACAAGGGAATGAGTGGAAGTCAGTCACAGCAACAAGGTCAGCACGTGGGGCAGCTTGAGGAGTCAGCCAAGCATAGGGAAAGCAGAAGCATGGGTGGAGCAGCGACAACAGCAGAAGTCAGAAGCAACGTGGGTTCAGCAGAGGCGTGGGGTAGCTTGAGGAGTCAACAGTCAGCAAAGAGAAGTATGGGAGCAGCAGAAAACAGAAGCAACGTGGGGGCAGCGTGGGGCAGCGGGAAAGAAGGAAAGGAAGTCAGCAAGCAAAACGGAATCAGCAACGTGGGGCTGCTCGACGGGGAAAGAGGAGGAAGTCAGCAGCGTGGGGCAGCGGCGACGTGGGGAGGAGAGAGAGAGAAGAGAGAAGGGTTCAACATTATCCCTCAAAATCTTGCCCAATTTCCTTTTTTTTTTCAAATTCTGATCAACCCAATAATTGGCCACGCTTAATGAGACGACGTCCGATAAATTAGTCGTAGAAATCTTGAAACTTCGACGCCCAATTTGAATTCTAATTAATGGTCAAATTCAATCGAATGCGACTTTAGTGTATCTCGAACTAACGGGCGGCTTTTAAGAATTACACGTATCAACTTGTGGCCGATTCGATATCGAGCCACATCTAAGTTTACTCGAGCCATGGCGATCTCAGTTGTCATGTAATTGCGAGGGTCAATCACTAGTTCCGAATGACGCGATCGTTCGGATTAGGTTTAAGATCGTTCGAAATTCATACAATGGCCAAACGGAATCACCCACGACCCAATTGCACGACATTTGCGAATCGTTCCATAACCATCCTTGGATCGACCTTTAACGGCCCAAAATATTCCCTCGCCAATCCTTATGGTCGAATTCTCAATCCATAGCTAAGTTTTTAGGTCCACGTACTTGATTCCTAGCTAGCCATTCTTTAACGGTTAGTCTACTCGAGAGTGATCAATTCCAAGCAAGATTTCACTGAAAGCGCATTGAAGAAATATTCATTTCATAAATCCCGAAAATGAGTCAAAATTCAGAATGTCACAATTACCAACACACAACACTCTCTACTGTGCGTGCTTGAACAATGATGATTGCTGACTGCTTAAAGAATGCTGAGTTATTGCACGCGTAATATTCGCAGCATTATGCGGAAGTTGCGGGGAAGCTATGGAAGTGCTTCTTGACTTGACTTGCTTTTCCTTTTAACAAAAAAGTAGAAAAGAAAACAACTTGCAATAAAGATGCTCCTAGTCCTTGCTTTTTCTACCGTGCGCGCTTGAACACTGCTGACTGCTTGAAGAATGCTGAGTTATTGCACGCGTAATTTCGTCAGCATTATGAGGAAGGTGCGTGGAACCTACGCAGGTGCTTTGATTGAAATTTGAGATCCAGCAGGACTTGACTTGCTTTTCCATTAATAGATGGAATCGTCGGGGAATTGTAATGGGAAGGTGAAGCGAGTAAGACACCACGGTTACATTGCTGCATGCCAAAATGGAAGGGCAAAGAAATGTGAAGCACAAGCTGTGCGAGGAGTTTGGGAAATTGGTGTGACTGAGCAGAGAATCTCTGGAATTTAGTGGTGAATTTCGGTAGAGGTTGTGGAGGATCAACATGAACAGTTCCAAAGCTAACTTAAAGACTTGGACAAATGCATTTTGAGCATTTGCTCTCACCTGTACCTGTAATTGAAACCCGTTCTGCTCTTATGAAAAATCCGTCTCGACATAATATATGCTAGACTGTTTGTAGCTCTCGCTCCTTTTATCTATTCACTTTGATAAATGTCGGGCCAAACTTTATTCATTTGTCGGTCAATCCATTCTAGGAATTTGTTCGCAACTGGTCCCCTATCAGATGATAAGGATGGACTTTTGTGATTTTCATAAGAGGATTTTTACGTAAAGAAATCACAACTATATCTAGATAGATGTTTACACGAACAAATAGAATATCACTTTATATATGGAATGGAAATGCTTGCTAAAGTAAAAATCGAATATGGGTCATTGCCTAAACATCGGTTGTTAAATTGCATGTATGTTGTTGTGTGTAAACCCAGCCAGCGAAATTATTTTCTTGCGTTGCCCATTTAAATGATGAAATGAATGTTTGGTTTCTTTTGGATGATGGCAGATCTATTCAGGTGCTACATGTTTTCAAATGTTACCCATTCAGCTGGTTTCAGTTTCAATTTCATGACATTGTCCACGAAAATCACTTGGCAAATCATACTAGAAAGGGTCATGAAGTGACCATGAATTTGCTCCCATAAGATGCAAGAAACTTCCCACGCGTTTTCGATTGAGCTTCCTTGAAACCCTCATCACCTCATCCACTAATAAGTGTTGTGCTCACCTTATTCTGTCATGTGAGTGTGGGGACCTGAATGTGATTATGATTCTCCGACATTCAAGAGAATGCAAAAGATGTCGGCTCAGACCCACAAAAGAGGATCCACGTCAAAACTGAGAATTCCAGGCCCAAAATGCCAAGCACTTTAAATATGTACTAATTGGAAACTTGAAGCTCACGCGGCCGTTGGTACCCCTCTCCCCTTGCTATTCCTTTCGGTCTCGAAACGAGGTATGTGTGGTAAAATCCCTTTCTTCTTAAACTAGTCCATTAGTTGGTCTATAATCTCCTTCATGGCGTAAGATACTCCTCCTCTTGAAACAACTGAACACCACAAGCTGGACGAGGAGGGAAACAGGTAGTATCTGGATGACTGAGTTGCTAGGTCGCCTGACACCTCAGCCTTCCAAGGGTCAAGTTCACATGTTTGTCTCCATGGCATGTTTTGCCACATAAGCGGACACATCAATTGTTCATGGGAGCATCTTGTGGATAATGGCCGATGCGCGTCAATTGGAAGTCAATTGAAGTTGCATGCATTTGATAAATAAAATTAATGTTTAGTTTATTTCAATTGATTATGACTCCCGTGGTAGCAACAACGCATAAATTACCCAATGCTTGTGCTCTTTTTAGCCAGCATGCACCGTTGTGATAAAGGAAAAGTTGCTTTGCTTGGATACATGGAGGAAAGGAAAAGAGAAGAATTTTGAATTCCCTCCCACTTCTTCTCACCAAAGTTGCAAAAACTTACTTCATTTGTCGCGACCTAAAATTTCTCTCGGGCTAATGGATTGTTAAGACTAAGCCTAACTCGGGCCCTCCCAAGCCCTACCAATTCACAACTTAGGGTTTAAATTTTTAACATGCAAAAGTTTTCATGCTTGGAGTCGCCACTAATCTATTTGTGGTAGGTCGATTAGAAACCTAAATAAAACATAAGGAGATATGTTTTATTCCTACGAACCAGAGATTCTAAGCTCGGGGACTTGGTTACGCTAGGTCTAGTCTAACGCCCTTTCGGTACCTTTTCTTTTCAAAAAAAAAATGTTTTGGCAGACAGTTTGGATTCATTTTAACTTAGTCACTAGCATGTGAGGTGATCATGCGGGTGCGCAAACCACCAATTTAACACCCAGAAAGCATCAAATAAATTGCAAGTTTGGAAGAATTACTTACCTGGAAGCAACGTAAGCATCTGCATTGTTAGCTAGAAAATCACATTGACACCCTAATATGATTTCTAATTAACAAGCAATTCACTCAATTTCTTTTTTGGATTTTCACTTATTTAAATGAAATCTAACCTATATGCAATGACATGCGAAAATGACATGCGATTAATGCAACCTAGCATGCAAACTATATGTCGTGCGACGACGTGACCTATTTCTAATGACAAGACGAATGATTATTTTTGGTATTTTCTCAATTTAAATTCGGAATAATCAAAATGCCTAAATTAACATGCAAACTATGATGACTTAATCTACCCTAGCATGATTTCTTTTTAGGATTTTTGTTAAAATTCGAAATAATAAAATAACCTGAATAATCTATTAAGATTAGAATATTACTTAATTTAAACTAGGAAATAGATCATCTCAAGTCCTAATTTAAATTAAACAACTACTCTATCTTCTAGATATATTTAGGATTCCTAGACATGCAAAAACTCTAATTCAAATCTAATTAATATTTTTTGAATTTTCTGTTTATTTGAAAAGGGAAAGCAATTAAATAAACAAGGATAGCAACCACATTCAAAACGTCCACGCGATCCGCCATATTTGTTTCAAACTCGGATTAGGCACAAAAATCAAACTATCGGTCATATCTATAGGGTTATAGATATCGACGGAAAGCCGATTATTCAAATTTGGAAAGCGGATAAAAATCATTATCGTACCCAAGTGGTTATGGATAGGATAATAATTTTCCGTATCACCGCGTATCGAACCTTAGGGATAAAGTCGGATAGTCGTCCAGATACGTTGCTAAATTAGGAAGTTTTCCTAATTTTGAATATTTAAAAATATTGCGGATATATAGAACATTATCCTAAGATATCTAAATATCCACATGATATTCACGAAATATTCAAACACCCATATTAGGAAATTAAATATTCTGAAAATATCGGATAATGTTGAATTACCTAATTTGCAGATAACTTCCAAATTCGAATTGTGGATCGGGATCGGACTCGGACGACGGGCGACGCGGCGTCGGCGCGGCGGCTCACGGTGGCGTACGGCGACGGGCGCGGTGGATCACGAGCAGCTGTCTCTCGGTGGATCACGAGCAGCTCATCGGCATCGGTGTCGCAGTGAGGACTCCTCAGCAATGTACTTGACTCGGCAGAAGAGTGCTCTTGGTTTTGCTTAACAGCAACGACAGAATCAAGGAACAACGCTGGAGAATCGTCTAAGGCTTGCTGGGATCGGAAGTTCAGTATAGATTTGTGGGCTTTCGTCTGGTCAAGCTTGAGTCCGTTGAAAGTTTGCTGGGAATTTGCTATTCGTGAGTGGCCTTGGCAAAATTAAAGATTGAACAAGCTGCAGCGAGGACAGGTTTCAAACGGTGCAAGTCTAGAGGAGCCTCTGCTGTTGAAACGTTGTTGGATGCCAAGCGGGAATGTCAGGATCCGTTGGAGTATTGCTAAACGACAAGTGCAACGAAATACCAGCGACGCCGTGGACAAAGACGTCGGCAGAGTTAGATGCGGGGCTGTTGCTTCGTGATTCAGCAAGGCTCGTCACAGCAAGAGCAACAGGTGGAGACGTGAAGCAGCAACGACGGGCAGCAGCAGGACCGTCGTCGCGTAGGGTGAAGCTCGGCGGGGTGACGGCCGTGAAGAGACTCAGCCGCGAAGGGACTCAGCCGCAATGCTCCTTTCTCTCTCTCCCCCTTACTCTTACTCTCGCTCACGTGTGTCTCTCAAAAATCGTGTTCTGAAAATTGTGAGAGCCCCCTAAAATCCTGACCTAATGATGTATATATAACACTAATCTAGGTCAATTAGATGGGCTCTCTAGTCCTAATGGGCTTAGGCTTGGGCTTAGATTTTAATTTAATTTAAATGGGCTGAATTAATTAAGGATAATGGGCTGAATTAAGCTCAAATTAAAACAACCGAGCCCGTTTGACTTGTAATTCCCGGCCCTTGCATTCCAAGCGAGCCGAGTCCCATTCGATGAAATTTAAGCTCGTTCGTCACTGCCGATCTGATGCAAAAAATGCAATTAAATTAAATGGACCTAAACTATATGTTTATGCAATTTAAATATTTTTGTTTAGGGGTTAAAAATTTAATCCCTAATTTTCTATGCAAATTACACTAAATGATACGCCAAAATTTAGGTGTCAACATCATTTTTCTCCCGTTCCCTCCTTCCCAAATAAGCATTAAGGTGGTACCTCGGAAAATCGAAGCATAAATATGGAAGGATGAAATATAGGGCAGCCTTGCTTTCTTTGCATAAGACTGTTTACCCAAATAAGGCTTCGAGATGATTAAATTTTTTTTTTTGGGAGTAAAATGTCAGTATTATAGAGCGAATGAAGTATAGCAGTTTAGGGGTATCCCCCAGCATTACAAATGATGCTAATAGTTCGAGAAGATGGAGGTAGGAAGCCTCCATATAGTAGCCAATATAACATTTTTCTGAGAAGGTTTAATGTTCGCTCTACCTCTTACATTTTTACGCACGTTGGCCAAAATAATATGGATATCAATTGACTTGTTTTGAAACCGTCTTCGGTTGCGCTCCATCCATATGCCATAAATGGTTGCTAGAAAGAATACCTTAAGGAGTCTAGCCGCCAAATCTTTGCCCTTTGTTGCCCTAATTATTCATTGAAGTTCCTCATTTCATCCTCCCAAAAAATGCCTAATCCCCTGTTATGTAAGGATGCTACGCTATATTATTCCTACATTCTTAATATACATTAACTAACTTAGATTACAATATAATTCCTCGTACCTACAGGAATATTGTATAAATGTAGATTGGCGATATGAATAGGGAAATTGCCTTCATTGAATAATGATTCGGGTAGTTCAGTAGCTTTTTTTTTCTCTCCGTAGAGGAGCTTCCATCCCTATCCCAATGGTGATAGTCCTCCCTCAAACCCTAAACTGGCCAGTCCCCCTTTCAAATCCCGCTTATCTCCAAATCACTTGTGGGTAATCCCATTCTCTCCTCTCCCCCACTACTCCTGTCCGTAAAAATCCCCTCTTTACTCATGCCCTAATCAAGCTCCCCCTTACCATTGTCAACGCTTTCCTTTGAGGCGTGGAAAGCTCTGACTTAGCACTTGTCTCCTTGTGTCCAGTAGGTTACCACTCCAAGCAGAAGGACCATGGTGATTTTAGGTTCGGCGAGTATCCCATTTTCCGTATAGACAACCACCCTTCCTTCACTACCACTTCCCCTGTAAATCGAGTCACTCACCGACCGCAACCCCAGGTTCCCGGTCATCCCCAACCTTCCTTTCCACCTCCCATCCCTATCCCTATTTAGCAATGGGAAGAGTTCTCAACCCAGGGGGATAAATAGCGCTTTGTCAACACTTTCAACTCTGAGACAGAAGGTTCAGAAGCCAACGCCTAAAGTAGTTCAATCACAAGTCCAGTTAAGTTTTTTGCATTACAGGGAAACTCAAAGCACGTTCGTGCCGCTACCTCTAGAAGAGTAGCTTAGTATTCCTCAAAGGAATGGGGATCGTTTTGGTGTTTGACGGAAAGAGCCTCTCTCAGAACAGGATAGTATAGTACACCTTTCTCCAGAATCTATGGACAAGGAAGATGATAATGCAGCTCGGGTGGCTGCCCTGTGTAGAGAACTGGGAAACCTCTGGTCAGTAGACGACCTTGTGCTGCTAAAAGGTGACATCCCTGTAGAAAAACAAAAAGAATGCGCATTAACTTTGTATGGGAAATTGTACTCGAAACCAAATGTCAATTTTCAAGCTTTCCTTAACACAATGAAGAGATCATGGAAAACGGACCAAATAGATTGTGAGCTCATTGAACCGGGTTTCTTCTCCTTTTCCTTTACTTCTTTAGAGGAAAAACGGAGAATTTTGGATTCAGGCCCTTGGTCCTTTTCGAGTAACTTACTTGTCCTTCAACAAGGTCATCCGGATACCCTCGACCATTGCTACGAATTCACGCACTGCACCTTTCGGGTTCAACTAACAGGCATCCCCCGAGGGAGGTTAACAGTAGACGTGGCTCGGGAAGTGGCAAGGAAAATCGGCGAAGTGGTAGAAGTGAAACTAGACTCAAGAGGAGGAGGCCCTAATAAAATCTGTAAAGCAAGAGTTCTTTTGAATCTGTCCACTCCCATAAAGACAGGCACCTTAGTAGATCTGGAACACAAGAAAATTTGGGTGGACTTTAGATACGAGAGACTCCCGCACTTCTGCTATTCGTGTGGGAGGATAAGGCACTATGCGTCCTACTGCAAGGAAGTTCCCTTTGAAGAATCAGGCCTCAATGCAAACAATAGGGGCAAATTTGGGCAATGGTTGAGAGCGGAAGTACGAGAACCTAGCCCCTTTTGGAAGATCTTTTACGGCAAGAATATCCCTATCCCTGAGGAAGAAGAGGTAGTTCCGGAAACTCAAAGGGAACTCATCCCTAGAGAGCTTGCACTATCTACATCAAAAGGCAAGGCTGTTATTGGACTGATTGAAGACATACCTCGGGAGGAGAGTTCAAATGAGAGAAATCAGCCAGCTGGATTGTCTGGAGATAATCAGATTGATTGCACAAACCAAGATCCCCAGATGTTTATGTCAGGGTCGACAAAGAAGGGTGGAAGTTCGAAGCATCCTAGAAAGGCGAAGATAGGAACGAAATCTTTCAAGAAAGTGGTAGCATCAAGGAAAGAGAAAAAAATCAACCCGCTAGGAATATGTCAGATCCTCTACCCCTCCATAAATGAGGAGACACTCCTCGATGCTCCAATCAAGGTGGTAGATGGAAGAAATGACTGGGCTCTGGTGGCTAGCCCTAAGAAGCCACCGCGGATTATACGAAACTTTTGAGCTGGAACTGTCAGGGGCTGGGCAATCCCCTAACAGTCCAGCATCTCAGAGCCTTAGTGGCTCAAGAAAGGCCTGATTTAGTCTTCCTGATGGAAACTAAAAATAAGAGAACAGTTGTTGACAGAGTGAAGAGGAGAACCAATTTCCAAAATATAGAGATTGTCGACCCTGTAGGAATTGTAGGGGGTATGGCAGTGATGTGAAACGAAGTGGTGTCGGTGATGGTGGAAGAATCCTCTAGAGAAGTTATTAACTTGCTATGCAGGGATCAAGAAAGTGGAACTCTCATGCGCATCACCTTTCTGTATGCCCCCACAAGCTTCCAGGAAAGGCTCAGGCTGTGGAGCCATTTACAAGTGATAAGCGCAGCTAATCACCTCCCTTGGTTATGTGTTGGGGACTTTAATGAGATCTTGTACCATTAGGAAAAATCTGAGGGTAATGGAGCGGAGCACTACAGGCTAGTAGCATTTCAAGATTGCTTAAACAGATGTTCACTCATGGATATTGAAAGCAAGGGTTGTGCATTCACTTGGGTCAACAACAGGGAAGGAAGAGCACTGGTGCAGGAAAGGTTAGATAGGGCCCTTTGTAATATAAACTGGAGAGTGTGTTTCCCAAATGCGGAAGCCTTTGCACTGCCTGCAATAGGGTCCGACCATAGTCCAATTTTGCTATCCCTCCAACCAAACAGGATTAAAAGGAAAAAAGAATTCAAGTTCGAGGCGTTTTGGCTAGCCGATACGAAGTGTAAGGAGCTGGTGAAAGAAGTTTGGGGTGAACTGGAAGACAACCCAATACTATTCGCTAGGAAATTGAAAAAGACCACTGAAGCTCTAAAATTATGGAGTAAGCAGAAATTCTCCAATGCCCACAACCAAATCGAGATCCTAAAAAGAAGACTTACGATCCTTACAACTTCAGGAAATGGAGGCACAAGCAAGAAAGAAATGCAGCAAATCAAAGGGTAAATACAGAATTTATGGAAACAAGAAGAGCAATATTGGAGTATGCGATCTCGCATTAATTGGATTAAGTGGGGAGATAAAAACACGAAATATTTCCATGCAGCTACGGTCCAAAGAAGACAAAGGAACAAAATTTCAATGCTGAAAATTGATGATACTTGGTGTAGAGACCCAAAAGTTATTAGCCAGCACATTGCCAGTTATTACGATTCCTTGTTCAAGACAGTGGGTACCAGGAACTTCAATCCAATACTAGACCAATGTGCCTTTCCTGGCCAAGAAGAAATGAATGAGGCTTTGATGGCATCGGTTACCTTAGAAGAAGTAAAACAAGCTACATTTCAGCAAGGAGCTACAAAGGCCCCGGGACCTGACGGGATGAATGGCCTATTTTACTAGCATCATTGGGAGGAATTACAGCACGATTTACACGGACTAGTCAACTCCTTCTTCCAATCAGGACACCTTGACCCAGATCTTAACAAAACACGCATCGTGATTATCCCTAAAGTTACAATCACAGAAAGCATCACACAATTCAGACCTATCAGCCTATGCAATTTCAGCTACAAGATCATCTCTAAGGTGATGGCGAACTGCCTTAAGCCCTGACTCCCAAAGCTCATAGCAATAGAACAGAGAGCCTTTGTGAACGGGAGACAGATTCAAGATAATATTTTTATAGTCCAGGAGATCCTTCATCAGCTAAGAGTTCGGGAGAGAAAAAAGAAGTTCCAGGCGATCCTAAAGTTGGACATGCAAAAAGCTTACGACAGAGTTGAATGGGACTTCCTTTGTGCTAGCATGAAGAAAATGGGCTTCTGCGAAGAGTGGGTGTCGTTGGTGAAGGAGTGTATCTCCTCTGTCACATTCAGTGTAAAAGTGAACGGAGAACCTTTAAAGTACTTCCAACCTTCTCGGGGAATTAGACAAGGAGACCCACTATCTCCTTACTTGTTTATAATCATGGCGAACATGCTATCGTCCCTACTAAGAAAGGCTGTAGAGGATGGGAGTTTGAAAGGTATCAAACTAAACAGGAACTGCCCTACCTTGTCACACCTGCTATTCGATGACGATGCTATCTTCTTCCTGGATGGGAATATAGATGAATGTCAAAATCTGGCCAATATCCTAAACCAATACTGTTTCGCATCGGGACAAGCAATCAATTTAAACAAATCCGAGATCTTCTGTAGCACAGGCTGCCCTCAAAACCTCAAAAGCAACATGGCGTCTGAACTAAGAGTACCAATCATGGAGAAAACTGGGAAATATCTTAGCATTCCATCAGATTGGGGACAAACAAAAAAACATATGTTCGCGTGGATACTAGAAAGGGTAAACATGAAGTTGGAAGGCTGGAAGGAAAAGCTGCTCTCAAAGGCGGGCAAGGAGATTTTAATCAAAACAGTGGTACAAGCTCTTCCCCAATATGCAATATCCATATTCAAAATCCCCATTTCGATGTGCAAGGCAATTGAGCAGAAAATAGCCTCCTTTTGGTGGAAACAGAACTCATCTAAATCAGGTATCCACTGGAAAAAATGGGAACTTCTCAAAGAAAGGAAAATAGATGGTGGAATAGGTTTTAAGGATCTAGTTACTTATAACAAAGCCATGCTAGGAAAGCAAGCATGGAGACTTGTTCAAGATCCGATAGCATTGTGGAGCCAGCTACTTAAAGGTATTTACTTCCCCAACGGAAATCTATGGAAAGCCACAAAGGGATCCCGCCCCTTATGGGGGTGGCAAAGTTTACTAATGGGAAGAGATGCCTTAAGCCCAGACGTGAAATGGCTAGTCGGGAATGGAGATTGCATTAACATCAGAGAGGATATATGGCTGGATCGGGGATTAATAGGTGGCCCAGCAAACCGAGATGACCCACAAAAAGTCGCAGAACTGATCAACCAGGAGACAAAAACATGGGATGTTAATCAGTTACAAAGGATGTTTCAAGGGGAAATTGAGAGCGAAATTATGGCCATACGGTTAAAGCCAATCCCGGACAATGATAGACAAATTTGGACAGGAAACTCATCAGGGGAATATTCGGTAAAACAGGGTTACTCCAAGCTACGAGCTGTGTCAACCAAGCTAAATACAGATCTAGCGTCCTCCTCTTATCAGCAGCCCCGCTCACTATGGACAAAGATTTGGAAACTACAAAACGAGCCAAAAATCCGCTTCTTCCTATGGTGTGTGTGTCACAATGCTCTGCCTACATCAGAAAATCTATACAAAAGAAAGGCCTTACCCGACCCTTTATGCCCAATTTGTAGGGAAAACCCAGAAACAACAGAACACATATTCGCCCATTGCAGCTGGACAAACAACATCTGGTCAGATCCGAGGCTTCGAGTGGACGTATAACCAGCAAATTTATCAAGAATGGATAAATGGTTCGACAAATCCCTTACCAACATCACAGAACAGTCCGGCCGAGAGGTGCTTGCGGGAATTCTCTGGCAAATCTGGAAGGCAAGGAACGCCTGGGTTTTCCATCAAATCAGCCCAAGATCAGGAGCAATCGTTGATGAAGCAATTAATCTAAACGGTAACTACTGGGAGCAAAACTTACCTGTGTCGGGGAGTTGGCGGGTGAAATCCAAGGCAGCGCGATGGACGTCCCCAGAACAGGGAAGCTGGAAATTTAACGTAGATGGGTCGTGGACCGAAGGGGAAATAGAGGGATCGGTGGCTGGGGTATGCAGGGATCACAGAGGTTTTGTGTACTGCGGGGTTTGCTAGAACTGTGTTTGCTTCCTCCCTGCTGGAAATTGAAGCAGCAGCAGTGAAGGAAGCTCTGCGCTGTATGGGAGAAGAGGCAGCGACGAAGAACATTCCAGTGCTGGAAGTCTACGTACAGTCAGACAACGCTGCTTCAGTAAAATACACTCATGACCCAGCTTTGAGCCCATGGGCTTTGAGGAGTCTGTTTGAGGAATGTAACAAGTTACTCTCCCAATTAAAGAGGGTTTCTCTAGTCCACTGTCCGCGAGAAACCAATCAAGTAGCAGATTGGATCGCCAAAAATCATCGAAAAGGGACGCTTCCATCCAACCGGGTGTCTAGACCGCCCCAATCTCTTTGGGATTTATTTTGTATTGATGCTAGTCATCTTCACTCTTGTAATCCTCTGTTGAAAGAATGAATGGAAATCTGCATTTCGACCAAAAAAAAAATAAAAATAAAAATAATGATTCGGGTTGGTTTGTGCAATTACAAAGGTGTTACATACGAGTCCTTCTCGAAGGGGCAAATTCAAATAGGAGCAAGCAGGCAAAAGCAATTTTTAAAATCTGGCTTTATTTAATTGACCAAGAGAAGAAATTACAACAGCCTTTATTCATTTAATAAAACACAACCAAAATGGTGAACACGGGTTTTTGTCATGGACTTATGACACACCACATACCTGAAACCAGACTTGCCTAAATCATGAAATCCTTGATGCTCATGCTCTAAGATATAGAACTACCCAAATAAATTTTCGTGACAATGATAGACTCCCATGAAATAATTGTCAATTGTCATGTCATGCTCGAAGCCTCGATTTTCGATTTTTCCTGATCCTTGTACTTCGTTTTCAAATGGCCAATCAGATAATTTACGCCGGCCTGTAGAACTAAATCCCAACTTACATTTTTCTCATCACTATAATCCCCATGATAGCATAAATGTTCAGTATTACTCTTTAAGTTTTGATCGGACCAAAAAAAAAACTCTTAAGTTTTGCAACGTAAAACCTAAAGTGAGGGAAGTCTCAAGCCTTATTAAAACTTAAATCAAGGTCATCCTCTCGATCACCCAAGTCACTTTTATCTCTCTCCTTAAATTTATAATTTGCAACATTTTGAATATATTTTATTCTTTTAGGGTCACAATATATTTCCGAAGTAGAATCTATTTTGTTAACATGTTTAGGGTTCGTTTGGTAATCATTCTGTTCCTGGAAATAATTTCTGCTCAGAAATGATTTTTTTAATTATGTTCCTAGAAACAATTTCTGAGTATTTGAAGGCGCTTGGTAACGGCCCAAAATTTCTATTCCTGAAATAGAAAAAGAACAAAAATGCGTTTTGTAACTATACAAAATTTCTTTTTATTAATAATATTTTGAATTTTTTAATATTTATTTCTCTTCTTTTTATTTTGTTTTTCCTTCCTTGGCCCATGGCCGACAACTGGCCACAGGCCAAGGTTAGCAAGGGCGTCTTGACCCTCGCCGGCCACAAGCGAGGGCCACCCTCGCCGGCGAGGGTGAGGGCTGGACCCTCGCGGCCTGGGCGAGGGCCTCCCTTAAGGCTCGCCGCCTGGGCAAGGGCTGGAAAAGGCCTGCGAGGGCGACCCTCGCCCAGGCCGTGAGGGTCTAGCCCTCACCCTCATCGGTCCTGGCCTGTGGCCAGTCGCCAGGAAAGAATAAGAACCGGCCACAGTCAGGAAGGAAAGAAGAAAAAGAAAAAGAAAATTCTCTTCTATTTCTTATTATTGTTCCCAAAATCAAGAATCAACAATTTTTTTTATTCTTGATTCTATTCCAAAACTGACTCCCGGAACAAATTTGTACCCGGGAATAAAAGAATAGAATCAGTCACTTTTTGGCAAGTTACCAAACACACCCTTAATGTACTGCCTCAAATTAAAAATGGAAAAAAAAATACATGATAATATGGTGGACATTATAGTTCACGTGGATGGCAACTTACTGGTTACATGATGGAAGAAATAAACACACATATGCATAGATTAATTCAGATAGTGAGAAAGTGAACAAAAAGGCACAATTAAATATGGAGACCTGTGTTTTTGGTAAACAGTCGCATGGGCTTGATTCTAGGGCTTAAGTTAGTATAAATGATTGAGCATTTGTCCCCACGATTCCGATTCGGAGTATGCTCCTGTCCAAATCCCTAAGGTAAAATAAGAACGACCCCCATATTCAAACCTCCCATTTTACCATTAGCAATAACTTGTCCTTTCTTCGAGATATTCCCCTGAAAAAGGGGAGATCTCTGCCCGTGCGGAGATAGAGCAACAGAAGTTTTAAAAATGTAATATATATTTTAGGAAAGAACACGAAATGCAAATTTTTCACATGGTAAAGTGTATTTCTTTTTCCCGATGGTGCTTTTAATAATTGGGCGTGCTTGATGGATGAATCCCTCCCTAAAAAAAATTGAAATCCAGGATGTAATCAGGGCAAAAAACATTTGTCAATAATATTTTTCTATTAACACCAGATATCTTAAATGGAGAGTCTTGGCAGCGTATTATTGTGCTAGCTTTCTTGAGGTAGCCGGCTAATTACGGTCATGCTCTTAGGTCATAAAAAAAAACACCATTATGTCTTAGGAAAAGCTTTTATTTAATTAAATTTGCATATATTGAGTGGATTAAGTGTAGCTTTTCTTTGTTGATAGTTTGATTGATTCCTTAGTTTGCTTTAATATCAAATTAAATGGATTTTTTATTTAATAATTATAATTTTCTTAGAGATTCTTTCATTCCATGTCTCCGTTTTTTTTGAAGTGGGAAAAATGCTACAAAAACTATAGATAAGTCTCATAAAAAAATTATATATATATATATTTCTCCTGTTTTTTGACTTTTAACTTATTATAGTCTTCCCATTAAGTAGGATTGATTTTTTAAGAGCAATTCTTGCGATAAAATGTATATATTTAGACTGGCTTTCAATATACATTTTTTGGCCATTTATCGGTTTGACACTAACGGTTCCACATTCGTAAAGTGTATTTCAAACATTTTGTCATGCAAATTTTGAATTCGAGCTCAATCAGATATTAAATTTGTGGGGTAACAACTCAATAAATAAAAACTCGGTTCAATGTGTGAAACTCTTTCTTGGGAATTAATCATTTGTGATAGGTTGATTAAGAAAGAAAGGTTGCGGAGTGTGTTAAAAATTAATTGGAGGATAGATGTAGAAGTGATTGGGACGAAGGCGTGACCCTCGCTGGCACCGGAGAAGTTTAGTATGGGAATTAGCTTCCAGAGAGATTTATTTTGGAATTACTTTTGTAGAGAGATCCATCTTGGATAAGAAAAAGTCGTCACAATCTCTCTCGTGTTTTGTCTAACTAGTATACCAAAAATAAAAATAAAACGATTCTCTTATTGGACATGGTTTTTTTTTTTTCGGAACTTATTGGATATAGTTAACAAATGCTCTTCGAGTACGGATCTCGTATTGACTCTACATTTTTCAGTGGCAAAGATTAACAAGAGGTTTTTTTTTGTTTTTTTGCCAAAATATTAACAAGTCTATTGTGCACCAAAAGCCATGCTCTCGATTGCTTTTCCTTTTCATGCCGTGAGAATGGTCATGTACTAGAACAGAAAAAAGAAAAAAGAAAGAAATACTGAATTTATGGGGCCATTTATGATCCTGCGCTTTTGTGCACATCGGTTTCGCCATATCCCTCTTGTCATCCATTCGATGCATGGTGTTCTAATGTCAGACATCCATTTGATTTGTGTCATCGTATTGGTTGTTCAATCGAAACTTTGTCAGTGCCAATCCTCAAATTCAGCATGATAAAATCGATGTGTTCAAAGCCACTGGATCGGAGCAAAGAATACGTATGTCGTAATATACAACATTGCGACTCGTCATAGTAATTAAGCCCAAGATCATAATGACGTAGAATAAAATTGTTCTATGACTTTACGATGTAGTATGATAATCAAGTGTTGAAACGGTGTAAAACAGAGATGTGCACCTAAATATATTTCGGAATATGAATGGAATCAACACTGACGCAAGTTCCGCAGGAACTGGACGCGTGATTTCCGTGGACTGACGACAAAAGTGAACTTCAATTCTGCCTTCTTCTCGGCAGAAATTAATAATGATAATAAGAAAAAAGATGATAAAGTGAGAGCATCTCACACTTCTTGTGGACCTTCCACGGATTGTGTGGTGGGTTAGAAATTGGAATATGAAAGAAAACCCAGATACATCTGCACATCTCTCTAATAGAAAGTGTTCATTTTGATCCCAGCAATGGAATGACATTCGGAAAATATCTGGTTTGCCAAATAATATAGAAGGTAACACAAAGGTTAAATATATTTTGGGCCTCATGCTAATTACGTCTACAAAAATTGTAAGTTCAATCCTTTAGGGTTTGCTTAGTTGGTTGAGGAGTCGGAGATTTTCGTATTAGAAGCTGGAGGTTACATATTCAAATCTCATCAAAACTACTGTAAGTCGGAGCGTGGTGTTCCATGGGCGTGATTCTTTTCAATCGGTAGCTACAAGAACCTTCGAATAGGTCTTCTCCTCAAATTTTTTTTTTCATTGCCTTTTATAATGTCAGACGAGATAATTATGAAATTCTAATGCTATTAAATGTTAATAATGGGTAAATGAGTTCCCTTTAATTAGCCAAGAAGAAAAAGATATTGTCAGATGATTTTAGTAATTTCCCACGTTACTAAGATGATCATCCAGAAAGGATTATTTAAGAGATTCGTTTTGGTTAGTGAGAGATTTTTCATTGCTCTTATTAACAAACACAAATAGTGTATAAAGATATTAATGAAATGATTAACACGACGATTAAGAGGGGGTGAATTGATCGTTTTTAAGAAAATTAAAACTCTTTCGTGGAGAACGTGTACTGTGCTGCTGTAGGAGGGTAGATTGGTTTGTTCTAAGAAAATTAATAAAACTTTTCCGTGAAGAACGCGTCTAGTATGTTGCTGGAGGAGGGAAGCAGTTATGCGGAAGCGGTAACTTCTACCCAACAGATAATGAAGGAGTTTGACAGATCAAAGCGATGCAAGACAGATTTATAGGGCTCGGCATTCCACTTGACCTACTCCACTCACAACAAGGCCGAGTCCCACTAAGCAATCCTCGAGATTTTATAATTTGTAGAGGGTGCTGCTTCTGCACAAAGCTCAGTGGATGATCCTACAAAACATGAGTACCCCTTACAACTCTATAACTCACTAACTTCCTAAATTGCAGAAGCGCAAATTTCTACAGAGAAATACAATCATAATTACACAGCTTCTATACACGAGCATAGACTAAGATTGTTTCAAGCTTGAATTGACCTAGATTATTCATTTAATTTCAAACCCAATCATGTTGTTGCAGAAATTTATAAAATTTCATTCGTAAGAAGCCTATGCCATCTAACTTTAACGGCTCATAACTTTCATAACTTTCATCTAAAAATTAAAGACAGTTGACCTTATTTTTGGCCTCCCAAGGTGGCATGCTCTTGGCCACTTTTTGAAATCCGGCCCCCTCGTGTTCGTTGCTTCCGGCAAGTTTTTTCTTTACTTGTTTGTTCGGCTTCTTAGCGACTTCGCTAGGTCTTTTGAACATGAATATTTTTATTTTATCTAATTTTTCTTTTATTTTAACTGTTTTAAAGATACTTTTAATTCTCTAAATTTATTTGGGCCATTGTGGGCTTTCCAGGTCTTTTAGGCCCCAACTTATATATATACCTAGATATATATAATTAATACTACGAAAAACCTCAAACTGGTACATTTATGATAAATTTACCTCAAACTAATTTTTCGTGGTACACCTGTGACAAATTTACCCTCCATTAGTTTCTGTTAAATTTTACCGTCAAATTGCTGAGTTGGATGATACATGACAGTTGACAGATCAATCAGTTTGGGATTTTACCCCTCCATTTATGGCAGGTTTACCCATTTGTGATTTTTCGTTGTATTAATCCAATTTTAATAAAGGGTAAACTTGTCATAAATACACCAGTTTGGGATTTTTGGTGGTTAAAAAATTAGTTTTGAGTAAATTTATCACAGGTATACCAGTTTGGCATTTTTTGTGATATTAACCCATAGAGAGAGTACTATTCATTCAAAATTATTGAGAAAAAATAATTTAATTACATCAGAATACTAATGGGAACGCTTTCATATTTGACTTTATCATTTTAATCCTAAACTCCATCACCGACAACGCGGAAAATAAAATAATCGGTCAACACCAATCAATTCATGTGCCTCACTACCTGTCCAGCACGATGCAGCCTGCCTGTTACCTGTATGAAACTCAGGAATCAAGTCATACCTTTGACAAAACAAGGAGCGCAGAGACTTTTTGGGGAGCGACCTGGGGCTACAAATCGTAACACAAGCCGAGCCCACGATGGCCAGCGCGAAAATCACAGCCTGCATGCTCGCGGTCGTGGTTACGTTTTTATCGGGCGCCGAGGCGACGAATTACACGGTGGGCGGTTCTGGGGGATGGAAGATCCCTTCTAGCGCCAGCGCATATTCCGACTGGGCTAGCCAACACGCGTTCGAGGCCGGCGACGTTCTGGGTGAGTTAGAAGTCGGTTCTCGCCTGACATGAATTTTCAAATTCACGTACATTTATGAGTGCAAATTACGTATACTATCTCGATTTATGTTGAAGAAGATCCAGAATTATGGTGATTTTGTTTTGTGCGCCTTCTGAGCTTGTTTTGCAAGTAGATCTCTCATCAGAAAGTCAAACAAGGTTGGAAGCACAGATCTAGTCAACATGAATATATGAAGATACCGAGGGAGATTTTGTCTTCTTTTGGTTGATAACATGAAGGAAATAATTATAAGATGTCTTGTGTTTTATCTTCACCTGATCAAGAAACGGAAGGTTTGAATGTAATTAGACCGATCCATCTCGGCCCTGATTTGGGGTACTTGCTTTGACCATGATCAATAAGCTTCACTGTTTGATCCTTCAATTTTATTTTTTTTGGGGGCAGTGTTCGATTTCGACTCGAGCACGAACAACGTCGCGGACGTGACGAAGGAGGACTACGACGCCTGCAACGCCGACTCTCCATTCACTGTCCTATCCACTTCTCCGGCCTATTACTCCCTTGATACCGCCGGCGACTATTACTTCCTCTGCACTGCTACAGGCCATTGTTCCCAGGGTCAGAAGTTGGCCATCGCCGTCGCTGAGGCTCCGAGCGGCCCGACCTCCAGCCCGCCGGGATCCCTGCCGCCGCCATCCCCCACCACAGGCGCAACCGCATCTCCAACAAGTGTTGGCTCGCCTCTTGGTGTTGCGAGACTAGTCCTGTTCATGTCCATTTTCCTGGGCTTATTGTGTTAGTTCGTACAAGAGGGGGCATCATTGCTTCTCCTAGATAGAGGTGGAAATGTTGGTATATTTATGTCGCAGTTTGACTGGTTGATGTGTAGAGAACACGATTAGAGGAGATATTACTACAAATTCGAATTTACTTAAACTTTTAAAAATACTACATAATAAAATAATGAAATTTGCTAACATGAAATTACTGATATATTTCGACAATTAGCATCAAACAACAAGACTTCGCCATTCGCGAATCAAAAGACGTGTTATGTCAGCTCGCAGATCTATAGGATTTTTGGTACACAAAAGTTATCAATCCACACCGTTCAATCAGCCTTCCATGGTCAAATAAAATGATAAGAGCTCTAATCTTTAATGAAGAATTCCGCAACAAAGTCAGACCACACGAGAAAACTTAGCATATTAACTGGCAATGTTTTAGTATATTTCTTAGAATAAATTAGCTTGATAGCTTTAATTTTTTTTTTAACGAAACAACTTATAGTCTGAGCTTATCACAAAATTCTTTGAGACTGAGAGGAACAACGTTGAATTTGGTTTAACAGTTTCATTTGCAAGGACACTAGTGTTTTGCTAAACATAGTTACTCAAGATAAATCATGGATAAGTATACTGAAAGTCCCGAAATTTATCACGAAAGTACAATTGAGTGATAAAACTTTCAAAAAACACAATCAAATCTAACACAAACCTAGTGCCGTGCCGGCCCATCAAATCAAATGGGCCAGCCAGGCCAATCGACGTTTCATGGTGAATCGAGCCTCGCCAAGCCATGGCGAGGCCGACTCCGCTAGCGCTAGGTGAGGGAGAACCCAACGATAGCGAGGTCGATCGAGCCTCACCAAGCCATGGCAAGGCCAACCCCGTTGTCGCTAGGCGAGGGAGAACCCAACAACGGCGAGGTTGGCATCGCCTTGGCTAGGCGAGGCTCGCCCTTACCAGTGGTTGGCAGGGGGAGCTTCACTAGAGGCTGGCGAGGTCGACCTCGCCGGCCCTAGCCTCTAGCTAGTCACCGGATTGGCCAGAGGGAAGAAGAGCAAAAAAAACAAAAAAAAAAATCGAAAAATATGTTAAAATGTGAAATAATTACCACGTCAGTGTTGGTCGGATGTACTAAATTGGCACAAATGCAAAAGGTTTATGACTAAATTAGCAAAATTAAAAGGTTTGGGATTGAATTGGCAAAAATGTAATAAGTTTAGGACTAAATTGGGCTTGCACGTGAGAGGGTTGTTGAAAATACCCCATGTCGCTAGACAATGATATATATATATACTCTTTACACTTATTAGCTTTAACTTTTCAATTGGACTTTCGTATAACCACGTTGCTTATCCAAAGAGCGGTCTTCAAGTGGAGTCGATGGCACGACACAAAATCTCAAAGGCTCGACGACGATTAACAATGTTTTTCCGGTGTCGGCCCCAAAAATAGATGACAATATTTTCTAATCTGTTCTTCACCCGAGTTTATTTTTGTTGCGTAAAAAACATCAACTAATTTTTTCTGTGAAAACCCCACATCCTGGTTCTCGGATTCGTTTCATCATGTGCATTAACGTGCTTCCATGCTCTCATTGCCTCTTTTTCCTCTTCCATCATTACGATTTCTTTTTTATTAGAGCTTTTTCTCCTATCATTTCAATGAGGTTAGACTTTTGTATTATTTAAATACAAATTTGAAAAATTCGAGATTCTTATGCACGCTGATGGGCTTCACGTAGCAAAATCGATTCCCAAAAGTCAAAGGCTTTGCTAGGCTGGTCGGTGCTCCAAGGATAGATTCGATTCCGCGTATGGATATTAAAATTGTCAAAAGTTATATACGACGCTCACTTTAATGTTAAAAATTTTCGCTTGCCAATTTTTAAAAAAAGCAATTACTTAAGTGCCAACTCCGATTTGGATCGCTGAAAATTCGACACAGTCATAGTTTATTAATAATTCCTACCTACGTAGCTCATCGACGTGCTTCGTCAGCATATTATCTCCTAAACGGCGTCGGTTTCAAGTTTTGACCCAAATTTTAAACCCAAATTCAATTTTTCCCCCAAAAACACGCTCTTTCCCTCCGCGAAGCCGCTTGCGCGTCGCGGTCGCCATCATTCACCACGACAAACACGTAAATGACAAGGACAACGAAACCGGCGGCAGAGGAAAGGAAAGAGAACGAGCTGAGTCAAGCACGCGGTGAGCTTTCAACGAAAGAAATAACCGTGTGTCTTCGTCGGCCATAATGCACCCTGGCCCTCTGCAGCTCCTCGCCAAGCCTGTCAGCGAGCTTCGAATCCACCAGCTCAATGCTCACTTGAGCATCAATGGAGGCCTGAAGGCGACGAATGGACGCGTCGAGCACGAGCATGCGCTGCCGTAACGACTGCTCCTCGCTCGACGTGTGGGCGATGTGCGCGGCGACGTCCTATGTTTCCTCAGAGAGAGAGAGAGAGAGTCAGCAAGTTCAACAACAAAAAAGAAGACAAGTATGCGACATCATTTTTATAAATGGGAGTCGTGTGGCATCGTTTTTGGACGGCTAGCCATGTCAGCTCGTGCGAGGTCGTTTTGTACATTCACATTATTTTAGTTGGAATTTCTCGTCGAAAGCACTTAAGTGATCATTTTTTTTTTAAAAATGATATATAAATTATCCGGCGAAAACTTTTGATACTAAAGTGAGTGCCGTACATAATTTTTAAAATTTCTAACGTGCTTCTTCCATTCAATTCTATTGCATCAATGTAAAAATAATGTGTTACTAAAATATCAAAACCTTTTTTCCCCTTAAAGCACAATCGACAAAGTGATTGATGAAAGCCCCATGTCATCAACATCCTACGTGGAGCCAAGCTCATGCCGACCCGACCCCGTTCCACCTGTCGCATATCCCACGTCGGTGGCTCCACCAAGGGGTCAACGCAATGCACGACAGTGATCATTCCATAAACTTCTTTAATTTTTCGTGTTTAGTCAAAATGATTCTATAAAAAAGTTGGAGCCCCAGGTGGTCTAAGAGCAAAGAGGGGTGTTCAAGTTCAAAACGGACGTTTTCTTTAAAACACAGAGGCCAATGGCAAGGCATCTGAACGGTTTTACTTTCGTGGCGGTTGCTAAGTTGGCGGCGACCGTGGCTTTACTGCCGGGATCTGCAGCACAAACTACTACGCCGCCGCTTGAACATCCGAAAGGGACGGTGACTTACACCGTGGGAGACGCCATGGGGTAGACCATACCCGCAGGCGGGGGCGGCTGCGTATCAAGCTTGGGCTAGCAGCAATATCTTCGAGGTTGGAGACATTTTAGGTGAGTTGAGAAATGATAGTTTAGTATAAAGTCGAAAGCCGTCTTCGTGACTTTAGACATTTTAGGTGGGTTGAGAATAAATCGCCACAATCAAAAAAGGCAAAAGGGATAAAAAGAAATATTTTTAAGCCGATAATCGAAAGGGAGATCCGGTTCAAATACCATGTGAAAATGTCAGATTTAAAAACTTAAACCGATAGACAGATGGAAACTACACGTATAGAGAGCATCTAAGCTCCGTAGACAGAATAATAAGAGATATTTAACGCTCACAAAGCCCGTGCTTTCATCTTCTTGTTAATTTTCTTTTTATGTTTCCGAAAAAACGAAAGAGTTCTTTTTAATTAAGTGCATGAGAAGGGATTAAGAATAAGGGTACAATCGAAAGTGCAACTTTATAGGGATGCTGATTCTCCACAAAATAAAATAAAAAAAAATGAGGGGGGAGGAGGGGGGTGGTGGATAATGAAATTTTTGAGCATTGAAAGCAAAAAGCTGGAGACATCTCTGGCCCACGCGTGGAGCAAAAGCTCTCTACTAAAAAATAAACAAACAAATAAATGAAATTATAAATATAAATATAAAAAGAGAGTAGGAAGATGACAGTGGTTTCGGGTGATACAAAACATTATTAAAATCGATCATTTAGCAACTAGTGGTTTTCCAAATCAGTGCCCTAAAAGAAGGGGAGATTGGCAGGTTTCAAGTCACGCCCATGTGACATGTCCGATTCGTTTTGGAAATTAGTGGGTCGTTCATCATGCGTGTGGTGGGGTCGGCCATCTAATCGAACCGAAAGAAAAAAAAAATCATGGACTTTTTATTCCGAGATAAATTTCCTCTTTTATTTATTATTATTATTTTTTTAAATTTCAGTTCCGAATGCACATTATTCCGTCGGCTAGTTACTAAACTAGACTCGTTATTGCCGTGCCACTTTTGGAAATGGGGTCTCAACCACTCGTGGCTAAAGTCACGAAGACGGCTTTCGACTCGTGTAACAAGGCTAACCCCCTCTCTATCTCGACCGTCCCACCGGCGAGGATCACCCTCACCACCGCCGGCCAGCATTTCTTCATATGCACCATCCCTGGCCATTGCTTGTCAGGCCAAAAGGTTGCCATCAACGTCACCACCTCCAGCCCTTCCGTCACTCCCCTGCCGAACCCCTCTGCCATCCCGCCGCCGTTCTCCTCTATCGCCTTGCCCCCCAAGGCAGCCACTCCTTCTCCCCCCGCCTCTACTCCAACATCCTCTATTGCCACTCCACCTCTGTCGCTCTCCGCCTCCACTCCATCATCCTCGATTGTTTCTCTGCCGACCAGCACCGTGACTCCAGCACATTCCACAATGAGTCCTCCACCTAAAGTGGCGACTCCATCACCCTCCGCCACCATGCCGCCCTCTAGCAAGGCCGCTCCACCATCTTCAACCCTAGCTCCCTCAGCAGTGGCGACATCTCCGGCCGAAGTTGCAGCTCCTCCCATGCAAGGGAACTCGGCACCATCAGTTGGTGTCGCCGTAGTTTTTGCAGTAATTTTGACCACGGCAGTAGCCTTATTTACTTTTCCATAATCGTTGTTGAAAAAAGGTACGTATTGGAGGAAATATACGTAACACTATTTGTTGTAACCAAAAAAATAATAACTCTGAGAAAGCAATAACAACTATAATAATGACCAAGTCAATGAGTAAATTTGTTGAATAAATCTTCTCAACACGGGCAGAGTTCACCAATGTTACAAAAAATATAGACTAGAAAATTTGCTATAAAAAATTACAACAAAATTAAACAAGATGTGAGGTGCGGCTAACCGAATCTCCTTAAGATTATTAGTTTCTACCAACAGTGCAAGGTGTTCACGAACTATATCTCCCAAGATACAACACATCGAACCCATTTGAATAAACACTATACAAATAGGACTCTGTCAAACACTTCTTGAAACCATTACACTTATTAAAATTAGCCCAAGTTTGCTATCTTCTTCATTTTACCACAGTTTACATCCTAATCTACCATGCCATAGATAAGGAGACACAACATTCTAAACTGAAGACTTCTATTTATTAATAGTCCTTGGGTACAAGCATTTCGAATTTACATCAATGATAGCCACATTAGCTTTGAAAAGGTCATTTCACAAGTACCATTTGACCACATACATCCTTCTTTGGAAAGTACAAACCTGTCAAATTCAAATATAATTTTGAAACCCTTCTTGACAAGTATGGGACCGAAAATGAGATTCTTCCGATTCTCCGGTACATACAACACATTTAGCAGGGTAATTTCTTTGCCGGAAGTGAACTTCAGGATCACCTTTCCTCTCTCATCAATCTTTGCTCATGTAGAGTTAGCCATGTGAAGCTTCTCTTCTTTCTCAGCCTTTTCGTAAGACGAGAATATGTGTTTATCCACACAAATATAATTTGTGATACATGTGTCCAACCACTAATCGTTATTGTTCGACACTAAAAATATCTCGGACACCACCACAACAGCTTAGTCTCTCATCATCTTCCTACTCTATCAAATTCAGCCATTTGGCTGCACCATTGGCCTTGCCTTTGTTCAAGCGCTTCTTGCAATCCTTAGCCCGATGGCCGGGTTTATTGCAAACAAAACATGTCCCTCGAAATTTCTGGGATTGTTCCTTCTGCTTGTCTTTCCTTGAAAAGACTTGTTCCTCTTCCTATCTTCATTGGAATTGAAAGATTCAACAAAATGTCGCCCGACTGCCCAGGCGCCGTCGCCTAGGTCAGGCGACCTCGCCGGCCCCTCGTCGGCCCTTCGCCGGCCAGATCCGCCCTCGCCGGCCCTTCGCCGGCCACCCTCGCCGGCCACCCTCACGGTGAAGAAGATGAACAGTAACAGGGCAAAATCGGAAAATTGAAATTTGAGTGAGGGCAATTTGGGAAGGGAAAAATAGGCTTCAGCATTTGTGGAATGCTGAAACCCCAAAGCTGGTCCGGACCAGCTTTCGTCTTTCGACTTTCCGGACTCGGAAAGCCGAACCAAACAGTTCAGCATTTTGGGAAAGGGGTTTTCAAGGCCGAAAGCCCCTTCCCAAAGCTGAACCAAATGGGGCCTACATCAAGATGGGTAGCTTTTGCTTTGAACCCTCTTTAGCAAAAGCCTACTTGCATTGACATATAGAAATTAGTTTGGGTAAATGACGCCAGCCGTACAAGTTGGGAATTTTTTGTGAGGCAAAAATTAGTTTGAAGTAAATGTGGTGCAGGCATTCCGCTTTGGGGATTTCTTATGGTATTAGCTCTATATTTTTTTTAAGGCAAAAAGACACTATAAGTGCCATAACTTGTGTACGACGCTCACTTTAGTGCCAAAAGTTTTCGTCGGCTCACTTAAGTGCCAAAAGTTTTTTTTTTATCACTTCAGTGCTAAAATTTTTAAAAAACGATCACTTAAGTGCCAATCTCCGGCGAGCACGTCAGCTTCAAAAATTAATAAAAAAAATGCCACGTCGGATTTCCGGCGAAAATTTGTGTACGGCACCGGAGTTGACACTTAAGTGATCTTTTTTCAAAAATTTTAGCACTTAAGTGATCGTTTTTCAAAAAATTTAGCACTAAAGTGATAAAAAAAATACTTATGGCACCAAAGTGAGCGCCGTACACAAGTTATGGTACTTGTAGTGTTCTTTTGCCTTTTTTTTTTAATGTGTCCTTCACCTCATTTTTTTCTCCCGAAAAATCAACCAAATTTCCCTGTGAAAGCCCCACGTCCGGATTCTCGGACTCATCTCATCACATATAACGTGCTTCCACGATCTCATTGCATCTTCTTCCTCTTCTGTTAGCGAGCTCTTTTTCATTACAGCTTTTCCATTATTTCAATGGGGTTAGACTTTTTGTGTTGTCTAAATTCAGATTGAAAGTTCGAAAATTCTTGTTCACGCCTCATGGACTTCACGTAGCAAAATCGAACTCCCCAAAAAGTCAAAAGCATTCGCTAGGCTTGGTGGGTTTCTCTTGAGGATTAGATTTATTCTCTATTGCAACAAGCATTAACACTCAAAAGGTCAAAATGTCATTCGAAAAATCTGAGCTCTTTTATCCCCTTATGGCTCAATCGACAAAGTGATTGATCAAAGCCCCACGTCATTAAACATCCTACGGTGCCGAGCTCGTGCCGACCCGACCCGTTCCACTTGTCGCGAATCCGACGGCGGCGGGGACTCCACCAAGGCGTCAACGCAGTGCACGACAATGATCATATATTCCACAGGCTTCTTTAATCTTTCTTTCTCAATCAAAATGGTTCTATAAAAGAGGAAGTCCCAGGAGCACCAAAGAGCAAAAGAGGGATTGAAATTCACAGATTTCGTGAGTAGGAGGAGATAAAGTTAAAGAGCAGGGGCGACCTGACGTTTCTGAGAACACAAGAGGGCAATGGCGAGGCGTTTGGTCGGTGTTATTTTCATTGCGGTGGCGGCGATGACAGCTCTGCTGCCGGGAACTACCGCGCAGGTGCCTGCGCCGCCGCCCGGACATCCGAAAGGGCCGGTGACTTACACGGTCGGAGACACCATGGGGTGGACTATACCCGCGGGCGGCGCGGCCGCATATCAAGCTTGGGCTAGCAACAATATATTCGAGGTTGGAGACATTTTAGGTACGTCGAGAAAGTACATTTTAGTATAAAACAAGACATAGAGAATACGTTATTAGTGAAAAATAATTTTAAGAACAACCTTTAGCAAACTAATTCTTGGGTCCAAAATAATGATGCTCTGATCTTTTCATGCAGTCTTCAACTTCAACAATGGAGCGCATGACGTGGCTGAAGTGACGGAGTCGGATTTCAACTCGTGCAATGGGGCCAACACCCTCTCCATCTCCACCGTCCCGCCGGGGAGGATCACCCTCGCCACCGCTGGCCAGCATTTCTTCATCTGCACCGTCCCTGGCCACTGCTTGTCGGGCCAACAGGTCGCCATCAATGTCACCGCCGCCAGCCCCTCCGGCACTCCGCCGCCGTCCTCCCCCGCCGCCCCGCCCCCCAAGGTGGCCACTCCTCCCTCCTCCGCCGCCACTCCGAAGTCCTCCGCCATGGCTCCGACTCGGTCACCATCCTCCTCCGCCCCGTCATCCTCCTCGGCCACTTCTCCGCGGACCGGCGCCACGACTCCGGCACCTTCCACGGCAAGTCTTCCGCCTAAAGTGGCGACTCCATCACCCTCAGCCACCCCGCCGCCCTCCAGCACGGCTGCTCCACCATCTTCAACCCTGGCTCCCTCGGCGGTGGCGGCATCTCCGGCCGGAGCTGCGGTTCCTCCCACGCAAGGGAACTCGGCAGCATCACTCGGCATCACCGGAGTTTCTGCAGTAATTTTGACCGCGGCCATAGCTCTATTGACTTTTCCATGATTGTTGCGGAGTCATTTTTGGTCATTACATTTTCTTTTTCTGGTTGCGCAAGATGAAAATGATGATGTGAATCGTGATCCTCGAGTTCTCATTCCCCATGCTTTTTTCTATTAAGAATAAAGAATGTTTCGTCGCCACGCTTGTGAATGTTGCATGCCATGCAATGATGTAAAGAAAAGCAGGAAAAGGGAATGACTCCTTCTTTTGTTCGTCCTTTTGGCTTCATTACAAGCCTGATCTAATCCTTCCCCTCATTCCTTCATTTCCACAAATACCAGCAACAAAGGCCGATTTACTTAGGAAAGCTTCTATGCTAGAATGAAGGAGAGATACTAGCCATTGATCAGAAGCAGGGAAGTTTCTCTGTTGAGTTTCAGGCCCATATGGTAATCTTGAGTGAAATAAATACCACGGCTTCGATCCTTTTTCAATAAAATCATCAATTATTGAATCGACAAAGCCCAATTTAATGTCTCTTTCTCCTTCAAGTTTAATTACTACAATACCAGAGTGAATATGATCTCCACCGGACATACGTAAGGCTTTAGCTGGTACTGAGAAGTGTATACCATGATTTTTCTGTCTGTTGATAACTGCATGCATTGTACAATGGATGTGAATAAGTGGACCGTTATCTCGGCAATAATGAACCAAGCTAGTATTGGCAGTGAATCCCCCTGTTAAGTTAGTGCAGACCAAACACATCTACATCTTTCACAGATTTAAGTACCAAATGCTCGGTGGTCTCCACTTCATGACAGAACCCACACTCAGAGCTTACCCTTATCTTTCTTTTACATAGGTAATCAGCTGTAGCAACGGCATCACAGCTAAGTCTCCACGAAAAGAGTCATCTTTTGGGGGCAGTCAATATTCCACCCAAGTGTCCATACCTCATTGACCACCTTGTGGCAACTGGAAGACTTGGTTCTCGTCATCTGCTTTTTCCTCTGTTACATTGCAAAGTGATATGCAGATTCAACTAAGAAAGCTCCACTTCTATTTTAGGGCCACATCACTTTATCTTCGTTTCTGCCCCAGCTAATATGAGTTCATGCACCATGGCCTGTTCCTCTCGATATATTTTCCCTCTTATAGGTTCAGTGTTCAAGGATTCGTTTCATTGTCAATAAGAACTTCAACTTTCAGGCTTCTACCCATCATCAGTGTCAACTGGATGCACCTTGTAATCCCTACTAGAATTCACCCACCTGTCTTCACATACTCTTAACTGATTTTCCATTGGCTATCTTCCATGGAACTCCCCTTTTGATCAGCTCCTTGCCTTCCAAGATACTACCGCATCCCCAAGACATCCTCCCTCCTTTTCTCGTCTCCATGAAGCTGCAATTAGGAAAGTAAAATCCCTTAAGCCTCCCTACTCAGAATTCTGAAAAAATTAGTTTGAATCCTCCAGGCAAGATCGGCAAGGAGAGCTAGGTTGAACTGAGAAAGACTTCTGAAACCCAGACCCCCTTCCAATTTAGCTTCAGTTGAGCTTCCCCAACTTCTCCACTGCGCTGTCCCCTCACTTTTCTGTTGCCCCCACCAAAATTTAGACCCAGCAGCATCCACTTGCTCACTCCACTTCTTAAGAAACTCAAAGCGAGACATTGAGCTAGTGGGGACTGCATATGCCACTGTTTTTATGAGCATTTCTCTCCCAGCTTGAGATACTAAGAGAGATTTCCAGCCTGGAAGCTTTCAACACCCTTTCTTTCGCAAAACCCAGTGCCTAATATCTTCACCCCAAAATGGGGAAACCAGAGCATCACTCACTGCAGCTTTTGAATTCATTTCCCACATTTGAATTGAAGAAGAAGCTGGATTTCTGCACATTGACTTTCTGCCCTGAAGCTCGACAGTAACGGTCAAGAATCCCTTTAAAACTTCTTCAGTTATCCTCATCAACCTGTAGGAAAAATAGTGAACCATCCACAAAAAGTAGATGGGACAACAAGGAATTGCTTCTTCGGTTTAAGGCCTTGGATCTGACCTTCCTGCACAGTATGGACTAACAAATTGAACAAGACACCGGCTACAAATAAGAACAAATAGGGAGATAAAGGGCCTCCTTGACGAATTCCTTTGAAAGGACAAATTTTTATAGGATCTTTCGCCATCTAGCAATAGCTCATAGCCCACAGATCTTTCACAAGTCATAACCCAACCACCAATGTTTCCTCATAAACCATTTTAAGCATTACACATTTTAGGAAACTCCGTCCCGCACGATCACTTGCTTTGCTCATATCAAGTTTTATAGCACCCTATCCATCAATCCCATCTTTCCTCAACTTCATATGATAGAAAGCTTCATGGGCCACAATGGTCATATCTTGTACGAGTCTACCTTCTAGGAACGGATTCTGGATAGGACTTCAGGAGTTATGAATTGAGGAAGAAAATGTTTGAGCCTATTAACTAGGACTTTGGAAATGATTTTATGAATGAAGTTACATGAACTAATGGGTCTACACCCCTTTCTTCACCTACCGCCACCGTCACTCTGTTGCGCTCGCCGTCCACTCATCTGACCATCACCATCATCGGAGGCGCGTCTACCTCTACACTATGGGCGGAAGAGATTGGAGGGGCTGTGCTTTTTTGTGTTAAATGGACTGTTTAGAATATCACGTGCTATTGATCAATATGGTGATACTCGTTACTGATTTACACAAATGATAATTCAAATTTGAGGAAATTTCCGTGAATCAAGATCGGAGATGAGACACGACCTCAACTAAAGTGACTCACTACATAGGGAGTCGAGTTGTAGACAGCTCTCAAACATAGTAAAAGATTATGAAGATGTTCATTGTACCAGTAATTCAAAAAGAACATAAACTATCGCATCTTAGGCTAATGTTTCAATGGTGCATTGTAGAGTACGCATGATTGATATGACCTATTCCAACAAGAAATCAACAAAAGTGACTGAAAATTAATCGAGATTATACAGATTATGAATTGAACTCAGCTCCGAACACAATAGATCTGAGTGTTTTTATATTACATTGTTGATTTGGTTCAGCCAAAGGATATTAAACAATAATCTCTCTCTATCTCTCTCTCTCTCTCTCTCTCTCTCTCTCTCTCTCTCTCTCTCCTATAAAAACTCAGCACTACAAGGAACCGCACGCATTACACTCGGAAGCAGAACACAGATTCGACTGAAGGAGAGCTGAATAACAGAGGGGAGACCTGAAGGAGCACATGGAAATGGCTACTCGCGTGAATTTAACGGCATGGTTGATTATGATGATTGTGGCCGGCTTCATAAAGGTCCACAGGGCGGCGGCGACGTACACGGTCGGAGATGAATTGGGGTGGACTGTCCCCTCCAACATATCCTATTACCAGTCTTGGGCTGCCTCCAAGACTTTCATGGTCGGCGACAAGCTATGTATAAGCCCCTCCTTTTACCTTGTTCTTATTCTTTCGTTTGTTTCCTATTCCTCGTACATGCGCAAGGTTTTCTCTTTCGCCATTAATTTTTCGGGCAATTAGCCAAGTGAGCTATTCAAGAACGGAGCGATTTGCATGTATATATGAGAATGAATCGATTTCCAACAACTCATATTGTCTAGCAAAATCTGACCTTTGGAGGATTTAGTTTTCGCAATCATGTAGAGGTCCAGATTTATGGATATGACTTGATCGATGTCATTGATCTCTCTCTAGATCAAAACAGAGTCATGGCTTCTCGTGTAATTTCTACAGTGTAATCGATTTGCGCGTCATATCATTCATGAAATGAGTATGCTTTGTTTCAGCTTTCAATTGGACCGGGACGCATAATGTGGCCGAAGTATCAAAGGCCGAGTACGACAATTGCACCCAGGTCGTACCTTTTCTGGGCAGTCCGGGGGACATCAAGCTCTTGGAGGGCGGGTCTTACCATTACATCTGCACCGTCGATTCACATTGCAAGCTTGGCCAGAAGCTGTCCATCACCGTCGGATCGGCCGCAGCCGCTCCGGCCTCACCAAGCAATTCCGCTCCGTCGATGCCTCTCGACTCCAGTGTCTTGGTCTCAGCATATATCACCATCGTTTACTGTGTCATTATACTTGCCAGTGAATTGAATGTCGTACGTTATATTGGATAAACGTGTTGGTGTCGCCTCTATAATGTAAGGAAAATAAGGTCAATTGTATCTTTCTTGGCCTATAAGAAAAGAGAGTTAATTCATGTGAGTTAGATTGCTGCTGTTTGTTGATTTCTACTTGTTGATTTCGATCAATGGAATCCACAAACCTGAACTATGAGCGGTGAAGTGAACACCATATCTTTAGAGAAAAGTGAAATTTGAGTCATTCATCCGGGCCCTTCCTAATTACCCCTGCATTATACAATAGGAAAGTCAAAAAATTAGGTGATAAATATAAACAAACATATCTTAAAACAATCCGCCTTCTCCAATTCACGTCCTTAACCACCTGGCTTGCAAAGGCGTAGTGCGCGCACTAATGTATATAACGCTAAGACATGTCTTGTAAGTTGAGAGAGGACCTCCACAAGTTCCATCGCATATGACTAAACCAAACGAGAAACTCGATCTGACGATCAAGAGAAGAAGTGATGAAACCTATTTAGGTTCAGATCCGGCACTCTGCTAATCAAAGTTTTGCCATCAACCGTGCTTCAAGCCGTGGCATTCACTCAATCAATTGTTTATCAATCATACAATTGACATAAAGAAGCCATAAGCAATGTCCAAAAAGATCAAAGCAGAGCAGCACAAGAAAGAGGACTTTTGATGAGGGATTGGCGGTG
The DNA here is from genome assembly GCF_021117445.2 of Syzygium oleosum. NCBI lineage: Eukaryota > Viridiplantae > Streptophyta > Magnoliopsida > Myrtales > Myrtaceae > Syzygium > Syzygium oleosum. The sequence continues at coordinate 929,416 of NW_026607528.1, forward strand.
GGGTTCCTGGGGAAGTTTAATTCTTGTAATGCTGAAGAAAGTGACGCAAAGATAAGTTTGCACCATCTGAACTTAGTGAAGTATATAGTCATCTATCGTTCATCCAATGTCATCGGTCCAAGTGTTATTGGAGCATAAAAAGCAACCAAAAAGTACATGACTTGAAACTGCTTTTCAGTTTCTTCTGGCATTAGGTGATGTACGATGCATAAAAGGATCGATGGCTGATCACGACGTGGCCCGAGTTGAATTAAAGAGCGAGCGGTGGGTACAGCACTCGAAAAGATGGATTTCTCATCTTTGGGATGTAATGCTTACGTAGTTAATGCATCGTCTATATCGCTGCTTATGATATTCGATATTCGTAAATATTATTAGCTCGACCAAGTTAGGATTTCCTTTTTCTCCGGATATTGATTGTTCTGAGCTCTACGTCCTTAAAAGAAATTTCATCCTCGAATTACGTTTTCAAAGGTGGAACCTATGCCTCAAAAAGTTCAATGGACTCCCAAAAGCTAAAAAAAAAAACCAAGTGACTTATGAAAAGCTTTGAGTCGCTTCTTGATCCAAAAAAACAGACAGATATGATAGACCAAGATCGAGAAGCTTCGAGCCAGTCCATTGCTTTGCATGTGGATGTGAAAAAGAATACAACAGTCTATCTTTCCAACACCAACTCCAATTGAACTTGCACGATAGCATTACAGCTCTCTTATCTCTAATTGGTGCAGCCAAAGTTCTCACTTGGACAGTTCAGTTGAATGTCCTTATGAATTTCTGCCAGAACAACACTAAAGCGTGCAAGATTTTGCAATCATTTGAAATGCTTAGTTCAAGAACTTCCTGGTCTTCGACGTTGCTCAACATTGAAGTGAATGTCGATTAGACCTGTTATGCCAGCAGTGATCTTTTGACCTACTTTAACAGGGCCAACACCTTGGGGAGTGCCTGCACAATCGGGTGTAAGAGATCATATGCCCGGTAAAAAACAAAACATTATTAGACACAGAGAAAGCCACTTCTGAATCTAAGGGAAGTCTAAGGAAAGGGAGTCGAGAAACATTAAAGACTTGGTTTTTCAGGTCATACTACTGATAACATACTGTACAAACCAAGAATTCTAGATACTGCAAAATAACTTAATAGCAAGAAGACATCTGACACCAAAAAGTGACACAAAAGATTAAAGCAATTACCTGTCAGTATGACATCTCCCTCAAGAAGGGTCATAATAGAGCTTATGTGGCTAATAAGAAAAGGAAGCTTAAAAATCATGTCCTTGGTTGAACCCTTCTGCCTTATTTCATCATCTACCTGCAGTTAGAGCAAACAACTAGACTAAGATCAGTTTACATAAATGAGAATCAAGCACTCATTGTTCTGTGAATGTAAGACTGAGAATTTGACACCTTGAGCCACAATTCCAAGTTGTCAGGGTCTGGCACCAAAGATTTGTCCAGCTGAGAAAGGTTTTGGAATCAAAACAATAGACAAAATCAGAAAACTGCCAAAAGAGAAAACACTCAAACTAAAGTCAGATACTTGAAAATCTATTATAAGCAATCTATGGAACTCAGTTCTTAAGGTAAGTTTCTTCCAAGCCCACTGGCTGGCTAATCTCAAGTCAGAGTTCATCTATGTTGAATTCGCCAGACAATCCAAACTGACATCGTCAGGCAAAACCTATCATTCATCCCAGCAACCCATCATCCAGAATTTATCCTTCTGCATGACCTCAATATTGAATTTGATAAAAGGAAAATTAAGCAATAGCATTTTCACTTACCACAGAGCTAATTGGTGTGAAAGTATCTTGCCCTTTTGCTACTGTCCATGGAAGACCTGCGGACTACCAACAAGAACAACAGGGAACAGATGAAATCAATTTCATTTAGAGTTGAACGGATCCTCAAGAAGAAAAATTTTTGGATCCACAGAAAAATGAGGAAAATATTATACATGTAGGAGCTGAAAAAATAACAAAAGTAGGTTGGTCTTAGTTGATGTCCACAAAATCATAGGCCCATTAAGTTCCAGGGAATAATCATGTCTAATGTGCTGAGCTAGTTAATCAGCTTAAAAAGACTTTCCCAGTGTTTATTGCGAGGACATGTCACCAAAGGGAAGGTCTCACTCAAATGATAACATTACGATTTGACAAATGCTAAAGTTTCTTCTGAAAACTACCAGCCACCTCATCTTTGATAGCAACTTTTTTCTGAAACAAAAGATACAGCTGGTAGATAATCGAACATTTAGTACATTTCAGGAACAAAGAGAAAGGGAGGCCACCAATTCTATCCGTAAAAGATTTAAAGAAACAGGAAATACACCTTCGCAGAAGATTGGATCTCCCTAGCAGTCATATCCAGTCCAAGAGCATACCCTACAATTCATGAGCATACCAGCTTCACTACCTCAAAGATTGAAAAATCTTCTATCGAACGAAAAGCACAGATCAGAGAAACAAAATCACGAAAAAGACGGAATAGAGAGTCAACGACTGATTAGTTGAACCTTCTAGTTACTCAGTGATCCCTTCACTTAGCATCATAATATCCAAAGCCATCCACATTCAGTATCCCAAACCTCCACAATATATAGAAGTTAGGTGAAAAACAGCTCCAATTACAGATCACACACTCAACCACAATGTAATGTATTTCATGCACCATCCCAGGATCGTAATGTGCATTTAAGCTTGTATAACCGTGAAAAGGTTTGTGCTGCTTGCCCCAAAACACAATCTAATTGACTGAAACTTGAGGAAGGAAAAGCAAAGCATAGACCAGCTCCGTCAGGAAGTTGACGATTTATGCTAGGACGCATTTTGCAAGCGCCAACAACAATGGTGAAGAGCATTAATGGGAATTATAGACGAGAAAAGCATATAGCTTCAATTAGTAGTTTTCAAAATGACATCGCAGTACCTTCTCTTGATCAGGGTCAATTCAACAAGCATAACAATCTAGTCGCCGGTTAAACAGAAACTACAAAGGTAGATAGATATTCATGTCCATGATGACCAAGATATTGTACGGTTCGGGATCATCCCCCCGGAAAAATTAGCTGATTCTCCTATCCAGCTTCATAATCAACCCCCATCTCCAATGAAGTTGTATCAAGAGCAAGACATAAAGTACCATATCATTACTAGTTCGAGTCCAATACCAAATGAAACTCACTCCACCCAAAAGATCCACATAGTCTGAAGGCATCCCCAATCAATATGTGAACGACACCGCGAATCACGACGCCATGAAGCCCGGACACTAAAACGACGGCAGCAAATTCATCAAAGCGCACGAAGCGATCAACAGATTCGAAGTTACCTCCGACATAGTCCATGGCGGCCGACTCGGGAACGTCCCGGGCTTTACGCCCGATCACGACCGCGAGCTCCACCTCGTGGTGGAGCGACAGCAGCGGGGGCGGCACCTCGATCGTCCCCCCGTTTTCCAAGTACGACGACGTCGGCTTCAGGAACAGCACCGGCTCCTAGTCACCGGAAACATCGCGCACGCGAATCGTCGGCGTCAAACGATCGACGCGAACAAAGGAACCGATTCAAGAAGACGACGGAAGGCAGAGAGAGAGAGAGAGGGAGGGAGAGTGTACGGGTACCTTGGGAACGGCGTTGCCGAGCTCCTTGGCGTGGGCGGTGTAGTTGCGGCCGACGGCGACGATTTTGGTGCCGGCCTGGAGCAGCTTCTGGAGCCCGATCGATGCCATCGGCCGTGCGAAGAAGCAGCAGCAGCAGCAGAAAGTCGGTCGATCGATCGATCGATCGAGAGAGAGACCGCAGAAGAGGACGACGAAGTTGAGTGTTCCAATTGCCGTCCACTTTAATATTCTTTGTTTTTTTTCTCTCTCATTTATTTAGCCATCAACAATAAGGAAAATGTTAAAAATAAATATAAATGTGCGGAGCGTGATTAGTAGTAGTAAAGTCAAGAAATTTCGATCGATCAAAATCTAGTGATCCTGTTAAAAGGAAAAATAAGAATCTTCGGTGTTATATTTCTAACATGAGATCCATGAGATTGTACTTTCTGTGATATAGAAATTCAGAAGCCAGGCGATTAATTAATGTGTTTGTGCATACATAGATAACATCGGCGAAAGAAGAAATGCGCATGCCTGTGATAGCAAAAACGAAAAATAAGGTCGTAACCGTGTGTGTATTGAAGATAAATGTTTAGAGATGCACTTATCAAAAAACGAAAAAAAAACGCCTGGAGACTCAAATTAGTTTAGAAAATAAGTAGAGTCGTAAGATGACAAATATTTTATCGTTTAATTTGTAAAGTAGATACATTTCTTGAATTGTCAACGACATTTATCTTGGTGGATTATCAATGTGTTAAGTTACTAACTTTCATTCGGAATGTCAACCTTAATTTGATCGACGTACCTGTACCGCTACATCGTGCAACAGATGTTGGTGAATAAAAATTTGAGGAAAATCCAATACTAGACCTACGTTCGTCCAAGCAATATTAGGTAGGATGCACGCACTTGTAGGGGAGGGAATAACACTTTTCGCATCCTAAACTAGACGTGTTCGTGCTACTTTGCTCCCTGAATTTTCAATTTTCCACAGTGCATTTTTGAAACATGAAATCATGGACAACTTTCCTTTTTCCTGGAAAAAAAAAATTATAAGATTCATTGGATTCAAACGAGCCTCATGCTTCCAATAATTTCTCCGGCCCGTTCCGATTATATAAATTGAAATAAACAAATATCTCCATTCGATACCAAAAGAATGGAACAAATACGATTTTTTCATGAGACTGGCCGCTTTGCCGGGGAAGGTGAATCACAGTTTTCCATCATGGTCGAAAGACGAATGCCAAAGGGAATATAGAAATCCAGGTTTGACCATTGACTATCGCATCTCCCGATCTTCGAAAGGGAGACTAACAAAATTTATCTTCGACCGGAAGCCAAGTCCTCCATCTGCTTACCGCAATACAATTTGCAAATATAGTCCCGATCGATGAGGAGGTCATTATGGTCTTTGCACAAATAGTCCCGATTGATCTTTCTATACCTCAGCATTTTTAATCGGGAAAATGACACAAACAGTCTCTAAACCTTGGCTTAATATGTAATGTGATCTCTAAACCTTTAATTTATTCAATATCGTCCCTGAACTTGTAGTACGTGTTCAATTTAATCCATGAATTATATGAAAATGTTCGATATAGTCCATAAACTTGAATTAATGAAAGGATATTATTGAATATTTTCATATAGTTTAGAGATTTTATTGAACATGTATCTAAGTCCATAAACCAAATTAAATAAATTATAAATTCAGGGTCTACATCGAATATTAAAAATGTACCATCTAAACTTAGTAAAGTATATACTCATCTATCGTTCATCCAATGTCATGGGTCCAAGTGTTATTGGAGCATCAAAAGCAACCAAAAAGTACATGACTTGAAACTGCCCTACAGTTTCTTCTGGCATTAGGTGATGTGCGATGCTTTAAAAGAGATCCATGGCTGATCACGACGTGGCCCGAGTTGAATTAAAGAGCGAGCGGTTGGTACAGCACTCGGAAAGGTGGATTTCTCACTTTGGGACGTAACGCTTACGTAGTTAATGCATCGTCTGCGATCACTGTTTATGATATTCGATACACGTGAAAATTATTAGCACGACCAAGTTAGGATTTCCTTTTTCTGCAAATATTGATTGTGCTGAGCTCTACGCCCTTAAAAAGAAATTTCGCACCCAAATTGCAAATAACGATCCTCGAATTATGTTTTCAAAGGTGGAACCCATGCCTCAAAAAGTTTAATGACTCCCGGTAGTATAAAAAGAAAACCAAGTGAACTATGAAAAGCTTTGAGTCGCTTCTTGATCCAAAAGAACAGACAGATATGGTAGGCCAAGATCGAGCAGCTTCGAGCCAGTCTATTGCTTTGCATGTGGATGTGAAAAAGAATACAACAGTCTATCTTTCCAACACCAACTCCAATTGAACTTGCACGATAGCATTACAGCTCTCTTATCTCTAATTGGTGCAGCGAAAGTTCTCACTTGGAGAGTTCAGTTGAATGTCCTAATGAATTTTCTGCCAGAACAGAACCACACTAGAGCATGCAAGATTTTGCAATCATTTGAAATGCTTAGTTCAAGAACTTCCTGGTCTTCGACGTTGCTAAACATTGAAGTGAATGTCGATTAGACCTGTTATGCCAGCAGTGATCTTTTGACCTACTTTAACAGGGCCAACACCTTGGGGAGTGCCTGCACAATCAAACACCGAAAAAAAAAAACATTATTAGACACAAAGAAAGCAACTTCTGAATCTAAGCCTTGGGAAAGGGAGTTGAGAAACATTAAAGACTTGGTTTTTCAGGTCGTCCTATTGACAACATGCTGTACAAACCAAGAATTCTAGATACTGCAAAAGAACTTCATAGCAAGAAGACATCTGACACCAAAAAGTGACACAAAAGATTGAAGCAAGTACCTGTCAGTATGACATCTCCCTCAAAAAGGATCATAATGGAGCTTATGTGGCTAATAAGATAAGGAAGCTTAAAAATCATGTCCTTGGTTGAACCCTTCTGCCTTATTTCATCATCTACCTGCAGTCAGAGCAAACAACTAGACTAAGATCAGTCTACATAAATGAGAATCAAGCACTCATTGTTATGTGAATGTAAGACTGAGAATTTGACACCTTGAGCCACAATTCCAAGTTGTCATGGTCTGGTACCAAATATTTGTCCAGCTGAGAAGGGTTTTGGAATCAAAACAATAGGCAAAATCAGAAAACTGCCAAAAGAGAAAACACTCAAACTAAAGTCAGATACTTGAAAATCTATTATAAGCAATCTATGGAACTTGGTTCTTAAGGTAATCTTCTTCCAAGCCCACTGGCTGGCTAATCAGGTCAGAGTCCATCTACGTTGAATTTGCCAGACAATCCAAATTGACATCGTCTGGCAAAACCTATCATTCATCCCAGTCCTTTATTTTTTAGCCACATTTTGTAATTGTTGAATTTCTATAGTGAATTTTGTTTTTCCTCTCCTCTGTGGTTTTTCCCGCAGGGGATTTCCACGTAAATCTGCATGTTCTTTTATTATTCTCAGTTTTAACTTCATTGTATTTTTTGCATATGTCATAACGGGGTGTTTGTAATGGTCCTTGAGAATTGAGCCAGTCTATTAGTTGGAAAGCTTCCAAGATTTTGTGTATTACAACATTTTGAATAGGAGTCAAGAAAAAAAATGCAAAGAGGGATAATTTGTTATGATATGAGGATTCGTTTTTTAATCGACCATGAAACTGCCACAATCAATAAAATGTCCAACTCAAAAATTATTTCCTCCATTAAAAAAATTATTTATTCATTGAATCTCCAATGTTATACAGTAGAATAGACGATATGTCATCGTGCATCATACAAGTTTCAGTCCTCAAAATCCCTTTAGCTATACCAGCCACAGTAATTATATCATCTGATGACAACATGGATGACCCGGACAACATGGCAGCGGTGGCGGCGGCTGCAACCACGAGCACGGTGGTGGCAGTTGCAACCACGAGCATGGCGGTTGTGGCTCTATCCACAAGCACGGCAGCAGCAACAGAGGCGTCGGCGGAGTCGGCGGAGTCGGCGGCGTCGGCGGAGTCGGCGGAGTCGTCGGCGTCGGCGGCGTCGGCGGAGTCGGCGGCATCGGCAGCGTCGGCGGCATCAGCGGCATCAGCAGCAACGTTGCCATCGTTGTCGACGGCGACTGAGACGTTAGCTTCTGCGGCAATGTCGGTCACAGATTGATTTTTGGAATCTTAACCGTTAATTTCAGTGAAGTGGCGGTTTGTCTGTCTGTCTCTCTCTCTCTGTCTAAACAATAATATCTCTGTCTCTCTCTCTCTCTCTCTCTCTCTCTCTAAACAATAATATCTCTGTCTCTGTCTCTCTCTCTCTCTCCTGTAAAAACTCAGCTCTACAAGGAACCGCACGCATTACACTCGGAAGCAGAACACAGATTCGACTGAAGGAGAGCTGAATAACAGAGGGGAGACCTGAAGGAGCACATGGAAATGGCTACTCGCGTGAATTTAACGGCATGGTTGATTATGGTGATTTCGGCCGGCTTCATACATGCGGCGGCGGCGGCGACGACGTACACGGTCGGAGATGAATTGGGGTGGACTGTCCCCTCCAACATATCCTATTACCAGTCTTGGGCTGCCTCCAAGACTTTCATGGTCGGCGACCAGCTATGTATAAGCCCCTCCTTTTACCTTGTTCTTATTCTTTCGTTTGTTTCCTATTCCTCGTACATGCGCAAGGTTTTCTCTTTCACCATTAATTTGTCGGGCAATTATTTAAGTGAGCTATTCAAGAACGGAGCGATTTGCATGTACATGTGAGAATGAATCGATTTCCAACGACTCATATTGTCTAGCAAAATCTGACCTTTGGAGGATTCAGTTTTACGCAATCAAGTAGAGATCCAGATTTATGGATATGACTTGATCGATGTCATTGATCTCTCTCTAGATCAAAACAGAGTCATGACTTCTTGTGTGATTTCTACAGTGTAATCGATTTTGCACGTCATATCATTCATGAAATGAGCATACTTTGTTTCAGCTTTCAATTGGACCGGGACGCATAATGTGGCCGAAGTATCAAAGGCCGAGTACGACAACTGCACCCAGGTCGTATCTGTTATGGGCAGTCCGGTGAACATCAAGCTCTTGAAGGGCGGGTCTTACCATTACATCTGCACCGTCGATTCACATTGCGAGCTTGGTCAAAAGCTGTCCATCACCGTCGGATCGTCCGCAGCCGCTCCGGCCTCACCGAGCAATTCCGCTCCGTCGACGCCTCTCGACTCCAGTGTCTTGGTCTCTGCATGTATCACCATCGCTTACTGTGTCATTATACTCGCCAGTGAATTGAATGTCGTACATTATATTGGATAAACGCGTTGGTGTCGCCTCTATAATGTAAGGAAAATAAGGTCAATTGTCTCTTTCTTGGCCTATAAGAAAAGAGAGTCAATTCATGTGAGTTAGATTGCCGCTGTTTGTTGATTTCTACTTGTTGATTTCGATCAATGGAATCCACAAACCTGAACTATGAGCGGTGAAGTGAACACCATATCTTTAGAGAAAAGTGAAATTTGAGTCATTCATCCGGTCCCTTCCTAATTACCCCTGCATTATACGATAGGAAAGTCAAAAAATTAGGTGATAAATATAAACAAACATATCTTAAAACAATCCGCCTTCTCCAATTCACTTCCTTAACCACCTAGCTTGCAAAGGCGTAGTGCGTGCACTAATGTATATAACGCTAAGACATGTCTTGTAAGTTGAGAGAGGACCCTCCACAAGCTCCATCGCATATGACTAAACCAAACGAGAAACTCGATCTGACGATCAAGAGAAGAAGTGATGAAATCTATTTAGGTTCAGATCCGGCACTCTGCTAATCAAAGTTTTGCCATCGACCGTGCTTCAAGCTGTGGCGTTCACTCAATCAATTGTTTATCAATCATACAATTGACATAAAGAAGCCATAAGCAATGTCCAAAAAGATCAAAGCGAAGCAGCACAAGAAAGATGACTTCTGATGAGGGATTGGCGGTGGGGTTCCTGGGGAAGTTTCTTTCTTGTAATGCTGAAGAAAGTGACGCAAATATAAGTTTGCACTATCTGAACTTAGTGAGTGAAGTATATAGTCATCCATCGTTCATCCAATGTCAACGGTCCAAGTGTTATTGGAACATCAAAAGCAACCAAAAAGTACATGACTTAAAAGTTAAAACTGCTTTACAGTTTCTTCTGGCATTTGGTGATGTACGATGCATAAAAGGATCAATGGCTGATCACGACGTGGCCCGAGTTGAATTAAAGAGCGAGCGGTGGGTACAGCACTCGAAAAGATGGATTTCTCATCTTTGGGATGTAATGCTTACGTAGTTAATGCATTGTCTGTGATCGCTGCTTATGACATTCGATATTCGTAAATATTATTATCTCGACCAAGTTAGGATTTCCTTTTTCTCCGGATATTGATTGTACTGAGCTCTACGCCCTTAAAAGAAATTTCATGCTCGAATTGCAAATAACGATCCTCGAATTATGTTTTCAAAGGTGGAACCCATGCCTCAAAAAGTTTAATGGACTCCCAATAGCAAAAAAAAAAACCAAGTGACTTATGAAAAGCTTTGAGTCGCTTCTTGATCCAAAAGAACAGACAGATATGATAGGCCAAGATCGAGCAGCTTCGAGCCAGTCCATTGCTTTGCATGTGGATGTGAAAAAGAATACAACAGTCTATCTTTCCAACACCAACTCCAACTGAACTTGCACGGTAGTATTACAGCTCTCTTATCTCTAATTGGTGCAGCCAAAGTTCTCACTTGGACAGTTCAGTTGAATGTCCTAATGAATTTTCTGCCAGAACAGAACCACACTAGAGCATGCAAGATTTTGCAGTCATTTGAAATGCTTAGTTCAAGAACTTCCTGGTCTTCGACGTTGCTCAGCATTGAAGTGAATGTCGATTACACCTGTCATGCCAGCAGTGATCTTTTGACCTACTTTAACAGGGCCAACACCTTGGGGAGTGCCTGCACAATCGGTTGCAAGAGATCATATGCCCGGTAAAAAACAAAACATTATTAGACACAGAGAAAGCCACTTCTGAATCTAAGGGAAGTCTAAGGAAAGGGAGTTGAGAAACAATAAAGACTTGGTTTTTCAGGTCATACTACTGATAACGTACTGTACAAACCAAGAATTCTAGATACTGCAAAATAACTTCATAGCAAGAAGACATCTGACACCAAAAAGTGACACAAGAGATTGAAGCAATTACCTGTCAGTATGACATCTCCCTCAAGAAGGGTCATAATAGAGCTTATGTGGCTAATAAGAAAAGGAAGCTTAAAAATCATGTCCTTGGTTGAACCCTTCTGCCTTATTTCATCATCTACCTGCAGTTAGAGCAAACAACTAGACTAAGATCAGTCTACATAAATGAGAATCAAGCACTCATTGTTATGTGAATGTAAGACTGAGAATTTGACACCTTGAGCCACAATTCCAAGTTGCCAGGGTCTGGTACCAAAGATTTGTCCAGCTGAGAAGGGTTTTGGAATCAAAACAATAGGCAAAATCAGAAAACAGCCAAAAGAGAAAACACTCAAACTAAAGTCAGATACTTGAAAATCTATTATAAGCAATCTATGGAACTTGGTTCTTAAGGTAATCTTCTTCCAAGCCCACTGGCTGGCTAATCTCAAGTCAGAGTCCATCTACGTTGAATTTGCCAGACAATCCAAATTGACATCGTCTGGCAAAACCTATCATTCATCCCAGTCCTTCATTTTTTAGCCACATTTTGTAATTGTTGAATTTCTATAGTGAATTTTGTTTTTCCTCTCCCCCGTGGTTTTTTCCGCAGGGGATTTCCACGTAAATGTAAATCTGCATGTTCTTTTATTATTCTCAGTTTTAACTTCATTGTATTTTTTGCATATGTCATAACGGGGTGTTTGTAATGGTCCTTGAGAATTGAGCCAGAATCCTTGATGACCGTTGAAAGAAAAAAAATTAAATCTCGTCTATTAGTTGGAAAGCTTCCAAGATTTTGTGCATTACAACATTTTGAATAGGAGTTAAGAAAAAAAATGCAAAGAGGGATAATTTGTTATGAAATGAGGATTCGTTTTTTAATCGACCATGAAACTGCCACAATCAATAAAATGTCCAACTCAAAAATTGTTTCCTCCATTAAAAAAATTATTTATTCATTGAATATCCAATGTTATACAGTAGAATAGACGATATGTCATCGTGCATCATACAAGTTTCAGTCCTCAAAATCCCTTTAGCTATACCAACCACGGTAATTATATCATCTGATGACAACATGGATGACCCGGACAACATGGCAGCGGTGGCGGCGTCTGCAACCACGAGCACGGTGGTGGCAGTTGCGACCACGAGCATGGCGGTTGTGGCTCTATCCACAAGCACGGCAGCGGCGTCGGTGGAGTCGGCGGCGTCGGTGGAGTCGGCGGAGTCGGCGGCGTCGGCCGCGTCGGCGGAGTCGGCCGCGTCGGCGGATTCGGCGGCGTCGGCGGCGTCGGCGGCGACGTTGCCATCGTTGTCGACGGCGACTGAGACGTTAGCTTCTGCGGCAATGTCGGTCACAGATTTATTTTTGGAATCTTAACCGTTAATTTCAGTGGTGAAGTGGCGGTTTTGTCCTTAGGATCACGACGAGATATGAGAAGGACACCGCCAGCAACCCATCATCCAGAATTTATCCTTCTGCATGACCTCAATGTTGAATCTGATAAAAAGAAAATTAAGCAATAGCATTTTCACTTACCACAGAGCTAATTGGTGTGAAAGTATCTTGCCCTTTTGCTACTGTCAATGGAAGACCTGCGGACTAACAACAAGAACAGTATGGAAGAGATGAAATCAGTTTCATTTAGAGTTAAACGGATCCTCAAGAAGAAAATTTTTCGATCCACAGAAGAATGAGGAAAATAATATACATGTAGGAGCTGAAAAAATAACGAAAGCAGGTTGGTCTCAGTTGATGTCCACAGAATCATAGGCCCAATAAGTTCCAAGCAATAATCACGTTTGATGTGCTGAACAAGTTAATCAGCTTATAAAGAATTTCCCAGGGTTTATTGCGAGGACATGTCACCATAGGAAAGGTCTCACTCAAATTATAACCATTACGATTTGGCAAATATTAAAGTTTCTACTGAAAACTACCAGCCATCTCATCCTTGATAGCAACTTTTTCTGAACCAAAAGATACAGCTAGTAGACAACCGAACAAATAGTAAATTTCAGGAACAAAGACAAAGGGAGGGCCACCAGTTCCATCCATAAAAGATAGGGATATGTGCACTAGAAGTCCTAAAACTTGTCACAAAAGTGCAATTGAGTCCTAAAACTTATCACGAAAGTGCACTTCAGTCCTAAAACTTTCAAAAAGTGCAAATAAGTCCTAAAACTTTCAAAAAGTGCAAACTTGTTTTGATACCGCAGCACGAGTCTAGATGGTGTTTGCTTGGATTGATGGAATCGGGGCCACCGCGTAAGAAGTGTCATTCTAGAAAATGAGAAGAAGAAGAAGATGAAGAATCGATGCTGCATATGCCACAAGGTCTACTAGGTATTCCATTCGCCAGGGGTGGAGGGCTAGAGAAGGAACTTAGAACTTAGAACTTAGAACTTAGAACTTAGAATTAGATCTGATACAAACCCCCACTTTTTTCCTTTATTAAGATCCATTAAAATAAGTTAGTAAAAAGATTCCACTTTTCTTGGGACTTCAAAGAAGAAGAAGGTGTACAGCTACCCCAGAAAAGACCTGCTCCAGTTAAGGTCGGGCTTTTCCCCCATTTGATTGTTTTTGTGGAATGGTCAACAAAGGTCTCCTCGTCCAAAGCTTTTGCGGATTCGAAAGGGAGGGCCACCAGTTCTATCCGTAAAAGATTTAAAGAAATAGGAAATACACCTTCGCAGAAGATTGGATCTCCCTAGCAGTCATATCCAGTCCAAGAGCATATCCTACAATTCATGAGCATACCAGCTTCACTACCTCAAAGATTGAAAAATCTTCAATCGTACGAAAAGCACAGATCAGAGAAACAAAATCAGGAGAAAGACGGAATAGAAAGTCAACGACTGATTAGTTGAACCTGCTCGTTACTCAGTGATCCCTTCACTTAGCATCATAATATCCAAAGTCATCCACATTCAATATCCCAAACCTCCACAATTTATAGAAGTTAGGAGATAACTAGCTCCATTACAAATCACACAATCAGGCAATCAGCCACGACGTAATGTATTTCATGCACCATCCCAGGATCATAATGTGCATTTAAGCTTTGTATAAACATGAAAAAGTTTGTGTTGCTTGCCCAAAACACAATCCAAACCACAAAAACTTGAGGAGGTAAAAAGCAAAGCGTAGACTAGCTCCGTAAGCAAGTCAAAAATTTGCGCTAGAATGGATGCTTTTACGAGCACCAACAACAATGGGAAAAGCATTGATTGAAATTAGAGACGAGACATACCATATAGTTCCAGCTAGTCGACAAGATGACATTGCATAACTTTCTCTTGATCAGGATTATCAATTCAACAACGATAACAAGCTAGCCACCGGTTTAAACAGAAAATAAAAAAGGTGCATAATCATGTCCATGATGACCAAGATATTGCACTGTTCAGAATCATCCTCTGGAACAAGCCGCCGATTGTCCTGTTCAGCTTCATACTCACCCCCCATCTCCAATGAAGTTGTATCAAGAGCCAGACATAAAGTATCATATCATTACTAGTTCGAGTCCAATACCAAATGAAACTCACTCCACCCAAAAGATCCACATAGTTTGAAGGCTTCCCGAATCATAATGTGAATGACACCGCGAATCACGACGCCATGAAGTCCGGACACTAAAACGACGGCAGCAAAATCCATCAAGCGCACGAAGCGATCACCAGATTCGAAGTTACCTCCGACATAGTCCATGGCGGCCGACTCGGGAACGTCCCGAGCTTTCCGCCCGATCACGACCGCGAGCTCCACCTCGTGGTGGAGCGAAAGCAGGGGGGGGCGGCACCTCGATCGTCCCTCCGTTTTCCAAGTACGACGACGTCGGCTTCAGGAACAGCACCGGCTCCTAGTCGCCGGAACAACGCGCACACGAATCGTCGGCGTCAAACGATCGGCTCAAACAAAGGAACCGATTCAAGAAGACGACGGAAGGCGGAGAGAGAGAGAGAGAGGGAGAGTGTGTGTACGGGTACCTTGGGAACGGCGTTGCCGAGTTCCTTGGCGTGGGCGGTGTAGTTGCGGCCGACGGCGACGATTTTGGTGCCGGCCTGGAGCAGCTTTTAGAGTCCGATCGATGCCATCGGCCGTGTGAAGAAGCAGCAGCAGCAGAAACTCGATCGATCGATCGATCGATCGAGAGAGACTGCAGAAGAGGACGACGAAGTTGAGTGTTCCAATTGTCGTCTACTTCGAAAAAACAAAAAAAAAAAAAAAGAAATTGTCGTCTACTTAAATTCTTTTTTCTGTCATTTATATTTAGCCATCAACAGAAAAAAAAAATTTATTAAATAAATATAAATGCGAGGAGCTTGATTTCTAAGCCAAGAAATTTCGATCGATCAAAATTTTAGCGATCCTATGAAAAGAAAAATACAATCTTCAGTGTTATTTCTAACATGAGATCTATAAGACTGTGTTTTTTTTTTAACGAAATAGAAATTCAAAAGCCGAGCGATTAATTTATGTATATTGTATGCACGTGATAAAAGAAGGGAAAGAAAAGGTTTTGGTAGTGTCTAGAGGAGATGTTTGGAGATGCACTTATAACAACAACAAAAAAAAAACATGTTTAGAGATGCAAATAATTTTAGAAAAGAAGCAGAATGATTGTAATATGAAGAAAATTTATGTTTATTTGGTAAAGCAAATACAATTCTTGAATTAGTTGAGGAAGAGTTAAGTTTAAGTTTAATCACTTTAACTGATAAATTAAGTTTAATTGATATGATTTGAGCACTTTGGCTATATAAAATTGTTATCATACATCATAAATAAAGACATCGACATCATATGAAACTTTCAGGTTCAAGCTTAGTATCGAAATACTCATTGAATTTGTAGTCTATAAATGTTCATCTAATTAGATTCTTATCACGGC
This sequence comes from Syzygium oleosum, assembly GCF_021117445.2. Taxonomy (NCBI): domain Eukaryota; kingdom Viridiplantae; phylum Streptophyta; class Magnoliopsida; order Myrtales; family Myrtaceae; genus Syzygium; species Syzygium oleosum. The sequence goes on from NW_026607528.1 coordinate 945,165, forward strand.
ATATTTCTATATGTATGCTAAAAACATATTATCCAATATCAAAGAGATTCAAGTTATACAAGAGAGTTTGATTTATAAGAGTTGTCATACTACGCATTAAGAAGAAATAACAAAAGCCCCGTCGACATAGCCAGATTAGGCTTAGGCTTAGCCTCAACGAGGAGTAAGATCCGGGAGGTCCCTCCTCACCTCCTCGGTACATCCCATGGATTGCGGCGTATTGGGAGGTGTTGCTTTGATCTCATACTAGCGTGTCGAGTTCGAATCCTCCCGATATCGGAGCTGGGAGTCCTCCCGATGTTGCGTGAAGGGTTCACTTGTCACAACCGGCATAAGTAAGGACGATGTGTCTCAGCAAGTCTAAGGCTGCCGTACCCGAAGACTATGTGGGTTGATCTCAAGTCATTGGCGTGCACGCGCGCACTCTCTCTCTCTCTCTCAACAAGACATAAAAAGAACCTTAGCACTTCTTGTGGAACTGAGAATCGATCGAACTAGCTTAGAAGCTTAGGTTTCAAGTGCAAGAAACTGACATATCTTAGTAGAATTCATCTAACTCAATCTCGAAAATGAACCCGAATTGTGCACGTAAGTGAAAAGAGTCGCACGATCAATTTCATTGGAGAATACGAATTTGCATATTTTGGACAAATATTTGATTCAATAGATAGGTCCCGTTGACATGATTAGTATTATAGCGCGACACGTGGCGATTGTGCATATGCTCGTTTATTTCAGTTTGTTGTTACTTTTCTAATTTCAAGACTTCTAGTACTCTTAAGCGTCATTCGCGATTTAGTCCCGAGTAGTATGTTGTGGATAGATACAAAACCAAAAGTTTTGACTTACAAGATCATGAAAAGGGGGTTTTGCTTCAAAGGTAGATAAGACTGGCAATTAATTCATTAAGTGCCTCATGAACTTATGATTGAAGTAACAATTTCAACGTAAGGTTTTTAATGTATGGCAAAAGTTCGCCGTGCTAGAAAGTTCGAAAATTCAAACTCTGGATAATGCAGACCAACTTCACCGAAAAAAGATATTCTCGGATTCCTTTTTCTGGCTTTGGATGCAAATATTGCGGGATAACTACCAAAAAAGTCATAAACGCATTGTATTTGTATCAATTCAGTCATAAACCATTTAATTTGGCCTATTTAGTCCTAAACCTTTCAACAATTTGTCAATGTAGTCAATCCCACCAATTTTGGCTATACATCACACCCGGAAACTTCGCATCTTTATTAATTTTTTTTTCTTTTTTTCTTTCTCTTTTCCTTCTTTTCTTTTTCACTGTGGCTAGCGAGGGTTGCTGGAACTCCTTTTACGACTGTCAAAGAGTCCTCTATTTCGTCGGTTTTCAATTTTCCTTCGATTTCAAGATAGGTCTGCTTGATTATTGATGTTACTCCTAGGATTATTCGAGGATTCCTCTTCTAATCGTCGTGCAAAATTAAAGAGTAATCTTCTATTTATGATTAATGTTAAGGATAGGATGTGATGAGATTTATGAAGCAATGCATTAATTGATGATGAATTTCCTCTTGAATGAAACTTAGGATGAGAAATCACTTGATAAATCATGTTTAGAACACCTAGGCTCGATGAATGCTTGCTGGCCCAGACTCTTCGTGTGTGTTCCTACGTTGATTTTGCTACAATTGTGATGATGAAACCTCACAACCTCACTCAACCTCACACATGGAAGTTAGGTATTCTTCCATACCTCATTTAGGTTCTAGACGACCCCAATAGGGTCGTGGCTCCTTCACATAGAATGATCATAGAATTAATCAAACTAAAAAAAAAAAAAATCTCAACGTTGCATGAGGTAAAGGTTTGCGAAAATCTGCACATGTTGAGGACCATTGGTCCCCAACTGGACATGACCTCTAAACTAGCTTCCCGTTTCCCCTTCAAGATGGTTGTGACACCCTGCCCAAGTCCATGAAGGCTGGGCTTGGATCTCTAATGGCCATGCTTGTGTACCAGGCTCCTTGCCCCAACTAGCGCCCCCCTTGGGTCCATCAAGGCAGGCCTACATGCATCAAATCTAGGCCTGGTTCCTCGAAACCCGGGTCCACGAAGGTTGGGCCCAAGTCCTTCGAGGCTAGGCCACGGACTTCGATGCTCGTGTCTAGGTCCTCAATGGCCATGCCCAGGTACCTGGCTCCGAGCCAAAGTCACTAGCCTAGCCTGAGTCTTTTGTGGTCGAGCCTAGTTCGTCGTTGGTTGGGCCCAAGTCCATAGAGGCATGGCCTAGGTCCTTTGAGGCTTGACCCGAGACCCCAGTGCTCATGCTTGAGTCCATGGAGGTCGGGCTTGAGTCCCTCAAGGCTAGGCCCGGGACCTTGGTGCCCGTGTTTGGGTCCCTCGAGGCTTGGCTCGAGTGCTCGGTGCCCATGCCCGATACACGGCCTCCTCGCCCAAGTCACTAGTGCCTTACTTAGGTCAGGCCCAGTTCCTCGTTGTTTTGGCCAGGGTTCATAAAGGTTAGGGCTAAGTCCCTCGAGGCCACTCGAGACTCCGTGCCCATGTGGTCCTAGGTCTGTTGAGGCCAGTCTCCAGATCCCAAGTGCCCGTGTCCGGGTTCATAGATGTTTGGCTTGGGTCCTTCGTGGCCCGTTCTAAAGGCTCTCTTTTTTTGGGGGGATTAATATCATGAAAAACCCCAAACTGATACACTTATGACAAATTTATCACAAATTAATTTTTTGACCACCAAAAATCCCAAATGGTACATATGTGACAAATTTATCCTAAACTAATTTTTTGACTACCAAAAAATCCAAACTGGTACATTTGCGATAAGTTTACCATCAGTTAGTTTCCGTTAAAATGGTTTAATACGACAAAAAATCACAAACTGGTACATCTGTGATAAATTGAAGGTAAAACCCCAAACTAACGGATGGTAAATTTGTCATCATCTGTCATGTGTCATTTAACTCAGCAATTTGACGGTAAAATTTAACGGAAACTAATGAAGTGTAAATTTATCACAAGTGTACCAGTTTTGGATTTTTGGTGGTCAAAAAATTAATTTGGGGTAAATTTATCACAGATGTACTAATTTAGAGTTTTTCATGATATTATCTCTTTTTTCTTTCAAAAAACAATACTTTTGCATGCATCAAGAACCAAACCATGATTTTCAACGAGACCACTTGAGTTTCGACCCCCCCCCCCCCCTCCCAAAAAAAAGACCATTTGAGCGATCTATATTTTTATAGTAAAATTGTGTAATTTTTGTATTTTGTTATTGAATTCGATTTTTTTATCCAAACACATCAGAGAACACAGAAAAGGAACCAATCGATTCCCATTTCTAAAGTCCCTTTGTTTTTGTCCATTAGCGCGGTGCTCACTCACGTCTCCACTTTGCTCATGTGCCGCACAAAGTCTTAGCCCATGACCCGACCTGAGCATATGAGGTCCCTCATTGATTCGGCGAGCTGGTTGATGGCGTCGCACATTCTTCAAAGGTAACAATTTATGGAGAAAAATTGCTATGAATTAGAGCCCCAGCTAGGTCCGGGACAAGTCGGATATGGGTCGCTAAAATTGTATTGCACAAAAATGGGTTAAATTGATCAACATGGGTCAGATCATTTTCGGCTAGACCCAAACCTGCCCAACCCACCCATTTGATAAGCCTATACTTCACAGAATAATCTTTAGAATATGGATTAAATAAATCAATTTGAGTCAAACCATTTTGATCTGGTTCAATTTCGACTCGACCTACCTATTTGAAATGCCTACACTTCACCAAATAACCCTTAAAATCTGACCAAATGCTTTTCATCGAATTTGCCTTTGATTACTTTAAAACTTACAATTGTTTTTTCTTTCCTTTTCAAAGCCACCGATTTCCCCTTTGTCGCCGAATTTTTATATATCTGCATTCGCTACTTTCCTTTTCTGAAACTCCCAATTCCACTAAGACTTCCAACGGAACTCACTTGGTTTCTTTCTTGATTCTTCGACCAATTTCTCTCAAGCTTTTTGGCTCTATCTCCACCGATTGTGATCTCCACCCAAACTCAAGTTCAGATTTTTCTCCAAGCCCCCTTCACATTTTCTGTTTTTTAGTCCCAGTTCACACGACTCAACCTCTTGGCTGCCGTGGATATGTGCTTTATCCTCCAAGAGAACCCGAATTTCCCATCTTAAAGTCCTTCTTATATCGGCTAAGCCTTCATTTCAAAGTCCAACCCTCATGGATTGCGATCCTCATCCTTAAGCTTGAATCTTATCCTTGCCTCATCCTTAAGATTGAAATTTCCACGATTCTTGGAATTGCAATCCATTTTGTCCGAAATTAGGACTGTCTTCAAACAATCTTTGAGTTAGGTTCACTTCTCACAATCTTAGAGTTAAGAATTCTAGCTCTTCTCGTATGCCGGGCCGTCCATCGTGCTAGTTCCAAAGCTGAGCCCCCATTTCGTTAAATATTAACATGCTTATTCCTAGATCTAAATGTCTCTAATATCTAAATGCGGAGAAATGCAACAAAACATGTGAATGCAGAACTATGTACAACTGAGGTTTTTGTCTAGGGGGCCAATTACATCGATATCGACCAGTTCGATTTTTAGTACTTTTATAAAAATTAATGATAAGTCTGTGATAGATAGATAGATAGATACGTCCTGTGATCAATAATGTGACGGACAACTAATAGCAAGCCAAAATTGTAAGAAAAATTATATATAGACCAATGCAGTATAGAAATCCAGGTTTTTCCGTTGCCAACTGCATCTTCTAATCTTTGAAAGGGTCACCGCAAAATTATATATGACCGGAAGCCAAGTCAAATAAGTCTCAATCTGCTTACCACAATACAATTGCAATTATAGGTGGAATGTGATCCCTCCTCTAGATAAGGAGGTCATTATGGGCTTTAAAAAAATATCCCCGATGGATCTTTCTACTTAGGAAACACAGAAAAAAGAGCAATTGGTCATGATGCAATATTATATAACAGTTTAATTGGTCAAAGTCATGATATTGTAGTATAGTTAGTTCATAATATCCAATTGCTAATGACAAACAACTCTAATGAGTATTGGTCGTTAGTTTTCTTTTCCTTTTTCTTTAATTAATAGAAATCGCAAGTCAAGTCACGCCGGATCTCAAATTTCAATCAAAGCACCATAGATTCCACGCCTTCCGCATAATTGGTGGAGTTTGTGGATTGATAGTAGCAAACTTTCCTTACTTGAATATCAAGGGTCCTGCGGACATTTATTAACAAATCCTATATAATCGAAATCGATATGTCTTTGTCATTGACTAATGTACATTAGCACCAGGAGCATCTGAGTGTTGCTTGTAAGGTTAACAAAATTCTAAATAATCTGGCGATTGATGTACATTAGCACCAATAGCCTCTGAGTGTTGTTCGTTAGTTTTCTTTTCTACGCACCTTCTGCGAAATGGTGCGGCTCGCGTGCAATACTTGGCCTTTCCATGCGGCATGCATCGCAGCCGTTCGATTAGCACGAAGGGTCTTGGACCATTGGATGGCAAGAACTCAGCATTGTTAAAGCACACACAGTAGAGTGTTGTGTGTTGGTACTCCAACGTCGAAGGCTGAAAATCGGTGGAGATCACAGCAGTGGGTGGATTGTGTTGTTTGAGCACTCTCCGGTAATCCATGACTTCTTGCTCTTCTTTTCTCCTCTCTTTCCAGCTTTGATTGCTCCATTTTCTTCTGATGATTTCGAATTATGTTCTGAGACATTTCTGCAATTCCCAGACTTGGGATTCCGTATTTCTCTTCTCTCGGACTTTGATATGGCTTTCTTTTGAGGCACTGCTCCATCAATCTCTTTTACTGCCTTTGTATTGGTACAATCCTCTCAAGATGAAAAGAAAAGAACCCACTCATTTAGAAGATCCGATATACGAGGCGTCTTCCTCGTCAACCTCTCCACAAGTAGGTGATTATGAAGGTGGAACCAAAAGGCCGAAAGGAAATGACTATGAAGTGTTTTTGAGCTTTAGAGGGAAAGACACTCGCAAAGGTTTTACCGACTATCTCTATACTAGCCTTGTCGATGCAGGAATTCACGTGTTCAGAGATGACAATGAGCTCCGTATTGGTGAGGAGCTTGGTCCAGAGCTTCTTTGCAGTATTACCCAGTCTAAGATCTCGATCCCGATTATCTCAGAGGACTACTCTTCTAGCAAATGGTGCCTTCGCGAGTTGGCTCAAATGTTGAAGTGCAAGAGAAGCATAGGGCAAATAGTGTTGCCCATATTTTACAAAGTGAGACCTTCGCAAGTGCGACGTCTTATAGGGAGATTAGGAGATGCTATCAATGCACATAAAGAGAATTTGGACGATATGATTTTGAAGGAATGGAAAGAAGCGCTCAAAGAGGTCAGTTTATTGAAAGGATGGGAATCGGAGAAAACTGATAACGGGTACATTATTCTCCACCAAAACATTGTTTAATTTATCATAAATAGATCTTTCTTGAAAAAGAATATAAATATTGCCATCCTATATCGGAATTTATTGTTATTTGACAGGCATGAAGGAGCATTGGTTAAAATTGTTGTCAGAAAAGTTATGTGCGAGTTAAAGAGAACTTTTCCGCTAATTGTTCCCAAAGAGTTGGTTGGAATTGATGATCGTGTGGAAGAGATTATGAGCTTGATAGATGCTAAATTTAATAATACAAGGATTATCGGAATTTATGGAATGGGAGGCATCGGTAAGACAACTCTTGCAAGGGTCCTGTACAACAATCTCTCTAGTCACTTCGAGCATCTTAGCTTCGTGGCAAGTATTCGAGAAACATCTCTACGCAAGGGTATTGAATGCCTACAAAAGCAGCTCATTTACGATATACTAAGAAGTCCATATGACGTGTCTAACGTCGACGAGGGAACTGGTATCATCAAAACTCGATTCAAAAGTAAGAAAGTCCTCATTCTTCTAGATGATATGGATGATAAAACTCACTTGAATGCTTTGGCCGGAGATAGTAGTTGGTTTAGAGCAGGAAGTATAGTTATCATTACAACTAGAAACAAGAGTATTCTTAACGAGGCTAGGGCAGGCTACATGTACCAACTCAACGAGTTGCCTTTGGATCAATCTTTGATTTTATTTAGCAGACATGCATTCAAAAAGGATTCTCCTCAAAGTGATTATGAGTTTATCTCTCGTGATATTGTATCTACTTCTGGGGGGCTTCCATTAGCTCTTGAAGTTATAGGCTCATTTTTACGTGAAAAGACAAAAAAAGTATGGAAAGATACATTAAAGAAAATAAAGAAAGTTCCTAATAAGAAAGTGCAAGAGACGTTGAGGATAAGTTACGAAGCATTAGATTATGAGGAGCAACAGATATTTTTGGATATTGCATGTTTTTTCATTGGATCATATGAACAAAGTCCGACTTATATGTGGGATGCCTGTAGTTTTTTCCCGGGGAATGGGATTGAAGCACTGAGTCTCATGTCCCTAGTTAAAATTGACAAAGACGGCAAGCTAATGATGCATGATCAATTGAGAGATCTTGGAAGGGATATTGTTCGTCTCGAAAATCCAATGGAGCCTCAAGAGCGTAGCAGATTATGGATTTATATGGAAGCCGTAGATGTGCTTGACAATAACAAGGTATCTTCTCTGCTTGTCTTTGTCCGTGAATGTGAGTCCACCTTCTCTTTCTTGTTTGAGATAAAAATTATTGTCAGTCTTGAATCCCCAAAACTTTCTGCTTCTACCAGCAAAAGTGCTCTTTTGATTAATTGTTGCTCTTGCTTAATTCTAGGACATAATTGAGAAGCAATTTCTTGGTTATTAATGATTAATATATGTCTTTATCTCATAGTATTGTGACGATGACACTCTCCTTTGGTTACTCCAATATAACAACAAAACTACAAACATAATGTGTGACAGAGCACCGTCACATATGACTGTTTGATGCGCATGTTTAATGTTTGGATTCTTCTTTTGATTTTTTGTGTGGTCTTTTCTTTATTTTCTCTATTAGTGAGTATTGACTTCTTATGAGTTGTTTGCTATGAAAAATGAAAACTCCATTCATTTGTGACAATTAGCTATCTTGGTTCCTATATTTTTCAAGTTGCGTTAAGTACAGATTTAGTCCCCCAAGTATTACTGTTTGCGCATCTAGCACGCTATCTGCTTTTTATGTTCGCTCACCCTATCTGCTTTTTATGTTCGCTCAATATGGTACTTTATCTTTCACAGTTTGTACAATTCAGTCCTTTGCCATCAACAGTAACTTAACACCGTCAATTTGCTGATGTGGCTTTGATATTTACTTATGATGCATGCGCAATTGTGTAGTACAATACAACCCTCTAAACATATATCATATTTGTTCTATAGACTTTTCATAATAGCGAATACTTCTGTTTCATGAATTGCTTATACTTTCTTTTCTTCTTCTTTTTTGTGACGTGGATACATTTTCTACCAATCTCTTGCAACATTTATTTGTCAACTGTAGACTATCATGTTATACTTTTATTCCTACATTGTTCAACTCGTAGTGAGGATCTTATTTAGCAAAAGATTTAATTAATATTTATATCACCGTTTTTTAAAAGATGGGCTACCATGTTAAATAATTTTTCTATCGATTTTTTTTGCCAAATATTGACTATCACGTTATAATAGATATTTAGCGAGAATTTTATTTACCACAGAGTTAGTACATTCCTATCATTCATTTGTTAAATATAATCTATCATGAAATCTAAATTTTCTACCGATTTGTTAGTATTATTTACGTATAAATTACAACAAAATATCATCTCATAATGAGTATTTATAGAACTTTCAATCATAACAGCCAACACTTATTATACTTTTTGTTACATGTCATAGAACCCTTTATTTGTAAACCATGTTAAATAATTTTTGTGATGATAGATATTTTTGCGTCAGAATGGGTTTTTCAACCATAATTGTAAGTACCCGGGGTCTACACTGTGTAATATTGTCCGCTTTGGGCCCACTGACCCTCACGGCTTTAAAACGCGTTACACAGAGTAGAGAACCCAAGCCTTATAAACTAGCCCAGGACTCCCCCCCTAAGTGATGTGGGACAAGAGACATGCCCCCCCTTGCCATCCTAGAAGCCTGCTAGGAGCCGCTCCTTGTCCAGGCCATTTGGCCCCGGCGACCACTCCCCGCCCTCGTCGGACCGGGTCGTTACATTCTCCCCTCCTTCGAGCACAGCGTCCTCGCTGTGGCCCCACACGCGGTCGGGAGTCGGCTCTGATACCATTTGTAAGTACCCGGGGTCTACACTGTGTAATATTGTCCGCTTTGGGCCCACCGACCCTCACGGCTTTAAAACGCGTTACACAGAGTAGAGAACTCAAGCCTTATAAACTAGCCCAGGACATGCCCCCCTTGCCATCCTAGAAGCCTGCCAGGAGCCGCTCCTTGTCCAGGCCATTTGGCCCCGACGACCACTCCCCGCCCTTGTCGGACCGGGTCGTTACATTCTCCCCTCCTTCGAGCACAGCGTCCTCGCTGTGGCCCCACACACGGTCGGGAGTCGGCTCTGATACCATTTGTAAGTATCCCGGGTCTACACTGTGTAATATTGTCCGCTTTGGGCCCACTGACCCTCACGGCTTTAAAACGCGTTACACAGAGTAGAGAACCCAAGCCTTATAAACTAGCCCAGGACTCCCCCCTAAGCGATGTGGGACAAGAGACATGCCCCACCTTGCCATCCTAGAAGCTTGCCAGGAGCCGCTCCTTGTCCAGGCCATTTGGCCCCGGCGACCACTCCCCGCCCTCGTCGAACCGGGTCGTTACAATAATTGTCGTCGCTAATTATATATTTGGTTATACTTGTTAAAATATACGCAGTCACATAATAGATTCCTCTAAACATATGCTCTTTTTCTTCTATGATGGGTAATTTTATTGTATTAATTCATTTCTAAAGCACGTTATCTAATTTTTTGCGATGATGGATATCTTTTCTATTGATCTTTTTATATTATTTATTTTTCAAATATGAGTCCAATATGATATTATTTTTTTATATTACTATTTGAGAAAGATGATTTTAATATTATTTATTTGTCAAATATGAGCCCATGGCACATAATAAATGATAATTCGCTAAAGTGTTTCCATTGCTATAAAATATTTATGTAACTGAATGTATGAGTACATCCAAACCAAATATATTGTGTGGTAAGATCTGTGGATTACAGTAAAACATTAGAAGGAAAAAGTTGAAATTTTATGGTAAAAGAGATTAGTAAAGCCATGAGTATTTTACTTCCACTCAAAATACTTTCTGCTATGCACTCCAGTCTCAAGATCTCAATCTTCCTTATTCTTCTCAAATTCGATGAATCTACAAAAACTCGAGAGGTTATCAAAGAATTACACTAACAGCACATATGGTTACAGTAATTGAATAAAATTGGAATATAACAGCTATTTTGCTTTAATGTAATAAAGACGCAATAGTAATATGCTATTTGATGTAAGTAATGTAATAGTTATTACACTATTTTCTTTCTTGAACGACACGTGTAATAAGAGGGGAACAGCACCAAAATTCCCAAAATAACCCTAAGATCAGAATCAGAGAGAATATATAATTGTCACCTTAATAATCAATCATGATTCATGAGTTTTATAGCCCATTCAAATAATTAGATATATAATCTATTTTATCAAATAGTTATGCATATTTTGAGAATATTTATTTATGATTATAATTAAAAATATAGCACATAACATGTGATTATATAAAAACAAATGTTATTTTATGGTGATAATTACTCTATTAGCCAGTCGTGAGTGTAATACTATATATACATCTTTTCGGATCACAGAAAATTCCAAACTGATACATCTCACGACAAATACACCCTTTGTTAGCTTCCATCCTATATTCCCATTTACATATTGAGTTGGAAACACTCGTGACAAACAACTAAGATGATAGGCATGTGATGTGGATTTGACATGGAAATTCAATACAAATGGGTCTCCTATTTACAGACCAAAAAAAAAAACGCCTCATTTTGGGGAAGTCAAATCTAAAGAAATGAACTTAGATTGGGAATTAGCGCAAATTTGAATCTGCTCATTCTTCTCTCTCTCTCTCTCTCTCTCTCTCTCTCTCTCTCTCTCTCTCTCTCTCTCTCTCTCTCTCTCTCTCTCTCTCAAATCACCAAAATATTGGGGCAAAATTAGCTCAAAATTAGGGATTTTACCAAATTTTCAAAAATTGAGAGAGCTCTTAGGTAAAAATTAGCAGAATTTTAGTAGATTTCCCAATCTTAAATTTTAATGATTTGGATATTTTTTTACATGAATAGCTTGGGTAAATGTGGCATCGGTATATCAATTTAAGATTTTTTGTGACACAGAAATTAGTATCGGATAAATTGGCTGGGGTGTACCAGTTTAATTTTTTTTCACATGAAAACTAGTTTAGAGTACTTACCACAAAAAACTAGTTTAGAGTAAATGTGGCATGGGTCTACCAATTTGAGATTTTTGATAATATTAATCTTTTTGCTATTCAGAATTGTAAACAAGGTACACCAGAAATGACGGGATTCTACATTTGGGATATTTTAAATTTGATACATGTTTTGATGGCAAGTTCGATAGATGTATTGGACGGTAAGAGTCATTTGTTTTGCATATGAAGGATATGAATAAAGGTAGTGTTATTTCACACACAGAAGGGCATGAATTTTGGTAGATATATTTAAAGTAGTCTGTACGTGAAGAGAGGCTTTCTATTGTAATTTCAAAGTATGCAGTTTTTGGGACTTCAATGCAAATTGTGAAGGGCATAATTGGAAGAGGAAAAGTTCGAGAGCAACCTCTTAAACTTCACATTTTCTCATAGATTAGAAAAATAATGTGCAATCATAACTTGTCATTTCTAAAAGTTGAAAATAAGAAGCCCACATCGTCATTTTATGACAACAAATTGAAATCAATACACTTTATATTTTATCAATTGGTATCGTATTGTCATTAAAAAATTACGGTCCATAGTTTTTCCAATTTGCAGGGTACTAGAAAGATTGAGGCCCTTCGTCTTGGCAAATATGGTAGAGAAAGAAGATACACAGCTGAACAATTTAAAGAACTAACCAACTTGAGGTTCCTTCAAGTGGATGGTGCAAATTTCACCGGAAATTTTCAAAACTTGCTTCCTCAATTAAGATGGCTTCAGTGGCAAAGTTGTCCATTGGATTTTGCGGCAGTCAACTTTCATCCAAAGAAATTAGTCGTGCTCGATTTATCGTGGAGTGGGATTTCGGAGGACTGGGGAGGATGGGGTCCACTCAAGGTAAGATGTAGAGAAGACATACATTTTGTGAACAATCATGTGTTGTCGAAGGTCCAATTGCACCAAGGTTTAATATCCTTCCTCTGATTAAGGATTTTTCCTCCAATATTTAGAGGAAATTATAAGCACCTAAATACACCAGAAGCTTCAGCCCCTTAATACCTTAAATTGATAATATCTTAGCAACTAGTCATGCTTAATATTAGACATACTCAAAAAATTTAACTACAGTAATTAGCATCTAATAAAGATATAACTAGAATATTGTGCCTATCTTGACTTTTTTAATCTAAATGGTTTATGGCTTCTAAGTTAGTTTCTCCCCATGCAAAAACTTGTCTTTTTAGCGATTCATGTTATGTCTACAGGATATGATGCACCAGAAGTCCTAAAACTCATCATAAAAATACAATTAAATTTTAAAACTTATCAAGTTAGTGTTAAGCCTTTCCGTAAATTCCATCCACCTTGGCTTACTAAAAATGCTAACCCGTTTATGTTATTACTTTTGCTCTCCTATGTGGCCATTAATGTTAACTGAGGTGTGCAATCATGGCCAACACGATGTTGTTTTCCTAAAAACTTCATTTTTTTCCTGAACCTTAATTATGTTATGTTAAAGAGGAAAATACTACAAAAAGGAAAAAAGGAAAAATTTGAAATAAAATTATAAGGCATAAGGTTCAATGTCGATTCTTCATCAATCAGAATTTTGGCCACAGGTTGGCCATTAATTCCTAGCAATCGTCAACGACTTTAAATGCTTTGATTTGCTACATGGGACTTCTCAAACTCCATAACTTCCTCTGATTCGAGCTGCAGTTCTGCTTTTGCTTCTCATCAACGACTTGATCATCATTTTTTTCGACTCGCATCGCCGACACTTTAAAGATCATCGGAACCTTGCTTGCACCATGTTTAGTTTTACAGGGGCAAAGTCCCGAAGGCCACCTCTTCCTTTTCTTCAGAGATGGTTTCCTTTTCAGTTTGTTGACCCTCTACTTTTCTTCTCCAACCAGGTTCTTGGATTTCCTGGGTTTCCGAGGCCTAGAGTATTGCATCTGAGGTTGGGGTTGAATTTCTTATAATTGTTTAAGCATCTGCCACTTTTTTGCATCTTTCTTTTATGAATCTTGGTCAACAAACCATCTGGTCCATCACCAACATAGATCCACTGTCCCTTTGGTGGATCGAAAGGTATCTTCCGAGTTCGTCATCTGGAAGGTCCGACCATGTCTTCTTTTGGGGAATTTTCCCTCGACCTACCCCATCCTATTGGAATGATGTTCCTCAGACCGATCCCTAGACTAAGAGGTATTGTATAATCCACATAATAGTCGAATTTTCCACTAGGCTAACTAGTGTCCCAATGGTAGGATCGCCTTCTTCCTAGCATTGCTTCAGAGATTTCTTCTGCGTCAATTTCTTTTTCGCATAGGTGATCTGCTCAAAGACACTAAGCTGGTCTTCTTTTCCAACCTCATCACGACCGTAAGTAACTTTCCGGTCGCAGCCTGGCTGGACACCTACTTTCATCTTTTCCTTAGCAACTTCACGATCCTCTACCTCAATATCTTGTCGGCAACGTTGGCATAAATTCTTTTGAAGTTGTGTTATTTTGAAGCCTGCTGAAACCGTATTGATCATCTGAGGGAATGGGTCTACATCGATCTCATTTACCCTTTCCCTTGTCATCGACAAATTTAATTTTCCCTTGCTGAATTGCATCTTGGATGGTTTTCTTGAAGACAATGCAATTAACTGTGTTATGGCTCCATGGTGCCATTTAGAGTATCTTTTGTTTCCCAATTCTTCCTTGCTTGGAATAATTTTGCTTTCAGTCAATTTTATCAAGCCATATTTCAGGAGTAAATAAAAACTTTCATCCAATTTGTTGATGTCAAACGAATAATACCGAGTCTCTTGCCCTAGCCTTAGTTGATTCTTTTACTCTGGCAGGTTTTAGTGCTAGACAAACATAAGGTTTATCCAGCACCATTTTTGCTACAGCTACTTCAGCATTCTCATCTGAGTCAAATTCAGTTGCTGACTCATAGTTGTCAACTAGAGCCATGTTCTATTTATATTCCCTATGGGGTTGCTTATCTTTTTCTTTGAGCAGTTGCTCATATTTACAAACTCTTATCGCCAACTAAAACAAGTAGGCAAGCTCTTGGCCTTCCAACCATTACCTAATTTTGACCTTTAGATCGTTAAAGCCTAAATTCGTGAAATCTCTTTCTAGTGTACTGCCAAGTATCGGTTTCTAGAGTTTTTAAACCTAGCAATGAACTGGTCAATCGACTCATTGTTGTACTTATACAACCTAGCTAAGTCGACCATTGACACTTCAAGTTCTGTTCTGTAAAATTGAGAATGGAATAGCCTTTCCATCTTTGTCCAAATATAAATCAAGCTTGCCGATAGGTCGGTATGCCAAGTGAATGCAGTTTTCAATAGAGACAAAGTAAAAAACCTTAGCCTTAGAAATTCATTCGTACCCCGCTTTCCCACAATGGGCAACGAAACGGCCGATGTGTTCAATAATGGACTGATCAACCCCACCATCACAAATGGCATAATTAGGCACTTTAAACCCTCTGGGTTAGGGTTGGTTGTTGACCCATTCAGGATAAGGTTTCCTGTATATATGCCTCACGATACCCCTTTCCAATCCTAAACGCTGCCTAACTTCCTTGACCATTAATGCTATATTTACCGAGCATTTGGTTGGCCATTTTGATGGATTATATTTTAAACAGAATCAGAACAATCACACAGATAATAAAAAAATTGACACACGAGTTTATCCAAACTCACTCTAGAATAGGGCTACGTCCTACAAAGGGATTCCACTATGATATTTAGGTTTACAACCACAATCAACTCGTCACAATGATCTCTCATACAAGTACAATATATAGGACTTAAAATGGGCCCAAAGCCCAAGCCTATCCGAATCCTTTTGATTCCACAACAAACGGATCAGCTTAAAACACAAGCCTAAAAGAAAAAACCTGATGTTGTTTCGGGGGCACTGCCCGCGAGCCCCATCCGCTCATTGGGGAGTAAAACCCTCGCCCACTGTCCGGGCAGCGGGATCCTCGACATTTCGTGCGTATGGGTCACATGTTGTCGATTCATACTTCGGTTTCCCTAAGCTTACGTGGGCGTGCCTGGTATGAGAAACAAGAGTCCCTGAAGTATTCGCCAACTCCAACATTCTCCCACTTGGTGGATACTTCACGCAGACGAGGGCCATACCAACATCACTCCTCTTCAATCCAATCACAATAGAACACCATTCAAACTTTGCAATCTTGACGGTTTTAGTAAGGAAGTCTGAACTATTTTTCACCGTGTCGATCTTTTCAAGCCGAACCACTTTCTTCTCCACCTTCTCTCGGATAAAGTGATATTGTATGTCAATGTGCTTTGTACGTGAGTGAAACGTTGGATTCTTAGCTAAATAAATAGCCCCTTGATTGTCGCATCTCACCTCCATGGAACCTTGCTCAAAACCAAGCTCCAAGCACAACCGCCGTAACCATATGGCCTCTTTTCCAACATGAGTAAGAGCCATATACTCAGCCTCCGTAGAAGAGAGTGCTACCACACTTTGCCTCCTACTCATCCAACTCTGTGCAACTTCAAATAATGTGAAAACATACCCGCTAGTAGATCGTCTACTATCAATGTCTCCACCCCAATCTGTATCTACATGGCCCATGATATCGAGGATGTTTCCATTCCCTATACCTTCAAAACATAAAGAAAAATTTCAAGTTCCATGAAGATACCTGAAAACCCTTTTTACTGCATTCCAATGTTCTTTACCCGGGTTGGACATATATCGGCTCAAGACTCTCACTGCTTGAGCTATATCCGGACACGTGCACACCATAGCATACATCAAGCTACCTACTGCACTTGCGTATGGAACTCGGGCCATCTCTTCAGTCTCCTCATCCGTTTTAGGGTACTGTTCCGCAGATAATTTGGTTACTAAAGGTATAGGGGTACTAATAGACTTGCAGTCCGTCATGTTGAATTTCTTCAACATTTCTTTGATGTATTTCTCTTGCCCTAGCCATAACTTTCGTTTCCCATGGTCCCTGATAATTTGCATGCCCAAAATAAAATTTGCAGGCCCTAAATCTTTCATATCGAACTTCCTAGCCAACAAATTTTTTACGGATTTCACCATCTTCACGCTATTCCCGATTAACAACATATCATCCACGTATAGCGTGAGAATGACAAACTAATCACCAGCCCTCTTCACATAAACACAGTGGTCAGAATTTGAACGCACAAAATCAAGCTGGAGCATGTACGCGTCAAACTTCTGGTACCACATCCTCGGTGACTGTTTCAGCCCATATAAAGACTTTTTCAGCTTACACACCAGATTCTCCTTTCCTTTGCTTCAAACTCTTCTGGTTGCCTCATATAAATCTCCTCCTCCAAGTCCCTATGAAGGAAAGCTATTTTCACATCCATCTGTTCCACCTCAAGATTGTATGCAGCTGCTATGGACATAACAAACTGTATCGAGGTCGATTTCGCCACAGGGGAAAAAATTTTGTCATAGTCAACTCCCTCGATCTGAGAATACCCTTTGGCTACGAGCCTCGCCTTGTACTTTTCCACAGTCCCATCCGATTTCAATTTCCGCTTGAACACCCACTTACACCCAATTGCCTTTCTATCCTTAGGCAATTTACATGGGTTCCATGTCTCGTTATGATCAAGCGACCGCATCTCATCTATCATTGCGAGCTCCCACTGATTCACGTCATCCATGGATCTCACCTCTTTTACAGTACTATGCTCATCCCCGGTAATGCTTAAGGCATGAAACGTACTCAATGCACTAAGTGAGTATCAAAGTGGTACTCACCTCTCCCGCATTGATCTCCTGAGAGCCGGCATGCTATTTGTGTTTGGGTCTTCATCCGAATCTGCATCCTCAATTTCATTAGCCAAGTCCCCTTGTTCCAGATCAGAATCAGACTCCACTGGTATACCTGGTGGAACCATCTCCACAGTTTCAGCTTTCAGGTTTTCTTCAAGTACTATTACTTTCTTAGGCTCATCATTTTTCTGTGTGCCTGCCTAGGATTGTTTTTCACGAAAGACAACATCTCTGCTGTATACAATGATCTTTGATTCAGGATTCCACAGCTTATAGCCCTTGACCCCTTCATTGTATCCAACAAATATGCACTTTTTAGACTTATTATCAAGCTTACCCCTCTTCTCCTTAGGCACATGAACATATGCGTCACACTCGAACACCCCAACATGTGAGAGATTTGGCTTCTTCCCAAACACTGCCTCGAATAGTGTACGGTCCTTCACTGATGAGGTTGGTGACCGGTTCTTCAAATAACTGGCCGTGGCTACGGCTTCTGCCAAAATTCAGGTTTCAAACCTGCCCAACTCAGCATGCATCTCGCCTTTTTTATGAGTGACCGCTTTAATCTTTCGACCACCCCATTCTTTTGAGGCGTATATGGGGTCGTTTTCTGCCTCGCGATACCATTATCCACATAGAAACTGCTCGAACTTGTCCAAACATAATTTACCTCCGATATGCATATGAAGTACTTTGATTTTCCTACCCAATTGGTTTTCAACAAAAGTCTTAAATTCTCGAAATTTTTCAAATGTATTTGATTTACTTTTAATAAAATAAATCCAACTATATCTCGAAAAATCATCTATGAACGATACATAGTACCTGGATCCTCCAATAGATGGAGTCGAAGTAGGCTTGAAAACATCACTGTGAATCAGCTCCAGAATCTCTATTGCTCTCATATCGGCGTGTTGGAAACTAACTCGGTTCTGTTTTCCATGAAGACATTGTTCACAGAACCCGAAACCCATAGAGCAATATGGTACTTCCTCTACTATTTGAGTCGAAGCTAAGGTAGACAGTCCATTTTCATCGATATGCCCTAACCTCTGATGCCACAGCATGGACATAACATATCCATCTTCCTTTGGCTTTTCAGAGATGAACCCGCCATCAGCAGTCACTGTTTTCTCGAGCAACTTGTACAGCGTCCAGTAACGAACTCCTTGTGCAATCACAATAGAACCTCGAGTCATCTTGCACGAATTTTTATAACAACTGAAAGTAATCTCTAAATCAGCCATCGTACCAACCGATAACAAGTTTTTACTCATTGAGGGTATGTGCATCATGTCCAGAAGAGTCTTCACTGTGCCATTAGACATCTTTAGCTTCACCCTGCCACGCCCAACAATCTGAACTGTAGTATCATCTCCGAGCGTGACATCTCCACCATTATATTGCTCATATTCACAAACCAGTGTCTATGAGGCGTCATATGGTATGAAGCACCGGTGTCGACGAACCAAATATCCTTGTCTGATTGCGCCATACATGCAGCAGCCACATACATATCTCCTGTCTCGATCTCCTTCTTCCCCAAGGATGATTCGGCTTCTTAGGATCAGGCTTGTTTTTACATCCCGCTTCACATAGCCCCACTGTTCACATCTCCAACACTGTACCCTCCTCTCCCTGCTCTTCGATCACCCACGAGATTTGGATCTGGACCCTTTCCAATTTAGTCCCTTCTCTGCTAGCCTACCCCTAGCCGTCAACGCCTCTTTACCGGAACTCTCTAACCCCTTTCTTCGCGTCTCCTCTGATAACAAGGCCGAACACACGGTCTCATATGACAGTTCCTTGTCCCCACCACCAATTACTACAATCAGGTTATCCCATGAATCTGGCAGTGAACAGAGTAGTGTTATCACTTTATCATCATCCTAGAACTTAACACCGATTGATACGAGTTAGCTTATCAACGTGTCAAAGTCATACATGTGTGCAGAAAACGAGTCGCCCTCGTGCATCCGAAGATTATATAGGTTCTTCCTCAAGAATAACTTATTTACCAGCGACTTGCTTTGGTACAGCGACTCCAGTTTCTGCCATAAATCCCTGGTTATAGGTTCGTTCATCACGTTCGTCAGAATGGAGCCTGCGAGACAAAGTCGGATCAAACCCTTTGCTTTTGGATCGATCTGATCCTAGTCCTCAATCTCCTTTGGATCTGGCTGTTTGGGAGTTTCATCCGCTTCCTTGCCCACTTCCTTGCCTATCACGACACTAGTCGTCGCAACAACTGGCCTTTCCCTTACGATTGCTTACTAAAGATCTCGATCACAAAGAAGATCCTCCATTTTCATCTTCCACAGATCAAACCACTTCCCATCAAATTTTTCTATCTCAATCCGTGACCCTCCTGGTATCTCAGATAAACCCTAATTCCTCGAACTTGGCTCTGATACCAATTGATGGATTATATCCTAAATAGAATCAGAACAATCACACAGATAATAAAAAAAGTTAACACACGAGTTTACCCAGGTTCACCCCAGAATAGGGCTACGTTCTGCAAAGGGATTCCACAATGATATTTAGGTTTACAACCACAACCAACTCGTTACAATGATCTCTCATACGAGTATAATATGTAGGACTTAAAATGGGCCTAAAGCCCAAGCCTATCCAAATCCCTTTGACCCCACAGTAAACGGGTCAGCTTAAAACACAAGCCTAAAAGAAAAAATCCGATGTTGTTTCGGGGGTGCTACCCCCGAGCCCTCATTCGTTCACCGGGGAGCGGAACCCCCACCCGCTATCCGGGCAGCAGGACTCCCGACATTCCGTGCGTAAGGATCACATGTCGTCGGTTCATACTTTGATTTCCCTACGCTCACGTGGACATGCCTGGTATGAGAAACAAGAATTCCTGAAGTATTCGCCAACTCCAACACATTTTACCCCTGAGGTGATGATGCTGGTCTCACTAGATTTTCTATATTTACATTCATTGACCGGTTAGGCCTAGCAAGGATGTTAGCATTTGGTGGTCCTATACCAACTACTGGTCTCAAATCTTCAACTTCAGGCATTAGACCGAGCTGTCGACTAACCTGGTTTGCCATTCCATTGTTACCCAACCTGATTTCCAAGCCAACACCATTCCCATTGGTAAGACCCTGGTTCAAGGACTCAAGTCTTTGCATAATCCTTATAGGGGGCTAACTTGTACGGCCTACATTATGACAGAGAAAAGAGTTAGGAACATACCCTAGCGCCATGGAACTTCTTTGGATTGGTTGGTTGGATGCTTCTAGCTTAGACAAGGCATCATTCACAGAGTTATTAACCATCGTCTTAATCATGTCGAACATGTGGTTGATGATGTGATTAGCCAAGTCTTTCTGCAACTCCTCAAATAACATTCTCATTGTGTCCACCATTTGAGGTTTTGTTGCAACCTCTCTTGATTGCTCTTCAGTGGGACATCAAAGTAGGTTTGCCCCATCACATTAGCTTTCTTATACCACTCAGTTAACGGCTGAAGATTCAGTATGCAGCAACTTCATTCCTAGTTCGTGGTATTGGGTTGTTGTTACTGACAACATTGTCTGGCTCTTGTTGGTGTCTTGTTCTTACCACAATAGCTTCCTCATATTAACAAACAAGTTATAGTGGCGTGCCAAAAAGATGTTTCGTCCTAAACTGTCGACAAAGCACCTTTTGAAATGTGGATCGATATGAAATCGACAAAGAATGTGAAGGGTCGTTTGTCGATTCTTGGATAGGAAACGCAAATTGACGAGAAAACTATAGGTACGAAGACAAAAGGCAATCATAGCCAGCCATGTAAAGATAATAAAGAACGGTCAGTATTCATTGATTGATTGGTGGTTCTTTGCTCGAATTACAATCCTAATATTTATAGCTAATAGAAGCCGTTATCAACAATTACAAAGAAAGCAACTAACAACCTATGTGATTTCTAGAATTCAGCAACATGTATATACAAGCAGTTACTAATAATCTCACTACTCAACAATCATGGCCTCAACACTCGCCCCAATTCGACGTCTCTTCCACAACTTGTAGCTCCTCTTCCTGACGGCTACACCAACCCATGTTTCTCGGCCATATATTATTAGTGGATTTCGAGACTCCCGGCTATAACAACTGGTAATCGTGCTGACCAAAATTGTTAGCCTCACGACTCGATCACTTACCTTGCTCTTGATTTGCCAATCTTCGCTTCGGTCAAGTATTACTTATCGACATCTCGTGACTCAACACTTTGTAATTTTTTCTTGTGCTGCCTGTGGACTACTCCTCATTGCCTTTGTCTATTATCCGTAGTTGCTAACCAAAAGGACTTAGCAATTTTAACCTTCGCCGTGTCTTGCTCGGTCTTGCTCAGTCCGAATCTAAAGTCAAGGACTTGGGCAATTTTGGATGTCAACACGTCTACTTTTTTCAGTTAAATTTTCCAGGTTTTACGTCCGCTATGTTATCCAATTACACTTCTTAGCTCCCGCCTTGATGAGAATGAGTCCTAAGATAGTTCGATTTTTTTTTTTTGTTTGTGAAGATAGTTTGATTTCAGAGTCAACTTTTACGTGTATTTTATTTCATCATCTCATTCAAATTTTATGAATGATCGGTTTCTGCTCATTTCTCATTTTTTTTTCTTTTAAGTTTTCAGCCTTTTCCTTATTCTTTGTAAAATTTCAAGCTTTTTTGTGACGTGGTGCTACATCAATGTCGTGCCTCATAAAAAATTATTTAAAAATACCACTTTAACATTTTCCATTAATCAAATTGGACAAAACTAACATAGGGACTCGATTGCACCAATTTGATAAGTTTTAAAACTTGATTACACTTTTTGAAAGTTTTAGGACTCGATTATATTTTCGTGATAAGTTTTATGATTTCTAGTGCACTTATCCCTATCTCTATATCAATCTCTTTTCATGGAGAAACAAAAACTTCTTGACAGTAAATTCAGTCTTATCTAAGAGTGACGGAAATAATTTTTGAATTATTATTACTTGTTGCGCACTATATTTATTTCTTATAATTGTTGATTATTGAAGTCACCATATACAACAATATAATTAGTAATGTTATATGAATAATAAAATTATCCTTCCAATGGCATTTGAATATTATATCATATACATATTTTTCATATAATGTACGTATAACATTTGAAAATTATTTTTCATAATTAATCTAGCCACTTCTCTTTAATTTTTCGTACTATTGAAGGAAAACATGGCACCCAATGAATGCAACTCTCTTCCATTTGAATTTCTCATCTGCTTTTTGATAATAAATTTGCTCATGTCTAATCAATAAAGAACGGCATCGCCATAACTTTTAA
Source organism: Syzygium oleosum (assembly GCF_021117445.2). NCBI lineage: Eukaryota > Viridiplantae > Streptophyta > Magnoliopsida > Myrtales > Myrtaceae > Syzygium > Syzygium oleosum. The sequence goes on from NW_026607528.1 coordinate 967,765, forward strand.
AAACTAATTATATATTTCCTTTGAAATGTTATCCAAAAATAATTGTAATTAGCACTTGTACATCCCTGACATTCTTTGGCAATGGATATGCTTAAAAAGCATTTATATGTTGGTGTTGCCAAACGCAACTAAAAAAAACATTTAAAATTAAATAAGACAACTGTGTCGAAGTAGTGGAACGTGGGTATTTTGTAGGACTTTCAGAAGTTTGAAAAATCGGAAAAAAAAACTGGTAATGGAAAATCACCCATTGCGCTCATCAGTCTCACTGAGGTATCATCACTTTCTTTCAGATGGCAACCGAGCTCAAAGTTCTCAACCTTTGGCATTGTCATTATTTAAGAAGAACTCCCAACTTGTCCGCTTTCAAAAGTTTGGAGATTTTGATTCTTGAAGAATGTTGGGATCTGGAAGAGATTCATCCTTCTATTGGGGATATCAAGACACTCGTCACCTTGAATGTTAGGAGATGTTGGAGATTGGAGGAGCTACCGCCAGGATTAGGTAGAATGGAAGAATTGAGGGAGCTTCTCATAAATGACACTGCTATAAGAGAGATTCCGATATCGGAAGGTGGTTTGATGAAGCTGGAGACTCTTGATGCCTCGTTTTGTCGTAGACGACTTGGTCAACTGCCAGAATTCATGGGCTCCCTTGTGTCGTTAACTCAGCTGGACCTATCTAATTCTTGGATTGAAAAATTACCCGAATCCATAGGCTCCCTCTTGGCGCTAACTCAATTGCACGTACGTATGACACGGATCAAAGAATTACCCGAATCCATTGGTTTTCTTAAGGAGCTTGAGACTCTTGATGCCTCTGATGCATCGTTAGCCCACATACCCAGGTCAATAGGCCATCTAACATCATTGACTGAGTTGGACTTAAAATGGACAGCAATTACAGAATTACCTGAAAGCATTGGGAATCTACAGAATTTGAGGATCTTGGATGTCAGTGCAACTAACATAACAAAATTACCTTGTGCCATTGGAATGTTGGCAAAACTCCAAGAGTTATGTGCTTCACGTTGCAAAAATCTAGAAGGGCTACCTAGTAACATAGGCGAACTGGTTTCGCTAAACAAGCTTGAGTTGGATAAGTCAGGCATTTCGGGCTTGCCAGAAAGCATTTCTAAGCTCTCTTCACTCCAAAACCTCAGCGTTCAATTTTGTGAAAAGCTTCGAGAACTACCAAAACTGCCCTCTGGCTTAACAGCTCTAGGTATCACCTGTCAGAGTCCATCATTGCCACATCTTTCCCAACTGACCCTTCTCAAGAAACTCACTCTTTCTGATTGCTATTCTCTTGAATGCCTCCCAGTGCTTCCCGTTGGACTATCTATGCTTTTTATTACACATTGCAAAAAATTGAAAGTGTTGATGAATTTGTCAAACTTGAAGCACTTATATGAATTGATTCTTGACAAGTGCTTTGAGCTAACAGAAGTCACTGGCCTGGAAGGTTTACAATCCCTATCCAACTTACGTTTATGCCACTGCCCGAAGATATCTAGGCTTGATGGGGTTGAATCCTTGGAGTCTTTGCGAGACTTACACATCAATGAGGCATTCCCAGATTTTTTTAAGTTAACGAGCCCAAAGGTATCTCAGCTTGAAGGATCGCTTGATCTGTCAAATTCAAAGATTCTGCAGAAAACAAATGCTGCAAGTTGCATGAAACTAGTTGAAACACAAGGCCTTGGTGGATCAAGATCCTCGCAGATGTTGGATATCTCTGAGTGTGCATCCGCTAAACAATCCCTCGACCTTTCAAGTTCCAAATATCTAAGGAAAGTACTTGTTACAAATTGCAAGAATCTAACTGAAATTCGAGGCCTTGATGGACTAGAATCCTTGGAAGTTTTGGTTATCTCCGGGTGCACTTCCCTTAAACAATCATTGGACCTGTCAAATTTAAAGAATCTGAAGAGTTTCTCTGCTGCAAACTGCAAGAACTTAGTTGAAATTCGAGGCCTTGATGGATTAGAATCCCTGAGAGATTTGGATATTTCTGGGTGCACATCCCTTAGACAATCACTCGACCTGTCAAATTTAAAGCATTTGTGGAAATTCTGTGCTGCAAACTGCGAGAACCTAGTTGAAATTCATGGCCTTGATGGATTAAAATCCTTAACAAATTTGACATTTCTGAGTGCCCGTCGCTTAGACAATCACTGGACCAATCAGATTTATAGAATGTGAAGAATTTCTATGCTGCAAATTGCAAGAACCTAGTTGAAATTCGAGGCTTTGATGGATTGGAATCTTGGGAAGAATTGGTTATTTTTTAGTGTACATGCCTTAGACAATCACTCAACCTGTCAAACTTAAGGCATTAATGGAAGTTCTGTGCTGCAAACCGTGAGAATCAATTCAAAATTTGAGTCAGTGATGTTTTAGAATCCTTGGAAGGATAGGATATCTATGGGTGCACATCTTTTGCACAATCACTGGACCTTTCGATTTTCAAACATCTTTGTGGACTGCAAACTCAAGAATCTAATCGAAAGTCATGGCCTTGACGGGCTGGAATTGTTGGTAAGTTTGGTAATCTCTGGGTGCACGCCCATTCAACAACTTCTCGAGCTTTCAAGTTTAAAGAGTCTGAGGGAGTTCTACAGTGCAAACTATGACAATCTAGTTGAAATTCGAGACCTTGACAGGTTAGAATCCTGGAAAAACTTGGACATCTCCAAATGCACGTCTATTCCAAAATCTTTGGATCTTTCAAATTCATAACATTTTGTTGACACCTAAATTTTGCCTATAGATCCATCATGCATTTTCCATCATAAGAAGTTTTGCGAATCGAATTCACTGTCGATGTCAATGACCCCGACAAAAATATAATTAGTTTGTATATCCTTGCATCCATTTTTATTGCTACACCCCATCTACACTTCAAAATTAGAGGCACTGTAGCTTATAGATACATAGGTTTCAATTCATATAGGCCGCTCATTCATCCCATATAGATTAGGGATAAAATTCATTGATAATGGCGCGATTTAACCCCCAATAAAAAACAGGGGTACCGCATCATGGCACATCCTCAATATTGTCTCCGTACCACAACGTTTAGAAACTACACATCCCCATAGTTTTAATATCTCAGCCCCCGTGCCAAGGAATTAGGATTCATGCATGCATTTTTTAAAGGTTAAGGATCGAATTTCCCCGTTGGTTGATAACTACGAAATTCGACCCCTAATTGAAACACATCTGCATTAAGTCATCTGCATCCATTTTTTCCATTAGGTTTCTTATGCACTTAGAAATTAGGGACATCATAGTACTAATACCTCGGCACTGATGGGACCGATAAAGCGATCTTGATCAACGAAGGCACCAAAGCTCACAAACCAATTGAACCCCCACACCTGAACTCAACCATTTTTCTAGGTAATTATTGGCCCAACTCTCCTTCTTGGTTGAAGATCCAAACGAACTCAAATAATTGCAAACTAGGTACCACGGCGAGCGTCTTTGAAGTTATTTTCCAACGGTACTACGCTCGTGTGCTAATCCCGAGGCATAGCTTCCCAAGTTTTGGTTTTTCCGAGGAGGTATCAGTTGATCCCCTGAACCGAGAACGGTAGTTTTGGGCCTTCAAAAGGGGGACTTGTCGGTATCGGTTTGGCCTGAAATTTTTACTCGACCTATATCAACAGGTTTAACTTTCTCCCGTCAAGATTTCAGCCAAAACGGCTGAATGACTAGAGCGAAAGTGTTGTTTCCGTGTGACTGCGCATTCTGCCCGTCTGACCCGAGACAACACACCTCACATTTTTCATTGGGGTCAACCCTCTACCACCGGCCCAATTCCCTAAAAAATCCCCAATTTTACCCTTTATCCCAATTATATCCCAAACTTTTTTTTATCTTATAAAAAACCTCAAACTTTTACTTTTGTCCCAAATCTACCCAATTCACTTTTCGTCCAATTTTTTATTTTTATTTTTTATTTTTTCGATTTTTTTTATTTTTTCTTTTCTTTTCTTTTTCCTTTCCTTTTCTTTTTTTTTTTGTTTCGCCTTCTGGCCGGTCGCCGATCCGGCGACCGGCCAGAGGCGGGGGCCGGCGAGGCGGCCCCGCCGGCCGCCGGGCGAGGCTTGGCCCCGCCCGCCGCCGGCGAGCGAGCTTGGCCCGCCGGCCGGCGAGGTGACCTCGCCAATAGTCGGCGGGGCCGACCTCGCCAATAGCCGGCGGGGCCGACCTCGCCAATAGCCGGGCGAGGCTCGGCCCCGCCGGCGCGGTGAGGCTCGGCCTCGCCGTTCTTGGGCGAGGCCGACCTCGCGGATTCTCGCAGCGGGCCGACCTCGCCAATAGCCGGCGAGGCTCGGCCTCGCCCGGCCGGCGTGGCCGAGTTCTCGCCGAGATCTAGCGAGGCTCGGCCCCGCCAGCAACTAGCGAGGTCGGCCTCGTCCAAGAACGGCGAGGTTCGGCCTCGGCCGACCTCGCCGTTCTTGGGCGAGGCCGACCTCGCCGGTTGCGGCGGGGCCGATCCAATAGCCGGCGGGGCCGAACCTCGCCGTGGCGGGCGAGGTCGGCCCCTCCGCAACGGCGAGGTCGGCCTCGCCGAACGGCAAGGCCGAGCCTCGCCCGACCACGGCGAGGCTCGGCCTCGCCTAACGCCGGCGGGACCGAGCCTCGCCCGGCCACGGCGAGGCTCGGCCTTGCCCAACGCCGGCGAGGCCGAGGCTCGCCCCCGCCGGCCCCCGCCTCTGGCCAGTCGCCGGTCCGGCGACCGGCCCAAAGGTGAAACAAAAAAAAAAGAAAAGGAAAGGAAAAAGAAAAGAAAAGAAAAAATAAAAAAAATTCGAAAAAATAAAAAATAATATTAAAAAATTGGACGAAAAGTGAATTGGGTAGATTTGGGACAAAAGTAAAAGTTTGAGGTTTTTGATAAGACAAAAAAAAGTTTGGGATATAATTGGGACAAAAGGTAAAGTTGGAGGTTTTTTAGGGAATTGGGCCCTCTATCACCCATCCATTCTCCACGTTTCTTCACACCATTCAAGCCCTTGGACCAGCCATCATTCTAGTGGGAGAGCCAAACCGGCCCACCAAGCTGCAGCAAGGTGGCGTACAAACCTGAAATCAAGGACATGGCAGGCCTGCAATTTTCAGAGGGAAAGAGTGAGCTTGAAAACTTGAGTGTGGCAGCATTGATATGCGACTCTTCAAGGGTGATTGGGTTGATAAAGAGCAAGAGGAAACTCGCTAGAAATGGCCATCTCTGCTGCAAAGGGGGCTGAAAACGTGTGATAGAGGGGAGGGAGCAAGACCGTGGGATGTAAGAGGCATGAAGAGAGAGAATGTGGGGGCTTTGTTTGGCCATTCCTTCTTTTGGTTTTTGAGAGCTTCAAAATGTGAGAAGTTGAGAGAAAAAAGCTAGTAAGAACCGTGAGCCAAAGAGGTGAAACCGAGCCCGAGTCGAGTGAGAAACGCAAGGGACAGAGTGAGAACCGAGAGTAAAAGCAAGTGAGTTAGGTGTGGCCGTGAGTTACTAGCCTCGTTCATCCCTTAGCCTCATATTTGTTTCGGTTCCAATTCCGTCGCCGGTGTTGCAATGCTCAGAACCAGAGTTTAAAACCGATGTACAGGAGTTTTCCTTGCCCAAGCTCGTTTCTCCGGTCTACGATCCAATTAGCTCCGTAACAGTGCTCAGACGTGTGTGCCTCAACCTCTAGGCCGTCTCCTTTTGTTCTTGAAGTTACTCAAAGCTAGTTATCGTTTTGAAAATCAAGCAAAACCAGTTGGAGCCTTTTTCGATGCTTGCTAGCCGTGAGCTTGATCTCCGAAGTCTGAACTATCTTGAGTTTGTTCTTGTTTTATTGTTGTCATTCATGATAGATATATCATGCCTGCTAGTGTTAGGATTAGTGTTTAGTAGTCACATTTCGCTCTTAATGCTTTGAATGTCGATTTTGCACCTCGTAACAGGTCTTGTGCATTATAGATACCCCTGCATCAGTTCTGTTCAGATCTGAATGGGAGCGTGTGTAGCCTCATTTAAGCATCATTTGATATTGTGTTGCATGTATGTTAGTGTAGATGTGGGTTCTAATTAGTCCTCATTGATTTCCCAACGTTTTTCCCCGTCACTCCGATATGTTTTATGCCATGTACATCTTCAGTGAGCTTGTTGGCCGCTACCATCCAGCCGTTGGATGGTGGCGTTTCAGCCTTGTTTTGTCCTTGAGACAAGCCTCAGGCCAACCTTCATTGTGTTGAGGAAAACTCCTAATGGATTTTGAAGCTGACAAAACTCTCTATGCAAAATTGATATGCATTCCATTTCAGGTTAATATATTCTAGAAGTTCAAAAGGAAATATCAGAACTAAAAGTTCAGACTCAGGACTAAAAGTTCCAACTCAGACATAAAGATCTTCAGACTTTACCATAAAAGTCATTCAGACTCTTATTATGAAATATTCAGATTTTACTGAAGACTTACGCTGACTCAAGTTCTGAATTAGAAATTCTTCAGACGCAGTAATTATGCAGACGCAGACGCAGATGCTGAAGTTTTTCAGATGCAGAAGCAAAACTCTTTCAGAAGGTATCACAACAGCTAGTGATCTAGCATGGATTTCACAAAATGAAGGTTTTGATTGACTCAATCTCAGTCTAATTGATTGACAATCAAATATTATGACAAGTATGCATTACAACGGATAAAGCTCTACTTATGGAAGCCAAGATTCTGATTGTATGGGCGACCAGAATCAACGGGATTCAGATTTTGTTAACCAACGGCTATTCAATCCATTTTATACAAATCTGTCCAAGATGAAGATTGGAAGATGATCATCTGAAGGCTGTCCAACGGCTAGTTTGGTAGTGGAGGAGTATAAAAAAAGATCTACGAGTAGCAGAAGAAATAATGAAATCCAGAATCAATAAGTCCAAAGTCTAAGCATACTCCGATCATTTCTCTTGTCTTTCTTGAGCGAAACTTTAAGATCTTGAGGGATACTTTGTGAGAGTGATTGTGTGAGATAGAAAGTCCTATCACACACAAAAATGCTGTCACTCAGAATCTGTAATTTCTCTTGATTACATAGTGAAATTCAGCCAGTAGGCTGTCAGTGTGGGAGAGTGGACGTAGGCTTGCTATAAGCCGAATCACTATAAACTTGTGTACAGTTTTTCTATCTATTATCTCTTACTTTACATACTGCACATCAAGAGCACTGTCTATATAAACTGTTTTGAATTTGAATTTTATTCAGACTCAACTATATTCATTCATTTCTGCTTAAATTGATAAAAATTATTTACGATCACCTATTTACCCCCCTCTAGGTGATCCTTGCTAGCTACATCACATTGGTCCCCAAGGGGACGTGTCAGGTCGTTCTCCTAGCAATACCGGTTTTTGTTCATGGTTAGTGTGTCAAGTCCCCTGTCCAGATTTTGTGCTTGCTGAACTGGGGATGTTTAGTAATTTTGTGGCCTTGAATCGTGTCCTCGACGTGTCTCAGGTCGGCCCCCAGTGGCACATCGATGTGCTGGGACATTTTGGTGTTCATTCGCGGTAGTTTAGCAAACGAATTGACGCTTCAATCTTGCTGTGCACGCCGTCTAGGGGGCTTGGCCGTGAGTCTAAAGCCTTAATTTGTCTCTTGCCAAAGGCCTCAAGCGGTGCCAGGGCGTCACAATACATTTTTGCATCGCTCCTGTGCCATATTACCCGCTTGCATCGCATTTTGTGCAATTTCAAGCAACGTACTCGGTTTATTACTTTACTGGCTTGCATTTAGCATAGCCAACGTGTTAAAGCTACTAACTTATACACCAAATTACCAACTTTAATTTGACTGATTAACCAATGTTCGTCACATTAAGATTTCAACTAATTTCATTTACTTATCAACTTTTTATCTTGCTTGGTTTTGAATAATAACAAGATCTACTTATACTTCCAAAATTACCAACTATATTAATATTGTACCGACATTTATTTTGGTGGGTTACCAATTCGTTAAATTACTAACTATTATCTGAAATTGTCAACCCTGATTTGATCATATACCCAAGTTGGTACATCATGCCACGGATATTGGTATTTAAAAATTTTGGAGAAAATCCTGTAGTAACCGTATCGTTCTTGAGCAAGTTGATTAGTTCGGGCATGTCTAAGTGTAACATTAGGCAGGACAGGACTGATTTAAGATATTTCACACAATTTAGAAGCATAAACTAGTTCAAAGGGAATAACTCTTTTTGCGTCCTAAACTTGTCGTGATTGTGCTCCTTTGCTCCCTGCTATTTCATTTTTCCACCATCCAAATTTTTAGCACAACTGGATCACATTCCTAACGCATGTCTTGAACGATCTCATCCCAGGAACAAAATGAGCAGATTCTAAATATGAAATCATGGATCAATTTTCTTTTTTACTGGGCCACACGAGGCAACTAAAAAGTTATGAGATAAATCTGATTCAAATGAGCTCAAACCTCAACTGATTTTGGTAGATCCTATGTGAGATCCACATGATCTAACCGAATGTGATACATTTAGTTAACATGAAGTCAATGCCTCCAATGATTTCTCGAATCCATTCCAACTAGATAAATTAAATAAATAAAGGTCTCTAAGATTACATTTTGCGATGTGAAGGAATTGCATTTCATATTCTTCCTTAAATTTTATTTTATTTTATTTTATCTTTGTTATTTAACTTTTATTAGATGCACACGTTGTTTGTTTCTTTCATAAGGGAACATGTAACCTGTAAATTGTCATTTTCGTGAACTACAAGTCCACCATATTATCATGTCTCGTTTTTTTTTCCGTTTGCAATTTGAGGTAGTACATTAAACATGTTAACAAAAGAGATTCTACTTCTTTATTTTTTGGTCGAAAAAGCACTTTATTCATTAAATGCAATAATCAAAACAAAGATGTTCAATATCGAAACATAAAAAACCCCAAAGGGGTTAGGGGGGGTTTAGTAATCCAATTAGAGGGGAGGGCATTTGTATGAAGACCTTTGACGATCCAATCCACCACATGATCAAGATGAAATAAAGGAAAAGCAAATGGTCAAGATGAAATATTATATAACAATATAATTGGTCAAGGTCATGATATTGTAATATAGTTGGTCCATTATATCCAATCACTAATGACAAACACCTTTTAACTGAATAATTGATCATCTTGACAAAGCTAAGGTTCGACAATATGTGAAATAAAAAGTAAAAAAGCATCACCGCATAATCATTCGATTGTGGAGAACTCGTTGGCTGAGAATTTCTAAATGCGACACCCTGAAAGAATAAAATTTATGTTGGATGTTTTAAAATTATTAATTTAAGGAGAGAGAGATAACAGTGACTTGGGTGAGAGGTGGTAATTAGATAATCTTTAGGCATGATGTGGCACGGATAAATTTAGTTGTGAGAGAATTATTTTTGGGGAGATTTATTTTGAGAGTTACATTTTCTAGTTTTCAGAAGAAGGTTTTTCCGTTCAACATCAGCACATATTGCTGTCCCCTTGTTCTGTGCCAACTCTTCAAGCAGCTTTGCTTTAACCACAGACAACAAGTATAACTAAATCGGTAACTCATAAAAAGCTTGAAGCAGTAGTCTTGTAGAAACCAGATGATTATATGAGACCGTGCAAAAGTTTCCATACACGCATCAATTCTTACGAGCAAGTAGAGAAGAAAATATTCCTGTTCGAAACCAAACGAAACATACCTACTAATTTGATATATCCGTAATCCAACCAAACATAAGTATGTATAATAAAGGACAAAAACACAGAAAAGTGATGCTTAATAAATACAAGGATGTGATATTCGACGGCTTGGCCTGTCAATGGAGTCATTTTCATAAGCAAGCTTGGCGACAAAATCCTCGAGCTCACTCTGAGGTGGTCGAGAAGGCTCGAAGCCCCAGGCATGGCGATTAACACATCCGAGCATATTGCGGGCACTGTCTCTGAGAATAAATACTATCGAAAATTCAATCCCGGGAGTGGTTGTATTGAGAAAGGGCATCAACTGGTGCAGGTTGAATCTGGTGTTTGTTCACGAATTTGCGCGACGCCTCGTGTCTCGCGCCATTGACCCCCTGTCCAACGCAACTCCACAGTTCCCAGCAAATCCGGCAATGTCTCGTCATATTATACCGTCGTCATTGTCTTTTTCAGCTCTCTGTCTCAGGAGCAGGTGAGCATTGGTCGTTAGTCTTCTTTTTCTAAGCAAGTCAAGTCACCTTCCGCAAAATGCTGCGGCAATTACGCGAGCAACAATTGTCCTTACCATGCAGCATGCATCCCAGCGGTTCGATTCGCATGAAGGGTATTGGACCCGTTGGATGGCAAGAAGTTGAAATCAAGGCAACTGCCTTGCATAGGTTCCACGCACCTTCTGCATAGGCTGAGATCGGTGGAGACCATCGCGGTGGGTGGGTTGTGCTGTTTGACCACTCCTCAGGTAGTCGACGACTCCGATCAGAATCATGTTTCCGTCATCCTCAGCTGGTTTGGGAACAAGAAGGAGCTCAGTGCGCGGAAGGAAGGAGAAAAAGAGAAAAAAGAAAAAGGAAAATTTGTATTTCCACAGCAGGATCGGGCAGGCCATTCTATTAACTATCAAATTTGTGTCGCCTTGGTTTGCCTTGGTGCAGACTCGAATTATTCAACACATAAAATTCTGATTCCTTGATTGTTCATGTCTGGAGAAAATTTTAATTTTCTATTCCTTATGCAAATATTATTCCCTGAAGAGTGTGGATATGGATTCTCTAGTTACTCCTAGTATTGAGATTTCATAGCCATCTATTATAGAAAATAACTTAGTATAAAAATGAACCTGAAAATTTTTCTCAAATTAAAAGAAATAAATAAAAAGCGAAGTAAACATGCTTGCGCAGGATCCTGCTGCTTGCTACTATCCCGCTAATGTTTCTCCTTTTTTTTGCGTTAAAAAAAGATTTTCTTACTTTAATATAAAAGATGTCATTGTCGTTTTGAGATTATAAACAATGACAGAAAGTATGTGAGTGTGCAGTTAAAAAGTCCTTTTCATGAGCAGCTTCCTATGAAAGTCGGATAACAACGTCATAAGTATCATAATTTTCGCACGATACTTAATTGAGTATCATAATTTTTTTTCAACCACATGAGTGACAACTTTTAAAAAATGTTAACTTGAGTGCCATAACTTTTAATTGATCACTTGAATGCCAAAAATTCAACATGGTAAGCGTTTTTTAAAAAGTTATGACACTTAAGTGATCGATTAAAAAGTTATGTAGCATTCAAGTAATTGGAAAAAAAAAGTTATGGCACTTGAGTAGGTATCGTACGAAAATTATGGCACTCAAATTATGAAACTCAAGTGATTGAAAAAAGGTTATGACATTAGAGCGAGCACCATACGAAAGTTATGGCACTTATAGTGCTATTTTCGCACATTACTAGGGGTTGGAATCTTTAAGAAAGACATCGAAAAATGTCACCGATTAAAAAGGTTTCTTCACAGTAATGGTCGAACAATTGTTTAAGCTGTGGCGCACGTACAACTGCATCTCTCTATATAACTGCATCTCTCTATATAAACACATATATCATGCAACTTAATTGTGAAGAAACTGAATTGAATAGAGCCAATCAGTTTTATACAAAATGACTAGATGCTAAAAGTTTCTTACTAAAAGTGGCCACCATCTCCAGACATCGCTAAAACAAATCAATGGCAGCTGTTTGAACTAAACCTGCGTTAACTAGCCTGTGTCACCCTTCAGCAGCTGAGAGATTAGACAGGAACTTCGTTTTCGCGTCCCTGTCGGATGAGCCGTAAGAAAAGCACGTTTTTTTCTGCATTATCCTAACGTCAGTTGGCCAACATATAGCAATACATTTTCCAAATTACTCTGTCTGAATGTACGCTTCGCATCAAGGCATCTCCAAGCCCCATATTTTTTTCCTCCTGTAGGAACACACCGTATGCAGCCCAATTGAAAGGAATTGCTGTTATTAACTCCATATCATCAGAGTGTCCTGCATACATTTATTAACAAATCCTGGTCTTGTCATTCACTCGTGTGCCTTTGCACTAGGAGCATGTGAGTATTGGTCATTAGTTTTCTTTGCTCTTCTTTTATTAATAGGAAAGGCAATAATTGTCCATACTGTGCAGCACGCGTCGCATGCAATAATGCCCCGGAAATTGCGCGCACAATAATTATCCTTTCTGGGAAGCATGCATTGCGGCAGTTCGGTCGGCATGAATAATTCAGCATTGTCCAAGCTCACAATTTAGAGAGTGTTGTGTGCTGGTAATCCATCGTCAAAGGGTGAGAATTGGTGGATATCACAGCAGGGGGCGAACTGTGTTGTTTGAGCACTCCTCAAGTAGTCCACGCCTCCTTACTCTTCTCTGTTTCCTGCTTTAATTGCTCCATTTTCTTCTGATTAAAGTGAGTAAGGTTCTTTAATTTTGTTTGAATATGTCACTCTGATTGAGTTCTGAGAGACATTTCTGCAATTCCTAGATTTGGGATTCCATGTTTCTCTTCTTTTGAGGCTTTGCTCCATCAATCTCTTTACTACTGTGGTATCAGTACAATCGTCTCAAGATGAAAAGAAAAGAACCCGCTCATTTAGAAGATCCAATATCCGGGGCGTCTTCCTCATCGACCTCTCAACATGTAGGTGATTATGGAGGCGGAACCAAAAAGCTGAAAGGAAATGATTACGAAGTGTTCCTGAACTTCAGAGGGAAAGACACTCGCGAAGGCTTCACTGATTATCTCTATACTAGTCTTGTCGATGCAGGAATCCATGTGTTCAAAGATGACAATGAGCTCCATGTTGGTGAGGAGATTGGTCTGGAGCTTCTCTATTGTATAAGACAATCGAAGATCTCGATCCCAATTATCTCTGAGGATTATGCTTCTAGCAAATGGTGCCTCCGTGAGCTCGTTCAGATTTTGAAGTGCAAGAGTAGCATGGGGCAAATAGTATTACCCATTTTTTACAAAGTGGAACCCTCGCATTTGCGACATCTTGCAGGAAGATTAGGAGATGCTATCAATGCACATAAAAGGAATTTGGACAAAATGATTGTGAAGGAATGGGAAGAAGCGCTTCAAGAAGTCGGTTCCTTGAAAGGCTGGGAATCAATGAAAATTAATGAGGGGTACATTATTCTCTACTAAAACATCATTTCATTTCTCATAACTAGATCTTACTTGAAATATATATATTGTTGAAATATATATTGTTCTTTGACAGGCATGAAGGAGCACTAGTTAAAATTGTTGTAAGAGAAGTTATGAGCGAGTTAAAAAGACTTTTTCATCTAAATGTTCCCGACCAGTTGGTGGGAATTGATTATCATGTGAAAAAGATTATGAGCTCGATAGATGCCAAATTTGATGATACAAGGATTATCGGAATTTATGGAATGGGCGGCATCGGTAAGACAACTCTTGCAAAGGTGTTATACAACAAACTCTCTAGTCATTTTGAGTATCGCAGCTTCGTGGCAAATATTCGAGAAACATCTCGGCATAAGGGTATTGAATGCATACAAAAGCAACTCATTTTTGACATTACAAGAAGTTTGTGTGATGTGTATAATGTCGACGAGGGAATCACTGTCATCAAATCTCGATTTAAACATAAGAAAGTCCTCTTTCTTCTTGATGATATGGATGACAATACTCACTTGGATGCTTTAGTTGGAGATGGTAGCTGGTTTGGAGTAGGAAGTATGGTAATCATAACAACTAGAAACAAGATTATTCTTGACAATGCTAGGGCAGGCCACATGTACCAACTCCACGAGTTGCCTTCGGATCAATCATTGATTTTATTTAGTAGACATGCATTTCGAAAGGATTCTCCTCCGAGTGATTATGAGGCTATATCTCGTGATGTTGCATCTACTACTGGGGGGCTTCCCTTAGCTCTTGAAGTTGTAGGCTCATTCTTATGTGGAAAGAAAAGAGAAGTATGGAAAGATACATTCAAGAAATTAAAGGAAGTGCCTCATGAGAAAGTGCAAGAGAAGTTGAGGATAAGCTACCGGGCATTAGATTATTATGAGCAACAAATATTTTTGGATATTGCGTGTTTTTTCAGTGGATTTTCTAAACACATTCCGAGTTATATGTGGGATGCTTGTGGTTTTTTCCCGACGAATGGGATTGAAGTATTAAGTCTTATGTCCCTAATTAAGATTGACAAGGATGACAAGCTAGTAATGCATGATCAACTAAGAGATCTTGGAAGGGAAATTGTTCGTATAGAAGATCGAAAGAAGCCTGAAAAGCGAAGTAGAATATGGATTTACGAGGACGCCTTAGATGTGCTTGACAACAATAAGGTAAAAGCTTTCTCTACTTGTCTTAGTCAGTGAACGTGAGTCCATCTTTTCTTTCTTGTTTAAGATAAAAATTATTTTTATTCCTGAGTCCTCAAAACTTACTGCTTCTACTAGCAAAATTTCGATTAGTGTGTGCATAAAGAGAGGTCTTCTATTGTAATTTTGAAAGGATGCAATTTTGGGAATTTGAACGATGAAAATTGCAAAGGGCATAATTAGAAGAGAGGAAAACCTCGACAACAGCCACTTGAGTTTCACTTTTTCTACATAAACTGGATAAATAATACGCAACCACAACCTATCGTTTCATGAAGTTGAAAGTTAGAAGCGTTTGCTATAATATCATGACAACAAATTGAAATTAGTCCATCTTTTCTTATGTGCAGTTGTTCTCCTTTCATCATTCAAAACTTAAGGTCTACAATATTTCATAATTGCAGAGCAGTAGTGAGATTGAGGCCCTTCGTCTTGACAAATATGACCAGCAAAACTACTTAGGTGAACAATTTAAAGAGCTGACCAACTTGAGGTTCCTTCAAATGAATGGTCCAATTGTAGCTGGAGATTTCCGGAACTTACTTCCTCAATTAAGATGGCTTTGGTGGGAGCGTTGTCCATCAGATTTTGCAGTGGCCAACTTTCATCCAAAGAAATTAGTCGTGCTCGATCTATCTTGGAGTAAGTTTTCGGATGATTGGGGAGGATGGGTTCTACTCAAGGTAAGATGTAGAGAAGGCATACCTCTTGTGAATAATCACGTTGTTGAAGGTCCAATAGCACCAAGTTGTCATATCTTTGATTTAGAAAGTTTTAATATCGTTCCTAAGATAAAAGATTGTGTTAATCTAAATGGTTTATGTCTTCCAAGTGATCTTCTGCCCAAGTAAAAGTATGTCGTTTTAGCAATTCTTCTTATATTTATATATCAATCTTCTTTCACGAGAAATACAAAAGTTACAACTATTTTGGTATCGTTTGGTTACGTTCCCACAAAGATTTTAACTGCTTTTTACTTGAAACACTACTTGAATGGTCATTGATAGAATCAATTATTTAAGAAACAAAATTCAACACTACTACTTCAATAAGTGCATTGCTTTATAATAAGTTTTGTGAGGGCGAATTATATGTTATTTTTCTGAGTGCTAACCAGATGATTTTTATTTTAGCCAAATTGGAAGATATGCCTAACGCAATGAGAAACTATGGTTGGCACCTGTATATCCCCGACATTCTTTTTGCAATAGATATGCCCAGGATATATTTCTATGTTGGTGACGTAGCCAAACACTCCTAAGGAACATTTGAATAAAACGAACGTGAAGTAGTGGAGAACCGAAGCAATGATAGCATGGCTGCATGGGAACCGAAAATTGAAACACGTATATGTTTTTTTTTATATAAAAAAAATCTAAATAAAATGAGTAGTGGAGGATGAGTAGTTTTGAAAAATCTTAAGAACACTAAAAAAAAGGAACTAGTGGAAAATCACATGTTGCAGTAGTCCAATCTTACTGAAATATCCTTTCTTTCTTTCAGATGGCAACTGAACTAAAAGTTCTCAACCTCTCAAATTGTCCTTCTTTAAAACGAACTCCTGACTTGTCTGCTTTTGAAAGCTTGGAAATTTTGAATCTTGAAAGATGTTCAGAGCTGCAAGAGATTCATCCTTCTCTCGGGGACATCAAGACCCTTGTCTCCTTGAATGTCAAACATTGTATAAGACTGAAGGAGCTTCCAGCGGGAGTAGGTAGAATGGAAGAATTGAAGGAGCTTATCTTATATGATACCGCTATAGAAGAGATTCCTATTTCGAGAGGTTGTTTGATGAAGCTAGAGACTCTAGATGCCACGTTATGTGAAAAACTTGCTCAACTTCCAGAATCCATGGACTCTCTTGTGTCATTAACTAAGCTAGACTTAGATTTTTGTTCATTAGCCAGCATACCCAGCTCCATAGGCCATCTACCATCTCTACAGCAATTGTCATTACATGGATGCGAGTTGTTGAGAGAGATCCCCGACTTGATCGGACAGTCATCATCATTAACTAAGCTGGATTTAAAATGGACAGGAATTGAGGAATTTCCTCAAAGGATTGGGAATCTGCAGAAAACTGGATCTTGGACATACGAGAAACTCACATCACAGAACTGACGAGTAACATCTACAAACATCTAGCTTCTTCTTTTTTATTGAATCATCCAATTTTTATGCTTATTCGCTTGGCGTGACAGGAGGGCGGAGGCAATTTGGAAGCCACAATAGAGCGGCTGGTGAACATGGAGAAGCAAATGAGATTGGCCGGCAACATCACCAGGACGAAGAAGGTGGTGATGGAGATTTTGCAGCTGTGCTCCGAGGCAAAGGCCTGGAAAACCCGGAATGACCAGATTGTTTTGTTGTCCAAGTGATTAGCTAGTCAACTCCTGGCTTACGTATTAGTCCTAGGTGATGATATTGGGCAACTGAATAAGGAGATTCTCAGTGTTTTTAGCCAAACTTGTTGGTTTAGTACAATGAGTAATGTATGTGTGCGACATTGTTGAGATAGCGTATGCACAATCTTGTAAATGATTTGTTTTTAGGGTCTGACACCTCCTTTTTGCAATTTTTTTTTCCTATTGAAGTAAACTTTTTCACGGGAAATGGTTTATTCAAGTCGGCGAGATTTGGACGAATTGCTTAAATGACGTGCTTTCGGAGCTCTTTAATGAAGGTTGCGGTCTATATTCCTGTGGACGTTTTATGGCGCACCTGTGTAAACAAAGAATGGGTAAAAAGCAAAGGGTTAGCTTTGTGACATCCTATTCTGGCAAGGTATATGTATTTACTTATGTATATATTTTAGGATTTTCAAGAGAAAGAGAATCAATAAGGACCATATTTACTCAATTGGTTTTTTTTTATTATTATTATCAATGTATTAGAGTCAAGGGTGTTTATACTCGAACAATATGTATAGGAAAAAAATAATCAAATCTAACAAGTAAATTAGCTATCTTAGGAAATGACGAAATATCAACTGATATCCTTAATATCCAATAATATTTCTAATAATATTCTTCAATAGGGAAATCTCTAATTTTCATAAATATACTCCATCAACTTATGTGAAGTGAAATTGATTAATAACAGCGAGTCTTCAGCACCTCAGTAGTACAAAGTGAGTTTCCACCATTACCAATTCGCGTTGTCACTTGCTCCCAAAAGAAAGAGACTCAAAACTCAACAGGTAGAAGTCGCGAAAAGGTTGATTGATAACTTAACGGAAACATTTAACCAAGACTATGTATCGATAAATATCTCCCCGATCCATCAAGTCAACATGGCCACTGGGCACGCGGTCTAGTGATAAGGGAATTAAAGGGTAGAGATGCTATATATCATAGATGCGGGTTCGATTTCCGCACTCAACAAAAAAAGCAGAGCAATAGTCTGTGAGAGAGAGATAAGATGTATAGACAGGACAGGCTAAAAAAAATCAAGTCAATATGAGATCGCGTGATGTGGCATCCTATGAAGTAACTATTTCGGCTGAGTAGGAAATCAATGCACAAAGCTATTTGGATAAGCTGGACAGCATGTTAGTGGGCTGGCCATTGTGTCTTTATTATATTCGGGGAAAAAGGTCGATCCGTATGATGCATTAAGGTCCTTTGTATGCAGTGGTCTTTCAATACATTAGAGTTGGAGACCAAGAGAGGAGCCCTTCGGCCCACCTTAGAAAGCCACTCGTCAATCGCTCTTTCGCTGTCCAGCCCACTAACTCGGATTATTTTCACACACACACACACACATATATAGCACGGTCAATGCTAAGACTAGCTGAGGGTCGCCAACCCCTTCTTGTGGCCAACGAGGGTCAACCGGCGACCTCGCCGGCCTAGAGTTGGAAAAAAAAAGAAGAAAAAAGATAAAATAATAAAAACACCATTATAATTTGAATTTTTTTTAAAAAATTGAACAAATTATTCACATCAACGCCGGCCGTGCCATGAAGAATAGTCGATGCTGACTAGACTACTACGTCGGCAATTTCCGCCCAAAATTGACTGGAATAACTAAATTGGCAAATCGTTAAAAAATTTAGGATCGAATTAGCACAATTGAAATGTTTATGACTAAATTGGCAAATTCTCAAAAGTTTAGGACTAAATTAGCCAAGTTGAAAGGTTTATAACTAGATCTATACAAATACAATAGGTTTATGGTTTTTTTGGAAATTTTCCCCTTTTCATTGTGCTTCTATAAGTGATCGACGTCCGTATTTTTTATTGATCTTATTGTAGTAATGATAATGTTTGTATACTGTTTATTTTTTAATTTTTTTTTCTAAATACGAAGATAAGGCTCTCACTTTTTCGGGAATTAGTTTTACATCATGGAATTGGTTTTTTTCGTATACAATTAGGTTATCTTATTGAGCGAAGGATAAAAGGAACTACTCAGACAAAGAAATTAGTTTTCTTGATTGAATTGTTGATAAACAATTAATTTCTCCTACAAAGTTATTCGATTTTATTCTCTGATCATTCATAAATTATTCTTTTTGTCTTAGCATATCTTTTGTGATTTAACTTTCTTTGCAAGCGTTCATCTTTCGTCATAACTAATACGATGTATACGTAATCACTGCACTTTGTTGTCGACTAATACAATATGGAAAAATAAAATTTACTGGAAATGGAAATACTTTGATGCTATTATTAAATATCTCGAAATAGTTAAATTTTCTTTGGGTGAATACCACGAAAAACCTCAAAGTGGTACACTTGTAATAAATTTACTACAAACTAATTTTTTGATCACTAAAAACCCAAAACTGATACACCTGTGACAATTTTACCCTACACAAATTTCTGTTAAATTTTATAGTAAAATTTCTGAGTTAAATGACACGTGGTAGTTAACAGGTGTATCAATTTGGGGTTTCACCCTCCGTTTGTGATAGGTGTACCAGTTTGTGGTTTTCCGTAATATTAATCCAATTTAATTGATAGTAAATTTATCGCAAATGTATCAGTTTTGGGTTTTTGGTGTTCAAAAACTTAGTTTAGGGTAAATTTATCACAGGTGTACCGCTTTGAGGTTTTTTGTGGTCAAAAAATTAGTTTGGGATAAATTTGTCATAAGTGTATCAATTTGGGGTTTTTCGTTGTATTAACCCATTTTCTTTTTTGCAATAGACAATGTCAAAATTTTAATATGAGGTGTCGGCTCTCCATCTAATAAGAATGTATACGAGAAGATATGTAGTAATGTCCCAATTTCGGTGATATGTTATTGAATTTCGACAGAAAAATTCCTGTTTTTTCAAAGATAGTGAATTTTCGACAGAAAAGTTCCTTTCGAGTGGAACATCCCAGTGAATCGATGGAGCCGAGCTCCACCACCATCAGCCATGGAGGTCGTGGTCGCGTGTGACTGCAGATCTCCATTGGAGCAAATCGACGGAGGTCGTGACCTCCATGGCCGCCTCTCTCTCTCTCTTTCTCTCTCTCTGACATCAATCCACTCGATGGAGATGAGCCCAATCACTGCGATCATGGAGGTTGTAGCCCCGCGCGACCAAAGAGAACAAGTATGAATTTATAAATTATTTTATTATTAAAAATTAAGGGAATAATTTCATTGAAAGTAACCAGAGTCGAGTTTACTTATGGCCCATTTGGTTTCAAAAAACATTTCCATTCATTGAAAATGAAAACTATATTCGTTTCCATTTTTCTATCTTCATGAAAAACACGTTTGGCATGAAAATTTTCTGTACGAATTGGAACTAAGAACACACGTTTGGTTTTTTTTTCTTAATAATATATCACGGTACATCGACTTTCTATATTGTGAGGCTTCAGTCTCTTTTTATATGTGTTTGTTAATAAAAGCAACAAAGAAATTATCTTACTAACCAAAAAGTGAAAAATAATCTCTTCATATTTATTTTAATAACTCAAATGCACAAGCGTAGTGGCTTGACTAGTTGAAGGTGTGTGCAACACTCTTCAAATCTTATGAATCAGTTCAATTTACTATCTTTCGCAAGCTTGCGCATATGGCGCCGGCTCATAATAGTTCCGTTGAGATTTGCACATGTGAACTCTAATTTCTAGAACCACTTGTGTACCGAAGCCCAGCTGCTTCTTTTCCCCCTAATCATTTGAATAAAAGCCTTATTTGACCCCCAAAAAAAAAAAAACTCTAATTTCAAAGATGGAAACCTCTTGCTCACCATCCAAATGCGCCAACCTTTGAGGAATTGGACCTGCGATTTTGTAGACGTAATTAGCTCGAGACCTGAAATATCATTTGACAAATGAAATATCTTTCAAATATTATGCCATCCCCTGGGTCGAAGAGAACCTTCTTATTCTTCTTCTTCTTATTAGAGAGACGTACAAATATATTCGATTCTCTTTTAAGATGCGTTCGTTTCATAGGAAATGAGCAATTTAAAAGATATTTTTCGAAAAATAATCGCTTGTATCGCTTATAAAAATAAATTAATGGAGAATCTTTTCATCGCCCACGAAAATAGTTAGGTGTAAATCGTTATTGATGAAAAAAATATTTTCCGTTGGCTAATTTTTCTAAACAATATAAGCAATCATTTTTCGGTAAATATTTTTTAGATCACTTATTTTTCGCGAAACGAACGCACCCTTATATTCCAAATTTGCAACCTGCCCAGGAGCACAATCCAATCCATGGGAGGTCCACGAGAAGCATTATTATTTTTCTGTATCGTTTTTTTTCCTCTGTTGTAAAATTCGGAATTAAGGTAAAGTTTTCGTCATTGAGAGAGAGAGAGAGAGAGAGAGTGGGAATGAGAAGGAAATAGTTAGTGATAGTTGAAAGAGGGAACGCCAACGCAGTGTAGCAATCCGGGTTTGACCGTTGACTATTGCATCTTCTAATCTTCGCAAGGATCGCCACCCCCCAAAACTATCTTGGACCAGCAAGCCAAAGTCAAAGAAGTTTCCATCTGCTTACCACAATACAATCGCAATTATAGGCGAGCGGCACCTCCCCTCCCCTTCTAGATTAGAAGGTCATTAGGGTCTTTGCACAAGTAACCTCGACCGATCTTTCTATGCTTCAACAATTTTAATCTGAATGAATGACTTACACATTCATATATTTTACAACATGAAAACTCGAGATTACCCCAAATGCTGCATATAATTACACTCCCTTCCTTCTGACGCGACGACACTTAATTTCACAAGAAAAACTTCCCCCCAAAAAAAGAATTAAAAAGGAACAAAAATGGTCCAAAAAATGACGAAACACAAATTAGGTCGTGTAATAGAATCCTCCTTGCGGCATCCCGTAAGGCATCGCCATGTTCCCAGGAACAGAACCATTGTAGTAACCTGAACCCACCTGATGCCCTTGCATCGTCCCCTCCCACCCGTGGCTCTCCCACATCTGCTGCTCCTGCACCAGCAACTGCTGCTTCCTCCCGACGTCCGCCATCTGCACGTAAGGAGGCGGCGGCTGCGGGAGCGATGCTGAGAACGGGTCCTGAGGGCCCACCGGTTGGACCGTCCCGTCTGGGGCCGGCAACGCCAGGACCCGGTTCTCGGCCTTGCCCGGGACTACCTGGGAGGCCACGCTGCTCGCGCTGCCTGCGCTAGATTGGTCGGCGCTCACATGCTGCCTCACGGCCCCCTGATCGTACATGCCGTTCAAGAGCAAGGGATCGAATCCACCTGCCATGTCGGCTTGTTGCTTCGCTAGGTTGCTAGCCGTTTCGACTAGAAGTAGTTCCCAATCGGCTTTAGTTTCATCTGCCGCCGGCGTGTCCCATGCTGAATTAGCCTCGGGCTGTCCGTTCAATGCGAATGCTTCCCATGACCCGTTAGTTGTTGCATTTGGTGCGCCTGAGAACAAGGCCACAGCCAACTTGTTGCCCTGCTCGTCAGCCGAAATGCCATCATCTGTTAGATCAATCAGTTCTCCTGTGGCATGCTGAGGCTGCGGCTCGGGTTGGGGTTCGACCAGAGGTGTGGGGGGCATGTGATTCTCCGGAGCAGGAAGCGCCTTTATCTCGTTCATATTCGGATCCTCGACTGGTGGGTTAAGATTCGCTTCCCCAATTCTCTCGGGGCTATTCTTGCTTGGTCTGTTCTGGTTCATCTCCTTCAGCTGCCCATCAAGAGTTCTCAGGACTTCATCAGAAACTCTCTGCACTTCAGGAAACTCGGACATCCGCGCTATCCCCGCGTCCCTGCACCAATTATAGTGCCCCATGAGCTCATCGATCAACTTTGCCGCACCGACGTAAGCATCAAAGGCCTTGAGGCAGTCCCCATATTCCATCAAGGCAAATCGATCTTGAAACACCTCCAAGGCCTCGCTAATCTCGCCGTACAGCCCGAAGCTTTCCTTCAACACCAGGTAGAGCGCGACGAGCACCAATCGACTAGTCTTGGCCGCTCCGGCCGCCCTGCAAGCCAAAACCCGGTCAAGAATTCTCAGTTGGTGATTCAACCTGACCAAAAGTCTCTCCGGCCTCATTTCTTTGATTGACACGACCTCTTTCTTCGCTGGACTGGACCTCCTGTCTTGATCAAATTCATGTCTCTCTTCATATTTACCCTCAGCACCACCACCGCCACCATCCTGTCTCTTATCAAACACCGAAAACTCAACCTTCTCCTCGAGATACATGGCGTAGAACCTCACGAAACTCGAATGGTCCCCCGAATTCGAGTGCGCCTCATCCCGGAAGTGCGACATGTTGAGCAGCCGCATCCCGTGGCGAGAAGCATAGACGATCTTATCTCCGAAATTGGGATGGCCATCAACCACTATCCGGTGTATGAGCAGGAGAGCCTTGAGGGCCACCATCCAATCCCGCGTCTTGCTCAACCGCTTCGAGATCAGGGCAATACAAGTCTCCAGGTACCCTTTGGAGTGCGCGGTGAAGGCCAGGATCTCCCTGACGTGCCTCTCGTCGGCAGGGTCCTCATCGTGGCTGGTGGCTTTCACCACCAGGATCTCGAGCTCCACCGCCATGTTGTTCGAGACCTTGGCGATGCTGATGCTCGTCTGGTCCTTGACGGCCCCGATTGCCTTTCGGATAGTACTAGGTGCCATCGAACACGAAAAAACAATCACTTCGATCGAAGCGGGTCTTTGCTCAAACTTCTCAAGAACAAACTATCAGAACAAGAAGAGGTGTGTCTCGTATGAGCTTGAAGAAAATGGAGAAATTAGAGATGTGCAATGATGGAGGAGGAGATGTGAGGATTGAGATGAGGTGAAGACATGGGTGGTTTCAAGGTCTATATGTCAAAGGTTGAAGAGAGATAACGTGTAGTGTTTGGTGGTGGAAGTTCAAAAGGAGGGAACCGCGTCATTAATGGGCTTTGGCTTCTAGAAGAGGGATTGCACTGTTTTCTTCCCAAATTTATCTTTTGGCAAGCATGTTGATTGGACAGCATATATTAAATAAATAGTTTTATACTATAATCAGCAGCACCTATTAGTTGACCAAGGTAAGTTTTTTTTCTTTCCTGCGATGTTCTTAATTCATAATGACCTAGACTTCCGATGGTATATGTTTCACACATATCAAACTAGCACCAACAAGGACGGGGAAAGGAAAAGCATGCTGGATCCCACTTTACCATATTCTTGAGCCTTCAGCCACCCTAAAAGCTATTCCCAGTCTCCCTCTCTACCCTCTGGCCACCACCTCGTGTACGTCGATGTCGTGCATAGCCTATGGTTTACAGGTCATGTAGACCAGGATCTTTTGGATCGTTAATCATGTGGGTCTCATTATTAGTTTACCGGATTACCTGATAATTATGGTTTCCCTCTCTCTTTCTGAAACAAAATCATGGTCATCGACCTTTGGAGAGAGAGACAATAGAGTCACGATAAGCAAACGGAAGGATTGCATGGTCTTCTTGATTTGAGAAGATCTCAATACACTGAGAGCATCTTTTGTTTCTCTTTTCCCTCCTTTCCTCAATGGATTTGGTGTTCCAAGGAAAAAAGAAAGGCAAGGGGAATAGTTGTGATTGGCAATTTGACAAGGCCTAGGGGTGCAAGAATGTTCTATGAAGCTGAACTCTTGGGCAATGGCCAGTTCTCATGCACAAGAAAGAAAGTCAAACTTGGACTGCCCGCTCAAAATTAGCTTTCTAAGGAGACTTGCTGGCTTGAAGACTAACTTGTCCTAACTTTGACGTGCTCCTTGGAAACTAGGCTTTCGCCCTCGAACCAGGCTTTCGAAGAAGACAAGTCTCAGCATTCTCATTTTTCTGTCAATAGTACATGTCTTTCCCTGTGGAGTTCATTTCTTCTCGGAAATTTTTTTAGTCTTCACATAATCTGATCGTAACGGGAAAGAAAAAGAGAAAAAGAAAAAATGGGAATAGACCGCCAAGTAAAGCTTCGGCTTAAAATGCTCGAAATTATAGCGGTAATAACGTCGCAGGAGTGCGAACTTTTTCTCATCATGCAATCTAATATTCATATGTTAAATGAAGTGCCTCAACTTTCACAACATGGTTTGATATTGAGGTTTTGTATCAGATCACATGATTTTTGCTGAAGTCGGCGGTTTGATTGGGTGAATGTAATAATACAGATAGTCACCTCATTCTTCCAATGAAATACGGAAAAAAAAACTCCTCCTTCTCCTCCTCCTCCCCTTCCTCTTAGCATCGTTTTTGCCCAGATGTCGACCCTCGTGCCTTGCCACCAACCCCAAAACTGGCGATAGCGGTGTGGCTACAGATGGTGGCCGCTAAGTGTGGTTGCCGGTGGCGGTTATGGAGTTGTCCTTGGGGCAATGGCAGCCGGCGAAGGAAGGAGGAAGAAGAAAACCAAGAAGGAAAGGTAAAAGAGAAAAAAACAAGGAAAGGAAAGTTTTCTTTTGTGTTGGGTCGGAAAATAGATGATGACCTAGCTTTTCCACGTCGTTGTTTACAACTAAGTAGATAGTCGACATCGGCAAAATCATACGACATGATGCAGAAGCCAAACATTGAAACACATATCAATAGTCGAGGTGCTCAATTGATCAAAAATAAAATTTAGTTACTAGATTGCATGACGAGGAAAAGTTCAGGTTCTTGTGGTATCATTGTTCTCGACATTTACCTTTTGAGTCTGTTTAATACAACTTTACCGTAGGTGCTACTATGTAGTAAAGGTATATTGTATGTTGGGGAAAAATTGAGCAAAATTGCAGCCTCCTCTAAACCTCAGCAATTTATAGTAGTGTTGTCTCAGCCCAATTTTGAAGTTCTGCGGTTTTACAATATATATTATCAAACACCCGAGTCATACAACTTACAACACGACCAGGTCCGAAAGGCAAATGGGCTTGGCCCAAACTAGGTCCGCATGATTATCACCTCTAATAGCAATTTCTATGCCAAACAAAAGAGACACTGGACTGCTTTTGTATTTCAGTTTTAGAACATCTAGGATTGTTCTAGCTGTTTTAGTCATGGTTTTGTTTTTGGTTAGCCGAAAGAAGAGAATTAGAATCCACGACTTTAGGTTAGTTTAGGCCTCGATCATTTTTTTTTTGCTTCCAATGTCGGGAGAATTCATTACCAATGTTTAAACCTGGATGTATCATCATTTGATAATAAAGTGAGAATGAGCTGATTGCAAAATTATACGTCGAGAAGACATAGCGAGAAATTGAAGGTTAAAGGGTGGTCACGCAAAGCCAGCATCTAGGGAGGGCTAAAAAATTAATTTATTTTTAATAATCCTCGTTATTTTTTCCACCATCTTCTATTCTGGTTATGCCATGCTCCTAAATCTTTATATTTCATTAAGTATGCCCCGCCTTCATGTAGCTCCTACAAATTATTTTGTTCGTGAGCAATCGCATAACACGCTTCCTGTCGTAATTCACATGATTTCGGATCCGCTCAATTAAAAAGTAATTTGGCCATAAAGAAAACATACTATGATCTGCCATACTATCGATTTTAAATTTAGCTTTTTTCGGTTATTTTGAACACGCAAAAATGAATGAAAAAATGTTTGTTGTGCAAATCTCAACTCAACAAGTTCTTTTAAATTTCTCCTATATAATTATTGATATTAAGTTAGTTATATTGTCCGATAATTATTTAAATTGCACCGATTAGGTTTCTTTGCTTGCAACTTGCAAGTAGCAACCTTTATAAATTCTAGGAAGAAGCGTGCGCCATCCTCAGGAGTTACCGCGAGTTTCTTCTCGCTGCTTCGCTCCGCATCCGTCCGCGGCTCGGCGATTCGACTCAGCCCAGCAATCGCAGACCGCCCCGAAGAAAAATGTTCTTCCTCCGGGTCCACTCGGTGGACACCGACCACCCCCTCGCCGCCGGCTGCGGCGGCTTCTCCTCCTCCTCCTCGCCGTCGCCGCCGCCGCCGCCGCCGCCGCCGCCGACGCCGACGCCGAGCCCTAGGTTCACCGAGCGGAGGGGCATGGTCCACCTGTTCCGGACGCTGTCGCACGCGCCCCTCTCGAGCCCCGGCGCTCGCTCCACCACCCTCTTCGCCGTCGCCGTCCCCAATTACTTCTCCCCCGACGACTTCGTCCGGTTCTGCGGCCCCCGGATCGACGACGTCTCTGAGCTCCGATTCATCAGGTAAGGCTTGCTTTCTCCTCCTCTTTTTCGGGCACTTCGACTGGCTTCTTCAGGTTGGTGAAGTGAATTGGCTGAGAATTTGAGGAATTAGCTAGCTTCGCCGATGACCATCTAAAAGCTCGACTCGATTATTGAAAAATTGCTCATGATCATGCCTTGGCGTGTATGAAAGTTCAATTTTTTTGGAAGCATTGCAACGGCGGAACTGAGATTTCTGGTCTGGTTTCTTTTAGATGCTGTTTAATAGTTTTAGTGATCACTGTGTTGCGAATTGTGTGTGCTTGGTGTAGGAATGATGGGATGGAAGATAGGTACAGTGTGCTGATCGAGCTTATCGATCAAAAGACTGCTGACGGTTTCTATTGCACCTTCAATGGGAAGAATTTTTCGCCTGCTGAGGTATTTCCGATTTTTGCACCTGTTTTGTTTGCCGTGAGATCGCATAGCCAATTTCTGTTTCGCTTTTCCTACTCTTCTTCTTCTGGACATTCAGGCTGAGGTATGCCATATCCTATTTCTGCACGAAGTGGACTATACGGAATCAGCTGATGTAGCTAGCACGCCCCCGTCGGGCTTTACGGAGCTACCCTCTTGTCCAGTTTGTCTTGGTAAGTTATGCTAGTGCTCCCTTGCTGATTATGTTTCCCTTGCAGTGAGACAAGTTTATAGAGAGTTGTTCACAGTTGCAACCTTCTTTTTTATGTCAGAGAGATTGGACCCAGATACCAGTGGAATTTTGAGTACGCAGTGTGACCATTCCTTTCATTGCTCATGTGGTACAAAATGGACTTACTTGTCTTGTCAGGTTAGGCATTCTTCTGCGGATACAGATTAGATGAATTTAGACTGTAATTTCTCAGCTACTGCCACTACCTTTCTGTTAATCTGCTGACTGTGGATTAGTTGTTGGTTTTTGATAATTAATATTGGCTATAGCAATTGTGGCAGTATTGTTTCTATCCTGTACTTACACGTTTTTTCTAATCAAGTCCCTTGTACTTTTAATTGTTAAATAAAGTCCTTCTACTTTTGCAAATTTTCTAATCAAGTCTCTCTAACACCGAATCATGCCAAATCGTGCTGGTGTGACCGTCAGGTGTCTTCGTTGTGTGAGGAGGATAAAATTTCTCTGACACCGAATCATGTCACACTTCGAGGTTGTCTACACTGGCTAAATTTTTCCATACACGTCCACTTGGGCATCTGCATATTTTGTTGGCATCATACGCTGTTGTCGTCATCGAATGGCCACTTCAGCTGAATTTGGTCAGATTTAGTGTCAGAAAGACTTGATTAGAAAATTTGTCGAAGTAGAAGGACTGTAGACAAATTAAAAGTATAGAGACATTATTAGAAATAGCGTGAAAGTATATGAACGAAAGTTGAATTTTCCTTTACTCTATTGTGGTTACTAAGTTCAGGATTTCTTTTAAATTATCATGACATTTATTTGGAGATTTGGAATAGGTTAATGGTGTGGCTTCTTGGAGTTATTTTTTGTTGATTATTATATTCTGACACAATAATCTTTGCAATGTCTCATAACGTGTATTTGATCCGATGATCCTATCACTTCTGTGTCAAATTTCTCGTGAGTCAAAGAGTGACAGAAGTAATAGCAGTGGCCAAGCATAAACAATAAGTTTATGTTTGTGTTCACAAGTATAGGGTGATCATACTGATGTCAAAATCCTGATCTTTGACCTCAAACATCTCCTGACTTGAAGCTAAGATGTTTCATGGTCATATTTTACTTTTCAAGTGACATTCTACTATGCTCTGTCCATGTGAATTTGTAGCAAAAAATTACCTTTGCATTCATGTAAATATCAAAAGGTGAAAAAGTGCCATGTAGGAGATATATCGACGGACATGTGCATACTAACTTTTGCATGATTCGTCAATCTTTATGGTTAAAATAAGTCAACATGATGTTCTCTCATGCTGGTGATGTCCCGAGGGTCTTCCTTTGATTTTATTGCAATGTTCAATTACATTGCTAAAGATGTCAATAAAGGCACATATCTTGATTTGATTGCAAGGAATTACCTTTATTGGAAATGTAGTTTCGTTTTGCAACATCATCAGGGATGCTCGTCTGTGAACTGATTGTGAAGAAGATTCTGTTTCTGTTCTTTATCAGGTTTGCCGACTATGCCAACAGCAAGATGAGGTGCCATGCTGCTTTATTTGTGGAACAATGGAAAATCTTTGGGTTTGTCTGATATGTGGTTTTGTTGGATGTGGAAGGTGATAGATCCAGTCATTATGTGCTGGAATTTTCGCTCACTCTAATATTTTTAGTGATTGGATAGGCTGTCTTTATTATAGCTTTTCCTTTTCTGGCTTTGTAGATACAAAGATAAGCACGCAATCAGCCATTGGAAAAATACGCAACATTGCTATTCTCTTGATTTAAGAACACAGCAAATTTGGGATTATGTTGGGGACACTTACGTTCACCGGCTTAATCAATCAAAAGCTGACGGCAAGCTTTTGGAGATGAATTCATACTGTGAATCACTTGAAGGAGATTGTGGTAGCTGTGGTTGTAGCGAGGATTCCGAAATTAGTGGGGCGCTCTTCAGCAGCAAAATTGAAGCAGTAGGTTCATGTGTCCTCTTATTTGTATGCTGTGAATATCTTTGTTTTCTGGTTCTCCTTTCCATGCAAAGATTTGGAGTTTGGACTCAGTTAAGTGAGATGTTTGAAGTTTTGAGGTGCGTGATGCTTTTACTGTTTTAGGTGCTGACAGATGACAATGAAAGATTCTGTTTCTGGTTTTGTGCATCACATGTTCATTTTGTTGGCCAAATGTCACTTGTTTATTATTGGGCCTGCAAAATGCACATTACCTCCATTTTAATTATCAGACTTTCCTCGTTTACTCTGACACTGTAGCGTTACTTTTTTGTAGATTCACGCCGACTATATTCATCTAGCTTCAACTCAGCTGGAAGTGCAAAGAAAAGTAAGCATGCGTATACCAAGACAATTTCAATTCTCCCTGTTTAACATAGTCTTTTACATTAGATTTTTTTGACTGATCAGCGACGGTTATAAGCATTACTCGTGAAAGCTTCTCTCGATTTTGTTTCTGCTTTACGTGATGGTTTTTAAGTACACATATTTTAGGAGAAAACCATAATAGAACATTAGTTTAGTTATTTCAGATTCTAAAATGTTTCTCCATTTTGTTTTTTCTTTTTTAAGTGAACTCATTTTACTCTTGGAACTCTATGGGATTGTCAGAATTGTTTTGAAGAGAAGGAAAGTAGTTACGCTGGTGTTTTATAATATCAGCTTCGTTTGCTTTTATATAGTAGTCAACATTTTATACCTTTCAATTTGCATACTGCATGTGTCTAATGAGCTTATATGGGAAGTATAAAAGAATTAGTGGGCTTGCATCAGCTTCAGAGAATTGCTAAACTTCTGCTATTCTTCTATTCTTTTTCTCACTAATACGTCTGTGGTAGAAAATGAATTGAGTTGCCCTAAGGTGCCAGGACTCTTTTATTATTGACTTGCTGTGTTGGATAGCCTTAGAAGGAATAGTATCTGAATTGAAAACTTGTTAATGTATCAGAAATAGAATCACAAAAGCCATTAGATTTTATATCAACTGCCCATGCTACTGTTTGTGATAGTGTTTTATTTCTAACCTATGTTTGTCATTTTTGTTACATAGACTGCCATCATCCTTAGACTGACTTTAAAGTAAACATATTTAGTCCTTGGACGTATCATCCCTTATTAATTCTTTTGTCTACTCTTGTTTTTCTCTGTTAGCATTATGAGTCTCTCCTGTTAGAAGCCAAAAGTAGAAAAGAAAATTCCAAACTAGAAGCAATCGAGAAAGCTGTGACTTCAAAGATTCAAGACATCCATAGTAAGCTGGAGAAACTTGGTGACGAAAAGAAGGCCGTGGCAGAGGTAAGGGTTCAGCCTTCTCTGTTTTACCTTGTGCGATTTTGGATGTTTAAAGCTTGAGAGGAGGGCTGCCTGAAGCCATGGCTGATTGTTGTTTTGCTTGTTTTTCACATGCCTTATTTTCAATGGGGTTAATACCACCAAAAACCCCAAACCGGTACACTTGTAATAAATTTACCCCAAGCTAATTTTTTGACCACCAAAATCCCCAAACTGGTATATTTGTGGTAAATTTACCCTTCATTAGTTTCCGTTAAATTGGATTAATACCACAAAAAACTATAAACTGGTAAACCTGTGACAAACGGAGGGTAAAACCCCAGACTGGTACACCCGTCAAACTACCACGTGTAATCTAACATAGTAATTTGACGGTAAAATTTAATAAAAACTAAAGGAGGGTAAATTTGTCACATGTGTACCGGTTTAGAGTTTTTGGTGGCGAAAAAATTAGTTTGAGGTAAATTTGTCACAAATGTACCAGTTTAGGGTTTTTCATAGTATTAACCATTTTCAATATTACAATCAGATGCGATAGTTTTCACTAGGGCATAATAGTAACAGATGTCGCTCCTTGTGGTTGCAGCTTAATCAAACTCTTATCAAGAACCAAGATATGATGCGGAGAAAGGTTAAGGAAATTGAAGAGAGGTATGTTTACTTGCTGATTTCTCTAGACAAATCTAAATAGCAATATCTGTCAACTCTGAAACACACCGAACATCTTGTTTGTATATGCTCCATCTGTAATTTTGTTTTCCTCTGAAGTTTTTAGTGCTATTGCTTTAGAGGTTGAACTTTATCACGGAAATCAATGTTGAATACTTCATGGTCGTGGTTCAATTTTGAAGTACTTTTTTCCACACTCGTGAAATTTGAATATTATTCTGTGATGGTTCGGGACTCAAACTTTAATTGATACAGTTCAGCATTGAAATTTTACCAATTCCAATTGAAGTTCAATTGGTTGTTCATACTGTGTCGTGTTGACATTTCAACTTCCACATAATAGAAAATAAAAAGGAAAAGAAGATACACTTGGTAGCCTTCAAACTTATTTGAGCTTCACATTCATGCCAAGCAATGTAGGTATAGATGCCTTTTTAGTACCTTAATATGCATAGAACATTTTCTTTATAGAGGATATATATACAGCCTTTTGAACTATACTCGTCTTGTCCATCTTCATTCAAGTTATGTGAGCTAATCTTCCCATCATTATCGATTGTACCGACACCTCCACAGTAGATGAGTCCAGTCAATTTAAAGCTGTCAAGGGAACTTAGTCTTCCCTTCTGATTTGACATGAATGAAGGACACATGTGCTTCTGTGCATCTGCAGGAAAGCTCTCTCACTGAAGTCGAAGGATGAACTAATACTGGACTTGGAAGAACAGGTATATCTTTTGAACCTTAATACTGTGATAATTTGTAGGGTTTTGATATAATATTGTGACAACTCTACGTGCGCACGCGCGTGTAGTGTGTTGATAGTAATATGTCCCTTGTCATCCTTCACAGATGAGAGACCTTAAGGTGTATATTGGAGCCCAGAAAACACTTGATAAGATGAACGATAAAGATGGCGTCAAAGGAGGAACCCTGTTACCAGTGCCTATGGAGCAGTCAACCCCAGCCAGAAAGAGCAAGAAGCCCAGTCGAAGACGGAAATAAGCTCACTTTGTGTGCAGATACTTGACAAGTAAACGAGAATGACGTGAATATAGTTACTTTTTTTTTTCATTGTATTGACATTCGTCGCGGCATTTGCGGATGAGGGGGTGCTGAGGGGTATTTCACCGCCCAGCCTTCTGTAGAACCTCTCTACTTAGTGGGGTTGTGAATGGTGCAATTCCCCGACTTTCCCCAGTCCTCTTCGATTGAGTCTGAATGTTAGGCACTTAATAACATTGCAAATATATACTTGGCCAAATGATGAAAATTAAAGAAAGATCATTCTCAGTTTAGTTGTTATAGTTCCACCCATCAAACAAAGCATTCTTGAAAGTAATACTTAAACTATGTGACAAATTTAGCATACATTTATATTCATTCTTTTCGGAACAAAATAATAAGTTTATACACCAACCGGAGATGAAACGGAAATTTTGATTCTGCCAATGGCTCTCAGTTTTTTGATTTGGTATTGCTTCTTCTTTTTCATGATTAAACACTTCCATTGACATTTTGTTGAGTTTTGACTTATTATACCTCTTATAAATACTTATTTTACCAAATTGCCTCCCAATGGTATTGGCCAATCTCCTTTTATAATTCTTTGCTACAAGATTTCGAATTAATGATTTGACTTTCATAGAAATTGCTATATAACTGATTCATATTTTGACTATCTAAAAATATATGAATGATTTTGGAAAGAGTATAAATAATTAACGCTAGGGGTACGAAGAAATTTTTTTTATGAGACTATTTGGTACATCAACAACTTCAGCCATGAAAAATGGGTGCTGCAGCTTTTATAAGGTGTTCAACGAACATTTTGCAATTATAGCACCTTTAAGATTACGACAGCTTTTTGGAAATTGCTTCACCCAATTTTGAAGTGTTGGAGCTGTAATCGACACCTATTTTTAGTCGACGGATTCAGCAATATTGGCAATTTAGGCAGTTTTTTAATTAAAAAATATGAATAAATGAACGCAAAATGAAAAATGCAAA
The DNA here is from genome assembly GCF_021117445.2 of Syzygium oleosum. Classification (NCBI taxonomy): domain Eukaryota; kingdom Viridiplantae; phylum Streptophyta; class Magnoliopsida; order Myrtales; family Myrtaceae; genus Syzygium; species Syzygium oleosum. Next base: position 1,001,356 of record NW_026607528.1, read on the forward strand.
AAAATAATAACCCAAGGACGTCAATTCATCGACTAATTGAGAAGGATATTCATTCAGTGCGCTGGGCTCGATCCAATTCGTCCAAGCCAAGCCCCGTGGCCCATGAAAATTTATTGAGTCCAACTTGCATTACTCGCACCCACAAAAGCCCAGAAACCAGACCATGTCTCGTACCAGGCCCATCAATTCCGTTCCTCACTATATTGCCCATTAATTTCGGCAGTGAAGGTTCGAAGCAAATCGTTCGTGTTTGAAGTTTCATCGCCGGCGCGCACTCTCGCCGGGCGACACTTCTCAGATCCTCCTCGTGCAAGCTTGACCAGTAATCGCAACCGAGAGCTCCTCCTTGACAAGGTAATTTCGCATTCCATTCCCCTCTTTCTTGCCCTGTTTTGGAAAGATGCGTGATTGAACCACCTTCATGTAACTCGTGAAGATCACTGATGATCTAGGCTGTAATTTGATGATTTGTAACGGTTTTGTGGTTCTGACACTGATTTCGGGCGAAAATGTAACTTCGATTTCAGGACCAGACTCAATCCCTTCGGTGCACATAGACCGTTGGATGAAATGTCTCTAAGATACGTTATTCCTGATCAAGTTTCTTCTGAAGAAATTTTAGCATAGATTACTTGCTACCAGTTAGTCAGTTAACATTCATATTCGATCCTTGACGTCCTGTGACGTCTCTGTGGTGTTCGTGGTCAATCTCTTGAGACATTTCTCCATTTCGTGTTATGAATATCCATAGATTTAACGTATTAATCTACGAATGAGCTGGTTAGATTCTCAGTTTACTTTGAAGAGGACGACGGGCTGAAAAAGGAAAATATAATAATAAAAAATGACGAAAGATGTAAGAAAAGAGGAAAAACGGATAAATAATAATAAGAATAATAAGATGGGGTTAGCGTGGGCTTAGATACACTAAGATCATGAATTATGGTTATCGGAATTTCTTTCCATATATGCGTTCATTCCACTTCTGTCTCATTAATTCAAACTTTGTAACCATAAGCATTGAGACCGAGCTTTTAGCTTGCGAACTAAAGTTGGATATCTGCCTCCAGCTTGAATACACAACGCCTTCTAAGCAACACCCTAATCTCATGTTCTTCTTTTTTACACTTTCAAATCAGCCTAAATGAACACAACAAAACAAATTATCACCGCAAGACTTGAGGAGAAGTCGAATAGGATGCTTATTGTACCACTCAAGGCATACTGTACTGAACTATATGTCCAGAGGAAGTACCCCCGAGGCTGGAAAATCTACCCTCTGCAGCATCCCTCAAAAACTTGAATCGAGTCCGGCGAAGGAAAACCGGCTCCACATTTTAATGCTCAATGTTCCACAGGAAGAGACATGGCCTGCACTACCTTTGGGGTTGATCTGAACTGGTTGCGCCGGAGGTCATGCTAGGCCCAGTTCCATCTTCAACAGGAGGAGAAGTACCCCACTCTCCTTCAGATTCCAATGGCTCAAGCACATAGACGCTGCCATCGGTAAGCCCTAGTGCAAACTGGTTAGGTTCAGATGGATGTGCTGCAATGACTAGCGGGTAGGCTCTCGAGCTGCCAAATCCATCAGTGAGGGATGAATAACTTGCGAGACTATTGGAACTTCGCGAATGAGACTTGCCATTTTCATAGAGGAATGAGGTTAACTGAGCAGCAATAACCAACTTACCTGGGGTTTGAAGGGATATAAGCGGCAGGATTTATACGGCATCTCAATCTGAGTTCAGAAGCAGTAAGAACACCGATGCTTCCGTCTTTAAAGCTCAAATATATTGATTGGCCATTGCATGAATATGTAGCATCTGTGATTGGACCGCTAGCTTCTCGAGTAACCCACTAGTTGCGATGAACAACGAATCAAAAAGAGTACTTTTGGCACTAAGCAACTCATACTACCTAATATTTTGTTATTTTTATGCAATCAGGATGAGATAAGAGATTGGTTTGTGCACAACAACAAAAATCTTCAATACCTGCTTGTGGCATTTTAGTTTAGGAGCTTCATATATGGCGATCTGTGTTTCATGAACCACCAGCAGATGTATCTGATCCACGTGAAATTGAACACGAGTAATAGCAAGAGGAGCTGTGCTTCGCCTAGTCAGCATCTGCTGAAACTTACTAGGCGGCTCCTCCTCCTCCCATCCCTCAGTGCTCCAAACACACAACTGCAGTGATGAAAGACAACCATCAAAGGGGACATCAACATTGATGCATAAATGAAAGAATAAAATTCTACGTTTGTGTTTGTATTTCAGAATCACACCGATCGTCTATTGTAAGCAACAACAGGACATCATAGCTTCTTTTTTCGTAGTTAATGGGATGGGATTAATTTGTCAACACAGAAGATGAAGTTTTCTGGAAGGATTTATTCTGCCGGTAAAGGATGCCTTCATGACCTGACGTATGCTGAGGACATAAGCATCAATGATTCAATATATCCAGAGTGAACATCAACCCTTTTTTTTGGAGCACTTTAAACTACATTGCTCTCTCTGCCCAAAACTTAGGCATGTTTACTTGGAAAGTAATATGCAGCAGTGATCTGGTACCTGAGAGTCAGCATCAGAAGACACGAGAACATTTAGGACATTAGAGAAGGCAAGGCCTGTTATTCTTTTCTGATGTCCTCTTAGTATTACCTTGACCTGAGAAAGTGAAACAGTCAATAACCATTAACTTTGTTGCGGATAACAAGGTTAACTTTTACCGACAATGAAAACAGGTCTCACCTGACGAGATACTATATCGTAGATTTGAATAGAGGAGTCCTCCATCCCCATTGCAATAATGAAACTGTTTCCAGGAAGGAATGCCAGAAATGTTGCTGCTTGTCGTGCGCGAATAAATGTTGTTATTGTCTGGATATCAACAGGCAAGATAGTATTAACAACTTTATAAGTAAGAGTGGCACATATGTGCCAAGAGGCACTTGCCTCAATTGCATGCAAGTTCGACCATTAGATCTCTAGATGGGTGAAAAAAGGCTCTCGCTTTCTTTTCTTTAGTCAGTAAGAGCCTAAATAGCACCAACGTTGACACGCAACACGTTGACAAGTCAATTCTTAAAAAATAAAGAATTCCGACACGTTGGGACATGTTGTATGTTAAATATATATATTTTACATATATACATGATAAATTATCATTCTTTTGGCTTTATTTTTCTTCAAATCGAAGTTATGCAATGTGATTCAATTATTCTTTTTCGAAAAGAAGAAAAAAATTCAACAGATAATATACTAAAGGAGAAAGTGCGGCCCCAGCGTCACGCGCATGGTGCGAAATCTACTTTGGTAAAGAGAGACCTGAAGCGAAGGGAAGTTTTTTTTTTTTGAACCCCCCGGAGGTTCGGAGTCAGGCGCGGGCAATCAGCTCCGGTAAGGGGAGGAGAGAGAGGGAGAGACACCTGGGTGCGGTGGTGGAGTGTATAAAGGAGAGAGAGAAGACGCAACAGCGAAAAAGAAAGGCCAGAAAAGCTAGAATGGAAGAAAGAATGTGACTCTCTGTATTCCTAACAAAGCAACCTCCCACACCTCTCTCTCTCTCTCTCTCTCTCTCTCTCTCTCTCTCTCTCTCTCTCTCTCTCTCTCCTCTTCCTCCATCTTCATCTCCTCCTCCTCCTTCTCTCTCTGGATCCTCTTCAATCTCTGCTTCACTTAGCATATCAAATATTCATTGTTCTCCCTTTTCTTTTGTTTTTTTTATAGATTTATATTTTGACCCATAATTTATTGAAAATTTTTAAAATTGACCCGTGCGTGTCGGAATTCCGGACCCATAATTTATTGAAAACTTTTAAAATTGACCCGTTCGTGCCGGAATTCCGGACTCGCGTGTCGCTGGCGTCCGACACCTGTTGACCGCGTGTCGGTTTCCGACACCAACACAGCCGCCGTGCTTCCTAGGTAAGAGCATCACGATGCCATTGAAGATAGAGAAAAGCCCTTGTCTCACTTAACGAGTGAAAAAGCGGTGGTGTGGTACCTGAGAGTTAGAGCCAGAAGACACGAGAACAGTTAAGGGAGTTGAGAGGTCAAAGCCTATGACTATTCTCTTATGTCCTTTTAGTTTTGTCTGGACCTGAGAAAGTGAAACAGACAATATCCATAACTTTGTAGCAGATAATAACAAGGTTATCTTTCAACGACAATGAAAACAGGTCTCACCTCATCATCATGAACATCGTAAACTTGAATAGAGGAGTCCTCCATTCCTATTGCAATAATGCCATTATTTGGTGGTGGTGGGGGCATAAATTTTGTCATCGTCTGGATATCACCAGGATAGTATTAACAACTTTATAAGTAAAAGTAGGACAAATGTGCCAAGAGGCACTTGTCTCAATGGCATCTCCCTTCTTTGGAAAGAGAGAGAGGAAGAGCAAGTTCGACCATTAGATTTCTAGATGGGTGAAAAAGGCTCTTGCCTTCTTTTCTTTAATCAGTAAGAGCAAAAAGATTCCGTTACAGATGGAGAAAAACCCTTGTCTCACTTAGCAAGTAAAAAAGGGCATATGCTGCACTTTGGACTCTACCAAATAATCCACATGAAAATCAGAACAATTGATTTTATGGAACTCCTAACAATAGAGTTCAATACTTTTTACACTTGATAGAATCAATTAATTTTAGGTCCCATAAAAATGTGAAAAGGAAATAGTACATGCATATTCAACAGAAAGGGGTAATTCATCATCTCGTGCCTTGTGGATAGTGCTACAAAAAATTGAAAAGAAGATGTAAACATGCTTTGGGAAAATATTCACCTTAAAAGTCATCATATTGAACAAAGAGATCTTCCCCCCTGATACTGATATTAGATAAGAATCATTCTTTGACAGTGCAAAGCACGGAACTGCATCTTCAGGATTTGTATCGCTTGTGTCATTGGTCATCAAATTCCCGCCATAAGGTTGCCATAACTGTGGTACTACACTAGTTGTAGCCTGGAAAGAAGAATTAATGTAGTTTTTTTTTGGAAGCCGAATTAATGTAGTTGAGAATGCGCTAAACCTTGAAATACCTTGCCAATTTCATGAAAAGAAAGATTCCTTACCCTGCCTGTTAAGTTCTGATCATTTCTTGCCCATTTCCAGAGCTTGTGTACAGCATTCGATGATAAAGCCAGAATGGCATGACCTGAGTTTGTATAGATTAATCTCGAGACCTGCTTCATTTTATCAGCTTCAGTGTTGACAGTTAAATGTAATACCCAAAGTGAAAAAGAAAGAGCCCAAGTTACTAGGCACTAAATGATAGATGCAGAAATTGATGCAAAGAGACACTCGGTGACACGCACAGCTCCGCCTGCATATTTATCCAAGAGTATCTGTGTGCATAGGCATATTTACATACTGTGCCTTTACATATGAACAGAGCATATGATACACATGTCGTCAAAACCCAGTTGAAACAGTTACCAAAAAAATTCTGGCAAAAAGTAGAACCTTGACTTAAATCGTCTATCTGTATCACTATAGAACTAAGAGAACTCTGTGCGGTCTACGTGCAAAAATACAGTGTCTTCTGGGAATACCTATCCTTTTGCATCTAGCGTTTGTGTAATTAGATTCAGCAGGTAAATTTCCACTCGAAGTTAAAGTATCTGAATTCACAAGCTTAGCATTCCCGAACGAGCATCAAAGTGTTGCACAATGATATACTTTGCCTGCCATGTACAAAGCCAAATTCATCTCGTGAAGAATCCGTGCCTTTTACCACATGCAACTGCCATGAGAGTCCACAGAACAATCCATCTCATTGGATTCCAAGCAAAGGCTAAAAAAGTCTCGTTATGCAAATATACCGCTACACTCTAAATCAGGCAGCATCCATCTCGCTATTCATCCTTATCATAAAACTCATAACATCCACAACCAACAAAACTCAAGCACCATTGCCACTCCATAATCACAGATTTATTAATGTTGATCATGTCCTTTCCTATTTGTATGGTTGAAACAATCGGTTAACGATGAAAGGCCAAATGAAGAGATGACATAAGTCCTCCAAGTGTTGAGATTTAAAAGATCATTCACTGGACCACATGCGAAAGAAACTAATGAAGCAAATGCATTAAATGCGACCCCTATTCAAATTTGTGCAATCCAGTAGAAACATGATACGCATGGGCCCAATTCCCTTTTTTTTTGTTTTTTTTTTTTGGTCGAATGGCCTAATTCCCAAGCACTAACTTTTACTCCATATCCATAGAATTCGAATTTTTTTTGTCTAAAAAAAAAATCAACTCTAACTTTGTACCCAAATCTGGGCCCCCGTTATCCGTTCAATATTGCCGTTAAAATCTGATGTGTCAAAATTCCACACGAATATTTCTCTCTTTCTCCATTGATGACGTGGAATTTCGGCTCAATTAAATAATTTATGTTAAAAAAAACCTTCTTTTTTTCGATCTCCTTATTTTCGTCTTCTTCTTCGTCTTTCCTCGCAACCTCAATGAAGGGAGGTGCTTGAGCTAAAATCTGAGTCGCTCGACCTCGGATTTGACTCGCATAGTCTCATATGTGAGTCGCATGACCTCTCAAATACGAGGTTGCGCACCTGAATCGCGAGTGGCAAACTCCATTAATGGAGGTCAACCATAGGGCTCAGAGTGAAGGAAACGATCTGCGCCCTCGCGGTCGCGGTGGATTTAGGGAAAGCTTTGGGCTCGTTTTGTCATCGTCTGGCCAGGAAACGATCTTCCATTGATGTGGCATTGTTTGCAGTGATTCTTTGCTGAATTGAATAGATATGAGTATGGGTTGCATTTGTTCTGAGCTCAAGCACCTCCCTTCACAGAGGTTGGGAGAAAAGACGAAGAAGAAAACGAAAATAAGAAGATAGAAAAAAAATAAATTTTTTTAAAGAAATTATTTAATTGAGCCGAAATTTCACGTCATCAACGCATAAAGAGAGAAATATACACGTGGAACTAACACATCAGATTTTAACGGCAATATTGGATGGATAAAAAAGGGGGGCCAGATTTGGGTATAAAGTAAGAATTGATAATTTTTATGAGACAAAAAAAAAAATTCAGACAAGATTTGGATATAGGGCAAAAGTTTAAGTTTGTGCTTTTGAAAAGAATTGGGTCCACATAAATGAGGAAAAGAAATGCTGCATAAGAACATCCTAATTTGGCAATCATTTGTACCGTCGTAGCTGTTGAGTCATCAGGTAGCCTCATGGAGCAGCATTGTGATGGTTCATTGATTTCTGTCAGTTTCCAAATTTGCCATTTGTCTCCTGACTCGTTAGCAATTCTGGGCTTCACATCGGCCATGCCCTCATTGTTCTGTAGAGCTCAAAAAGAGAGGATATCATTAAAAGATGTCCAATGAACATGCACGTACGAGTGCAATTACTACATCATTCAAGCAAAACACGGTAAGCAACAAAAAAAGCTCCTTAAAAACATTTGACTACCTAAGGCAGTAACGATACCACTTACCATACCAACCATTGCTGCCACTGGAGCACATCTATCACCCAGGCTTGCCCCAACAGTAGCATTACCAGAACCAAGTGTTGCAGTTGCCGGTAGCTGCAGCTGCATAAGATTCAAGACATGTAGCAAGCTCATCTCTATGAAGTCAGTGTACCCTTGAAAAAGCTTACCTTCATAAGAGGTCCAGGAGTGACTCTAGAAGCATCAAAAGGCCGATTGTCCACTGTCCGTAGCAGCCTAATCCCATCAGCATTTGCTAAAATTTTGATAGTATCGTCGCTTGTTGAGACAGCTAATAGAATTCCTTCCTTGTTAAATCTAATACAAGGGAAAGCCTGCAAATTTAAGGAGCGAGTTTAATAGAAAGGTTCGGTAAATTCAGTCAGAATAAATTAACAACCATGAATTACCGGCAATCCACCCTCAGCATCGGTACTTGTCAGCAGATTATTATTGTCCATATGCCAAAATTTGACCATGAACTCGTCACCAGCAGCCAAAAATCCGTTTTTGGTGGTATCAAACTGCACAACCCCACCAGATCTCTTTCCAAGTCCATGATACGTACGGTTGACAGCCCCTTCACTTTCATTCCATTCAACCAAGTATGACTCTCCTTCTTTATTGGTCCCAGATGAGAACAACCTATAGCCAAATAAAATCGCTAAATTAGGTTATTTCGGTCAAAAAGAATGACACAGTATGAAATCAAGCTTGAAATGCAATGCTGATGGTCTGAACCTTGTTCCATCGGCGCTGTATGCGATCTTGGTAGAAGAGGGACCCGGTGCATCATAGTCAACTATTGACACCTTGTTGTCATAGAGCCAAGCCTTAATTTTCCCATCTGCTGATGTTGAGAAGATGAACTACACGAAAAAAATTGTATAACCCATTTCAATAACATGCCAGGATAGAGCCCATCCACTTAAAACTCTAATTATGATAACATAGCATCCTAGAATGATGGGTTATCATAAAATCTCTTTGTAATAGAGTGCACACAACCATAATTGTTTAAAAAATTTAAAACGAAGAAAATAACATCGCCAATTGCCGCTCCACTCACACACAGTAAACAGCCTTCTATTATAAATTTAATTAATCATAACTGGAGGAGACATCTAAGGGAGAACAAATGATGGAAGCAGAAGAATTTTCCTTCTGAACACATAATTAAGCAGAAAGTTTATTATTGTGAAGACCTTTATGCAGTTGTTAATGCCTAATAGCATTGCCCAAAAGAATGAAATTTGCAGGTTGATCTTTAGACCATGTCATCATTTTTAAGAAGCACATTCTAATCAAGACAGTTTAAAAGTGGGAAGACTTGAAAACCCTTGAAATGAACAAGGTCCATTAAAACACAGATTCACACTTCTCATACAAATTGAACCAAAATTTTTCACCTAACCAAGTTTTAGCAGACAGAAGTCCAGTGAATAGTCAAGGGTACATGCCGATTGGTCGTGCTTTCAGTGTGTCCTTGTTAGTACACAAAATAACCAGGTACCTGAACATTTTCTTTGCGGTGTAGACATATGGAATATACAGGTGCTTCATGACCCTCGAAACTCCGTTGCATAGCCCCAGTCACTGTATCCCATACCTGCATAATTACTAGCTTGGTTAAAAGGAATCAAACAGCACAACACTATAACACTGAGGAAAACAATCAAAATATACCTTGATCGACCTGTCCTCTCCTGAGGTCACAACACATAACTGTTCGTTTAAATATGAAAAGGCAAGATCATTAACACTTCCAACATGAGCCTCAATCTGTATCAGACAATAGGTTAGAGTCAAAATCAAGTCGAACTCTCATTTAGGTGGCAATTGTCAGCAGAACAAAGAAGAATAATTTTTCTCTCCATGTTTAGCAACAAACCTCAAGGTGGTTCCTTATGTCATCACCACCATGATATGAGTATATATGCACCATTTGTTTGGAATAAGCAACCCCTAAGGAGAACACCACAAATCATCAGTAATAGCAGCATATGAGCACTTCTTCCCGAAAATATTGCAATGAAGTCTGGTTCTCGGCGCTTTAGTTTTTTCATCAATTTGCAACTATGTGATGCCTAATTTACTAGTTGATATACAAGTAGAGGTGACATCTGCCCATACCAAAAAACTTTCCATCAGCACTCCACATTACACGGTTAACCGATGCTGTATAATCATTGGCCAGAGAAGCCTACAAACAATCAAAACCCATAATCACATTGCCAAAAACAAGATACTGTGATTTATTAAGAATTGAACTTCTATACCTGCAGCGCCATTGAACATTTTCCCAGATCCCAAACCTTGAATTTTCTCAAAGCAATCCTTGCATGGCTGCCTACTTCCCATACCATGACATCGCCCATATTTGTTCCCACTAAAAATTATTGAAGCAGAAAATTTGAAGAATCAGATCCCATGATTTCAAATAGCTGAAGCTACTGTCAAAAGGACAACAAAAAGCAATCTTCCATGAACCAAAGCATAAACTTATGGCCTACAACAGGAACAAGTATCTCCAACTGAAGAAAAGCACAAAACGTGTTCTTCATAGAGTAAGAAAGATGTGCTAACCAAGCAGCAGAATTTGTTGCACTGGATGGAAATCCATACTCTTAACAGGTGAATCTTGACTTAGGGTAATGACTACATTTCTGGGCAAGTCATCTGAAGAATTCTGACAGAGGCTCTGGCAGTTGTATGTGACAGGCAGAATGTTTACCGGTAAATTATTTACCTAATAGAAGGCCATAAAGATTACAAAACCAGTGAGTCCTTTTGAAAATTAATCAAAACCATGGCAATCAAAAGATGCAAAATTTATATAAGAGCCCCTCTTTTACTAGCATGCATGAGCACAATGCATGCATGACGGGAGAAGATGTAATTCACACCTACCCAGTTTGCGCTCCTTATTAATGCTGCCAATATTTGACACAGACCATTTACACAACAATACCAAACACAAAAAACACAGACACAGCCCAATATGACACATCACAATATGTTTAACCAGTTTGTTGACTAGATATTTACATGTTTTTCGTCTAATTCAATGGTTTGACATGTCTAATAGAGTCATGATGAATTGACACAATTTCACAAACACAATTAAGACAAGCAGACACGAATTGACAACCATAGCCCTTTTGCTCCTTTCTCTCTCCATCAGACTTTCTTGTAATCCTTCCCATCCTCAATTATTTCATTAGGTTATCATCTAGTTGAGGGTATTTAGAAACCTCAAAACTAAAAGTTTCTCCTGAAGATTCTCAATGCATGATCATATGCCGCAATAGCACCAAAGTTAGAGCACTTTCGGAATGGCATGCACAGAAAGATAATTAAGAAAGAGAAATACAAAAGACGGGGCGATGTATTCTAGCTTCACTTTACAATTCAGGAAAACTGAAAATCTCTACTTACATGAACATAAGACTTAAAATAGCAAGCAATACATGTAACAAGTTTGAGAAGATCTAGTTACGAATGTTGAGGAAAGCATTCCATATATAACAGATAATTGATCAACCAGTAAAATACTTATTTTTGTAGATGGAACATCCGTTAATAACTAAAGAACGATAAAGAAAAAGCAAGATGAAATAAGTACTTCATCTGATGTTCCAAAAGGTCTTGGTCTCTTCAAAACATGTTCAGAATCTGCTGTTTGGTAGACCATGGCTGAGTTGTTGGCAGGAGAAGTCCTGGGACGCTTTAAGAGAACTGTATTGCAAAACAAAATGTAAATAGAATGCAAAACTAACAGTTTGAACTTGTGGAAACTACAAAATCAATTTTCACAGCTTTTCCACGAGGTGTTATAGAAAGGTCCGGGAGACATTCAAGCCAATCAGGAAGAGTAAGTTTCTTAAGAAAGGTTAGTTGGGAAAGATTCGGCAATTGCGGGATCTGGCAGGTAATACCTAAAGCAAGTACGCGAGAGCGCAGTTCTGACAGTTTTTGAAGCTTGTCTAAATCAAGATTGTTTGGCGAAACCAGTTCACCTGGTCCTTCCGGATTTTTTCCTCCTGAAGCTTTCAACTCTTGGAGTTCTGCCAATATTTCCCGATCATCAAGTAATTCTGTCATGGGAGTTCCACTAATGTCCAACATCCTCAAATTCCGCATATTCTTCATGCTTTCAGGCAATTCCATAATCCCTGTAGATTTTAAATGCAGCTCGGTCAATAATGCCAACTTTCCGATGGAGACTGGGATTTCTATCAACGAGTGACATCCCGATAATAATAAGCACTGCAAAGACACGAGGGAGCCTATGGTGTCCGGAAGTTGAGCAAGTTTACTGCATCCCCTTAGGTCAAGGAGAATCAGAGATGTTAGATGGCCTATGGAGTTTGATATGTGGGCTAATTGTGCACAACAAGAGGCATCAAGAGTCTTGAGCTTCTTGAGAGAACCAATGGACTCGGGTAATTCTTCAAATGCTGTAGATTCAAAATGTAGCTTAGTCAATGATTCTAACTTTCCGATCGAGTCTGGGATTTTTCTCAGCGAGTGGCATTTTGATAATGATAAGCGCTGCAAAGACACGAGGGAGCCTATGGTGTCCGGAAGTTGAGCAAGTTTACTGCATCCCCTTAGATCAAGGAGAGAGAGAGATGTTAGATTGCCTATGGAGCTTGATATGTGGGCTAATGATACACAATAAGAGGCATCAAGAGTCTTGAGCTTCTTGAGAGAACCAATGAACTCAGGTAATTCTTCAATTGCTGTAGATTCTAAATGTAGCTCAGTCAATGATTCTAACTTTCCGATCGAGTCTGGGATTTTTCTCAGCGAGTGGCATTTTGATAATGATAAGCTCCGCAAAGACACGAGGCAGCCTATGGTGTCCGGAAGTTGAGCAAGTTTACTGCATCCCCTTAGATCAAGGAGAGAGAGAGATGTTAGATTGCCTATGGAGCTTGATATGTGGGCTAATGATACACAATAAGAGGCATCAAGAGTCTTGAGCTTTTTGAGAGAACCAATGAACTCAGGTAATTCTTCAATTGCTGTAGATTCTAAATGTAGCTCAGTCAATGATTCTAACTTTCCGATCGAGTCTGGGATTTTTCTCAGCGAGTGGCATTTTGATAATGATAAGCTCCGCAAAGACACGAGGGAGCCTATGGTGTCCGGAAGTTGAGCAAGTTTACTGCATCCCCTTAGGTCAAGGAGAGAGAGAGATGTTAGATTGCCTATGGAGCTTGATATGTGGGCTAATGATGCACAATAAGAGGCATCAAGAGTCTTGAGCTTTTTTAGAGAACCAATGGACTCGGGTAATTCTTCAAATGCTGTAGATTCTAAATGTAGCTCGGTCAATAATTCTAACTTTCCGATCGAGCCTGGGATTTTTCTCAGCGAGTGGCATTTTGATAATGATAAGCGCTGCAAAGACACGAGGGAGCCTATGGTGTCCGGAAGTTGAGCAAGTTTACTGCATCCCCTTAGATCAAGGAGAGAGAGAGATGTTAGATTGCCTATAGAGCTTGATATGTGGGCTAATGATACACAATAAGAGGCATCAAGAGTCTTGAGCTTCTTGAGAGAACCAATGAACTCAGGTAATTCTTCAATTGCTGTAGATTCTAAATGTAGCTCAGTCAATGATTCTAACTTTCCGATCGAGTCTGGGATTTTTCTCAGCGAGTGGCATTTTGATAATGATAAGCTCCGCAAAGACACGAGGGAGCCTATGGTGTCCGGAAGTTGAGCAAGTTTACTACATCCCCTTAGGTCAAGGAGAGAGAGAGATGTTAGATTGCCTATGGAGCTTGATATGTGGGCTAATGATGCACAATAAGAGGCATCAAGAGTCTTGAGCTTCTTTAAAGAACCAATTGATTCAGGTAATTCTTCAATTCCCGTCCTTAATAGGTCCAGCTGAGTTAACGACACAAGTGAGCCTAAGGATTCTGGAAGTTGAGCAAGTTGTTCACAATTTGAGGCATCTAGAGTCTCCAGCTTCATCAAACAACCTCTCGAAATAGGAATCTCTCGTATATTAGTGTCATTTATGAGAAGCTCCCTTAATTCTTCCATTCTACCTACTCCTAGCGGTAGCTCCTTCAGTTCCGAACACCCGTTGACATTCAAGGAGATGAGGGTCTTGATGTCTTGGATAGAAGGATGAATCTCTTCCAGATTGTCACAATATTCAAGAGTCAAAATCTCCAAGCTCTTGAAAGCGGACAAGTCGGGAGTTCTTCTCAAATCACAATTCTCGAGGTTGAGAACTTTGAGCTCGGTTGCCATCTGAAAGAAAGAAATGATACCTCCGTGAGATTGGATAAAAATACCCATGCTCCCTTGCTCCTTCACAGCTGTCTTATATAATTTTAATTGTTTCTTTTTAGTAGTGTTTTGGCTACACCAACATATAATTTTTTTTAAGCATATCATTGCAAAGAGAACTTTGGGATGTATAAGTGCTAACTACAATTATTAGCAAATAACATATTTAGGTTTTTGAAGTTATGGCGATGCTGTTATTTATTGATTAGAGATACGCAAATTTTATTATTAAACATAAATGGCTACTTTATTTATGAAAAAAAAAATTAAATGCTATATGTACAAGATATAAAAAAAATGTTATATTAAAAATATTTAAACGCCATTGGAAGGATAATTTAATGACTCATATAACATTACTACTTTGTAATTGTGTTGTACGATGACTTCAACAATGAACAATTATAATGAATAAATATTGTGTGCAACAAGTCAGAGAAGTTCACAAATTATTCCTTTACTCTAAAAGTAACAATAAATTTAGAATTTTAGCATGTATGTAAAACACAAGTCACCGTCAGTAAGTTTTTGTTTCTCCATCGAAGAAGATCCCTATAATATGACAACAATTGCTAAACACATTTTTGCATGGGGAGAAATTAACTAGAAGCCATAAAACCATTTAGATTAAAGTTAAGATAGGCATAGTATTGTATTTATATTATATATATTAATTAATATAGTTAAAAAAAGTTTGCTTTTAGTATGTATAATGGTAAGCATGACTAGTTGTTAAGATATTAAGGGGCAGAAGCTTCTGGCATATTTAAGTGTTTAAAATTCCTCTTATGCTTGGAGGAAAATCCATAATATGAGGAAGGATTTTCAAAAGAAAGAAAGGAAAACTTGGTGCAATTGGAGCCGTCGACAACATGTGATTATTTATAAGAGATATACCTTCTATAGGTCTTACCTTTAGTGGACCCCATCCTTTCCAGTCCTTCAAAATCTGATTCCACGATAGATCAAGCACGATTAATTTCTTTGGATGAAAGTTGGTCACTTCAAAATCCGAGGGACAATTATTCCATTTGAGCCATCTTAACTGAGGAAGCAAGTTCTGAAAATCTCCGGTGAGATTCGCATTGTTCACTTGAAAGAACCTCAAGTTGGTCAATTCTTTAAATTGTTCAGCTGTGTAGGCTGTGTAGCTTCCTCCCAAATCAAAATATCTGTGAAGACAAAGGGCCTCAATCTTACTTGTGCCCTGCAATTAGGAAACAGTGTAGATCATAGTATCGAATGATGGGATGAGACCAATTGTATGTAAGAAAAGATGTATCGATTTTAAATTTGATGTCATACTATTATGATGTAGGCTTCTCACCTTCGACATCATGACATGACAGGTTGTGTTTGCATATTATTTATCTAATCTATGTAAAAATGTGAAGCTCAAAAGGGGGTCCCCAAATTTCTTTCTTCCAATTATGCCCTTCACAATTTGCACCTTTCAAAATTACAATAAAAAGCCTCTCTTCATGCACACACTCTTCAAATACATCTATCAAATCTCATGCCCTTTATCTGGGAAACAATTTATATGTGAAACAACACAACTCTTACGGTTCGAATACATCTATCAAACTTGCCATCAAAACATGTATCAATACTAAAGAATTCCAATTGTAGAACCCCTCTTTTTCTTATGTACCTTGTTTGCAATTCTCCATAGCAAAATGAAAACGAGAATTCCATCCCAAGAAGTACGCACGTGTTTTACATTCCTTTCTTATCATGTATTTTTGCAATGAGTGTTTTTCATTGTATGTTAGATTGAAATTTTTACTTCTCTTTTTATTACTATATATGTTTGATGCTATCTTTTCATTTCGTGTTGATTTTGTTACAGAGAAATAGCAGTCATCTAAGTTTTTGATCAATTTGCCCATAGATTAATAAGATCTTGCTAATAGACAGATTGGACATGAAGATTAATTATATTATGTTAATATTACTTCTGTGTAAGCATATAGCTGTGAAGTTGTTTAGTTTTATTTCTAATTATCGTTCTTTTATAAATTTCTAAAAAAGTTGTGAGTGTAAAGTTATTTTATCACTCAAATGTAAACTTCAATGGTTCTCTATATATAAAAAAAAGGTCATGTATGTATCGTTAAAATATTCAACTTTCAAGTTTAATAAGTATTATGTTAAAAATGTTCGTTTTGATAATACTTCACCATTAAAATTTTTATAATTATGGGATTGAAGATGTATGTTTGTTAATATATGTTTTGTTGAAAATACATGGTTCTCAAATTAAATATTAAAGTATAGTTAAAAACATATCATTGCAAATATGTATTCTTATAGGAGTATAATGTAACGTTGTAAAAAAATCTATAATTTCACCTCTAAAAAAGAATTCTTGTATACACTTTTCCTGGAAATCTTGACTTGGGAATCAACTTTCACATATGTCTATGTATGCATAGATATCGTAATTACTATTCTTCCGTAAAATTGTCGAGATCATTAATATTTGTTGGCAAGTGTTCATTACTCCTCTAAACGAAGTCATTTAGTTTTCTGGTCTTTATTCTTGACCATACACTATATTTTGAATGATAACAATAAGATCTCAAAATAATATATTGCTAATATAATTTACTTCATCAAAATAGTACGGCAATTTTAGATAACTTAGATAGGTAGAGCTTCCATCCATACTCTCATTAACGAACACATCTATTCAAACTATTACATTTAAAGATGCATCACTTTTCAAATTTTTTTAATGGTTGGTTAGGCTCCATTTATTTTTGATACGGTTCGTTTGTTATTCTACTTAAATTTCTGTTATTTCTCGAATTCAAAACAGAAGTACCCATCGATTAGTGTCATTGACTTTATTATTGCATGAAAAGACATTTCTCTTCAAAAAATGACACTCTTCAAAAAATGACATTTAACAAATGGTACATTATTCATATATTTTGCTGAATAGATACCTCTCTTGGAAGTTACATCTTGGACCAGACACGGAAAATTACCAAAAAAGTCCTAAACCTTTTGCAGTTGTACCAATTCAGTCCTAAACCTTTTTTTTGGCCAATTCAGTCCTAAACCTTTTGTAAACCAGCCAATTCAGTCTTTTTGGCCGGCCGGCGTTGACGTGGCCGCCGGCCGACTGACTGCCGGCCGGCGTCCACGTGGCAATATTTTAATATTTTTATTATTATTTTTGAATTTTTTTTCCTTTTTTCTTTTTTTTTTCTTTTCCTTCTCCCCTCTGGCCTGTCCGGCCAGGGGGGAGGCTCGCCAGCGAGGGCCCAGCTCCGGCGAGGCGAGCTGGGCCCTCGCCGCCGCTGGGCAAGCTCGCCCAGCCAAGGCGAAGCTCCGCCCTCGCCCAGATCTGGCGAGCCTCGCCCAGCCATGGCAAGCTCGCCCAGCTCCGGCGAGGCGGAGTTCGCCTTGGCTGGGCGAGCGGCGGCGAGGGCCCAGCTCGCCTCGCCGGTGAGCCTCCCCCCTGGCCGGACAGGCCAGGGGGGAGAAGGAAAAGACAAAAAAAATGAAAAAAATTCGAAAATAATAAAAAAAATATTAAAATATTGCCACGTGGACGCCGGCCGGCGGCCCGTCAGCCGGCCGGCGGCCACGTTAGCGCCGACCGGCCAAAAGGACTGAATTGGCTAGTTTGCAAAAGGTTTAGAACTGAATTGGCAAAAAAAAAAAAGTTTAGAACTGAATTGGCACAACTGCAAAAGGTTTAGGACTTTTTTGGTAATTTTCCCGACCAGACACTCCTCTTTGCATTTTCAGTGGCATATTTGTAGATGACTTTGTTTAACGGTACATGTATTATACTTAGATCTTTTCTTTCTTTGCACTTAGTGGTATCAGTTAATATTATTTACTTCTTTTATGTTTACATTAACAGACACCTGTGTATTTTGAAAGGGTAAGTTTGAATAGACACGTTTCTTCGTATTTTTAATAGTAATTTAGAAGGTGTTTGTTTTTGAAATAGTATGCTTGTTATGTGATTTGCAATTCATCCTCTTTTTCCAATCAAATACATTGCATGACAGCTTGAAATTTCGAATGGACTCAATTTCACTTGTACAATAAAATTCTCTTACACAGAAATTCTTTCTTTTTTAAAGATGAAATACATATCATATGTCCTTGGAGCTATGCCATTACTCATAACTCAACAATTTTCTGGCTACCTAAAAAAATTGAGAAATGCCTCTAGCCACATGCAACGCACATGTAATCTTTGTTAGTAAAATTTAGACTTTTCATCCATCATGAAAAAACTTCCCATATTCATTCTCAAAATTGAATGACCTTCCACATTGTGTCCCCGTCGACACATTATGTGACTATATGTTAATATTCCTAAGTTACGTACATTTGTCTTTCCGCTTCTTTATTTTTATTTCTTAATAACACATACTTCTTTATGCAACTTCTTTTGCTTTTTTTTTTCTGGCTGATAACTTCTTTATATTGCGTCTTCTTCTTATATTGCATGGAAAAAATGCTTAGATTCTCTATTTTCCAAGTGTTGTGGATCCTAATAGTAGAAGTCTTGTGCTATGCACAAAATTTGAGACTTCGCATTTTCTACTGTAATGTAATATCTCGTAATTTTATAGGATTAATTAGAATGTAAGTATGTGATTAACTCAACCTGATTATAACACCTTTTGGGGAGTTCTAAAAAAAGAGAAAAAAGGAAAAAAGAACGCACGGATCGGAAGCAGAATGTGAGATGGCGAGTCGCATGAGTATGTTGGAGGGCATTTTTGCTTACTCGGTGATTATTTCATCAACCATTTGCCACGTGTCCAGTTTATTCTTCAAACCAATCAAGAGACATAAAATGAGAAGAATTAGAGAGATATGGTTCGGATTGATGCAGCATTTCATTCGAAATTTAGATTATAAGTGTGGCAGCAAATCAATCAAAGTGTGGCAGTTTAGATTGTAATTGTAAGTCGTTGACCACTTCTCTAATTTTTGCAGATTGGTTAACTTTGAGAACAATAGAGAAGATCGAGATCTTGATACTGGAGTTTGCAGCAGAAGCTAAATGTATTTTGAGTTTTAAAAAATGTAAGTAGAAAATTTCAGATTTTTTTCTAGTTACTAGATACTTACAGTGGTATTTTATCTTGAAAAAATGTGTATTTCTCTAATTGATTCTGTTACTTCCTTGACACATGCAACGACTAACTTGAATACTCTAAAATTCTGTTTTGTACAAAAATGAAGTATGTGATTGTATTGTATTGTTGAAACTAATCATAGTTTTGACTCTATTACTTTGAATCCATCATTTGGTTTGACTCAAAGTTGTTACTCGAAAGAGTAACACTTGTTTAAGAAAAATCTCTGATAAGCTGTAACACTTGCTAAGAAATAGCAACCTCTTACTATCTAATAACGTCAATGAAATGACACGAGGGAAATAATATTACTAGGTCCTCTGTTCACTAGAGCAAGCACTAAGTAGAGGACCAACATCGCTCTGACAGTAAAACATGGACTTAGGGAAATAAAAGAAGAGACACGCTTACCTTATTTCTCCTTAGCACTTCCATAACTTCCTTGGTGTCCCATAACCTGCTACGGTATTGAGGCTCTCTTTCGTTTTCCTTGCAGATGATATCTCTACCAAGATCTCTCAATTGATCATGCATTATGAGCTCATGATCGTCTCCAACCTTTATTAATGACATCGATCTCAATACTTCAATTCCCTCATTTGGAAAGAAGTCACAAGCGTCCCACATGTAGGATGCGATTCTCCCATCAGTGCCAATGAAAAAACAAGCAATATCCAAAAATATCTGTTGTTGTCCATACTCTAATGCATCATAGCTTATTTTTAGCTTTTCTTGCACTTTCTTGTGAGGGACCTTTCTTAATTTTTTTATCGTATCTCTCCATATGTTTGGCTTTTTATCGCGTAGAAATGAACCCAAAACCTCTAGGGATAAGGGAAGCCCTCCGGTGGTGGATACAACATCACGAGTGAGCACATCAAATTCACTTGGTGGAGCATCCTTTCTAAATGCATGTCTACTAAACAAAATCGAAGATATATCCTCATCCATTTCCTCAAGTTCATAGTTGTAGTCCACCTCGGCATTGTCAAGAATACTCTTGTTTCTGGTGGTAATAATGATTATACTTCCCAAAGAAAACCAATTGTGATTTCTAGCCAAAGCCATCAATTGATCATCATCATCCACATCGTCAAGAAGAATTAGGACTTTCTCACCTTTAAACTTGGATGAGATAAACCTAATCCCTTCATCCCTATTAGAAACTTGATTAGTATGCTTCAATATATCATGGATTAATTGATTTTGCAAGTATTCAGGGCCATTACGCTTATATGATTCCCTAATATCAGCAATGAAGCTACGATGCTCAAATTTGTTGGACAACTTGTTGTAGATGGTTTTAGCAAAAGTTGTCTTACCGATACCTCCCATCCCGTGGATGCCCACAAATAGGGTGGCACGAGAATTGTTATTGACAAATTCCATAACCTTCTTTATATGTCTATCGATTTCGACCAAATTCTCAGAAATAACCAACTCAAACTCTTTCTTCAACTCATTCAAGACTTTCCGGACGACCAATTTCACCAATTCTCCTTCATACCTGTTAAATGCGACAAGAGTTCAGATACCTGGAAATAGTAATTTTATATTGCCAATCTAATGAGAATACTCTAATCCATAAATCTGAGGATAAAAAAACTTTAAGAATCGTATTTGTCACACCTCCATATATAATCTTATATGCTAAGATTAAAAGTGGGAAATGGTGGTGGTTGCTTCAAGCATGCCGACATTCCATTTTTGCTATAGTATAATCTATTGAGCCAGAAGAAACTTGAGGGTATTGCTAATGAATATTGAATATTACATGAATCATGGATCTGACTTAAATTTCAAACTAATTGATTGTTAAAGTTATTAGGGATGATGTGGACGTGACATTGAAAACTTTCTACAGCATTTGAATAGCAAAAACCCAATAAGTCGGCCCAATACGAGAGTTTAGCCATCAATTAATAAATAGGTCATAACTTTTGACGCAAGAGGAATTTAGGTCCTAAAAGTCATTCAGAGTGCTATATTATGAACTACCTTAATACAATTGAGGAAATTTCTCTTTATTTGTGCAATTCTATGTGCTTGCAAGTTTCTACTCTTGTTGTGAATTTAGTATCATTCCAGATTCGTGTTCTTATCAATTTTCTTTGAGCCGTGGGATGATAACAGGTTGTATTTTATTTTCCTTTTAAGTATCTATATTCTTTGACTATAATTGATCTAATATTGATTTTACGGGGAAGTAGAAGAATGATTTTTCCCCAAAAGAAGAACATTACTTCAACTTATGCAGGTGTATGAGATAGAAATTATAGATCGAAGATAGGAAAATTCATTGAACATTATTAAGACAAATATATAATAAAGAAAATCTTTTTTTCCTTCTTTATATTTGTAATCATCATATATAACCAATGAAATATTTCATTTGTAATTTTTTAATAGCAATTAATTGACGACGTTAATGATTTAACAAATGTAACTTGAAGAATTATCGCTTTGACAATCAACAAGCAAGTTATACGATGTTATGAGCTTTAAAAAGGAACCACCAATAAGATGTACTATCAATCTCAAATAAATATGCAAATAGAAAAGTTTGTGATGGAGATTAATGTAGCTTACACTATAAACAGGATAAAAGACGAAGCACAATGCTACAAAATCTATGGACATAAGAGTAATAACTCAATTAAAAAAATCTTATATCATTCAAGCGAATGGGATCATAACAATAAAATCTACAATTAGATTGGTCAATATCATTATAGTAATTCTTCAAAAGAATAACTTATGGAACTCATGCATCGCAGGATCTTACTGCTAGCAACATCTTAGTGCTTTTCCTTTACTAAAAAAACCTAGAAGAAAGAAAATGGAGCAGGTAGTATTCAGAACAACCAGTAAATATCCACACAAACTCAAAGAAAGTAGAGAATGTTTTGGTGAAAACTTTTACCCATCCGCGTTGAATCCTTTCAAGGAACTGACTTCGATGAGTGCTTGCTTCCACTTCTCCAAAATCATTGGGTCAAAGCCCCTCTTGCGCAAACGGCTTTCACGCTCCTGAAATGTCTTTCCAAAACTCCCGATTTGATGCCGCACGTGAGCTACTTCCACTTTGTAGAATATGGGCAACACTATATGCCCCGTGCTATTATTTTTGCACTCCATTATTTGAACCAGTTCATCTAGGCACCAACTGCTCTCACCATAATTCACAGAAAGAATGGGGATCAAGATCTTACTGTTCTTAATGGCTGCCAAAAGATCTGGTCTGATCTTCTCGCCTTGGCGGAGCTCGTTATCGTCTTTGAAAGCATGAATTCCGGCATCGATGAGCCCATTGTAGAGGTGATCGATGAATCCTTTTCGAGTATCTAGTCCTCTAAAACTCAAGAACACCTCATAGTGATTTCTAGATGGTGGGGTCAACGAACTAGATCCACTGGAATCAGCTTCCGTTGTCACAGTTGATGAACCAGATGCGCCAGAACCAGCATCTTTTGCATTTCCATTCACGCCAACTTTCTTCTTATTGAGAAATTTGAACGCGAGCACGGAGAGAAGGATGGGTGCCACGAGCACGGCAAAAGAATGCCCAAAAATGGGACGATGCATCTCGTCTTTGCTCCGACTCTGCCCTTGATTTTTGCTTTCAAGCCTGCCGGAGAAGAAAACCAGAGTGCCTCTCAGGAAACACGAAATGCCTCGCTGTTGCCCATTGTCTCTTTATTGGTTTGAATTACATAATCGAACCAGCTGGCAACCAGAATCGCAACCAATAATTCAAGCTTGTCAGGCTAGATATAAATTAGTAATTCATTGACCGGGAACACTGTCCAAGCGCTTACGGTCGTTGTCTTCGTGCGTGATAATTTCAATACACCAGAAAATCATTTTGATTTTTAAATAAGTTTTCGAATTGGAATCTACTCGAATGCAATGACAAACATAACTTGCTCCAGTTTTGGCTCATGCGCTATTTTTATTAATATGATTCTGACCTAAAAGATTATATCTCTCTCAAATTAATAATAATAATCTTGATCCTTACCAAAAAAAAAATAATAATAATCTTGATGATGATGATGGTGATGATGATACTTCTTTTCTCTGATCTCTCTTCTTTTGAAGTTCGAAACAGAAAAATATCACACGAAATCATAACTATGCCCACCGTTACATCAATAATTCAAACTTTTTTTTGGTAAACTTGTACCGGTGTGACAAAAATATCCTCTGTTTACCATAAAAAATCCTAAACTTTGCGCAGTGTAGACCAATATCCGATATTTGTTCTACTGTATAAATTTGTGGGTTTTGGTTACATGTGGGTTATTGTTGTAACAGTGGACATGATTTAAGATTTTGGTAACACAAAAAAAAGTTTGAAGTGTTGGTATCACAACGACCATAGTTTAGAGTTTAATGGTACGAACCTGGGTCAAAGACTTGAAATAAGGGAAAATTACTAAAATAGTCCTAAACCTAATACAATTGTGCCAATTCAGTTCTAAATTTTATTTTTTTGCGAATTGAGTCCTAAACCTTTTACATTTGTGCCAATTCAATCTATCTGGCCAATTTTGACCATAAATCGTTGATGTAAACTCTAGCCATCCTACATGGCAAGGTCAGTGCTGACATAGATATTTTTAATAATATTTTTTGAATTTTTATTTCTTTTTTCTTTTTTTCCTTTCTTATCTATCCTTTCCTTTTTTTTCCCAACTCCCAACTAAGGATCGGCGAGGGTTGCCGATCGACCCTCGCCGGGCCCTCGCTTGAGGCTAGCAAGGGACGCGACACCTCGCCTGGCCAAATCTAGTGAGGGCATCACGACCTTAGCCCAAAGCCGGCGAGGGCCACAATGCCCTCGTCGGCCCACAGTTGGCAGTTAAGGTAAAACAAAGAAAGGAAAGAAAATAAAAATAAATAAATAAATTCAAAGAATTGTTAAAATATTTTTAAAAAATGTCCACATCATTGCTGGCATCATTGGCTGCATGGACTAAATTAGCAAAACATGAAAAGATTCAGGACTCAATTGGCCAAAAAAACAGTTTTGGACTGAATTGGCAGAATTGTAATAAATTTGTAACTTTTTTGGTAATTCTCACGTTAAAATTGATCACGAAGCTTTATGTTCCCACATTTCGTTACGTATCTATATTCTCATCGATGAAATGCTTAAAATATTTAAGAACTCATCTATCTTCTGGGTGTCAAGTCTGGACCATCCTTAGTACTACATAATAGATGACCCAAATTTTATTGCAGTTTGGAGGGAGGCACACAATTTTATTTAAATCGGTGTGGAGTGCACCTACATAGTTGTGCCGACCATTGATTGGAATTTGTCTAGTTGTTCTAATCTAAGTCTGCTCAGTTGTCCTGTCACGCGGACCCACGCGTTCCCGTTCGGGCGTATTAGCCAAAACGTCGCTCCTCCTCTCCACCACTTTGCTTTGACCGCTACGACAGCTGACGCTCTGAAATCGAAGCCTACGTGTCGCCCTTGCCTCGCATCTCGTGGATACCTTTGGCCACTCGGGATGTATTGCCCCCTCGACCTCACGTGGCGCGGGGACCGAGCGAGTTCCCGTGTTTTCCCCAACCGAGGCGACAGCGCTGTATGGCCAGACAGGCGTGCCTCTATATTTTGGCCTTTTTCTCTAATGAGGGGTCTTACCTCTTTCAAAATTTTTAAAAAAATAAAGATTTTGGTATGCAACCCTTTGATAAAATTTAGGTTGTATTTTTAGAAGAATTGTATAATTATGTACACGACGCTATTTACATATTTTGAATCTTCTAAGTGATTCATGTTAAACAAAAGTTCAGACCGTGAGAGTTACGAGAGAATTGAAAGCAAAAATTAATATATGAAGACTAGATACACAACGGATGTTTGGTTCTTCGTATTTATAAGCAAAAATTATTTCATATTTGGGGACTTATGTCTTGCCTGATCCTTTGCATTAGTTAAGGATTTGTTGATATGTAGATTTATGTTCATAACTTGGGCTTCGTCGTTAAGAAAAAAGCTAGAAGCCAAACCAAATAAATTGTTGAGATATAAAATATATTCAACACTGTACTGTAATGGCTTAAAGTAAATGATTGCACAGGTAATTTCAAGTCAAACCTTATGTACTATATAGCTCGACTTTCAACTTGACTCAACTTGTTTTTTTGCCAAGGCTAAACTTAATTCATTTGTGAAAAATAAGCTGCGAGTACATGCCCGTTTAGATAAAACTGAAAAATAATTACTGAAAATTTCGAGTACTGAATTTCAAATTGGACCATTTTAGATACTTAAAATGAAAGAAAATGTTGTTTGATAATAATTAATTTCCACAGCATAACGCGGTAGCTGCATGGAACCTATGCGCGTGCTTTCATTGATTTTAAAATCGGGGCGTGGAAAGTACTTTTTACCGACAGTGGAGCACACATGGGGCTTTCGCTTTCCTTCATCTCCAATGGCGAAGGCTTCATGGATATTATGAACCAACTATACTACAATATCATGACATAGACCAATTATATTGCTGTATAATATCGCATCATAACCAATTGTTTTAATTTTTTTGTTTTTGTTTCCTATGAAGAATCTATTTTGTTAACATGTTTAATGTACTACCTCAAATTACAAATGGAAAAAAAATGAGACGTGATAAATAGTAGACATTATAGTTCACAACGATGACAGTTTATCGGTTATGTGTTTCGTTATGGAAGAAATAAACAAGTACATGCATATAATAAAGATTAGATATAAAAGAGAAAACGAATTAAAGTTTAGGGAAGAATATGAAATGCAATTTTTTTCACAACATAAAGCTTTTTTTTTTTCTCCTAATGGTGCTTTTACTGATTACTACGCACGCTCGATGGATAAATCTCTCCATAAAAAAAAAAATTGGAATCCAGGATGCGATCGGGGCAAAAGAAATTTTATGAGTCATTTAGAGTGAATGAACCAAACTTCCATTATTAGAATGATGTAATGAAAATTCCTCTCCATCTTGAAATATATATATACACACACATACAAATATATATATATATATATGAATGGGTTAGTCAAATTATTTAGATTAAATATGTTGAAGCATAGGAAGATCGATCGGGGCTATTTGTGCAAAGCACGTAATGCTGACTTATTGCCATTCGCCGGTTCAAGACTCTTCATGCGAAGCGAACCGCTGTGAGGCATATCGCCGAGAGAACAATCATCGCGCGCGTTAGCTTCCGCAGCACCTTACGGAAGGTGTGCAGAACCCACCGAGCAAATACTCACGCGCTCGCATGCACTCGCGTGCTCTTGGTGCTTTTTGATCGAAACTCGAGATCCAGCACGACTTTGAATTGACTCGCCTCTTTATATTAATAAAAGAAAATAGAAAAAGAGAACTAAGGAGTAAATGCTCACGTGCTCCAGCTGTGATCTCCACCGATTCTCGGCATTATGCGAGGAAGGTGCATTGCAGGTGCTTTAATTTAGATTCGAGATCCAGCACTGTCTTAACTTGGTTGGCCTTTCCTAAAAAACAAAACTAACGACCGACACTCACGTGCTCCTGCTGCCAATGTACATGGGTCACTAGAAAAAGCATATCAATCGTGGGATCATACATATGGGTTTTTTTTTTTTATTAAAAGTCTTCAGGATGTATTACTTTTTTTCAAAAAGAGATTCGTTTGGGAAAATAACTCTCAAAATAAATCTCTTCCAAAACAATTTTTTCAAACTAGAATTCTCCCTACTACATCATGTTTAAAGATTATCTTGTCACTTCCTTTCACCCAAGTCATTTTTATCTCTCTCAATAAATTAATCGATTTTTACGTTTCCTGTTGATTTCCTAACTTCCCCTCTAAATTTTTTTAAAAGGTGTGGAAGTTTGAAAACAATGCGGAAAGCGCAACCCAAGAAAATGTGTCGGCGAACACTTACAATGAAACTTCTCATCAAGATCCAATTGACTGATTAACGAAATGCATCAATTCGACGAAACTTATGGTACAAATATTTAAAATATTTTGGTCCGTTCGACCCAATTTTTTTCACAAATGCCGTTGATATCGTTATTCCACCTAGTTCACTCTTACAAGTGTACTTTTCGAATTCCTTCACATGCATTTTACAATCCGCTTTAACTCCATCTAATGATGACTTTGAGACATGTAAATCAATCTACAATGTCATTGAACCCACAATGTTCTCTGGCATGGGCAACCCTAATTCTTGTTCTCCGCCCATATCTTTTGGGCTGACCGAATTCCACTTTCCTCTTGTGAGTGCTTATATATATTATTCTTTGGTCTATCATGCTCACGCCGTGAGTTCCTTTCTTTCTTCACCGTTTTCTTCCTTTTTCTTTTTCTATTTTTGTTTATTCCCTTTCGAGTAGTGTTCAATCACTTCCAGTTTTGACTAAGAAAAATTAACTTGCCTGCTTTTAGCATGATGTGCATCTTTAATATTGGAAAGAATTGGCCAGTTAATTCTCCCAAAAAATGTTCAGAATATATTCCTCAATAACGAAGATTTGCTCCTCCATTCGTGCTAAAGTCCTTATACTGCATATATGATATCTGGTCAAGAAAAGGAAATAAATGGGTTAGGCCGCATTTCTCATTCCCGCAGGCTTAGTCTAATTCACTCAATTAAGCTGAAAGTCTTCTCACACCAATCCAATCAAAATGTAATTGTATGTGGGCTTACCATTAATGAATGAAAAATACTCATAATATTTGCATGTAATTTAACTAATATTTTTTTAGGGATCGGGATCGATCTCTAATTTTTCTATGCAATAAATAATTGACTAGATCCTCAGAATTTATGTGCTAACATCCCTTGCTGATTTTATTTCGCTCACAGCTGCTAGTTTGGCTTAGAGATTTTTTTCCCTCTTGACGCATATGATTAGACAAGTTCATAGAGAGATGTTCACAGTAGTGACCTTTTCTTGGCTTTTGATGTTGTTGAGATTGGACCCACATACCAGTGGAATTTTCAGTATGCAGTGTGACCATTCCATTCATTGCTTATGTAGTACAAAGTAGGCTTACTTGTCTTGTCAGATTAGAGACCGTAATTTCTCAGCTACTGCCACTATCTTGCTGATATTTGCTGACTGCAGTCTTGTCCTTATCCTTCACTTTCACTTTTTCTCTATCGTACTTATACTTTATTGAATCAAGTTCTTCAAATTTTACAAATTTTCTAACCAAATTCATCTTACACAAAATCCAGCCACATCCAGCTAGCATGACCATCAGATGATGTCGCGTGTGACATGAATAATCAAGTCCCTTTAATTTTTTTGGATAGAGTATTATTTGTCATTGTCTTTGTCGTCATGATCACTTAAACAAAGTTATAATTGGGTATTATACTTAATATCTTAGCCATATGTCTGTGTATATAAAATCTATACATATGTGATGAAGGTATAGCAAATGAAGCAATCTTAAGGTAATGTACAAGTTTTTAGCCATTTTGCTTCTTCTTCTTTTTTGTCGAAAGCCAATTGGCTTTGTTGGCAATGTAAGAAGTATTCTCTCTATCAATCTTCATGATCCAATAAATATATTTTCCTTCTCATATTAATAAAAAATAGAAAAGAAAACTAACGAAAGCCATTGTTCGTTAGAATTGTTTGTCATTAGTGATTGGACATTATGAACCAACTAAACTACAATATGATGACTTTGACCAATTATATGGTGATATTGCATCATAACCAATTTTTTTTCTTTTTATTTCTTGAGTAGAATTTATTTTGTGTAGAACCTAAGCTGGTGTTTTGGTTCAAAGCGAGCATGACTTTGACTTGACTTGCGTTTTCTATAAGGGATAATGACCCAAACAATTATTGAATTTTGACCTGATATATAGTGTGATTCTTGAACTTTTAATTTATTCAATGTAGTCTATAAACTTTAGTTTAATGTTCAATATAGTCCATAAACTTTTGATTTGTTCAATACGATTCCTGAACTTTTAGTCTATGTTCTATTTAGTCCATGAACTATATAAAAATATTCAATGTAGTGGGACTTCATTAGAAGTTTAGGGACCGCATTGAACATTAAATTAAAGTTGAATGATCGTATTTAACAAATTAAAATTTTATAAATCATATTATATATTTGGTCAAAATTCAGAAATTGTTTGTGCCATTTTTTCTTTTTATAAATAAAGAAATAGAGAAGAAAACCAATGGGCAATCATTGCACGCGTAATTCCGACAGCAATTTGCGGAAGGTGCGTGGAACCATCCCATGCAGGTGCTTTTTGACTTAACTTTGCCTTTTCTATTAGTACTCCCATGGTCCTGGTGGTGCTAACGAGTGAATCACAAAAACATAACAATCGTCGGATTATATAGGATTTTATTAATAAATGCTAGTAGGACACTTTGTTAAAATATTTAAATAAGGAAAGTTTATTATTTTCAATACACAATCTAACTTGTTTCTTTCAAAAGAGATTCCTCTAGGAAAGCAAATCCCAGAATAAATCTCCCTCCAAACAATTTTCTCAACTTAAATTTCTCCTACAGCATCATGCCTAAAAATTATCTAGTCATCACCCCCTCACCCACACTTTTATCTCTCTCCTTGAACTAATATTTTTTTTTTGACATTTCAGATAAATTTTATACTTTCGATGTCACAATTAGAATTTCTCAGGAAACGGGTCATCCACAATCAAATAACTATTCAGTTTTGACAAAATAAATAACTATTCAGTGATACTTTTTTTCTTTTTATTTCATTTTTGTCAAACTTTTTATTTCAGGTGGACGCTCTTCTTTTTTAGCTTTTTAGTCAAGATGATCACATATTTATCTAAAGGTGTTTGTCATTAGTGATTGGATATTATGAACCAACTATATTACAATATCATGACTTTGACCAATTTTATTGCTTTTTTATTATTGCATCATAACCAACTGCTTTTATTTTTTGTTTTCTTATTTCCTTAGTAGAATCTAAAAAAATGAGACATGATAATATGGTGGACATTGTAGTCCACGAGGATGACTGTTTACTGATAACGCGTTTCTTTGTGGAAGAAATGAACAAGCATATGCATATAGTAAAGATTAAATAGCAAAGATAAAAAAAAAACTTTAGGGAAGAATATGAAATGCAACTTTGTCACATTGTAGATTTGTTGGCAATCTGAGCTCTGATACCAGTTTGTTGAGTAGTCTTGGGCCTCTCTTACCCCAAAAGCTAGCTCAAAGGGTGAGCTTTTCCCTCACACTTATAAATCGACCCACTAGCCCTTTCTATAACCGATGTGGGATAACCTCA
This sequence comes from Syzygium oleosum, assembly GCF_021117445.2. Taxonomy (NCBI): domain Eukaryota; kingdom Viridiplantae; phylum Streptophyta; class Magnoliopsida; order Myrtales; family Myrtaceae; genus Syzygium; species Syzygium oleosum. The sequence goes on from NW_026607528.1 coordinate 1,031,580, forward strand.
ACAATTTTATCAAAGGCTGTGATGGGGTGAGACTCTATATCCCAAATTTGAATGGAGCTACAAGCATATTAGCATATTTTATATATGAACAAGTATGAAAAATCTACAATATATGGATATTGGATTATCGAGGCAATTAAAAATCAATTGATAGTATATATGGGAAGGTTTGTTTGTTCTTACCCACCAGCCCTTTCTACAATCAATGTGGGACAATCTCAATAATTTTACCAAAGGCTTGGATGGGTTGAGACTCTATATTCCAAATTTGAATGGAGATACAAGCATATTAGAACAAGTCTGACAAATCTACAATATACGGATATCGGATTGTCGAGGCAATTAAAAATCGATTGATAGTATATATGGGAAGGTTTGTTTGTCCTTACTTGGGCAAGTTGGACGATTATGACGATTGTATTTGCACAATCAACAATTGATTGAGTTGAAGCATTATGCTAAATCCATCTTATTACGTAAACAAGATGATTGTGTTCGATACTTCTTTTTGCCTTTTCACGTACTCCTCCTCCCGAGTGGATGGAATCACAAGTTCGTATTTGAAAATATACGTTAAGGTCATATCATCTCTGCACAAACCTTAAATAATCAAAACTGTGTAATTGGCATCTTACGATAACATGTGAAAAATGAAATCCATAGATGTAAAACTTCTAGCAAGTGCATGTGAAGCTTTGATTGAAATTTGAGATCCAGCATACTTGACTTGCTTTTTTATTAATAAAAGAAATAGAAAATAAAACCGACGACGAAAACTCGTTAAACTCGTTTCGCATTATTGATTGGACATTATGAGCCAACTATGCGACAATATAAAGACTTAGACTTGCCTTTATTCATAACAACAGAAATGGAAAAGAAAACTACAGGGCAATCAATGCACGCGTAATTTCCACGGCATTTTGCCGAAGGTGCGTGGAACCATGCCATGCAACTGCATCTTGACTTAACTTGCTTTTTCCATTAATAAGAGAAATAGAAAAGAAATCTAACCTAGCAATGCAATAATCCCATGCTCCTGGTGCTAATGTACGTGAGTCAATCACAAAAACATCACTCATTGGATTATTATTTTCCATGCACAATCTGACTTTTTTCTTTCTAAAGAGATTCATCTAGAAAAGCAAATCCCAAAAGAAATCTCCCCTAGTTCTCAAATTAGATTTCTCCTTACCATATCATGCCTAAAAGTTATCTAGTCATACCACCTCACCCGTGTCACTTTTATCTCACTCCTTAAATTATTTTTGTTTTTGACATTTTACATTAAATTTATACTTTCAACGTCACATTTAGAATTTCTCAGCTAATGGGTTATTCACGATAGACTAACTATTTAGAAATATTTTTTTTCCTTTTTATTTCATTTTTGCCGAACCTTTAATTTCATGTTGACATTTCTTAACTTTTTAGTAAAGATTGTCACTTATTCATCTAAAGGTGTTTGTCATTTGTGAGCGTATATTATGAACCAACTAAATTACACTATCATGACTTCGACCAATTATATTGTTTTTAACTATTGCATCATTAACAACTGCCTTTTTTTATTTTTTATTTTTTTCCTAAGTAGAATATAAAAATAGTGAGACGTGACAATATGGTGGACATTGTAGCCCACAAGGATGACTATTTACTAGTTACGTGTTTCGCGTATGCATATAGTAAAGATTAGATAGCAAAGACAAAAAATATATATAAATTTTAGGAAAAAAATAAATGCAATTTTTTCACATTGTACAGTTTAATTTTAATTTTTTTCCTAAAGGTGCTCTCAATAATTGGTGGGCTTGCTTGATGGATAAATCCCTCCTGAAAAAGATTGAAATCCAGGATGTGATTGGGGCAAAAAAGTGGGTGAATCATTTAGTGGGGTCTAGAACGGTGTATAGCAACTTTTATAATTCGGAAAGTGTGTATTGCAGCTTTTATAATGTGTTTTGGCGATTACTTTACAGCTGCAGTACCTCCAAAGTTACAATAGCTTTTTAGAAAAATGTCTCACCCAACTTTCAGGCGTGACAACTGTAAAATATGTTGTATCACCAAAAAAAAAAAATTACAACACTTCACAATACAGCACAGTTACGTTTTATCGATGTAATCAGATGGAAAATAAAAAGATTATCAATCATTTATGTTGTCTGAGGAAATATGAATGTTCGCACACTGCTATGATCTTCACCGATTCTCAGCCTTCGACATTGGATACACGACACTCCTTACTGCGCGTGCTTGAGCAAGTGCTGAGCAACGCATAATTGTGCGGAAGGTGCGTAGAATCTGCGCAGGTGCTTTGATTCAAAGCGAGCACGACCTTGACTTGTCTTGACTTGCCTTTCCTGTCAATAAAGATAGAAAAGAAAACCAAAGGGCAATCATTGCACTCGTAATATCCACAGCATCTTGCTGTAGGTGCGTGGAACCTACACAGGTGCTTCTTGACTTGAGTCAATATCAAAAACATCTTATGACATAAATCTCAGTAGGACACTTTGTCAAGACATTCTAATAAGGAAAGTTTATTATTTTCAATCCAAAATCTACTTTCTCTTTCTTTCAAAAGGTTTCCTCAAAAAAAGTACGTAATGCTGAGTTGCCATCCACCGATCCAAGACACAAGCTGTGCGGAAAGGATAATTATTGCACTCCAACATTATGCGGAAGGTGTGTGCGCTTTTTGACTTGACTTGCTTTCGTTATTAATAAAGAAATAGAAACGAAAACCAACAATCAATTTTGATGCTCCGCGTCGGTAAAGCATAATTCTTCACCAGCTAATTTAATCAAAAAGCAGATTGCGATAACGCCTTCTCTCTCTATTTGTAGGGATGGATGTGCTGGGTCAATGTCCGATCGGACTTAATATCGCGAAAGTCCCTTACTCGCTCATGTTAGCGCCTAACGATCGTTGTATGTGCATTGACATACAGTTGTGAAGAGGAGACCTATTTTATTAGAAAATCAGAAGACGACCACTAAACTCATGCGTGAAGTCACCTAGTTACATGTTTTTTAAGACCGATTAAAGATTCGATGCAGATATTTTACCAAAGATTGGAATCGGGTGAGACTCTATATCCCAAATTTGAATGGAGCTACGAGCATATTAGCACATTAAATATATTAACAAGTCTGAAAAATCTACAATATACGGATGCTGGATTATCAAGACAATTAAAAATCGATTGATAGTATATATGAGAAGGTTTGTTTGTCCTTGCTTGGGCAAGTTGGACAATTGTGACGATTGTATTTGCACAATCAATAACTGATTAAGTTGAGGCATCATGCTAAATCCATCTCATTACGTAAACGAGATAATCCTGTACAATCCTTCTTTTTTCCTTTTTACGTACTCCTCATGCCGAGTGGATGGAATCGTGAGTTCGTATTTGGGAATACATGTTATCCAAACCTTAAGTAATCCAAACCTTGTGATTGGCAGCCTGTTATCTGAACAATGAAATCCATAGATGTGAAACTCCTAGCAAGTGCATGGGAAGCTTTGATTGAAATTTGAGATCCAGCACACGTGACTTGACTTGCTTTTCTATCAATAAAAGAAACAGAAAAGAAAACTGACGATCAGTACTCGCTAAAGTCCTTTGGCATTATTGATCGGACATTATGAACCAACTATACGACAGTATGATGACATAGACTTGACTTTTCTATTAATAAGAGACATGGAAAAAGAAAACCAAAGGACAATCTTTGCACGCGTAATTTCCACGGCATTTTGCGGAAGGTACCTGGAACCATCCTATGCAGATGCTTCATGACTTGACTTGCACTTTGTTTCTTTGTTCACACTTGTGGAAAATTTTCCTTTTTAACCTTTTATTGGGGAAGTTTTTCCGGTGAAATTGAGTGTCGATGCATCAGGAGGAGGAAGGGAGTGTAATATATGCAGCATTTGGGTATTCTTGAGTTTCCATGTTGTAATATGTATGAATAGGTTAATAATTTATTCAGATTGAAGAAATGTTGAAGCATAGAAAGATCGATGGGGGCTATATGTGCAAAGCCCATAATGACCTCCAAATCTAGAAGGGGGGATCACACTAACCTATAATTGCAATTTGTATTGTGGTAAACATATTGAGACTTCTTTGATTTGGCTTCCTGTAATTTATTCAGATTGCTATACTGCATTTTGCGTTTTCTTTCAACTAGAATGGGCTATTTTCTTCTCATTCCCACCGAAGACTAATTGTTTTTCGGTTTCCGACATAATGATACGTCACTTTAGCCGTCAAGATCACGATTTGTCACTCCGAAAACTAAATAAGCGATCCAAATTATTTGCACTTGTAAACACTCGTGTATAGTCGTACAGGGAACTATTATTCACTTCCCCGATAAAGTGGCTGTCTCATGGAAAATCGCTTTTGTCCGGTCTTTTGGTATTCTCTTTTTCTTGTTCATTTTTTTTTGGTCGGAAAAGCACATTCATTCATTCAATCTTAAAAAGCTCCACTAGAGCAAGACAAGTAAGTTTCTAAACACAAAATATTCCAAAAGGCCGATGGGCTAAAGACAACCAATTGGTTGGGAGAGTTCTGTTTCGGTGGGTCTTAGCGATCCAATCCGTAACTTGATTAGCCTCGCAAGGGCAATAGACAACTTCCACCTTGTCCAATTGAGCTAACAAGGCCTGGCAGTCTTCAATGATGTCCCTAATATCCCATGGGCTTTCTTCTCGGTCCATGATGCACTCCACATCACAAAGGACAGATCTTTCTTCACGTGCAGGACAGGGCTAAGCATTCATTTACGGCTAGGGCTTCCGTGTTTATTTGGTATGGACTAGGAACCCGCGGTTATTTAATTTATTTAATCGGAACGAGTTCAATAAATCATTGGAGGCATTAGTTTTGGCTAAGTTCAGTGCATCACAACCATTAGATCATGTGGGTATCACGTAGGATGTACCAAAATTAATTGAGGTCTCGGCTTATTAGCCAATGATTTCATATTTCAAAATCTGCTTCTTTTGTATATGGGATGAGATCGGTCAAGACAGGCGTTAGGAATGTGATAATTTTGCTGAAAATTTGGATCGTAGAAAATATCACTTCAGGGACCAAAGGAGCACAATCACGTCTAGGATGCAAAAAGTGTTGTTCCCTTCACCCAAGTGCATGATGCTTCTAAATAATGTGAAAAATCTTGCACTTAGACATGCCCAAACGAATCAACTTGCTCTGGGACCATGCGATTATTGATGTACTAATTGGGGTACATCGGTCAAATTAAGGTTTGCAATTTCGAATAAAAGTAAGTAATTTTAATGCGTTGACAATCTATTAAAATAAATGTTGGTTGATTATTAATGTAGTTGATAATTGTTATAGTATAATTAGATGTCGGTACTTTTCAAAACCTTTTGATAAGTTACTAACATACGACAGGCCAAGCAACTTGCCAATCAATTTCCTTTTAATATAATCATGTTAGGAAAAGAAAATTAATACTTTAACCAAATTCAAGAAATTATTTCTTGACTATATAAAAAGAAAATTCAGGTACTCAATTACCTATGGAGCAAAAATACAAACCCTTATCATGTCATTTTCCTAGAAAAAGAATTTTTTATTTATCTCACTAATGATGTAGGATAATCCTTTACTTTTGATCTAGAGCGAAAGTTTTTGAAAACCTAGCAATATAGGGAAGGGATAAAGTTTAAAACAAATTAATTGAATCATGTAAGTCTTATATATAGGGCCCACGTGAGATCCACATGGTCAGCGGCTGTAATGAATGTGGTTTGCTGGATACTCCCCGTGGCATTGCAAGAGGGGAGAAATGAGGTTTGAAATAAGTAAGTTCTAGTAGTTTCGGACTTAATTGCAGATAAGTTTTGGAGGGAACAATGGTGTTGGTATCTAGTAACAATAATTTCAGTCCCCAATTCGAAAGGCCATTTGCTATTCCTTCCCGGCAACAGCTTCAGCTACGAAAATGTGTATTGCGGCTTTTATAATGTATTTGGCGAATACTTTACAACTGTAACACCTCCAAAGTTGCAACAATTTTTAAATTGTCTCATCCAACCTTTAGATGCTACCACTGTAAAGTTTGTTTTATTAAACAAAAACATTGCAACACTTCACAAATACAGTACAGCTACGTTTCAACTACAGCTACACCAAATAAGCTCCAACTCCCTTCTAAACTCCCTAGTCCTCTTCTCAAAATGGGGGCAAACCCAGTATCTTTCCGATTTGTAAGTGGAACAAATTCCAATTTATTTCGAAATATCTGAAGAAAATGTGCGAGCTACTTTCACTTTGCTTTTAATTACGCAAATTCATTCGTGTAGAAGAAGAATGAGCCTCTTAGATGCAACATCCAAAAATGTCAAGGGTTGTACCCGCTGTATACGAATCAACTCAAGACGCTCTCGGATTGCACTTCCGGCTTCTCCGTTCATTTCGTACTTTCAGCTTTTCTATCCGTTTGAAGTGCGATGACAATGTAGGCTCATACGACGAGAAGTAATACTCTTCGGTGGCGGATACATTAGTACATAAGGTAAGGGTGATCTAGATACAGATAATATAAAAAAAAAAAAAAAAAGGCCCGTTCTCAAGCTCCCACCTGCTCGTATTCATGCAGTTAAACGTACAGTAGAAGCTCGAGGGATAACCGGCTTCGTTCCCCGGTGGAACCGTCCGAGATTAATCCCAGTCAGTCTGTCCCCAACCACAGTTAAACATTGCATCATCCTCAAAAAGATGGAACTTAATTCTGAAAGGTCGCAGTCTAATAAGCAAAAACGTCGAGATTGACCAGGGTGAAGTTTATACTGTCATCCGAGGTCTCGAGTGCTGCCGCACTGAAATCGCCTTCATAGTAGGAGCGTGAGAGGCAGACGAAGTTATGCTTTCGCGGTGAAAGAACAAGGGGAACCTGCTAACAAATGCTCTTTACGCAAATTGAAAAGAATAAATAAAATAAATAAAAGTAAGTATTTTCAGCATAACGCAGAAGGAACAAGAAAAGAAGCCACCTAAGAGAACTAAACCCTGTTCCTCTGGTCCTTTAGCTTGCTAACTAAAAATCAGATAAACCTGCCTCCATCTCGAATATACAACGCCTTCTACGCAACACCCTAATCTCATGTTCTTCTTTTCTTCACTTTCAGTCAGCCTAAATGAATATAATAAAACAAATTATCGCCGCAAGACTTGAGCAGAAGTCGATTAGGATGCTAATTGTGCCACTTAAGACAGACTTTACTGAACTACGTTTCCAGAGGAAGTACCCGGAGGCTGTAAAATCGACCCTCTGCAGCATCCCTCAAAACTTGAATCGAGTGCGGAGAAGGAAAGCCAGTTCAGCATTTTAATGCTCAAAGTTCCACAGGGGGAGACATGGCCTGCACTACCTTTGGGGTTGCTCTGAAGCAGTCGCACCAGAGGTCGTGCTTGGCCCAGCACCATTTTCAACAGGAGGAGAAGTACCCCACTTGCCTTCAGATTCCAATGGCTCGAGCACATAGACGCTGCCATCGGTAAGCCCTAGTGCAAACTGGTTAGGTTCGGACGGATGTGCTGCAATGACTAACGGGTAGACTCTCAAGCTGCCAAATCCATCAGTGTGGAATGAATTACTTGCGAGACTAATGGAACTTCGCAAATGAGACTTGCCATTTTCATTAAAGGACAAGGTTGAATGAGCACCAATAACTAACTTACCTGGGGTTTGGAGGGATATAAGCAGCAGGATTTATACGACATCTAAATCTGAGGGTAGAAGCAGTAAGAACACCGATGCTTCCGTCTTCAAAACTCACATATATTGATTGGCCATCGCATGAATATGTAGCATGTGTGATTGGACCACTAGCTTCTCGAGTAACCCACTAGTTGAGATGAACGACGAATCAAAACAAGTACATTAGGCAAGAAAACAACTCATAATACCTACTATTTAGTAAACTTTTATGCAATCTGGATGAGATAAGACTTCGGTTTGTGCACAATACAAGAACCTTCAATACCTGCTTGAGGCAATCTAGTTTAGGAGCTTCATATATGGCAATCTGTGTTTCGTGAACCACCAGCAGATGTATCTGATCCAGGTGAAATTGAACACGAGTATCAGCAAGAGGAGCTGCGCCTCGCCCAGTTGGCATCTGCAGAACCTTACTAGCCTGCTTCTCCCATCCATCAGTGTTCCAAACACACAACTGCAGTGATGATAGACAATTATCAAAGGAGATATCAACATTGATGCACATTTGAACGAATAAAAGTTCCACATAGTGCTTTTATATCAGAATCACACCAATCATCAGTCATAAGCAACAACAGGACATCATAGCTATTTTTTTCCCACTTAATGGGATGGGATTAATTTGTCACCACAAAAGATGAAGTTTACTGGAAGGATTTATTCTGCCGGTTAATGATGCCTTCACGACCAAACGTATGATAAGGGCGTAAGCATCAATACATCCAGAGTGAACATCAACCCTTTTTTGGGGCACTTTAAACTACATTTCTCTCTCTGCCCAAAACTTAGGCATGTCTACATGGAAAGTAGGATGCAGCAGTGATCTGGTACCTGAGAGTCAGCGCCAGAAGACACAAGAACATTCAAGACATTAGAGAAGGCGAGGCCTGTAATTCTTTTCTGATGTCCTTTTAGTTTTGTCTTGACCTGAGAAAGTGAAACAGTCAATATCCATAACTTTGTCGCAAATAATAACAAGGTTCACCTTCAATGACTAAGAAAACCGGTCTTACCTCATCAACTCGAACATTGTAAATTTGAATAGAGGAGTCCTCCATTCCTATTGCAATAATGTTATTGTCCTGAGGATGGAACGCCAGAAATGTTGCTGCCGGTGGTGGGGGCATAAATGTTGTCATCGTCTGGATATCAGCAGGCAGGATAGTATTAATAACTTTATAAGTAAAAGTGGGACATATGTGCCAAGAGGCATTTGCCTCAATGGCATCTCCCTTCTTTGGAATGGGAGAGAGCAGTTTGACCATTACATCTCTGGATGGGTGAAAAAAGCTCTTGCCTTCTTTTCTTTCATTAGTAAGAGCAAAAAGATTCCATTAGAGACAGAGAAAAGCCCTTGTCTCACTTACATGTGAAAAAAGGACATATGCTGCACTTGTGACTACCACATAATCCACATGAAAATCAGAGTAATTGCTTTCATGGACCTCCTAACAATAGAGTTCAATACTTTTTATTACATGTGACTCGATTAATTTTAGCTCCCATAATAATGTGAAAAGGAAATAGTGTGTGCATATTCAGCACATGATGACTTTTTCGGCATCATTTTGACTTCACTCATCCACAAAGGGGTGGTTCATCATCCCGAGCCTTGTGGATAGTGCTACAAATAATCGACAAGAGGATGTAAACATGCTTTGGGAAAATATTCACCTTAAAAGTCATCATATTGAACAAAGAGATCTTCCCCCCTGATGCTGACATTACATAAGAATCGTTCTTTGACAGTGCAAAGCATGGAACTGCGTCTTCAGGATTTGTATCACTTATGTCATTGGTCATCAAAATCCCACTAGGAGGTTGCCATAAATGTGGTCCTACACTAGTTGTAGCCTGCGAAAAGAAGAATCAATGTAGTTAACAATGCGCTAAACAATAAAATAGCATGCCTATTTCGTGAAAAAAAATTCCTTACCTTGCCAGCTAAGTTCCGATCACTTTTTTGCCATTTCCAGAGCTTGTGTACAGCATTCGATGATAAAGCCAGAATGGCAAGACCCGAGTTTGTATAGATTAATCTCGAGACCTGCTTTATTTTATCAGCTTCAGTGGTGACAGTAAAATGCAATACCCAAAGTTGAAAGAAAATTAAAAAAAAAAAAGACCCTAAAGAACTTGGCAGTAAATGTAGATGATGCACAGGTTCGACTGCATGTTTATCCAAGAGCGTCTGTGTGCATAGGCATATGTACATATTGTATGTTTACATATCAATAGAGCATACGATACACATGACATCAAAACCCAGCTGAAACAGTTAGCAAAAAAAAAGTCTGGCAAAACATAGAACCTTCACTTAAACCATCTAGCTGTATCACTACGGCATAAAGAGAACTATGTGCTGTAAACATGCAAAAATAGAGTAGATTCACCCATGCTACTCCTTTCCAGGAATACCTATCCTTTCACCTCTAATGTTTGTGTATTTAGTTTCAGCAGGTCAATTTCCACTCAAAGTTCTGGAAATTGGCAAGCAGAAAATAGTTCAATTCACAAGCTTAGCATTTCTGACAAGCATCAAAGTGGTGCACAATGATATACTTTGCCTTCCATGTACAAAGCAAAATTCATCTGGTTAAGATTCCGTGCCTTTTAGCACATGTAACTGCACTAGAGTCCACAGAACAATCCATCTCATTGGATTCCAGTCAGCAGCTTAAAAAGTCTCCTCATGTGAATATACCACTACTTTCTAAATCAGGCAGCATCCATCTAATTATTCATCCTTATCATGAAATCTATTCATCCTCATCATAAAATTCATAACATCCACAGCCAACAAAACTCAAGCACAATTGACACTCCACATTCACAAATTATTTAATGTCCGTCTTATCTCCTAATTCTATAGTTGAAACAAGCACTTAACAATAAAAGGCCAAATGAAGAGATGACAAAGTCGTCCAAGTGTCAAGATATAATAAAATTATTCATTGGACCACAGGCAGATGAAACTAATAAAGCAAGTGCATCAATGTGACCTATTTAAATATGTGCTTATATAGTAGAAACATGACAGATAAATGCGGAAAAGAAATGCTGCATAAAAACATCCTGAGGTGGCAATAATTCGTACCCTCATAGCTGTTAAGTTATCAGGTAGTTTTATGGACCGGCATTGTGATGGTTCATTGATTTCTGTCAGTTTCCAAATCCGTGATTTGTCTCCTGACTCATCGGCAAATTTGGGCTTTACATCGGCCATGATCTCACTGTTCTGTAGAGCTCAAAAGAGAGGATATCATCTAAAGATGTCCAATGAATATGCACATAAAAAATGCAATTACTGCACCACTCAAGTAACACAGTAAGCAACAAACGAAGCTCCATAAAAACATTTAACTACCTAAGGCAATAATAATACCACTTACCATACCAACCATTGCTGCCACTGGAGCACCTCTATCACCCAGGCTTGCCCCAACAGTAGCATTGCCAGAACCAAATGCTGTGATTGCTGGTGGCTGCATAAAATTCAAGAAATTTAGCAAGTTCATCCCTATGAAATCAGTGCACTCTTGAAATTACCTTCACAAGAGGTCCAGGAGTGACTCTAGAAGCATCAAAAGGCCGATTTTCCACAGTTCTTAGCAGCCTAATCCCATCAGCATTTGCTAAAATTTTGATGCTATTGTCACTTGTTGAGACGGCTAATAGAATTCCTTCCTTGTTAAATCTAATACAAGGTGAAGCCTGCAAATTTAAAGAGAGGTAATTAATAGAAAGGTTAGGTTAATTCAGCCAGAATAAATTAACAATAAATTACCGGCAATCCACCCTCAGCATCGATACTTGTCAAAATATTGTTATTGTCCATATCCCAAAATTTGACCATGAACTCGTCACCAGCAGCCAAAAATCTGTTTTTGGTGGTATCAAACTGCACAACCCCACCAGATCTCTTTCCAAGTCCATGATACGTACGCTTGACAGCCCCCTCACTTTCATTCCATTCAACCAAGTATGACTCTCCTTCTTTATTGGTCCCACACGAGAACAACCTATAGCAAAATAAAATCGCTAAATAGGTTATTTCAGTCAAAAAAATGACACAGTACGAATTCAATCTTGAATGCTGTTGATCTGAACCTTGTTCCATCAGCACTGTATGCCATCATGGTAGAAGAGTGTCCCGGCGCATCGTAGTCAACTCTTGACCCCACATTGTCATAAAGCCAAGCCTTAATTTTTCCATCCGTTGCTGTTGAGAAGATGAACTACACAAGATAAAAATTGTATAATCAATTTCAATGGCAAGCCCAAATAGAAGGCTTCTTCATACAGAAGCACCAGGGACTGAATAAAGATTCGTAAAAGCACATCCACTTAAAACTCTAGTTATGAGATCATAACATCCTAGGATGATGGGTTAATCATGAAATATCTCTGTGATAGAGTGCACAAAACCATGAAAGTTCAAAAGATTTAAAACGAAAAAGATAATATCGCCAATTGCTGCTCCGCTCAGACACAGTAAACAGCCTTCCATTATAAATTTAACCAATCAGAAATGAAGGAGGCAATTATGGGAGAACAAATGTTGGAAGTGGAAAGGAGAATTTTCCTTCTGAACACATACTTGAGCAGTAAGGTCATTATTGTGAAGACCTTTACCCAGTTGTTAATGCTTAATAGCATCGCCCGAAAGAATCAAATTTGCAGTTTGATCTTTGGACCATGTCACCATTTTAACAAGCACATTCTAATCAATACAGGTTAAAAGTTGGAAGACTTGCAAAACCCTTGAAATGAACAAGGTCCACGAAAACTACAGATTCACACTTCTCATACAAATTGAACCAAATTTTTTCACCTAACCGAGTTTTAGCAAACAGAAGTCCAGTGAATAGTCGAGGGTACATGCCGATTCGTCATGCTTTCAGCATGTCCTTATTTATACGCCACATAACCAGGTACCTGAATATTTTCTTTGTGGTGTGGACATATGGAATATACAGGTGCTTCATGACCCTCGAAACTGAATTGCTTAGCCCCAGTCACTGCATCCCATACCTGCATAACTACTAGCCTGGGTAAAAGGAATCAAACGGCACAACCCTATAGCACTGAGGAAAACAAATCAGAATATACCTTAATTGACCTGTCCTCTCCACAGGTAACAACACATAACTGTTTGTTTGGATATGAAAAGGCAAGATCATTAACACTTCCAACATGAGCCTCGATCTGTATCAGACATTAGTTTAGGGTCAAAATCGAGTTAAACTCACACTTAGATAGTAATTCTCTGCAGAACAAAGAAGCTTAATTTTTTCTCCATGTTTAGCAACAAACCTCAAGGTGGTTCCTTATGTCATCACCACCATGATATGAGTATATGTGCACCATGTGTTTGGAATAAGCAACACCTAAATAGAACACCACAAATCATCAGTGATAGCAGCATATGAACACTTCTTCCTAAAAATATTGCAAAGAAGCCTAGTTCTCGGCGCCTTAGGTTTTTCATCAATTAGCAAGTATGTACATACCGAAAAGGGTTCCATCGGGACTCCACATTACACGGTTAACTGATGCTGTATAATCATTGGCCAGAGATGCCTACAAAGAATCAAACCCATAATCACATGGCCAAAAGCAAAATACCATGATTTTATTTAGAAATGAATTTCTATACCTGCAGCGTCACTGAACATGCTCCTTGATCCCAAACCTTGAAATGTTTTAGAGCAATCCTTGCACGGCTGCCTACCTCCCATACCATGATATCACCCATATTTGTTCCCACTAAAATTATTGATACAGAAAATTTGAAGAATCAGATCCCACGGTTTCAATTAGCTGAAACTAATGTCAAAAGGACAACAAAAAGCAATCTTCCGAGCATCAAAAAGCAAACTTATGCCCTACAAGGGGAAACAAGTATATCAACTGAAGAAAAGCAGGAACATGTTCTTCACAAGAGTAATAAAGATGTGCTAACCGAGCAGCAGAATTTGTTGCACTGGATGGAAATCCATGCTCCTAACAGGTGAACCTTGATTTAGGGTCGTGACTACATTTCTGGGCAAGTCATCTGAAGAATAAGAACTCTGACCGTGGCTCTGGCTGTTGTATGTGACAGGCATAATGTTTACCGGCAAATTATTCACCTAATAGAAAGTCATAAAGTTTACAAAACCAGTGAGTCTGATAGAAAATTAATGAAAGCCATGACACTCAAAAGATGCAAAAGCCATATGAAAGCCCCTGTTTTACTAGCATACATGACCACAATCCATGCATGCTGGGAGAAGATGTAATTTACACCTACCTAGTTCCCGCTCCTTATTAATGCTGCCAATATTTGACACAGGACCATTTACACGCCAATACCAAACACGAAATACGCAGACACAACCCAATATGACACATCACAGTACGTTCAACCAGTTTATTGACAAGATGTTTACATGTTTTAGTCTAATTCATTGGTTTGACATGTTTGATAAAAGTTATGATGTTAACATGAATTGACACAACGACAAACACAATCAAGACACGCGGACATGAATTGCCAATCTTAGCCCTTTTGCACCTCTTTCTCTCCATCAGACTTTATTGTAATACTTCCAATCCCGAATTAGCTCCAAATGGGTTTTCACCGTTTGTATATTCGGTTTCCGGTGAATAACAATCATTAGCTTGTCGGCATAAAAGTTAAGGGTATATAGAAACCTCAAAACTATAGTTTCTCCGAAAGATTCTCAATGCGTGATCTTATGCCGCAATAGTACCCAAGTGAGAAAGTTTTCAGAAGGTTTTCATTCGATGGAGCGCATGAAAAGATCATTAAGATATAGAAATGCAAAAGAAGGGGCAATATACTCCAGCTCCACTTTATAATTGAGGAAAACTGGAAATCCCAACTTGCATGAAAAGAATAGAAGTACATGTAACAAGTCCGATGAATGTTGAGAAAAGCATTTCAGACATATCAGATTGTTAATCACCCAGCAAAGAACTTTTTTTGTGGATTGACCATCCAGTAATAACTGAACAACGATAAAGAAAAAGCAAGATGAAATAAGTACTTCATCTGAGATTCCAAAAGGTCTTGATCTCTTCAAAACATGTTCAGAATCTGCTGTTTGGTAGTCCATGGCTGAGTTGTTAGTAGGAGGAGTCCTGGGACGCTTTAAGATAGCTGTATCGCAAGACAAAAAGTAAATAGAATGACAAACTAACAGCTTGCACTTGTGGAAACCACAAAATCAAATTTCACTGCTTTAAATCTGCATATTATAAAGCCTCACTCCTAAATAATATTTTACATGTTCCGACAAGATACCATCCATATTGCAACTTCTCATAGACCTAGATATTTTGCAATGGTAGCCATGAACTTGAAATTGACATTGTAGAGCAGCTTCATGTACCTGTATTATTTTGTGCGGTCAAACCTATCGGTCCAGCAGATGCTGAGGGGTGAGGTACGGGGTTTGGATTTGCCATCCATCCTGCAAGAGTCGTTGGAAGAGCAGCCGGAGCAGGCTGGAAGGGCTGTAGTAAAGGATGGGGAAGGCACAAAGAAAAAAACACCAACATGAGCTGCCAACATCTAAATGGAAAACCTATCGGGGAAACAGGCTAATTATTCTCCTCCAAACTTACAGCATGAGCAGCCAACGGCGGGAAGGCCCCTGGTTTGGGGACGGCACCCATTAAAGGATTAGTAACAGGGGATGGCGCACGAGCACCATTTGGTTGTCCACAAGTGTGGTCTACAAATAGAGTCTTTATGTCAGGGTTAGGCCTAGGATTCTTGCATAGCTGATGCTGCCAATTTAAACTGCCAGAAGCCATGAAACAGTGAGTACGACAATATTTTTTAGTTAAGAGAATACGTAGAACCTTAACAGGAAGGCAACAGGAAAGCAAGGACCTCTGATTTATTAATGTGCGTAATCTTGAGTTTTTCAATGTGGGAAATTGAAGCTTATCACGAAACAGGGGGTTAGCCTCTATCAACTTTTTCAGTTCAGCCAACATTATACTCCGAGCTGACTTGGTATCACCATACTTTGATAGTTGCTCGTTCTCCCTGCAAGCAGGACATATGTTTACGTCAATGTGATAATAGCAAAAGACCAGAGGTCAACTATAGAAAACTGTCAGTTACAAATTAAAGATTCTCCAACGCAAGACCTCGTACCTAAAGTTCTCCAACGTCAGCAACTGCGTAATTTCCTTGAACAAATCCTCATTGAATGCAGCAAATACTTTCAAGTCCTTAACTAAAATTTCCACGGCTTTAGCACGATCCCTCCTGCAATCGGTCAATAACGCAAGACCAACAACCAGAAAATTAAAAATGCTTGTCGCCCGGCAACCTAACAGATACTCAACCAACAAGCGGAAATGAGCTCGAGCAAATCGAACCCATCAATCGTCCAAAATTTTTTCGACCTACTTGTCCAGAGCTTCGAGATACTTCTGCTTCCGAATCTCGAAGAAAATCTTCATGGAGTATCTATTATCGTCTACCTTCGTGAACCCAGATAGGTACTTCTCCACATCATCCCACTCCCCGTTCGTAACCAAATCCTCGAAGTACCTCATGTTGAAGAAGAACCCCGACTCCTGCTCCAACCTTCGACAGCACGGGGGGGAAAAAACCAACATCAATTCAAGAGGCATACCCTCGCCAGGCGAGCAAAATTCCAAGCTCGAACGACACGAAAGTACGCGACGCACGAGAAAAAAAAAACACAAAACGACAACAACAGGGAGGGAGGGGGGAGGGGGAGGGGAATTAAGGGGGCGTACTTGTGAACAGTCTCCCTGAATTTCTCTTCGTCCAGGAACTGGAGGATCAGGAACACGAGCTCCCTGCTGAGCGAAGACATGCCTCCGTCCTCCTCCGAGATCTAAAACCCCTCCGCAGATCAACGCCTCCAAAGCAGCAAATCCCTAAATCGCACGCCAAGGCCCAAAAAAAAAAAACCGCATCGCGACCACCACGTGAGCAGGCGACAAAAGCACGACCAAACACCAAAACACAGAAAAGCAACAAGGAATCGGGGAGCGACAATTGACGCGACAAGCCGACGAATCAAACGGGGCGCAGAAGCTCGAACCTGCGAAGAGATTTTTGCTCCGGAGACCAGTAGATCGGGAGGCTCCCCGAGCTAATCCTCGCGGCCAAATATACACGGCACGCCTACGGCCCCCTCTCTCTCCTCTCCTCCCTTCCTTCTCCCTTCTCTCTCTAGTTTTAGCTTCGCACTAGTTTCTCGCTCTACTTTCTCTCTCTACTGGTACCGTGCTGGGGTGCTTATATAGAGGGAGGGGGAGGAGAGGAGAGAGAAAGGGGGTTAGGGATTCGGGGAAGAGAGAGAAAGGGAGAGAAAGGGAGATGTGAAGGGAAAGAAAAACAAAGGTATCCAGACAGCCTTAAATACCGCGAGGCGAGCGGACGAGACGACGAGATTTTGATAGCTTATCCACATGATAGGAGGCCCTACCTGCCTATCCCCGAGTGATAAGCAGGTCCGCTTATCACCGGATAGGCCCCCGGCGGCTTATAAGTGCGTTGTCGATACGCCTAGATTTGGAACTGTATCCGGCAGAAATAGCGGGATTTCCGAAGCTTTTGCTTGTTGTAATGTTTCCTCCTCTTCGCGAAACGCATTAGCAAAATAAAAATTGCGTTTGAAATTCCCCGAAAATTAATAAAAAGAAAAAATAAGGAGAAGAAGGAAATTGGCGAATCTATTCGTGCGACGGGAAATTGGTCGGTACCGCGATGCCACTCGCTTATCACGCCGCGTATCATGTTGATCCCCCGCACGAGCTGATTAGTCAGCAGATCTTATCCACGTCCCGCTCGATATGGACAGAAATCCGTGACCCCGAGCCATCGACGACATCATATTTATCGCTCGATTCGAGTTGCTCTGTACGGCGCTTACATGCCCGAAACGCATTGAAAAACGACGGAGCCCATTTTGGGGCGCGCGGATTTTCCCCCTTCTGGATTTTCGAGGGATTAATACCTTTTCAGGCCTTCTAGCTAAGGTCGGAAATTTCCTAGCAACTTTTTAATTCGGCAAGATTTAGTGTGCATATGAGGGCATACCTAATAAGTCCTCCCATTTTCAGCCTATTTCCATATTATCAATATTAATATTATCATTATCATTATTATTATTACATTTTAAGGACAAAAGAAAATTGAAAAGAAAAGGGGACAAGGGACAGGGTGGATAGGACTTGTTTTGGGGTTGGTTGTGAGGTGCAAGAGTGGGGAAGGGGACGTTTGGGCCCCCTATGGGGAGGGTGGTTGGGGTCAATTCTGGCAGAAGGCGACGTCGAATTGACACGTTTCGAAATTCCATTGGACGGATTTGGGGAGGAAAGGAATAAAAAAATATATGTTTTCCTGTCGCTGATCGATTGGCCTAGGTTAGGAAAGGGCGTGGAAAAATTCGAATAAGGGAAGGGCGTTATTCTTAGAAACGTGGATCGTATTTGAAAATAATTTTGATTTCATCCCCTCATTTATTTTTTTAACGTTATGCTCGACTGCTCGTGATTAAGAAAATAAAATAAAACTGATAAAAAAAATCATGGAAAGTTTTACTTTTTATACTACGGCGCGCTCGTGTTGATTCTTCTTTTCTTTCTCACGTAGTAAAATAATTAAATTCTCGACTTGTCGTTTTTGCATGAATTAATCCGCTCATCGAAAAATCACGGGGGTGTAATAATACGTTAACCGGAGGGTAAGTTAAACTTTAGGGGCGCCTAATAATTTCCTAATCGAGTATTATCGTGATGTGTTTGTGCATTAATTGTTCTAGCCCAAAACAGTAATTTTTATATATAAAAAAAAGCTGTATATGTGTACGTGCTTATGTATGTATGTATGTGAGTATATACACTGTAGAAGTTACAGCTACCTGCGACACGCGTACAACTTTGTCAAAACAAGCTGATGGTGATGGTGCTGGTTTTGGCGTTGCGTGGTGCACATTTATTGGGAAACGAACTTTGATGTTTGATCTATCATTTTCTTTTTTATTTTTTTTTTATTTTTTTGTGGTTTTCTTTTATAATAGCATTTTTGGCTGGTCATGGGAACAAATTATCGTCGCAAATGCCGTAGGCACGAGGTTCTCCTTCGATGACAACGTGCCAAATGCGTAGGGTTTTCGTCCATCGAATGGGCTGACAATGCAACAGAACAATAAATAAGTTAGAAAAGGATGGATTTTGATTTTTCTTACATAGCGATAGATGCGACGAATGAAAAGAGAACTTGCGACATGATTCATAAATCTGGCACCAACCCTGAAGTATTCACTACCTGGAACAATCACGTATCGAGTACTTCTTACAAGACTCTGACTCGTGTAAACGAATTCGCTCGCTACAAGCCATGTCATAGCAGCGATTAGGCGGCACGGCATGAGAACTAAGTGTCGTGACCACCTCTGAACTCGCCGGTGACGAAGCACTACTCGTTCGTGTCTTGAGCACCTCATCCAAGGAGTATTGGTAAGCACTAAGGCCACTCATCTTAATGGTGCTCTCACTTGAGTACACTTAATATTGGAGTTCTAATGCTAAAATTTCACTATACTAAAAAGTGTTTCTTGTGAAATAATTCAAATGTCATATATCAGAAGCACCTATATCCTCTCGTTCAAAGTGTAATTTGATAAATGTCCGCCGATTTTGCCATCTTAAAGCTTACCAAGAGCACGCCTTATTCAAGCCTCCTTGGCCATGGCAATCACTCACCACCTTTTTAGGACCAAGCCGTTGTAGGCACCCCAGCTTTCACAAGGTACATCCTTGATCCACAAACTTACTAAAAGAGTTGTGCTTTGATACCGTATTACGACATGTTACCTTGAGTTATTAGATGTTTTATCTATTTTGACATGTCTCATAGTTTTTGTTAAGCACATTTCCAAGAGGTAACCATTTTAGCAGTGCTCTCACTTGAGCATGACTAAATTGGGGATATCCAATGCTAAACGTTATCGCTATATCGAAAGTATTTCCTATCAGTTAATTATAGTTTTACTTTTCTCACTCATATAACCCAATGTACACTCCTCCATATTTGTTGTGTGATTCGATTCAGTCTAGCCCCATTTGTCATCTTAGAAACTTATTAGGATTAGCACCTTATTGGATATCTCTTGACTCCGATGATCACTCCCTTATCGTGTCAAACAAGGTCCTTACAATGGGGGCCTCCTCCAGAATCCTACTTACTTGATGCGGTCTTAGGCTTTAAGTTATAGTAGGAAAAATTAGCCAATCAGTCCTAAACTTATTATACGGACATTAATTCAGTCCTAAACTTTTCAATTTTATCAATTTAGATGCAATTGTTTCACTGAAAGCGTCATGACAATGGAAAATTCCATGAAAATCATTCTCAACGAAAACGGTTAGTTTTTATTTGTTTGTGGTTTAGGGAAAATGTTTTCCTTCTTATCAGAAGAAGAAGTCATTTTCCCCAAATATAAGCTTGTGATCTTATGTCCATGAAAAACGTTTTCCATAAATCGATTAGTTCGCCATCATTCAAACACCAGAAAGTCAAAATAATTTCCCAGAAACAATTTTCCTTAAAACAAACGGACCCTTAGTCCTAAGCCTCTACGCGAGTTTACAATGTAGTCCTTTTGCCAAAAATCGCTGACATAGCGGTCCAGTTATCGTCAATCGTCTTAAGCGGCACCACCACCATGTCAGCGATTCCCAATGAAAATTGACTGAAATGACTATATTAGAATTTTGCTCAAAGGTTTAGGACAAAATTGACAAAATTTAAAATTTAAAAACCGAATTGGCATCGTACAATAAATTTAGGACCAATTAGACCCGTCAATAATAACGAGGACGTCAGTGCGCTAATTCCGAAGTTTGCGATACTCCAATTCCTTCGAAATGTAAGGACCTGTAGCTTTGTTCATAAGTGAAACTCCCTCTTGGATAAACCTGTCAAATGAGTGGGTCAAGTCGGGCTTGGGTAGGGTCGAAAATGGTTCGACTCAAAGTGATCCATTTAACTCATTTTTTATTCATTTCCATGTAATACAAATCTAGTGACCCATAGTTGACCCAACATATACTTTGACTCAATCCATATTGTTAAAACGCTTCCATATTTAACACAATTTAAGAAAACCCATACAAAAACTGAGGTGAGAACGCAGAATGAGCTAACACGAGATCAAGTAAAGAGAGACATATAGGTGAGTTGGGTCTAAGTAAGTTATAAATTAATTTAACACCCATGTTATTTGGACTTTACATTCTTAATCCATTTATGACCCATTTACCGAATATAACTAACTTACGTAACAACTCAACCTATCGAATATGGGTTAAGAGATGGGTGTATAACCGATTCCGACAAGTCTACTTTCAGATGACTACCATCCTGAGTGGTCATCTGAATATTCCTTTTAAAGGGCGCGATGCGTGTGAATTGGGCTTAACCACCACCATGAGTGGTCATTGAGTTAAAGTTGTTTAAATGCTATCTAAGCTTGTCTGTATGCACTGAATCAAAAACGGGTCTTGCAGTCTCCTTTACCAGGAGATAGAAAATTTTGGTTTATTAATGATGACCACAACAAAACTATTTATTGTACTTTGTTATGATATATTCCGAATCACTTTACATCATGTGAGAGAGAGAGAGGATTGAGTATCAGAGGTCACTCGTTCAAAACTCCCGGTTCGTATGTAAAATGATCTAGGTTAAGGCCGTGACGCCACAAACTTGAACTTACTCAGGTTTATGAGGAGTTTTTACATTATTCTTTGAATTATCGCGCGAAGGAGAGAGAGTCTGGGAAACGTTTCATAGACAACTTTCGCTTTCTAAAATTTGTTGGGTGAAATTAAGATGGGTAATTGCTTCAAATAGGCAATTTCTTAGGTTCAAAGGGTTTCAAAATAATTCTGTCGAATACTATTTTGGTCATACTTTGAAAGTGCAGAGCTGTTTTTTGAAATTGATCTAAGCTCACCTTATGGAGAGAGTGAAGGAGCAATGAAAATAACTTAGAAATTAGAATCAGGTTTTTCGTAAGGAATGATAACGAAAATCTACAGTTAAATTCTATAGAGCACAAATCTTCCTCTTTTTATTTTTCCTTTTTTCAATGTAAAGAATAGGATTAATACCACCGAAAACTCCAAACTAGTACATCTGTGATAAATTTACCCCAAACTAATTTTTTGACCACGGAAAACTACAAATTGGTAAACCTGTGACAAATTTACTCTCTGTTAATTTTTGTTAAATTTTACAATTAAATTATCGAGTTAAATGACACGTGCCAGTTGATCGGTGTACCAGCTTACGATTTTACCCTCCGTTAGTTACAGGTGTACCAATTTGTGATTTTTTTGTGGTATTAATCAAATTTAAAGGAAATTAATAGAGAGTAAATTTGTCACAAATGTATCAGTTTAGGGTTTTCGGTAGTCAAAAAATTAGTTTTGGGTAAATTTGTCATAGGTATATAAGTTTGGGATTTTCGGTGGTCAAAAAATTATTTTAGGTTAAATTTGTCACAGGTGCATCAATTTGAGACTTTTCGTGATATTAACTCTAAAAAATAAATTAGTGGCCTTACTTAAACAACATCACCACTCAAACAATGCTAAGCACGTTACAGTTGATTTATCAAAATTCCATACCGTTGCATTTTGATTTGAATCCACATATTTACACATTCTCGATTACAAATACGACACATTTCTTAACACGTTAGTTTTACGAGGATTTTGTTAATAAATGCCCATGAAGCGCTTGCCTCACATCTCCAGTAAGCAAACACGCAACTTCCAAAGTATCGACGGTGCTCGTTAAAGGACAGTCACTTCACTGGAAATTTGAACATTCCCAACTTGGACATCACAAGTAGAGGTGTCAAAATGGGTCTTAAATCTATATATGACCCATTTAAAAATAAATAGGTCATATATGGGTCACTTTAATTTTAAAGAGTCAACCTTAAATGAGTTTTAAATTTTAAAGCTTAAAGATAAATGGGTCTAAATGGGTTGAGTTTGGAACCTGTGTCCAACCCATTTACTAGACCCATCCACACACTCTCTCTCTCTCTTTACAAAAATATTTAAAAAAAAATCGAAATTTAATTATTTTTATTTTTTCTCTTTTTCTTTTATTTTTTCTTTTTTCTTTTCTCTTCTTTCTTTTTCTTTTTTTTTTTTATTTTGGCCACGGCCACCGGCCACCGGGGCGGGACAACCTCGCCGGAGGCCGGCGAGGCTCGAGCCTCGCCCGATTCCGGCGACCTCGAGGCTCGCCCGATCCCGGCAAGGCTCCAGCCTCGCCGATCTGACCTCACCCGAGGCTGGCGAGCTCGAGCTTTGTCGGCCTCGGCCGAGGCTCCACCTCGCCAGATCCTGCGAGGTAGAGCTCGCCCGAGGCCGACGAGCTCGAGTCTCGCCAGATCGGCGAGGCTCCTGAGGCCGGCGAGGCTGGAGCCTCGCCTTAGGCCGGCGAGGCCTCGGCCTCGCCAGATCGGCGAGAACGAGCTTCGCCGGCCTCCGGCGAGCTCGTCCTCGCCTGGCCGGCGACCGGCGATCGGCCAAAAATAAAGGAAAAAGAAAAAAATAAAAAGAAAAATAAAAAATAATTAAAAATTCGATTTAAAAAAATAAAAAAATATTAATTTTTTTTTATTTTCTTAGATAATGACTTTATGGAAAATATTTTCTAGAAATGTCGCATTTTTCGTAAAACAAACAGAACCTCAATTTTAAAAAAAATTATAAAATTTTTTCACTATCTTTGTATTGCATAAAATGTTTTAGCAGTATAATTTAAAAAAAAATCATAAGAAACAAGTATTCCTAGATTAGGTTAAATATAAAAGTGTTTTAGCAATATGGGTCGAGTCGGGTATGGGTTAGGTATGGGTCGGGTCGGGTATGGATCGAAATATTTACACTATGAATAAATGGGTCATAAACGGGTTAATGGATCAATTTGGATCGGACCATTTATGATCCGACCCAAATCCGATCCGACCCACCCGTTTAACAGGTCTAATCACAAGTAACAGGAACACTTATTAAACATTCAAATAAGGAAAAATTTGTCATATTCAATGTATCGAACCGTCTCGTATTACTCGTATTGATTTACGGGCCGGTGAAAAAGAAAGAAAAAACCTTTTCTTAATAAATAAGGACGATGCATTGTTACCACTTTTGGTTGACAGGACGTCGACCGAATTTTAAGACACCATCACAAAGTCAGGGCCGACCGGTCTGACCAACCAACAGGCACGTCCCCAAAAGCCACGAAGGCGCAGAGAGAGAGAGAGAGAGAGTACGGGGGCCGGATGGACTACTCGCGCGTGTCGGCCACGCCCCCCACTCGAGGCCCCCCGATAAATAGATAAATAGACGAATAAATAAAATAAATAAAAACAGACGTGTGATGGACGTTTTATTAAATGGATAAAGTTAGGGGAGGGGGGGAAAGGAAGGGACTGAACAGTAGTGAGCAGTCAGTCATGCAAAACGTGAGAAAGTCTGACCCCCCGCGCGCGCGAGTTCCCGTCCGCCGGCGGGCCCCGCCACCCCGACCCGCGATTTATCGCGCGGCGAGACGGGCGGGTCCCGTCTCGTCTCGTCTCGTCTCGTATCGTCAAGCGCGAGGAGCCCGCGAGCGAGAGGAGGAGACAGGCTCACGTCAATTCGCCGTGACGCAAGACATTTTTAAACGGTTCTAATCAGGGAGTGGGGTTTTGGTCTTACATTAGAAGAGCGGCGATCGGGTGCGGCCGCGCCCACCGTGAGCGCGGCGGGGACCGCCAATCGGAGCGCCTCTCGGGCCCGGATGGCCACGTGGGCGAATCGGGGTTGACTTTGGGGATGGGTTCTCCACGTAGGCACGTCCCTGTCGGTTTCGCACCATTTCATTGAATTTCTCCGTTTTTGCGTGTAAGGAAGTTTTTGTTGCCGAAGTAATGTAAGAAGTGACAAATCCCCAATAAATGAACCCGCCGGATAAAAATTCAATTTGCCACTTTGAAAATTATAATCGATATTTCTAACGCTATTTTTGATTAGGTACGATGAAATAATGTCGGCACGCATTTTGACCGAGATTCCACGGCCTTTACTATATATGACTCGTTTGTTTCGTTACCCGATATTCCAAGGTACCTGCCGAACATCGAAATAGGAAATTTTTTTTTTACTATTTTCAATGTATCGTCTCTTTGGTGTTATAGGTGATTAGCTCGGTGAAAATTAGAACGTTTTTCTTTATAGAGCAAGTGGCGGCACTCGTTAAAAAGTCCCTTTTTTTGGTCATGACCCGTTAAAAAGTCTCATTTGCCGAAAACTTGAATTTTATATACATTTTCAGGTGTTTTTTATGTTAAAAAAAAGATATGAGTCGGAGAGTCGAAAGATTTTTTTTTGTTAAGAAAAAATATTTAAAAGAGAGTAAGGGATGATTCGGATAGACTGCTATTGTCTTTGCACAAAATAAGTTTAACAACCTTAGTAGAAACGTCATCGTGGTAAGTTACCGTCCAATACCGACGTCACATTCTATGAGCTCGTGTCGATTTGAGCATTCCGATGTCCTTATTCTATGTAGTCTTCGATATGCATGCGTCGAAGATCATATCGATATATGACAGACTTAATTGCACATAAAAGCTAAGAGGTCCGAAATATTTTTATCGGACCGTGAACATTGTCATCCTAGATCTTCAACTGAAGCACATTTGTGGGGGATAGAATGGCTAGAAAGTCGTGATTCTTCTCTTGAATTAACTTAAAATTCACAAATCCACATTTGAAAGATTCGCATTTGCCCTAAGATTTATGTTATGTTGCTTTGGGGGGATAAGGTAGGAAAAAGTTGACTTTAGATATCTATGATTAGCCTTTGACCATTTTTCTTACCAAACCAAAAACGGCCTCGATGGCATGATGATGTCAGCACGATGCCAAAATATATCTATATATAATGATCCTAAAGTTTGAGAATTCTAGAGAAGTATCTGAAAGATGTGTTTATTTAATTGTGTCATTGGTAATTTTGGTAGGGAAAAAAAAAGGAAATGTCTTTATAAATAACCATAACGACAATAGTTTCGGTAATAAAAGTGTGAAATTGAAAGTAAAGAGACTGATTGTCGATTAGGGCAGCAATATACTATCGATATATTGTTGGCTCATTTTCTAACAGCTTAATTGTTTTTTTTTGGGAGGAAATGGCTACGGGAAAGCGTTATGTATATCGTTGACTTATATTTTACCAGTTTTAATTTTCAAAAAACGGTTTGGATTAACAACAAAATAAAAACTCAAATTACGCCCACCGCAACACAAATACACGAAGGTTCATTCCACTTACCAAAAAAAAAAAACACAAATACACGATATTTTTTTGTGCCTCTACAAACCCTAAGCTTCTTCATTGTGATACAAATTAATCAAACTTTTTTTGTGTCGTAAAAAAATCCAAACTTATATAGATATGACAAATTATACACCATTGATGGATCTGAAATAGATGTTATATATGTTATTCATGTATAAGTTTGGGTTTTTTCGTAGCACAAAAAAAAAGTCGAGGGTATTGGTGCCACGGTAGGCAAGTTTAGGGTTTTTGATGGCACTAAAAAAGTTGGGGGTATTTTTATCACAATGGGATAGTTCGAAGTTTTTCGTGGTATTTGCCCTAACGGTGACAATTCTTAGAATCGTACCCGCAGTTTTCCATCATTTTTAGTCTTATTTTTCCGACCTTACAAACGGCATAGATGTTCATAGAAGGCTGGCTAATACGTACACGCTAATGCACGTGTACTTAACACGACTCGACCTTCGATTTTGGTGAACCCCACTCGAGACACACACCTCCGGTCCACGAGAATTATACTTCTGTTTTTTGTACCCGCACGTAACGATATTCGGAGTCCATCACAGCCGTCCATCCCGCGACCCTCGCGATACGGGCGGTCACGATTGGGACACGGTCTATTCGAACTCGGATCCTATAAGAAATTCCCTTTTGCGCTGACACTGTATACGCGTAGGAGACACTTGCATGTGGTAAAAGATGTCGCCTTTTTCACTTTCCCTCCTCTCTTTTTCCTTCTTTCAGCAGGCACAATTTCTCCTTTCGCTCGCTCTTTTGCAAGTTGTTATCAACGTACCGCACGAAATTTCATGTGGCAAAACCCTTTATTCTTTTCTTTCTCATGCCCAATAAGAAAGCTGAACCTTTTTGCGCCAGCTAGATCCTGTCCTATATGATCTTTACTTATTACAATTTCTAGAACTTTATCGTTCCTTCTATGGTAGCCCTAGAGATGGTGTTTGGTCTCCGCTCTAGCTAAATATAGTTAGTGTTAACGTTATTAAAAATCCCGAACTGATATCGCATGTCAAATATATCCTAAACTAATTTTCGTACCACAAAATATTTCAGAATGGTACCTCATGACATATTTACCCCAAATTAATTCTGGTTTCACAACAAAAAAAAATTCAATTTGGTCAAACCCAAATCTACCATATATAAGATGGATCTGACATGGAGAATGACAGATCTGGCATGAAAAGTCCACGTATACTGACATATATGCATTTTAATGGTAAATTATTTGGATCGTGGGTATTGATTTGGAATTTTTGTGTGAGATGAAAATTAGTTTGAAATAAATGTATCAATGGTGCCGATTAAAGATTTTTAATAAAGCTTATAATTGCAACTGTGTAGTAAATCTATAATTACGATAATTTACAATATACCAGAGATATTCTAGCCATTTTGGGTACTTAAATAGTCCATCTATACTCTTACCCTAATTCATTGTGAATCACAAAAAATTTATATTTTCTCACCACATACTTCAGCTCCCATTAAATTGCTGGTATAACGTTAATTCAAAGAGATTAGCTTAGGATAGTTTAAAATGGGCATAAACCAATATTTAATTGATGGGCTGAGTTGTTATATAGGTTAGTTATATTCAGCAAATGAATCATAAATGAGTTTAGAATGGTAAAATCGAAAATAATATGCGTGTTAAGTGAATTCACAATTTACTTATACTCAATCCATCTCTATGACTTCCTCTCGTGCTCGCTCACTCTATGCTCACATTTTAGTTTGAGTATGAGTTTTCCTAATTGGGTTAAATATAAAAGTATTTAGCAACACGAGTCTGGTCGGGTATGTGTTGGGTATGAGTTGGGTTGGGCATATGTCACAAAATTTAATTTGTATGAAAATTGGTCAAAACATGTTAAATGGTCAATTTGGATCAGACCCTTTTCAACCCAACCCACTCATTTGATAGGTCTAGCTTTGTATGAGCTATAACGATATGCAGAATGCTTATGAATGGAAAACGCATTTCACTCTGCAATTCTTGATGATTTTATTTTTGCTATCAATTTTCTAAATTACCTTTTAATTATTTACCCGGATCGTAATTCATTCCACATTTACATATCAATTATTTTTCTCTTACTGAAAAAGCCGTCATAAGATCGTGACACGTGTAAATGAATGGGTGATTATTTATAATGAAAATGGCACGACCTAATCCCTTGGATTACGAAAAAAAGATTCCACCAACTATTTGCTTCTTATCCAAAAGCTAATTAAGAGCAATTTCTTTACTAATTCCACTTTAAACATATAAACTTATGCATATACAAAATTATAGAAGATTTATTTCACAATTCGCACTAAAATAAAATCTTTTCTCTTCTATCTTCTATGTTCGAAGACATAAGTTCCAGCATAGGCACCCCCATTCACATTAGTTGAGTGCTCGTTAGATTCAGGTTCTAAATAGGTTCGAAATCGATATCAAACGGGGTCGGACGAATCCAAAGTAGCATATATATGAGTTCCATTAAAAAAGTTCAAACACCCTTTCTCTCGAAACGCAAGGCAATGTGAAACCAAATTCCGCTGTTTTAAACACGACAAGCGTACCATCCCCGCTTTGGAAACTCGCCAAGACATACCCGGTGCACCATATCACGCTTTTCTTCACGATTCTTTCACGTTCGGTCGTGATAAACAGTCGTGGCATCCGTAAATATTTCCACGCTCAATCATAACCGACACGTCGTAACGCTACGCGCCGTGCTCCGTGGTGCGGCGGCGGGGTGGCCCCTTTGGTTTCGGGACTTCGGTGCATTCGTCGTCGGCGACTACTGACCTTTCCTCTACATATAAAAGATACAAACAAGACGACAAAAAAAAGGGAAAGGAAAGGAAAGAAAAGAAAAGAAAAGGAGGAAAATTTTGGGCAGGAGAAAGTGACGTGGGGGCTGGTGGGCGAGTGCAGAATCCGAGGTGAGCGAGCGAGCGAGATGAGATGAGATGAGATGAACATGAGATGAGATGGATCCCTTTCCAACGGGGACATCTGCACTACGACAAAAAAGTTATAATTTAAAAGTAATAATTGCCTTTTGTTTCATTCATTCTTGTAATTAAAACGGAAATAGAAAGGAGGAAATATAATAATGATAATAAAAAGATGGGGGAAAATCCCGTTCAAGCAAACAGATGTCGCGATCAGAAAGGGAAGGGGGGCGCGTTTTCTTGGATGCTTCACTGGCAAAAACCATTCCACGCCATAACAACATCGCTACCTCTCTTCTTTCCGTCCGTCCTTCCTTCCTTCAGCCCAATCTTGTCATCTACTTTGGGGATACGTCCACACAGTTAAGTTCCACCCACAACGGAACACATTCGTGCCTCGTCGTTTCCTTTGAAAGCGACGCGCCAAGAAAGGCTTAAAAAAAAAAAAGGGTAAAGGGGGGGTTGGAGGTGGAGAGTATATACGTTTGCCTCCAAGGTTTTAGGGTTGTGACGAGGTGTGCCGACGTTTCGGTTTTCGCGGTTTTCGCCTCTTGAATTTTGGGAACATGGGTGGTGATGTGTCCCCGATGTCGGGCTCCGGCCGGGTTTCGGGATGGAGCCCCGAGCACGTGATGGCCCGTGACCGATTATTGAGGGGAGATTTCGTTTTATATGGGTATGTGCGAATAGAAAAAGTAGAAGGATAATTTGGAAGTATGTTGTATGTGTGACTAAAGTTTTGAGGAGAATTTGTCTGAAGCTTATGCCAGATGCACATCTGTACATAGTGGGGGCGTACATTGGTTCCAGTCCAACTCAGAAACCGAATTAGACTAGACCGAATTGATCGGTTTTGGGTGGTTCTCGGGGGGATTGATTCTTGATTCCACATAAGGACCGGACCAAACTAGAACGATAAATCGGCCCATATCTCTTTGTTCTTTTATTTTTTTTTTAAATTCTGAGGCAAAACAAACTTTAATTTCTAAATTAGGTTCAATTCTCATCCCTCCTTTTTCCCACTCTCTCGATCTCATCTCATACCATCACGCTCATGCTCTCACTCTTTGTCCACTCCTCCCTCTCTTGCGCATCCTGCCAGCCACCAGCCCACCGCCGCAGTCTCGCCGGTCCGTTGCCATCCACCACCACAAGGTGCCACGCTCGAGGTATGTTTGTCTCTCTCTCATTCGGCTATTGACTCGCTATTTCTCCTTTGCGTCTTTTTCGCGCTCTCAATCGTCCCTGTTTCTTGCAACCAACACCATGGTCTCGCGTCTCGTTGTCTTGTCACCATCCGCCGCCCCAACTTCGTGCTCAAGGTACTACTCTTGTTTTGCATTCTTTGTGGGTTTGCCTCACCATACTACTCCTATTCTCGTTCTAAGGTCTCGATTACGAGACTATTCATTCTTTGGAAGTATTATAAACCACACAAAAAAAAAGTAATCAATTGGTTCGGAGACCAACTCTGAAAGCGAATCGGACCAGTTTCAAGACTAGGTGGGTTGGTTCCTGGTTTCAAAGGGTAGGAATCAATCCTACCCGGTCCGATTTCAGGTTTCAAGGTGGGAATTGACCTACCCTATAACCGATCACCTCCAATACGTAGTTCGGAAACATATTTTGGAGTAGTTCCTATTTTTCCCTTCCATATTTTAGATGATATGCGATCAATTTGGCCTCCTCCATAACTAAACACATGTGATTGCGCGATCAAATACGTCACAAAAATTTGGCCAAAATCAATGCTAGCGGGCACATTACCACCGATTTTAACAAAGGGGGCGAACTGCAAAAACAAAAACATCGATAGGTGACTTGCCACAATCCCAAAAATTGGAGGGCAACATATGATTCTCCCAAAGAAGGACACGAGGTCTAATGAAGAGGCCAAGGAGGGCTTGGTGCGATGAAGCTGATTGATGATCTCATGAAGCACCATTCGAATTCAAAAGTAGAGTGTCATATTGCAACATGGTAGACACTTTTTTTTCTTTTATCTATCATATTTCTAACTCTCTTCATTCTCTGACTTTTGCTTTACCACTTACAGAGCACTGGAGTCGAACCCTGTACCTGTGATACTAACGTCCCCACCCCCTCAATACCTTTATGTGCAAGGCCGCATGCCTATTGATAAAAAAAAAGAAATAAAAGTGATTCAACTGTCATTTTCTTTGTTTTGTTAGAATACTTATCCGTTAGTCATGGTCCTAATCAGCTACTCAAATTAAAGTATCAAGAAATCCAAGTTGGCTTTTTATTCATACTATAAGGGAAACTCAAATCACAACTTGTCCGCTCGATCTAACTTTGAACGAGCTGCTCGATTCGGGTATGACCACATTGTTGTATGTTGAGAGGCTGGCACCGACCAAAATCTTGAAACTTTTTGAAACGAGTGGCAACTTTTCTAACCTTTAAAGTGGGGCACCACGTATATTGGTTACATTCACATACGCTTCTCCAATTACTTAGAGTTAAAGAAAATAAGAAAAAAGAAAGCTAACAATTTTTCTTGTTGAGTTATGTGGGCCCATCGTCCAATATTAGATCGATCCGTCAGAAACGTAAAGGTATGTAAATTTGAGAAAATTCCTCAATCAATTCTAAATCACGTCAGCAATTTTCGGTGAAAAATTTGATCGGAAGAGTTCCATTAGAATTTCGCGCAAAAGTTTAGAACCAAATTGGAAAAATTGTAAAATTTATGATTAAATTTGGCATTCGTACAATAAGTTTAGGATAGATCCGTCAAAATAGGTCATAAACTCATTTCTTAACTCATATTTGATAGATTGAGTTATTATATGGTTAGTTACTTAGTAAATGGGTCACAAATGGGTTTAGAATGGTAAAACAAAAAATAATATGAGTGTTAAATGGGTTTATAACTTATTTAGACACAACCCACATTTATAACTCTTTCTTTACTCTCTCTCGCGCTCACTCGATTTTGCGTTCGCTCACTCCGCACCGTGAGTATGAATTTTTTTAGATTTGACTAAATATGGAAGTGTTCTAACAATATGGGCCAGGTCGGGTATGGGTCAATCGATTTCTATTGCATGAAAAATTGATCAAAACGGGTTAAATGGGTCAATTTGGATCGGACCATTTTCGACCCGACCAATCCATTTTTTTTTTTCGTCAGAAATATAAACTGCTCATTAATAACTTGTAAATAAAGAACCCACAAGCGGGGTCTCAAAACAGAGCAAATCTCTAAGGACCTGCGGAGGGCGGGTCAACCAATTTTCGGTGAGTGCCTTTTTTATGTGGGTTTTAGCTACCCAGTCAGCTACACTATTTTTAGCCCTATTACAAAAAATAAGCTTAATATTAGAAAAGCTGGAAATCAGGTCACGGGCTTCACTTATCAGTACGTGCTGTTCCCACGGCAGTTTTTCTACAGAATTGACACTTCTCACTAAACCTAGACAATCAGACTCCAGAATAAGTCTTTCCCCTGCACGTGGAGAGAGGAATTTCAGCGTTTCCACAATAGCTTCGCTTTCTGCTTGTTCGGCGGAGGCGGCGAGGACGCTCTTGGCGAAACCATCAATCAGAATTCCAGAAGAGTTGCGGCACACGCAGGCAATTGATCCTTCAAACGATCCAGGTTCGTGCAAATCAATCCATTTGAGGGGTCTAATTTAGGACTAATCGGACAGTTTCCCACTTGCAAATTGAGTTTATAAGGCAAAGGGAAGTGGAAAGCTCAAATGCTCCAGCTTTCGGTCGACAAATAATTGGA
Source organism: Syzygium oleosum (assembly GCF_021117445.2). NCBI lineage: Eukaryota > Viridiplantae > Streptophyta > Magnoliopsida > Myrtales > Myrtaceae > Syzygium > Syzygium oleosum. The sequence goes on from NW_026607528.1 coordinate 1,064,501, forward strand.
AGACACACAAGTCTCTTTCCGGAAAACTCAAGGCCCTTCGAAGTCAATAAGGAAAAGATGCACGAAAACGACAACATGGATTCGTTGAACCGAGGGCTACAACTCAGACAAAGACAAAGAAATGTCTCGTCTTCAAATTTACGAGGTTGGCCGTAATTGAAATTTAAAAAAATTCGCAAAAAAAAAATAGGAAAAGAAAAAAGGAAAAAGAAAAAGAGAAAGGAAATTAAAAAGGAAAATGAGGTATCCATAATTGACTTCTCCAAGTGCAATGCAAATGTGGGTGAGAGGCCAGGCGCCATCGCTATCGGGGTCGTCCTTTCGTGTTGAATAGCTTTAGGAAGGTGCCGGGGGGGAAGCGTGAAATGACGGTTTGAGCCCTTGGGGTTGACCGGAACCGCTCGCAAAGCACGGCACATTCTTTAGGCGCGACTGGTGTCGCGACGAATCAATCTCTCCATTCTACGTCAACCTCTCTCTCTCTTTCTCTCTCTTTTCTTCCCCTCTTTTCAAATCGATTTTTTTATCATGGTGATCTTTGATGATTCTCGTTCGCATTTTACCTTCAGCCCATCGAACATTCAAAGGGCACGAGACCCATTTGATTTTTGATCCTTCTAGAAGACCGCCCGTGCCTTTCGTTTCCCTTCGCGACGATCGGCGACTGGCCGGTTCCTTATTGAACGTGACAATCGCTCGTCTGTCGTTTGTGCCCCCGCCCGACAGTTTGTAGAGTCGGGGTGGGCACGTGGCGCTCGGGAGTGGGGTCCGAGATAATTAGCGACAGGCGGGGCTGGAAATCTATCGGTAGACGGGCAGTTATGTCGGAACGTGGGTTCATTGCGCCTTGGATCGACTTGCTCCGATACCACTTTTCGACCCCCGCGTGGGTAGGGGGAGAACGTAGGTGATAGAATAGTTAAATATTAAACTGCGTATTTGTCTAATAGTTTAAGTTTTTAAAATAGTTGGCAGTAATTCTATAAAATCTCACAGCGAGTACGAGAGAAATCGGAACTTGACGTTCTCCCTTACAAAGGAAGAAGCAGAACAAAGAGTCCGTTTGTTTCTCGGAAAATGAATGATTTTGAAATTTCTTTTCCTTAAAAACGATTGCTTATATTGCTTGAATAATTAATTAATAAAAAATGTTTTGATTGTCGATAACAATTTATGTCTAAACATTGTCCTTAACGATGAAAATATTTTTCGTTCATTCATTTTTATAAGTGATACGAGCGATCATTTTTAGGAAAATATTTTTCAAAAATTATTAATTTTTCGCAAAACAGACGAAACTTAAGTGAAAAAATGCATATTCGTCGATACCATATGTAAAGTCAAATGGAAACTAACAAGGCAAAGCACTCAATTCTTAATTTTCTTTCCCCTAATTACTTAACTTTTGTCGCGACCGACCTCCGATCCTTAAATTTTGTATAATTAATTTTGGGCAATTAAAAAGTAGGTGTCAACAACTTTGATTACTCCTTTTGTTTCTATGTGCAAATTTCCCTTCTCACCCAAAGTCTCACCACTTTAATAATAATTGTATCTTGACCAAATGCAATTTTTTTCCTACATCTCTCGTTCCATGGCATTATCTATTGGTGTTTATTTCATGCAAGAAAGTCAGTCCGTACCTTTTCTTCTTTCTACTTTTGGGGTTTTTAATTGAAGATCTTGTGGAATTTTTGGGTCCGGGAGATGGTCAAATTCGGCCATTTAGCATCTGTGTCCTTTCTAGCGTCTCTGGAGGAGCTGACTGAGCAATTTTGGTTAGGCCACTTTTGATAGAGTTTTTCCGTCAAACACTCTTTAATAGCTGTATGGCTTCTAAACTTGGGATAACTAGACTCGTCAAACGGGTGGATTGGGTCCGATCGAGAATGATTCGACCCAAATTGATCAATCTCCACACAATACGAATCTAGTGGCTCATACCCGACTGATATCCGACCCGACTCATATTGCTAGAATGCTTCCATATTTAGCATAATTAAATTAAGGTGAGAGTGCGGAGCAAGCACAAGATAGGGTGAGGGTGAGGGCGAGAGAGAGAGTGAAGAGAGAGTTGTAGAGGTGAGTTGAGTCTATAAGTAAATTGTAGACTCATTTAATACCCATATTATTATTGGGTTTTACCATTTTGAACCCATTATTAAATATAATTAACTCATGTAAGAACTTCAGCCTATCAAATATGAGTTAATAAATGTATCTGTATCCCATTTTGACAAGTCCTGCAAAAACTGGCTCACTTAATTTTAACTAACTGCAGTTTTAAAACATGTATTATCGAACATATAATAGAGCTACACTTCACATCATACAACAGTACAATTGCAATTACGGTTCGATTAAACTATAATACGGACAAGCTTTAAGTCTTAGATGCACTTGATTTCGAGTTCAAATCACCACACCTCTCCCTCACAGAGCAAACCGCAACCATCAGGCATAACCTTATGCAATAACAAGGAAAGACAGTTTTGCGTGCATTGAGAGCTATTGGTTGAAAGAACATCGTTTTTTTTAGACTACCTTTTCGAAAGAACATTGTTTTCTTTTTTCTCCCGAGGGCAAGAATCCCAATTTATTCTCTCAAATAACTTATTTTGTCGATATCTTCATTGTCATTGTCGATACCTAAATTTTGGTTACCTCATTACATCACACATCACATACAAAATTAGGAATCGACCCTGACGTGTAAACAAATATATCAGTAACATGGTTCGCATTTACATTTTCATTTAATAACGGCAAGTCCACATAAATTGCATTTAAGTTTGTCCGGTCATAAATTGCCTTGGGATTAGCCCAGAGTGCTGCAAGGGATTAAGGAGGGATGCCCTAATCTCATTTGAATTTCAAGATCGATCCCCTCGGCCACAAAGGGACATGGCCGGAGAACGGAATGCAGATGGAGGCCATACATGCAGCAGAGTTCGATCAGGCAGGAGAGCAAGAGAGCCCCACGTCCAACGAAAGGAAAGCTGCGTGCGAGACTCAAAGATGGGAAGGCAGAGATACTGTCTCCGTTCGTTCTACAGTAACGTATGAAACCGCCAAGGCATGAGAGAGAAGATTTGGCCAAGGAAGAAGAGGATGATCTGGTGCACGTGTGCTGAGATGAAGAAGGAAACAAAAGGGACGAATTCATGGGGACTTTCCCATTATTGCATGGAGACGTTCATAGAGAATCCTCGCGCGGAGGAGCCAAGAAAGGAAAGGGAACGCTCGGCAGGCGTAAACATGGGGAGAAGATCTGGCGAAAAATCTTCACAAATCAAGAGGGAATCGTGGCTAATAGGAATAAAAGTATATTTCCTTGCCTTTCGAACTCAAGACCAACGCCTCTTTCGTGAAGCCCTCTCTCTCCCTCTTCGGCATTCTCGCGGAAGTCCATGGCGTCCCCCGAGCAGCATCACCACCGTCCGTCCGCCGCCACCACTGCCCGTGAACGCCGTCATTCGGCAAGCTTCCAGTGCCTTCGGCTCTACCACCCGGCGTTCGTTCTTGGTGAAGAACACGGACCAAAGCATCGACGAGCGCACATATTTTCACGTGCCCCCACGTTCTCTATTCACAGGAGAATTGGTGCATGTACGAGACAGAAAGGACTCAGGCACCATTCAAGCACCTTTCCAACATTCTCCTGGTAAGAATTAGTTGATATTGCCTGGCCGTTTCAAGCGGCTGTAGTTTCTCGGTTATTTGCTCACTGGTTTCCGACTGATAACATCATCTGTCCCCAAGTCTAGATCTCGATTCGTCGCTGCGATCCGCGTTGGAATTGGTTATCATTTGGTCTTGCGATTAGCATTTACTCTAAATCCTTTGATCACGTGAACGTGGCCTCTAAACCGAGTGCTCATAGTCCTTGAACTGAAGTAGGTCCGAATAGCCGTCTTAATCTGTGATCGCAATGTTCCGCATTAACCCTTTTGGATATGATCGATTTGGTTTGCTATGCCTATGCCAGAATTTGATTGCACACATGTGATGAGTACTCTTTAAGTATCAATTTTCGACATGATGTGGCTAAATTATGCTGCACATGTTTGGTAAGGTCCCATGCACAGGGTGGGTCCCCAACCTAGTTAAGAGATAGCACAGCTTGAAACTTATTCATCTCAATCATCATATCAATCTTGGAGCACGCAACGGTGATAATTGAAATTTGGCCATTTCCTCTCCTCTGATGTCTCTGTCATTCATCTAACATGATAGAAAAGGGAAAGAAGAAAAAGAAGAGAAACATGATATAAAGGGAGAACAAAGACACCTCCTTTCTATGGATGTGACTAGAGATTGTATGTAGCTAAGGATGGAGCTTAAGCTTATCTCATCTTCTTATGTCAGAATCCATGCATGTAAAAGCAAAAGCTAAGATGCTTACTCTAAGAAGAAGAGTAGACACTAAGCCACCTGCTCCTAACATCACCGGTGTGCACTTCAGACCTTGACTAGTTCTGATAGAGACACAGCACATCATCAGAAGTTAAGGCAGCTTGAATCCGATACTATTTCAGACTGACAAAAAACCGGATACTTTAACCTTGGATATCGACAACAATTGAAACATTTGATCCAGATGAGGGCACCAGTGTGCTGCTGCCATGGATGAAATCCCTGGCAAGATGGCACCTATCATGAAACTTTCAGAGGCCCTTTCTATTAGCTAAACATTTCTTTTGAAGACATGACATATGGAATGCTTTCAGCTGTTTCGCTTCTTGACGAATTGTGGGTATCACTCGATCTAAATTGGCCATCAACATTCCTGTCTATTGAGAAACAAGTCTTAAACTCAAGCTGAACTCGACCTGAACTCACTACAAAAGGGAAATGCTAGGGACAGTCTGCATTGCTCCGTATTCGTTGGACCAACAGTGGGTTCCGTGGCAATTGATGGACCAGATCGACAGCCATGTCACTGTGCGACTGTCCATAGCACTTCTCTTGCTATCAATGCTAAAAATCTACACAGTCTATATCCTCGCAGGAAAATCTCGAGCCAGTCCAATTTAAATATGAAATCGACATTGCTCATGCATTGACGACGTTGCTAAATCAGCTTGAAAGATTTCAGTCTGGACTTCTTTCACATCCCCCAGGAAGAAGGAACTTGAATTTTTCTGCATTCGCTATAACATATGCGGGAAGGTGAACTGCAGAAGCTGAATGGGGGATTGGACCCAACTTCTTGATCAACTCCTGGAACGTGTACTCTTCAGGAAGCATGTCGAAAAGATCCTCTCCATGACAAATGAGCCTTTGAATCCTCGGATTGCTCAGATAATCTTTCCTTTTGACTCGGTCTGCATGGCTATAAGCAGTCATCTTAAAAATAAACTCTCGGATTCTCCGGAAGCAAAAGCTGCAATGCCATCCTGCATCAGAAAATATAAGATCGGTTTGGCGTGAGTGCCGATATTGGGTCTTTGCGCCATAAATATGAGCAGTGGCTCGCCAACTGCTGTAGTCCACTGGGAACTCAAAAGAATACATGTAATGCCTTAGTTCCAGATGCATTACAGGTGGGATCCCATCACACCACTGCAACAGTTTCAAAGTATGTGGGCTCGGAATCTCATCAGTGTCAGACATTATCAATAAGTCACCATATGAAATTCCAGACCGGCGAAGTAAACCATTCATAGCCACCCGTTGCTCGGACTCGAGCTTAAATGGGTCGTCATGTGATCCACGATTTGCAACTCGACCAGAAATTGTATCATGGACAATCTTCCCTTCAGCAAAAGCATATTGAGCACGGTTTGAAGCGAAAAAAAGAGGCTTTGGAATGCCTGTGAATGTGGTACCAGACTCAAGGATCACAAATTTAGTGACATAGGGGTAGAGCTCACGCCACCTTATTTCGAGCATATCTAGCTCATTGCTGAAAATTACAGCATCATACACCCGCCGAGGCTGGGGGAGAATGGACCAGCCATGAAGGCGACACAGATGCTCCATCGACACATTCTCTGCATAGTAGTGAGGTATGCGTTGGAAAGGGGGTGGTGGATGGTCCCAAAGTGGACGGAGAAAGTATGATATTTTCTGGCCATAAGTGAATACCCCAAGTAGACAGATGGGAACAATGATCAGAAGAAGGATAAAGAGGATCTTCGGTGGTGCTCGTCTAGACGTGAGGCGTTGGGGTCGTGTGGCCATTCTTCGAAGGGTCATGAAAAGAATCTAACAGTAACATCTTCAGTACGATCAATTACGATACTTGGGCAGTGCAGGAGACCGGGGAATGAGTCGAGTTAACTCCCCTGGGCCGGAAAAATAACAGACGAAGCTCCATGGGAAGGTACTAGATAACCTGAAAAAATTTGTTTAGTCAATATTTAAATGGCCAGAACGTACATTTTACTCTGAACATGACAAACGAAAAAAGAACTGGAGCTGGGAGATCAGGTTTCCAAACACCAGGATAAGGCAAGCTACATCGACAACAGCAATTCCATAAATATATTTTGGATTGAGGAATTAAGGGTGGACTATTTGGACATTGAAAATCAAGTTATTTCAGACCCATTAGAGTATGAGATCTTGTTTTAGGGCTCACTGGATCATAAAATTAATAGAAAACATGCCAGTTTGTGCCCTAAAATATTTTTGCCATCACTTTAGCTCTTGATCTTGAGACTTACCTAGCCAATTTGTGATCTTACATAAAGTCTGATAATTTAACAGCAAGACAAGCTCATCAAAGACCAAAAATGGTGCAGAAGAGAGGCATCTACCGATTAAAGTGAAAATTCACAAATTGTCAGTCTCAAACAACACTGATTCATGGTCAGTCAACTTATGATGAAAAATCCCAATTAAGCCTTTACAAAATGTAGGAGTTTTATCTGCTTATAATCAGTGTTAATTGTCAGGCGAACAACTTAGAATGTTGGACTTTTGGAGCATGATAACCAAAGAAACATCCCTGAGTTATGGAATCTTCTTATCCAACTTTCAGTCCAAACCAATTCACTAGGTTTGGGGAATCAACTTTTCTCTCCACTAGACAAACGCACACCCTTGACGTGATCATCATATGCTTAGATAACTATTCAGTGGACGTGAAAGTCAATTAGTCCTAAAACTAGCAAGGGCCCACGAAGCAGTTTATGGCTAAGCTTAGTTGCTCATCCGCTCAAACGAAAAAACATCAATCGGACCTCTCATTGACTAAGAGCTCATTCTTGTAGTCCCCAGATTGCCGCTCGGGCCAGCCTAATTGGGACATACTCCGTGCAGTTTTGGATGAGGAGTTCAAGGAGTACATGACATTCCTCAAGAAATCTTCAAGGTTTGGGATAGACCACACTGTTGATTTTAGGCCACCCAGTTTCTCTCCAAATAAATCACACAACGACGAAAGCTCTTGTAGAATGCTGTCTTGATATGCTTCTTCTTTTAGTAAGCATGAACAAGAAGCATGAAACCCGAGTTGTATCGAAGCTAGCATGCACCTCAAACAGGGTAATCCCATTAGGAATGATCACAATCAATTTACCCATCAACCAAGCACTCCTAACGTAACACAAAATAGAACCCAAATCAGAACACGTGAATGAAGGGGAAAAAGGAAGAAGCGGTCAAATAACAGCTGTATTTGGCATTACTCTGAGATGGGTACCATCTCGGAGGCTTTCAGAAATCCACCAACTGCAACAGGAGCCAATTGCAGCCATAAATGGTGACATTCTCAATGCTGCGGAAAAAGCTTAATTCTCAAGGAACACCAATCTAAGCGAGAGCTTCCAGGGGAAACAAAAGCTTCGAAAAATAAAAAATAGCAGTTCACTGAAAAGAAATTCACATACAGACCTGCCCTGCATCTGAGGATCATCAAAACATTAACCAGAACCATCCAAGAACGTCGAAACTGGGTCCAAGCCCATCTTTATACACGGGAAAATCAAGACGAGCAAAAAAAGAAACAGCAGCGACGACAACAAAACCAATCGCAATCGGCAATCAATGCGCCCGAGCTCCTTCCACAAAGAGTCGAATGACCAACGACCAAGAACCCACGAACCCACGAACGACACAAAACCCATCATGCATGCACCAACAATCATTCTTCCGGAGCAAAAAGAACAAAACATTCGATCCCCAGAAAGAAAAAAAACAGAAGACAACAGAAATTACCAAAAAAAAAAAGCAACGAAGAAGAAGAAGAAGGACAGAACTCACCAATTCATGGCTGCGAGCTCCGACCGAAGCCCTGCGGAGACGAGAACCGCGCGCCCATAATCTCTCCATCGTGGACATGTCGATGCCGATCAGCACAAGGCCATTGGCGATATCTACAACCCAAAAGCGTACGTATATATCTACGTAGAGGTAGGTATACGTCAGAAAGAGAAAGAGAGAGAGAGAGAGAGAGAGTGGGAGGGAGGGAGGGAGGATGTGGTGGAGGGGATGCGAGGGTCACGTGAGCCACGTGCGTGGGAGCTCGTGGGGTCGCGTGCGGCCATATCCCCATCCCGCACCGCGCGCCACGCAACGAGGGCCGTCCCTTTCGGAGACTCCGAGGCGGGGAGACCGGACCTGCCGAGGGACCGGGCCCACGTGTCGGCGCGCCATTGGCCAGCCTCACCAGCCTCACCAGCCTCACTGTGGAACGGGATGTAGGGGGAAACGATCGATGGCTCGTCGGCGCCTTTTGTCCACGTGCTCTTGTCTCGGGGCGTTGACCCATTCTTCTTCTTCTTTTGGGTGAAGGCCGGCGTCTTCTTCCGTAAAATGAATTTTCATTTTGTTTTTTTTTTCCTTATTTTGTTTTTTTTTATTTTCCACCTATATTTTGAGAAATTAATTTTTTTTTTGACCACTTTCGAGTTCTCTTCAGTTTTTGTCTCCACGTGAATTTTTCCAAAGGGGTCTTTGGCCGTTTGGAATTTGGAACCTCGGAGTGATGTTTTTCCGTGACTTGTGGAATGATGACTTGACGCTGCGGAAGAAGAACAAAGCCTGTCGGTCCGAGGTACAGCAAAAGCAAGGAAAAGCGCTAGAAAAACCCTAAATAGTGGCAGTTTAGTCGTAAATATTGGCCTAATTCCAAAAAAAAGCACCAACTTTAGGTTGGGTGATAATTTTGGCCCGAACATTTTTTTGTCCCATTAAAAAGCACCAACTTTAGGTTGAAGGACAATTCTGGGCCGAACTTTTTGTTGTCCAGTAAAAAAACACTAACTTTAGGTCAAGTGACAATTCTGGCCCGATTTTTTTTTGTCTCATAAAAAATCACCAACTTTCACCATGATCCCAAATTTGGCCCCCTGTTGACTTTTTGTCTAAAGTCACCATTGTTTGAGAAAAAAGGTTACGGTGGTGAGCTTGACGAATCTCGTCCATAGCGTCTGTCGACAGGCGGTGGTCAGCTTCATATTACGTTTGGCCAGAGAGATTCAATCCGGAGATATTTTTGACTTGCCGGTGAAGTGAAGGAGACGAACAGTTTCACCGTTATTCTTCAAATTGTGGCTCAGAGAATAAGACAATAAATATTGCTTTAAATCCAGTCAGCAAATCACGTGGATTTATTGCTAAGGTGGAATAGTTAAGTTAGATAATTAATGGTTCTAAGTTAATGGGAGCCAGATTTGAAATTTAAATGAAAGTTGGTGCATTTTTACTAGACAAAAAAAAGTTGAGGCCAGAATTGTCACTGAACCTAAAGTTGGTGCTTTTTTACAGGACAAAAAAAAGTTCGGGCCAAAATTATCCCTTTACCTAAAGTTGGTGTTTTTTTACTGGACAAAAAAAAGTTCGGACAAGAATTGTCCCTCGACCTAAAGTTGGTGCTTTTTTTTTTAATTAACCCCCTAAATATTTTGATAGTGTCAATTTAGCCCTTTTGACCTAATGCCTGTTGGTTGGCCTTGTCAAGCCTCGCCCTGGCCCAGGCAATGGTCAGCGAAGCCAGGCATCCCCCGGGCGAGCGCCAACGCTTGCCACAGGAGGTAGAGGAGGAAAAAGAGAAGAAAAAAAAAGAATAAAATTCGAAAATCAGTAAAAAAGTCCACGTCTATGCTGGCCGGCATCCATGTTAGCAACGTTTGGCCAAAATTAGCGGGGCTGAATTAACTCTAGGTCAAAAGGATTATCATTGAGTTGGCACCATTAAAAGGTCTAAGACTGAATTGGTACCAATGCAATACGTTTAGGACTTTTCTGATACTTTTCCGTAAAAGCATACATTAGTTCTCTTTTTATTTTTTTGTTTTGCTTGAATTTATGCGTCGATATTTGGATTTCATGAAAATTTGCATGTGTCGTAAAGTTTTAAGTAAAATGTGCAAGAAAAGAAAGTTTTGAGTAAAAAAGATTAGGGTTAATACCACGAAAAATCCCAAATCGGTACGTCTATGATAATTTTACCTTGAACTATTTTTTTACCACAAAAAACCCCAAACTGGTATACTTTGACAAATTTACCCCCAACTATTTTTTTAACCACAAAAAATCCCAAATTGGTACACTTGTGATAATTTTACTCTAAACTAATTTTTGACCACAAAAAACCACAAGCCGGTACACCTATGACTATTTTACCCCGAACTAATTTTTTGACTACTAAAAACCCCAAATTGGTACATTTGTGACAAATTTACCTTCCGTTAATGTTCGTTAAATTGGATTAATATTACGAAAAATCACAAATTGGTAAACATGTGACAAACAGAGGGGTAAAACCCAAAATCGGTACACCTGTCAATTACCACGTGTCATTAAACTTAACAATTTGATAGTAAAATTTAACGGAAACTAATTGAGGGTAAATTTGTCACAGATGTACCAGTTTAGGATTTTTGGTGATCAAAAAATTAATTCGGAGGTAAAATTGTCACAGGTGTACAAGTGTAGGGTTTTTGATGGTCAAAAAAAATAAATTCAAGGTAAAATTGTCACAAGTGTACCAATTTTGAGTTTTTTTTTGTGGTAAAAAAAAATAGTTTGGGCTAAGATTAGATTTTTTTTGAGACTGATATGATCACTTACTTACCAAAAAAAAATAGTTTGGGCTAAATTTGTCACATATGTACCAGTTTGGAGTTTTTCGTGATATTAACCCAAAAGATTTAAAGTAAGTCAATCGAGACAGACTCGGTAGAGTGCAAATCAAGGTCAATGTCTCTGCACATGAAGCGCAAATGCGACATACAAAAACGATGTGGTAAATTCTTCGGTCACATCGGTTTATAATTTTGGCACACACTAATCAATATCGTATTACTATTTGCGAACCGATATCTTTTAAGATCAAGAATACTTATACTTTAAGATCGCTGATCTTGCAAAATTTCTCGGTCGGTCTTTGTACGGTGCATCGGCGCACCATAATATGTGCTAAGCACACTTTGTGATGCTGAACGATATTTCCCGGAAAATTATCGAGACTGAACAACACAACACATTTCGCCATGTTTCACTGAGCTGTAAATTTTCGCTTTTCCAAAATAAATCCTTCGTCTTCTGCAATGTTCCCCTTATTATCTTGGAAAATTTAAACCGTTGACAAAAAAGTTGTTCATAAAAATCAATGATTAAGCATTTCCAAAGAATCAAAGAATCAAATAATCACCGGGCGATAGGGGTGTGCAACCGAATCGGGTTTACCCAGAAACTGGACTAGACTACCTGAAAAACAGATTTAGGAACCAGCTCCTGTTTGAACTGATTCGGGAACCGGTTTCATTATTTGGGAACCTATTGAAATTGGTCCGGTTCCCGGTTTCAAGTGAAAACCCACTCGAACTGGTTTTGGAACCGATTTTTAGCTTGTTAAAAAAAAAAAGTTGTAGATCGTACTATTACTATATGTTGGATTGTTGCTTTTGGTGGATAAAATTTTTTATTGCTATCTTAGGAATTGTTGCTTTTGGCGGATAGTGTTCATCTTTTACTTTGAATCGTTTCATTCCTACTCATATTATTTTGTTGGAAAAAATGAAATCGGAAATAAGAACAAAAGAAAAAAGGGTTCTCGGGTAAACCCTGAAACCGGATCGGAAAAATCGGATAGGCTCCAAAACAGGTTTCAAGACAAACATGGTAGGTTCCAGTAGAGGTGAGTAAGATGGACTGCCCGAACCGGGACCGGACTAGACCAGACCAACTGATTTGGTCAAGTTCTAGGGAATATCGGTCCGGTTCCCGGTTTCTAAAAGCGGAACCGGTTTCCGGGCGGTTTGGTTCCCGATTCTAGGATGGGAACCAGACCGATCGGACTGGACAGATAAATATATATTTCTAATTTATATATATTTATTTACTTTTTAAAGTTTGAAAAAAATAGAAAACTTAATCTAATTTCCCCAATTCCCTTTCGCCTTTACCAATAAGTGATTGGTCCCATTGGAACCGGACCGGACCACCGGTCGGGTCCTATCCACAGTCTCGAGACTAGCCGGTCCGGTCACTTGTCCTAGAAACTGGGAATCGGTCCTCCCGATTTAGTTCCCGGTTCTTGGGTCAGACCGGACCGGACCGGACTCGGAACCGATTACCCCTAGTTTCCAAGTTCCAAAATTTGGGAACCGGTTATAACATGGGAGGTTCTAAGTTTCAGATCTAAAACCTACCCATCCTGAAACCGATTACCCTTATCGGGCGAGAAAGACGAATCATTATAGTACGAGAAAAAAAAAACATTAAAAAGCTAAAAGAAGAAATAGAGATAGTTAGTAGGCCCATTTCTTTTTCCATACAGCTCATTTAATTTTCCTATTTTTTGTGCGCTTCTTCCTTGTCTTATTGTTTGACTCCTCTTGCCTTATAACATAATTTAAAAAAGTTGGCTGATAAGAGTCTGCATCAGAGGTACCAAAAGACTAACGTATGTAGTGGTTACACCGACTTCTCCTACCACATGGCCCTCATTATTTTTGTTTTTATTTTTGACTTTTTCGGCGTCGTCGTGCCGGTTTTCTTTTTTGGTCGAAATCAATTTTATTTGTTTCTCAAAGATAAACATCGGAGCTCACTACGGGAGCTCAAAGCAAAGCAAATCTCAAGGGGCTTGTGGTGGGCCGTCTAACCAATTTTGTAGAAATGGCTTTTTTTCTTTTTTTACTTTGGGCTGTAGCTATCCATTCCGCTACTTTATTTGGCCTCTCTATTGCAACGGGTCAAGTTTAAGTTTAAAACCGGAGTAACTGATCACGGCACTCAGAGATAAGTACATGTATTTCCCACGAAAGTTGATTTGCACATTTCAAGGTCCTTTTTAAATTTAGGCTATCATGGCGGAATAACCATACGAAATTGAGCACAATTTTGTAAAGAAATAGCTCACTCATTTCTTGAAAGGAGATGGGAAATACTCTCAATATCATTTAATTGAATAGTTGACCCGGTTCTTTGTTGTTTGAAAAAAACCTCCACTTCAATGGATATTTTTTCACTAAAAACAAATATGGGATAACACATTCAGTCTTTAAGTAAGATTTTGAATAGCCATGGTGAATTCAAGTTAATTATGTTTGGGTTTCAGCTTGAAAGAGTTTAAAGGTGATGAAAAAGTGATGCTTTTAAAACTTTCAATGGAGGCAAGAGACCTTGAAAGAGGTTTTGGTGAAAGCAGATACCATTTGCTGATGTGCTGCGAAATGCTCACTACAAGATAACTTTTAAAAAAAGAAGAACAAATTTGAGAAGAAACAACAGAGAAGTGTAGATGCATCCGACCAACGAGACTCTCCACCACCAGGGGGGGGGGGGGGGGGTTGTGCAACCTCGGCAAGGCGGAGCAAGGGGCAGGTCCACAAATGGCCATTGCACATCTACACAGTTGTCAAAGGGTAATTATCAAAAAAGTCTTAAACTTATTGCATGTACGGCAATTCAGTTATAAACATTTCATTTTAATCAATTTAGTCATCAACCTTTTGATAATTTGTCAATGTCGTTTGTCCGGTCAATTTTGGCCGGAAATCGCTGATGTAGACATGTGCTGTCCTATGTGGCATGGTTAGCACTGATGTAGATAATTTTTTTAAATTTTTTTGAAATCTTTTTATTAATTTTTAAAAAAATTTATTTTCTTTTCTTTTCCTTTTTTCAATGTGGCCGCGTCGGCCACAAAGCCCTTGCTGGCCACTAGCGAGGGTCGCAGCCCTTGCCAAGCCTAGCCTAAATCTGGGCGAGGCGATCGCGATCACGAGCAAGGTTGCTTTGCCTAGATTTGGACGAGGCTAGCCTCACCGATTGCAGGAGAGGTTGCCTTGGCCCACGACCATGATGGTCTCGCCCAGATTTAGGCAAGGCTGGGTGAGGGCCGCAACCCTTGCTCATTGGTCGGCGAGTTCCAGTGATCCTCATTGGCTACAGTGAAAAAAAAAAAGAAAAAAAGAAAAGAGAAGAAAATAAAAAATAAAAAGTAAAAAAAAATGGAAAAAATATTAAAAATTAGAAGAATTGTCCACATTAATGATGACCGTGTCACGTAAGACGGTCGACAAGAGTTTGCATAAGCGATGTCCGGCCAAAATTGGCAAAATAGACTATTTTGGCAAACTATTAACATGTTTACGATTAAATTGAAATGTGTAAAACTGAATTGATACAAATGCAATATATTTAGGATTTTTTTGATAATTTTTTGTTGGCTATAACCCGGGGCTTAAATCCCGTCATTTTCTCTCAATCTTGAATTACAAATCAAACAACTTTTTGTTTCACAGACCAAAAAAATAACTTTTTATTTTTATTTACAGAACTTACAATTGTCAATACTTAAAATTTAGTATTTGAATTTCCAGCGCTTATTTTTCGATTTTATCAAATGAAAAATGTTTTTGAAAGCTATAATTATCATCGTACAAAAACCATATTAGTCTTTCAAAAACCTAGTATTATATATGGAATGAAAGGATGAAATATTCAATTAAAATAGGCCAAATAATAACATGATACTGTCATTTTTAAAATTATATTCATGCATCATCGGATATCATGGAATTTACTTGACTGCTCATGCTTACTTGTCAAACCTGTGACTCATATTGCCACGTCATTGTGCATATTATGGTATAAAATAGAAACACATTTGACACACGGAGTCATGTCGAGCGCAAAAGATCTAACTTTTTCACCTCATTACGTTTCCGAAAAAGAACCCTCGTATTGAGAAATTTAGAAAATTATTTTGATGATTACATTTAGAGATTCAATTGAAAAGTAAGTTACTGAAAGGGTGTCTTGAGGTTGCTAACCCCTCCCCATGGGTAACGGACCTCTCGGGATTGCCATCTTTGCTTTCCTCACGAATTGACTAGCACTCTCACGCGTGTGCTACATCTCCGATCATCCTTTGCCACTAAAAATGATTAACGGCAACTCTATCGCATCGAGATTCTCAGGCAAAGGTGGCGCAATTCAAATGTCACGAAATTCTAATATAATCTTTGTTGCATCTAATTAGAGGGCAAGCAGACAACAAGATCTGTGTTGTTTTATACATTGCTCGATAAGCTCTCTCCTCTCATGGACAAGCTATACATGTTTCAAAACTCTGCTCCTCTTCCAACCGCTGCAATCTCAGTCAACCACTCATCCTTAGCAGCTTCAATCGCTGTGCAGACCGCACAAAAGACCTGCAAAATGGAAGAAAACCATCCACAAAATCAGTACATTCATCGTTGAGCAGACTCTGTCCAAATCGTGCATCAGCTTCCAATTCCATACTGATCGGTGCCTAACAACATGGGTCTTTTTTAGCAGGATTGAGGATGATGATGATGATGATGAATCTAGTTCGCTAAATCGATTTCGTTACCTACTCTTACACAGTGGGGGCCATGGCCAGAGGCTTCTGTTAGACTTAGGATTCTACGAAATTTCCCAAATTTGGTGTTTCGTCCGCCTTTAATGTGGTCAATTTGATGTGAACTTTGTGGGGCCCGACGGTTGAATCGGGCCTAAATAGGCAAATGCCGAAATCCCACCAAAAAGAAAAGTGAAATGCTTCTTCTGGTTAGGTTGCTTGTCTACATGCCCATCTTGATGAGTTACCTTAACGTGTTAGGTCGGTCGCCTTTACACGAGCCGAAAAGACCGTCACCTAGATTTTGCTCGGAATGATGAATGAGCCACATGGGCATACCAGAGACTAGATCAGATCAAAAGGAAGAGCTAGACCCTGCGTCGAGCTGAACTTGTCGTTCGAGCCGAGGCCGTTTTCAATTTCCCGAACCCGCTGTTTACGGGTCGTAGACCGGAGGCCCGGATCAGCTGTCGGGTCGATGATCAGGTCTAGCGTTCATAGTTACGAGATTACTGAGTGCAAGGTAACACGAGACACATGACGCACCTCCAAGTCACGTTTTCGGCGAGCACCCAATCTCCGTCCCTGTCCTGGTAAGCGAGCTTCAGGTTTTCGGATTCTTCATAGCCTGTTCCAACGAGAGCCCAGCAAAATTGAGGAATGTTTTCGGCTTTTGGTTGTTTCGTCTTCTTTGAATTTTTGTGGTATAACTCGTGAAGAGAAATGTAAATGTTTGAATAGAGATGTCGTGAAGCTTACACAAGCCAAACATGTTGATGAGGGTGTACATGAGGGAGGGAAGAGAGCGATGGAGGCTGAGATCGATCTTCCTCCCGATCCCTACGCCTTCCATTGTCACCTTCAAGTACGTGGACTCCCTGCAACATCGCCAAGAACCATTTTTCAACATCAATTTGCATTCTTCGATCGTCATTTGCTTCTAGATGACAGAGAGATAGAGTGAGAGAACGTACTTATTGCCTGAAAAGTGGCGATGGCGCCCGCCGTCGTCGTCGTCTCCGACCTCGTCGTCGTTTCGAGTCCCGAACAGGAGCGAGAGTGTTCGGGGCACGCTCCTCTCGCAATTCCCTTGCTCATCGTACTCGCACTCCTCCTCGCTTCTGTTGCAGTACCCCGGCTCGAGGCTCGGCCCGGGGTCGAACCGGTTCGATCCCACGGCCTCCACCATGGCCTCGTCGTCATCGTCGCAGCCGCCGTGACCGAACCCGTTCACGTTGAGGTCCAGGTCAAGCCCGTGACGATGTCGACGCTGCTGCTGGTGGTGCTGCTGCTGCGCTCGATCGTAGCCGCCGCCGCCGCTGGGGAGGGCAAGACCCAGTTGGAGCTCCATAACACCATCCAACAGCAGCAGCAACAACCAAACAAAGAGAACTCCAAAATAAAATAAGCAAAGATCTCTCTCTGGGCGTCTTGTGAGCCTCTTTCTTTCTCGTTTCTTGGGGCGATTGGCAACTGTGTTTGGGGACGATGTGGTTGGCGTGTTTGGCGTTTATATAGAGAAGGATAGAGAGAGGGGAGAGGAGTGAATGAAGGAGGGGAGGGGGGGGGGGGCGGGGAAGTGTTTGGCAGCGAGGGGGAGGGACAGCAGATTTGAGAATAGAGTCCCGGTCTGGGCGGGTCGCCCGACAAGGTGTTGAAACAAGGTTTGATCTGTCCGCTTCGCTGCTCCACTTTTTGCCGACCCGCTTTCCTCTCCTTCTCTCTCTCCCTTCTCTCTCTCTCTCTCTCTCTCTCTCTATATCAAACACACGTTGGTTCATGAAACACATGTCCCGAACAATAAGTACACACTTCGCCTCAGATTCTGTTCATAAGCTGCTGCTGCTGCCGCCGCTGCTGCAGCGAGTCCTTGCTTGCTTGCATGCTCACTTCCTTCTGAGCGTCGAACACATCGAGGGAAGAATAGGATTATGTTTCTGATGCTTCCGGAGCTGTTCAGATTCGGTTCGGTTGACCCTTTTTTTAGTCGGGCATAAGATGCGGAGAGCGCGCTTGCGACATCCTTTATTTCGAGTGATGCCTTGCTAGTCACGTTCGTTGTGACTAAAATGACTCTATGGTGGGGGGACTCGGCGTGAATTCGAATCCACTCAATTTACCATACTAAGATAAGAGAAATTAGGTTACATCGGCTACGGAATAAATATCGTTCGCCTATTCTTTCTTGGCCGATGACGTCCCGTGATTTTTACAGAATAAACCGTTTCGATCTACCTCTTTCACGATCGAGATCTCCCGAGAACTTTGTCGGTGTCGTTGATTCTCTTTCGTGGAAGCATACTTTATCAGATCGTACGAAACTTTCGCGCAATTTCCAATCCGTTTGTCAATCGTCAAAGCTATCTCGGATTGCTTTGTGACGCGCTTTTCTCGATATGTATAAGCCCTCCGTCACATAACAACTTAAACTCTTTCTTAGTGACTTACATTCTTTTTTTTCTCCCGATATAGTATGAAACCTAAGCTTTCGCTACTTCATTTTCCATTTCATAGGTTTCACCTTTTTGTGCGCGTTCTTCCTCAATGTGTTGGTGTGCATGGGCACCTCCACTTAATGGGTTTTTCCCCTCTTTTGTTTGACAACAAAAAACACGCAATGGGAGTCATTTTCCTATCATTTTCTCGACATGAGTTTAGGAATAGCCTCAAAAGTCAAGTGGTTTAGCACAAGCCGCTCGTCTCTTTCGACCAACGACGGTGGAATCGAAAAAATCTTGCCACTTCGAGAGATAAAACTTATAGAAAAAGATACAAAACCCAACATCTAAAAAATGGACCATCTCTCCAATGCGAATCCCACGACATTCGTTCTTGTGTACAAGGCACGTCGTCGTTGTTTCAATTTCTTTTGTCCCAAAAGCAAGCTACATATGTCTCTAAAGTGAAACGACACATCCCATTTGGGTGCACAACTTTTTTCTTTAGTCTCTATCCTCTCTTTCCTCTTATTGAATTAATTTGATTTTTTATTAGTCCAACCTAGTATCGAGGTGGGTCCAACCAAACTTGTAACGAAAGATTAAACAAAAAAGAAAAGAGGGCTTCTTTCTCTTTGTTCTCGAAGGGGGTCATTAGCAATTACCATTAAATTATGACGTAGTTTAGCCCCTTCCACGAGGAATATCTAAGATACAAATGATTAGTAAATAATGACCCCGCAAAGAGAATATATATATTATATATATACCGGAGAAACGAAACGGTAATGCATTAACATTTTAGTAATAAAATGTAAATATTTGGAAAATTAGAATTTTCTTTATGTAATATGCTAATAAGTATCTCGAAAATATTCGTTAACAAAACCCCGCACGGACAAAACATAAGTATTTTAATTCCTAGATGCCATGTTGTCGTCGAGATTAGGAGGACTGAATACATATAAATGGATAATTATTTGGCGGGTGTTCTATGAAAAGAAAAGGTACTTGGGAATTCCAAAATCGATACTATTTTAAGCCAAGGACAAAAAAAATCAAATATTATTTATTTGTTTCTATCCTATGCAGAGTCTACATGGAATGGAAACTCAATAAACAACATTAGCAAATATTTTTATTCAAATCGAGCAGACAGAATCTGGAGAAACAATAAAGAGTTGTCCCACTTCAGTTAGGAGGAGGAGGAGGAAGATTTGGACACTTCGACCGACAACGAATATTGTTGCCCACAACCTTCGAAATCGCCAATACAATACAAGAAAAATCAAGTGAAGAAGGGTTCTTGCTCCCTTGCTATGTCCCTTGTTTTGGCTCATGTTTCATCCGTTGTTGATAGAATAGATAAAGCAACAGAAAGGCTGCATGCCCTCCTATCTATAAAATTTCCTGGCTTACATACATTAAATCACACCTAACTTAGTGAGGCTCGAAGAGAAACCATCGCTCACTAGTCACTCCAACTGAACTAAACCTTGCTTCATCAATATACATTGTATATGAACATGGTGAATCTAGAAGGTAACAATTCGACGGCATCGCTGGAATTAAGAAAATTCAACCGTCAGATTCTCTTTGAGAGATGATCTGTCGTCATCCGGAAGATGAACACGTATGGGCGCGGTCAGTTTCACTATTCAAGTGGAGAGAATCTCGACTCGGCGATCGACCGGTGGCGGTACTCAACAAGCCCACGAGGGGTATGGACCAGCAATCACGTATGAGTCACCCAGAATTGCCGTCGATATTTGAACAAGCCCTACAGTGCCTACACGATAAGTCCCAATCCTGTAGCCCATATCAGCTGCTTGCTAGGGGGGGAGCGCATGCAATGCACGAGGGTGGTCAGGCTTCAGGACCACGGGGACCCTGAGAATTTAATTGGAAGGGCCTAACTTTGGTGCTATATGGTCAATGGTGTTTGGCAAGGATGTTTAACTCCTTGGGTGCTCAATAGGAGCCCAGATTGGAAGGGCTTGGATGTGTATGAGCGAGAGAGTACACGGGAATTTAGATAGTTCAGTAAATGGTGAACTATGAAAGTCTACGAGAGAAGCTCAACCACTCATGTAGTGCGTGAGATTCAGTGGGGTGTTTGGTTGGGGCTATTCTCGATGGGTGACACTGAATTCTAGGGAGGGGAGGGGCTATGTCTAGATGAATTGGCTAGTTGAAAATTGTGACAACATTGTCTCCCTTCGAGGTCCCATAAAGTTAGGGTTTCTTTCGTCTTGGGTTGGACGAAAAATTGGAGAGAGAGGATGGCGATATTAACGTGCGTGTAGGAGGTCTTGTCTAAATATGAGGAGCAAGAAAAATTTAACCGGACCAATCTATGTGAACGAGCACGAATTGCTCCGTATCTGTCTCGAAGAAGGCTTCACACATAGTGTGATAGACGTGGCTTCGAAAATTACTCCGAGTGAAGAATGCCATGATTTAAATACATATAGGACTTGCGACCCGATCAAGCCAAATGCTTCGCCACTCAATAAATCCCTAAATTTATGTCAAGTTAAAGATATATAATTTTTTTTACAATTTTCAGTGGGTCGTTTTTTAGGTGTCAAGGGTACTTGCTATTTTAAAACAACTGTATATTGACAAATAGAATCTATGTATGCTTTCAATTTTACTTCCAATTGGAAATTCATCTAGCTAGGTAACCTTTTTACCCCTAACAATGTTTGCATGCGCAGACCTAGGTGCTTTTCATATAGCATCGAATCTGGATCTCTCCCCCATCCCTCTCCCTACCCCCCTCAAAAAGTAGCTATCCATTATTCAATTTCTCAACATTCTCAAGACGAATTATTTGAATCACATCCTTCTCCTTTCCACTGATCATAGCTTGCATAAATGAATGAAGAAAACCCTGCTGCGGGTGGGTTTGCAATGTCTGGGCAGTGTCACTGTCGGGTCCTTGGGGTCTCCTCGAAGTTGCCCTCGAAGACATGCAACTACGGGAGATGGGGACAACACCCACACTTTGTCTCTCTCATTCTCTCAATGTCTTCGGGTGTCACTCTCTCGCCCTAATTGAAATCTCACGACCTGCGCACGTGGGTTTAGCGGGTGGGATTTGGGTGGTACCTCTGATATTGGGCTCAATGGTCTTCGGGGACCATTCACTAAGTGTCGCGCAGCTGGTTTCGCCATCATAACGTATTTCTCGGACGGAAAATAAGAGATTTGGAGGTATGCATTCAGTTAATTACGACCGTTGATCTTGTGAATTCTGCATCGTCCCTACACGTGTGGACACGCACCGGCTACGGATGAGATCGCGCACGATTCTTGAATCCGGATCCGGATGAGTCTGCCCCTATCTCGATGTGATAGATTTTCGACTGAAAGAGGTAATCAAATGATGTTTACAAAATGTTTCAATCATATCCCTCTATTTTCAAGTGAAATGCCGCGGAGTTTGTGCTAAGAATACTATTTTAGTCATCAGTTATGCCCGTTGACTGCCTTTGATCATTAGGCAGATCGAGGCCAGGCAGGGCCCTGAGCATCGGCTCAACTTGCTGCCTAGCCTCGATTTGTTGTCTAGGCCCAATTAAACCAGATTTCATTGGGAAGATTGTTTAAAAAGTCCTAAATTTATTGCACTAATTAAGTCTTAAGCCTTTTTACGTTTTGTCAATTGAGTCCATCCGGTCAATTTTAACTAAAAATTGCTGATGTTGATGCCGATAGTGCCACATAGGACGGCCAGCATTGATGTGGACAATTTATTTTATGATTTATTTTATAAAATTTTTATTGTTCATTTATTTTATATTTTCTTTTTTGTTCTTTCTTTTCCTTTCTTTTTATCAAGTCTAACGAGGGTCACCGGCCGACCCTCGCCAGTCACGGGCGAGAGCCGGCCGACCCCCTCGTCGACCACAAGCAAGGGCCGGTGACCCTCGTTGGCCACTGGGCAAGAGCCGCGAAGCCCTCGCCGATCGTGGGCGAGGCTCCCGGCACTCGTTGGGGCTTGGAAGAAATAAAGTTATAATATTATTAAAAATTATTTAGGTTAACACTGGCCGTGTCTTGTAGGATAATTAGCATCCACGTTAGCAATTTTCGGCTAAAATTGATCAGATGGACTCAATTGGCAAAACGTGAAAATGTTTAGGACTCAATTGGCAAAATTGAAAGGTTTAGGATCAAATTGGCAAAAGCGCAATAAGTTTAGGACTTTTTGAATAGTTTTTCCGGATTTCATTACTAAATGTCATTTTCCAAGACGGTGTAAATTAGCCCATTTGGCCAGGAAAGCTTGTGTATAGATAGGTCCATGATCAGGTCTAATCTACAAACTAGCTTGTAATCGTTTAAGCCATCCACTCAGAATAAATTTATTTGTGTGCATAATGGATTTGCAATAGAGAGATATACTTTGGTATGATTTTAAAACTATGAAGGAAACCGAGAATGTAATACCTATTTTGAATAAAAACTTATCAATTAGATAACTTTTATTTAAAATGTATGACAATTTTTAATTAGAAGAGAAGACGCTCTAAAAATCATCTAAACAACACCTTAATGGGGATATTTTAGATAAAGATGGGCCTTGGGCTGTTTTGTTTGAATTTGTGGCCCTCCAATTGCCAAGCCCACTAATCACAGCCCAAGCTTCTTAATATTTTATGGTCCGCACGATATTAATGATGCTCGATAGTTTTGGATTAAATTGGGGCTAATGTCCTAAAAGACCTCCAACTTTAGGACCAACCCCAATTCTGCTCTGAACTTTTTAATCTCTAAAAAAATCATAAACTTTCACTCTAATCTCAAATTTTCCCAGACGTTCAAAAATCACAACTATTTTCTTCAAGATTATTAACATCGGGAGGTTGCTGTTGTTCCACACAAAGGCGAGAGTGTTGATGAAGATGTAGGTTCTAATAATGAATCTCTAATTTGGCCCGATGCTGATAATCTTGAAGATACTAATGGCTATTTTTGACGCATGGCAAATTTGAGACTAGAGTGAAAGTTGGGTTTTTTTAAGACAAAAAAAAGTTTGGAGCAATATTGAAATTGAACCTAAAGTTGGAAGATTTTTTAGGAAATTAGGCCGATTAAATTGTTGGATGATAGGGTGATGGGGACATTTTTTACATTCTTTTTGACTAGAGATCTTTGAAAAAGTTTGACGAGAATCAACAGAGTCATGTAACATTTTATGGAATTACTGACAACGGTTCTAAAAGCTGAAATTTGGCATAAGACTAACCGTTGAAATATAAAATTAATGAGGCATATAATGGCCATAGAAGAATTTTAACTCCAACTGTTCTAAAAGCTTAATTTGATAGATTAAAGTGTGGTTGAATATTTAATTATTTTGATAGATTCCTCCTAAAATTTTTAAGCTATATGCAAAAAACTGATTCTACTCAAGAATTTCCATCTATACCTATATTACCGTAGTTTTATTACAATATCAGCTTTTAACGTCTTGTTGACGTAAACTTTTTCTGTTCGTGTATTTTGTTAGTATATATGGACTGGTTAATTTAAAATTTAATTTTTAAATTTAACTTCGCGTCGGACATTGTGTCTGCTTGATAAGTCTATTTATGAAAGTTTAGCAATCTTATTAGATTTTTCGGTACAACACAGTCTGAAGGATGAACTGCAGTTAAGGGTATTTAAATGTATTTGAACGGATATAGGGTGATTCAAAAATACATTTCGAAAGAATTTGTTTTTCACTTTCGGCATGGCAATAAATGCATCCATAATGCCCCTCTAGTTCTAGCCGATCTTGATATGTCTTGTATAAGAAAAAAGATAATGCACTATGGCTGCTACATGTCAATGTGTCGAAGGTAAGGATCAGGCATTGCGTGAGAGAATTTCCCTGTTTTATGAGACAAGATGTTGCTTTCACCTTTTATGGGAGCGAATATTCATGCGATTGTGTGCAATGGGTATGCGAAATCATTGTGGAAATAATTGAAAAAGTGAAGGGTGGGAATCGCAAACTAAAAGCTCCAAACATTGCCAGCTTAAAAGAGTGTTGCGCAGCACATGATATTGGGGTAAAGCACATGAACTTCGAGAGGTGTGCCCAGTGGGAACACCGCCTTTCACTATCTTGCTTTACCATTTCAGAACTCTGGTAACATCAGTTTCGACAAAGGCTCCAATTAGCTCCTTCTGTTTGTGCCTGTGCACTTGTGATTCCATGAGGATCGGGGCATATTATTTTGCACTGGTATCTACTGTAGTTTGCCGACGTTAGACACCCATTTGATGAGCAAAAAAGATGAGCAAATTTTCATTGACAACGATTTCAATCGACCAATGTACCGAGCTCTGATTTCTTCTATAGTCACTGAACTACCTTTATTTTTCCTTTTTTCAATTAGTGGACTTTGATTGAAATCAGACTAGTTTTTCATATGATGCTAACATGGCGACCACATGGAGATAACATGCTGTCCAAGTAGATGTTACGTTAGCCCTAAGGGCGCATGGCTTGCACTTAGACTCCGCGTCCATGATATGTGGCAGCCGTGTTAGAACCGAGTCGATGGTTTGAATTCTAATCAAAGTGCATCACTTAAATGGAAATTAAAGTCTTGTGTATTGAGCGATTGAAATGAAAGTTCAGTAACTAAATTGCAAAATGCACGAAAGTTTAGTGTTCACCGACATACACGTGTGTGACGCAATCATTAGGTTTTCTTGTTTGTCAGAATGTGTGCAATTATCGTCATCTAATATGCGACAAATAGGCAAAAAGATTTGGTGGATTGGTGTAAGTGACGATACTTCCGCATGCCAAGTATATTCCCATCTTGTGGGTTGCATATATGTCAAGTAGAGGGGAGGTTTCAAGTGCTCCCCCAAAAGGACGACATTTTTATTCATTCAAGTCAATTATCACTTGCAAATGTGCTATTATTTCGCAAGAAAAAATTCATAATAATTGACACTCTGGTGATTTACTTAGATGGCCGATGAAGTTGTGATCTGAAATCACCTGAGAATTTCTCGATAGAGAGAACTCTGACTTTTGCCATCTGTAAAGAAAAAGAAAATCCACCAAGTGGCATGGGGAGGTAACCCAAGATAATATGGCAGCTTTGGTCATGGCACAAAATAAAGGAAACCCACCAAGCATATCCAAGAACTCAGTTAGAAAAGTAAGGATGGATTGTAGTCGATCCACAGGGAACACTTTGTCATCTTGTTATGCTATTCACCTAAAATTCATACTTTTCAAGTACGGGAGACATGAAGTATTGGGTGACTTTACAAGGCGATAATGACTGATAAAGCAACGACAGGACAGGAGAATAATAATGCATTTGAATCCTGCCAAAGTTGTAGGGCATCAATGTACAACGCTTAAATAGGAATCACTTTTCAAGTTTTGTAGCAGGAGGTGATCTTTTTCTTTTCGCAAATAGGAAGTTCAACTTGAATTTTAAGCTATATCTATCATGCGAAAACCCAAGTACCTTTTAGGCTTGCCTCAATTGGTATTGGGAGTTTTGGAATTCATCCTCAATATCAGATGTCAGTTCACATGATATGCTTATTTCAACGATCCATTGGGGCACAAACATAGACTTGGTTATGTGAAAGTTCATGAAATACCATGCAAGGCTCGTAGTCACAAACTACTTAATTCTAGACCTTTGATCTTTGTAAGTAGATTTGTCAAATTGATAGGTCACGTCGAGTTTGGGTAAGATTAAAATTGATCTGACCTAAATTGATCAATTTTCATGCAATACAAATCTAGTGACTCATATCTGGCTCAATATATACCTGACCTGACCCATGCTGCTAAAATACTTTTATATTTAGCATAATCTAAGAAAATTCATAACCAAACTAAAATGAGAGCATGAACGAGCGAGCGCAAGATCGAGTAAGAGCGAGAGAGAGTGAAAAGAGAGTCATAAGAGGTGGATTGGGTCCAAGTAAATTGTGAACCCATTTAACATTCACATTATTTTGGTCTTTACTATTCTAAACCCATTTATGACCCATATACTGAATATAAGTAACCCATATAACAATCCAACCTATTAAATATGAGTTAAGAAATGGGTTTATAACCCATTTGACAGGCTTGCAAGTGACTTTACCAAGAGCAGTTTATATGATTTGACATTTTCTTTGTCACACACTCGCGCCATGTAGAAATACCGAGGCTACGTCTAGTAGTGACGATAAAATTTGGGATATGATAAATTTATGATATTCTGTATTTAGTTCTTGCCCAAGATATGATAAAGTTGAATATAAGAGGAATATAACATGGATAAAATTATCCAATGGGGTAGTTGTGATAAAAGGTTGATAAAATTTCTAATATCCATAATATAAATGTTATTTTTCTTGCAAAAAAACTTCTTAAATTATTAAAATTAAAATAATATTTGAATATAAATAATATTTGAATTCTAATATAAAAATTGAAAATAACAAAAAATAACAACAATTTTATTTTTAGGGATGATGACACAAACAGTCCCTGAACTTTCGCCCAATTTGCAATTTGGTCCCTGAATATTTAATTTGTTTAATATAGTCCCTGAACTTTAGGCTAATCTTCAATGTGGTCTCTGAACTTTTAGTTTGTTTAATGTCATCCATGAACTTTTGATACATGTTCAATTTACTCCCTGAGCTATATGAAAATATTCAATATAGTCTCTGAACTTGAATTAATGGAAAGGACTACATTGAATATTTTCATATAGTTCAGGGATTGAATTGAACATGTATTAAAAGTTCAGGGATGACATTGAATAAATTAAAAGTTCAGGGACCACATTGCACATTGGGTTAAAGTTTAGGGATTGTTTGTGTCATTTTCCCTTATTTTTATTTATTCATATTTTTATTTGTAAATTCAAATTTCTTTCTATCTTATAATATAAATTCAATATATATGACATATTTTAGCTATTATAGTATTTTAGGTATATCAATGTAGTTTACTATGTAATTAAATTTTATTAGAGAATGATGGAAGGGGAAAAAAGAATTAAAAAAATGAGAGGAAAAAATAATAAAGAATAAGCAAACAAAAATGAAGCAAGCAAGAGTGTCGTGAGAGATTTTTAACATCTCTGTTTGTGCAATTTTTAGGTTCATTTACACTGATATACCATTCATACCAAACAATGGATATGATAGGATGTAAAAATATCCGGTTTTATTATTGCGATTCATCAAACAGTGGATATGATATAGCAACATTCTTGAATTTTATATTTTATCATATTCAATCCTATTCTAATTAGAAATCCAGACAATTAGATGCAGTTCGAGAGATTAACGATGGTGGAGTATTTTGAGAGATTCGAGAGATGGTGGTGGCGAAGGCCAAATGAAAAAGAGCAATTGGTGGTCAACTCTCTGAAGATGATAAGTAGGATAATGATTTTGCCAACGACTAATAGTGATGAGAGAGAGAGAGAGAGAGAGAGAGAGAGAGAGAGAGAGAGAGAGAGAGAGAGAGAGAGAGAGAGAGAGAGAGAGAGAGAGGTATTATGGTGATTAGGGTTAAATACATTTTGGATGTGTGGTCAGCTACAATTGAATGGACCATGCCCATTTCTTAATCAAAGGCTCATGTATAACTAGGTAGTCTCTATTAGCGCACTTAATGACGATATGGTGGTACAAATGGCACTTGGATAGCAAATTCAAAGATGTTTGGTCCTAGCATATATTCTAGTTTATGTTTGGGGAAGGTTGTATGCAGCAATTGATCAGTCCAGTTCTAATCTTTTCAATTTTGCCAATTTAGTCCTAAATTCTTATGCGAAATTCCAACGTGATCATTTTAGTTAATTTTCGTCGAAAATCGTTGACGTGACAATGTGCCACATAGGACGGCCGGCTATGATTGGACTGCCATATCAGCGAATTTCGGCGAAAATTGAGCCGAAATACTACATTGGAATTTCACGCACAGATTTAGGACTCAATTAACAAATTTAAAATGTTTATGATTAAATTGATATATACACGATATGTTTAGGACTGATTGGATAATTTTTCTAAGGTTTTACTATTGTTGAAAAGCAACATCAACGTTTCTGCCTAGACACATGGTTGTCATCGGCGTTTCCCTAATTTCCCCACCTGCAACTTCATATTACATGAGAAAACCCTAACAAAAAACACATCTTCAGGAAGCAAACCTTAACATTTTAGTTCTCTGTCTCTCTCCACTCCCTTAACTACCGAGCCCGGTTTCCATTGCCGCCGTTGCGTCATCCTTTGACGTTGCTACCTCCAAAACCACCGTCGTGCCTTCAAATTCGAGCTACCACCGTCGGTGTCATTGTTTGCAAGTTTTTGGCCAAGTTTGTCCAGCCTCTGTTGTGCGTGTGTGTGATCGTCCATGGCGATAAAGTACGTTGCCTGTGTTGTCATCAGCGAAGCCAGGCCTACAACGGAGGCAGCCCCTTCTCGAATTCTCGAACGAGCCATGTCTGGCTCTATTGAGTAGCAAGGAACCAAGATATCTTTGTAAACTCATAACGAAGCCAAGACCAAATGGATGACTGCAGATTAAGTTAAATTACACTTCATAAGCAAAACTCTTTGGACACGAATGTTGTGGATTGTAGATATATTATATTATGTTATACACATGCTGGATGACTTGAAACTTGGAAAATGTTGTGCATTGAATATGCTATGGACTTCAAATGTATTGAAAGAGCGCAGTACTACTCGTAACTAGAATATCAAATTCTACGAAGTTGTTTTCTTGAAGTCAAGCGGATCATTCTCTCCTAAAAGCAACCCTTTCTAATCATGATTTCTGGGATTTAGCTTTCTGAAGGATTTTTAGCTTAATATGACTTGATGATAAAGCTAAAGTTTTCAAAACAAACGAGTCTTTCTCTAAAGTGAGATTGAAAAATTGGAACGTGAAACACGCAAGGGTTTGCAACATTAAATGTCGCCTTAAATCTGCATATGGGTGATGTGTTTTGCCTTCTTCTCCCACAAGGTATAGGCTTCCAGCAAATGGAAGTGGAAGGATAGATTTTGCTTTTCCTTTAAGGGGAAATGCCACACACAAAAACAGAAAAGAAAAGAAAAGAAAAGAAGAAGCACGAGAGTGATTAAACAGAAGAAGAGGGGGTCCCTCTCACTTCCACATTCACAAGCAATTGGAAATCTGGCAAATGGTGTGATCCATGGCATGCACGAGTGCCTCTTCTCACTTTTCCTCAGGATCACTTTCAGTTCCACCCACGCACACAAAACACACTTTCTCTATCTATAAAATCCTTTCACATTTTACCTCTTTCTAACAGCACACTTATTCCCACGAGAGAGAGAGAGAGAGAGAGAGAGAGAGAGAGAGAGAGAGAGAGAGAGAGAGAGAGAGAGAGAGTATGAAGGCAAGAGTGATCAAGAAGGGCTTGTGGAGACCAGAAGAGGATATGATGCTGAAACAGTACGTCGAGACGCATGGTGAAGGCAACTGGGCAGTTGTCTCTCAAAGATCCGGTACAATTACACTCCAATTATAGTCGGTCGTATAGCTCTCATCACGCGAAAAATTTCGTATGTAACTTCGATTTTGAACATCATAGGGAACCCAAATGGTATAAACAAGTGATGAATGATTCTATTGGGACGTGAACAGTGATGATTAGATAAATCACAGAAGGACTCGGCCTTGAGACTCACTACATATCTCTCTAGTCAGGTTTAAAGAGGGGAGGCAAGAGCTGTAGATTGAGATGGAAGAATTACTTGAGACCAAACATAAAACGAGGTGGGATGTCCCCAGAAGAAGAAGATCTCATCATCCGCATGCATAAGCTTCTCGGCAATCGGTAATTACGACTATTCTTTAGCTTACCTTCCTATATATCTTGAATCCAAAAATAAGAGAAAAGTAGAGAAATTTTTTTTCTAGACTTGTTTAGAGCTTAACGAGTTCGTGTTGCTACTTTTGCTGTGATGAAGATGGTCACTAATTGCTGGGCGGCTTCCCGGTCGTACGGACAACGAAGTGAAGAACTACTGGAACACCCATTTGACCAAGAGACAAAGGAAAAACATCGTCTCTAATGGACGCCGCGAGGACGAGAACATCCGCACCGCATTGGCCGCCGATGCAACCAAGGACGTACCGTGTCCACAGTCCATTACTCCTCCACCACTAGTTCACAACGGAAGCAATGACCTCGACGTAACAGAATCGACGACGACGGGAAGGAAAGAAGAGAGACTGGAAGACGGAGAGAGATTCGTGTACGGCTGCGACATGGGATCGCCGCTGTCGATGCCGGTGAGCAATTATTCCGCGCCACTTGTCTTTGATGACGAGCAGCTTGTGCCCTGGTTGGATTCCTTTGTTTTTGTCTGAAGCGTTTGGATTGCAAAGATATGAAGAGATTCAGGTGTGATGTGATACCTGTGCTGTTGTTCAAACGGTACATCATCAACCCTCGACTAGACTAAGAGATTTGTGGCCCGGATGACTGAAATGTGAGCTTCAATTTAGGAAATCGAGCATCACTTTTTCGCTGGCCCTATGATAGCAAGGACGTTTTTTCTTTGTTATGATTGGACTTATTGATGCACCTTTAGCATATGCAATATTCCAGGACCTTCTGCAGAAAGCTCTCTCTCTCTCCTGTGCTCGCACATGTGACCAACAAACTAAAGAAAGAGGAAAAAAATTGGGGGATAATTATCCACAAAATCCTAAACCCATTGTACGGCGGCCAACTTAGTTCTGAACCTTTCAATTGTGT
Organism: Syzygium oleosum; assembly: GCF_021117445.2. Classification (NCBI taxonomy): domain Eukaryota; kingdom Viridiplantae; phylum Streptophyta; class Magnoliopsida; order Myrtales; family Myrtaceae; genus Syzygium; species Syzygium oleosum. The sequence goes on from NW_026607528.1 coordinate 1,095,514, forward strand.
CAATTTAGTCCTAAACATTTTTGACGATATGCCGATTTAGTCTTAAACCTTTTAAATATGTCAATTTAGTCCTAAACCTTTTGAAAATTTGTCAATTCAGTCATAAACCAATAATCAACTATTGAGATAATTAGCTGGAAGGATTATATTAGCAAATCTTCAAAAGATTTAGGACTAAATTGGCAACTCGTCAAAAGTTTTATGTCTAAATTGGTTCAATTGAAAAGTTTATGATTAAATTGGCCGCTGTATAATAGGTTTAGAACTTTTTGGACAATTTTTCCAAAAAAAAAAAAAGACTAGATCAAATTAAAGTCTTGGAGGCTTAATTCTATTGATTCAAACATGGGCAGTTTTATGGTACACCGGGTGTAACTTATAACATCACGAAGTGGTGTCGTAACTCAATAATGATTCGTCGTAATCAAATATAAGAGTCATAAAAAAAAAAATTGCGGAAACTCTACACCATCGTACCTCAGAAATTCCCAACAAACACAGGATGCATTAATACTTAAAGCCTGCACTGGCCTCTTGGTTATCCACAAACAAAGAGGAACAAAAAGCCTAAGCAACATCTCCAAGTTCAGCCCTTTTAGAGACACGATTAACATCAAGCAAAGCGCATCCCTTTTGGCTCGATTCGAGAATATGAATCCCGAAGGTACAACCTTATTAATAAAAGACAGTTGCCACCATAAGATACACCATTCATTACTACTAATACGGGGAAATGAGAGGACGCCCAAGCCTAAAGTACCGTTGGATGAAAAAACTCTAATCGTACACCAATATGCATGCACATCGACACAGACCTCTCGGCATGACTACTCATGTCTAGTTCCCGCTCCCACCGGATACAAACATCTTCACCGGGTGTGCATCATAAACTAGGAACGTGCACACACTCGAGATTCTCGTCTTTAAAGTCATTGCAAGAAAAGCCGCGCATATGCAGGACTGTACCATTGAAATTATCTGTGTGACGGGAACAAGAGAACTTCTCACCCGCCACGGCGGAGTCCAAAGTCTTAAGTACCGAAATATGCTAAAGCTCGAGTAACCTTTGAAATTTGCAGGCCGAGGGTCCATAAAAAATGAGAGTTTACTGAGTCTGACATTTCATCAAGTGCATTCCCCATCAAATCAGGATGAAAGGTTTTACTGGGCAAGGACTGCTCTGAGATGATTTATGCACAGACTAAAGTGCTCATGGTAAGCAAGAAGGTTCGTCATCGCATCATCTCAGACTCGTAATCAGGCTCAGAGATGATCATGCATTTGCACTTTAACCTCACTACAGACAGGAAAGCTGAAAGAGTGAATTGCTAGTCCGCTTTATACAATCTGCTATTTTTGTACAGGCTTCGACAATTAAATCACTTAAAGGAAATATAGGTCCCCTTCATAATACGAGAAAACAAATCTAATTAGTAATCGGCAAAGGCAGCATAGCCCATCTACAAGACGTCGTCATCCTGCTGAGGGTATAATAAGCTACTTTCGATAGGCAACGAAGGTGGGGTTCCAGGTGGGATGCAAGCAGCGCCGTTCTCACCTGCACATATGCACAATGCCTCTGCATCCCTAAGGATTGCATCAGGATCAATGTGGCCACTCAACTCGTTGATGAACTTCAGGAGCGTATCAAAGTCCATCTGCTCGCCCATTATCTTGTTGCGGTACCGCTTCAAGATTGCGACGCAAGCATACAGGTGTAAATGCTCTGACAGGTGGTGTGTCCAGAAAACCTCCCATAGGCGCATTACCTTTTCATACTCAAATTCCCTGAAAGTGCAAAAAGTAATCAGGAGGAAAGAAAAGAGAGCAGGTACAAAAGAAATGAACATAGATCAGCATATTTTGTTCCTCAACTCGCGAAAAACAAACATTTTCAGATGTGCAACATGATTCTACCAAAACAGCAACAAATTGTTATGCAGCTGGTAAGAATGATTCTATCGATAAGCATATAGAAACAGAATTGCACTGATAAAACAGAATTGCACTGATAAAACCAATGGATGCTGAAAAAGCTTGGAATCTTCTTAAAAAACTAGCAAAAAGTAGGTCCCAGAATTTTGTAAGTCCAGTCTTCATTGATCAAACATTAAGAAAGTGACAACACAAACCACCAAATCATTTTATTGGTCAAGAGAAAAATATTGACATTTGGAAGTATCTGAGGTAAGGGGAAAAAAACTGAAATGCACACTCGCAGAAACATTACTTGAAGGATGAAGAGAGGATTATAATTTAGCCTACACTGCAGCTGTCAATAGAATCGACATGTTTCTTGGACTAAGCAACAATCTTCTAGATAAATTACCTTTTGAACTGTATCAGAACCCAGCGGAAGCAAAAGAAATAATTCAAGCAATCATTCTGCTTAAAATAGTTGTGCAGTGGACGGTCCAACAACTCCACCAGCTGCAAAAATTACAGCAGCATTTTCAGTCCCCAAGTTTCACGTATGTCATCCAGAAGCAAAATTTACAAGAGTATATACAATCAGCAAGCAGAATAAAATTTCAACGTTGTAATCCTTATTTTACGAGAAGCAATGCTCAGTATCAGACACTTTACTTGAAAGGGAGATGATCAGTGATGCATTAATGGGCATGGTTAATTTCAGGCACCAAACTAATTTGCATATAAAACATAATAAATTCGCTCAAGAAGCATATTCTGCATATATTATCAGATAAAAACTTTAATCAACATCGATAACTGTTCATTCTCTGGGTTTTTTTTTTTATTGAGAGAGAGAGAGAGAGAGAGAGAGAGAGAGAGAGAGAGAGAGAGAGAGAGAGAGAGAGAGAGACCTTGCATAATGCAAATAGTTGAGAGTGCATGCCATTTTGATCTCGATTAAAATTGGGTCCAAGTCGTTCCATCAGAGCAACAAAACACCAAAAAGATTCGGATTCGTCCTCCATAACGTACAATATGGGAGAAAGAAGATCACTCATACCCTGCATATTTAAAGAACAAACAATTTGTATCGAAACAAGCAAATGTCATAAACACTTGATACGGTGAACAGGGGATTAAAAAGCTTAATTAAATCTCAACTCTAGCCCGGATTGTTTAGCAAGCAAGAAAAACAAAAAACTCTACCCAGGATTTTAAGTACTTTTATTTTAATCATACCCCTATTTAAGTTTGTTTCAATTCTATCGAAGTGTTACTTCACGTATAAGACTACATAACATCAGGGTTGATTGAATCTAGCTCCTATGAATGTTGGTAACCGGATCCGTGACTACTCTCTCTCTCTCTCTCTCTGATTCAAATGTCTTCAATGCATCACATGGTTAATTTCCATCTATTCAAAGAAGGCTGATCCACCTCATGCCACTACTACTTGTTGGCCAGTGCATCAACAGTTAACGGTCACACTGACTAAGTTACTAGAATAGGCTAGAAGGACATTGAAGTTCATTATTAAATTCAAATTTTCTAAAGTTTAAGTTCTAAAGGAAAACCCTCTGAAGGACAGGGTTTTTAGGTAATGACGCAAAAAAGCACCCCCCTTGTCAGGCAAACATGATAAGGGAGGTTGAACCAAAAGACCATCCTTTATGCACCCAAACCTACACCAAGACATTTTGATGACCACTGTAAATTCAATACAGCGATTGGCAATCATGAAAGAAAAACGAGTGAAGCCCAGATGCTTGAATAGTAAAGTGTTACTATCGAAATTACCATTCAAACACCAGAGGCTTTAGCCTTCTGGAGCGAGGACACACAAGATTACTGCCACCACAAAATAACTGCCAAATAAAGCTTTAAGACATTCAAACACAGGCTGTTTCGCCAGACAGCAGTAAGTGAGAACTATTACCTGACAATAACCAAGATCGAAATTGTAAAATGAGTAGGTCAATAAAATATCTCGAAGAAGATTCACATTTGGGTTGTCATCTCCTTCGTAGAATGAGAGTGACCTATCAGTCCTAACCTTCAATATGGAAGATGGATAAAAAGTCAAACACATCAAATTCCACAAGCAGCAGCAAATATACAGGAAAATCACACCAAACTTCAATTACCACATCTTTATCTGTAAGACCTTTCCTCTCCCTGAACTTAGCGAACCTCTTTGCTTGTTCTGCAGATATACTCTGTCATACAGAAAGAAATCATTTTGCTATTGCTTTCACATGACCATACTTAGCATGCAACAATTGAGAAATGCACCTTTTATAATGCTCATGCAAAGGAAACAATTACCCACCAATTATTAGACTTCACTCTTTAAAGGTTTCATCATTTACAATTGCCATTCAGTGAATACACCCTCTACTCTTGAAAAAGTAAGGACAACGATTAAAGTGTTTGGTCCTGATTCTCATCAAAGATAGAATTAACAGTACTTTGATTCTTTGCCAAGTGAATAAATATGCATTAATCTCATTTCCCCTACATAATAGGAGACATGCTGGCCTTGGCCTACAAACCAGAACAAAGGTTTGTAATTCCTGAATTTATTGGTTGATAGCAGCTCTTAACACACATGTTCACTGTTATTTGTTAAGCCATTATGCAATATAATTATTAAAAGAAGACAGTATAACAACTGCCTCTTCTCTACTTCTCACTCAGTTACTTTAAAAGAGAAGAATATCAGAAACCAGTGTAGTTCAAATTGGGCGATTTTCTGTTCAGCTCACCAACAAGACGGATCAACTCAATAGGTATGAAAAGCAAGAACTGTGAGATTCAAAATGATAAGGGCGTGTCTAGATTTACTTTTACTCTTTAATTTTTGCTTAATCGAAATCTTGTGGCTCCATGTGTTTCAACTTTTTGTCATCCAAAACACCTAAAACTTTCATACTAAATACATGTTGCATAGATTGACATGTAACTTTTTGACAATCTTTTTGAAATTTAGACTATATTAAATATTGCCGAGAAAGCAAAAAATATCTTTTCACTTTTAATTATTGGCAAACAAATAAGCACTAAATGAATTTGATTTAATTCGCAATTAGATCACAAATCACTAAATCAATGCAATTTGCTAAAAGGTGATGGTCAAATGTGCTTTCTATGATTCATATAGAATCTGTCCGAAGAGACTATAACTGAAATATGGATATGTTCCTAGGATGATTAGGATATTCAAATGGCCGAGCAACTAGATCAAAAAGGCTAACTAATGTTGGATGTAGTAACCCATTTAGACACATGGGATATTCCCATAGCCATACTGAAGCCCAAAAGAAGGTTTGATATCCTTCTCTTTCATTTTCTTCTCTATGAAATAGTTCAACAAATGGAGGCACTGCTAACTAGCTATTATTTGTAACTACATTTTATTATACCTAGATCATTTTTTATTTATTTATGAGGAAAAATGAATCTGTAATTTATAAAAGAACTAGGTGACAGCGTTTTGTTGTCAAATGTTGTCCATAGAATGTTCTTACCATTAAGTAATTTCACATGGGATTACTGAAGTAAATGTCATTAGATTACTTGTATTATCCACTTTTCTGTCATCCCACTGGAAAAATGGAAAAAAAACCCCAAATAGATCCAGAAGGCTTTGACCAAAAAAAAAAAAAAAAGATCCAGAAGGCAGTGACGAAAGTGAACCAGCTCCTGCTGGAAAGAAATTACCACAGATAAAAACCTATTGAAGAGCCATGATATCAGTAGGATGGGGAGCAAAAGTAACAATAGGATGACACTACAAGAAAACACAAATGAAACCCCAGAAATATTGGAAATTTTTAAAGTTTAACACAGTATCACAGACACAAGCCTAGCCAAGCAGAAATATGCATGAAGGGCACTAAAGAGCATGCAGCACCAGGAGGTGTTTTATACGAAGTGCACAAAAAGCATGAAGTTATGCGGAAATTAATGCATGCCTGCCATTGGTGTTTTATGGCTTCATACTCTGACTTTTTCATCGACCTAAGATATTCTCTCTCCGCATACGTTGAATCAAAGGCATGGTATCCCAACAAGAGCGCCCAGACCTGCAAACATTAACGTTACTATAACAACATCAACACATGATCCAGCAAAATGCTAAAATGGAGAAAACCAAAAAGCACTCTGTATAGACAACTAGGATACTAATAATCCATCCAAACCAAAAAAATACACACCTCTCTCCTCAATCTGTGTTCTACTCCTCCGTAAAATATTCTCTTTTTCAGTGCTTTTGAATCAATCACCCGTCCTTCAGAATCCAAGAAAGTAGCCCACTGAAAATACAATAGAAAATAACAAGGCTAAGAGGCATGGCATTCATCTATCTCTAATATGTGAAAAGACAGGACGACAAGTACCATTTACATCATAGAATGAAAAAAAATCGTCATCAATGGATTCCTTTTAAACAATTGACAGAACTTATACTAGAAGGGCAATGTTCATACCTCTTCTGACCCTAACGGCGACTGTCGTGGTTTTCCCCATACCAATGATAATTTATCAAACTGCCAAAAAGCAACATAAGAATTTGTGCAGAAAATAATAAGTGAAGAGTAACTCAAGTTTCCAAGGTAGACAGGAAATACAAGACGGCAAGTGAAAAAAAACAAATTGCAAATGAGACAACTACAAAAGTACATATGCCAAGAAATGGATTACAGCAGCAAGGAAAGCAACAGAAGAGGTACAACCGATAGTTCAGCGGTAAACAATGTAAATGAGGTAGTTACATGACATTTATCAACAGGACCGCATAAAAAAAAAAAAAACGAGTTCCCTATCGGCGAAGATGATCATGACCGACTTTTTTGCCTCTACAGTCAGAAGAGCCTTTAGAAAGCTTTGTCAAATTATCAACACAGTAGTAATCCATTCAAGATGATGCCAATTAATCACCTGAGACTCATTTAAGAAAGGCGCTAACTTGCAATCTGGTGCTGTAAGGGACCATATACTTCATTAGTGAAAGGGGAGACTATAATGAAGCACTCAGATTTCACTAAATCTCTAAAGAAATACAAAGGACACAGCAGTTCCACAATTTGAAGTTTTATAGCATGTGATATCATTATTCATAGGTTGCAGAAAATTACCTCCAGAGGATCTGGCACAACAGGAACATCCTCAGGAGCTTTCTCTGGTTCAGTGGATGGCTTGTAAGAGTAATCATGATGGTGCAGGCTATGGTCTCTCCTATCATTACCATACCCATTGTTTAGACTTTCGCGAAGGAGTTGTGAAGTCGTTTCACGAGCAAACCTTGTCACAAGAGAGAACTTCTCCAGTACTTGAATTGAAAGATCCCGAGCAGGATCATGAACCTTTGGTCTTGGCCTCCCATTGTACAAAGACAAACTTGCAACTTCACCACTAACACTACCATCATCAATTGGCTGTTTTTCAGCAGAATGTGGAGCTGAAATTGATGTGGATGCAGAGAGTCCATTTGCAACAACAGCCCTGGGCAGCTCCAAGGAAGATAAAGTTCTCTGACAAGCCAACATAGCCTCTTTCAAAAGTCAAGCAACAAAGAAGAATGACAGTTACTTAAGTTGCCACTATCGCTCTAGCCATTGAAAAGATTCCATTAGTGAAAGTACTATTCCCTAATTGAAATTTATTGCCTGACCAAGAACAAAGGAAACACTAATAAGGATCCTTGCATCTCCATAATCTCTAATCCAATCAGTAGGTTATCTGTTATCTGTTATAAATGGCATCATCCTTGACCAGTACTCATGAACAGGTACCTTCATAAGGCGCACATGGATGGCTAAATGCCTAAAAGTACTTTCCAAAACAAAACCAAATAAAAGCAAGAGAATGCAAAGTGACCCACACCTGAAGAGGATTTTGAAAATCGTTCACAAGAAATGCGTTGGCATCGTCAGCTGACCTGAAATAGGATCACTTACTTAGAGAAACTAACAAGCAACAGGGAAAAGAAGGGCTATATTTGTGACGCAGGAGATATTCATCAGCAATTCTAAGTCTATCGGTATTAGTAGTAAACGGTCAAATCACTAATTTCTCTCTATGTTGCCCACTAGGTTCCTAGATCTATAAAAACAAAGGTGACATATTTTCAAGATCCGAAAATAAAAATGAACTTAAAGTAATGCCCGCAAGCACCAAATGGGCCGTCAAAAAATTTGATCTTTGTCCTTTCTTAAACTTTGTATGATTTTACTACCATGTTTACTCCAAGTCTTAGGCTCCTACGAGCACGGCTACAATACTACAGGGAGAAAATACATGTCACTGAAAATTCATGAAATATACCAGCCTGCTTTCTTTAATCCTAGACTTCCTTCTTAAAAGAGACCACCTTTGAAAGGTTATTACATGATGGGATTAGTATATTTCAGTCAACATAACAAAAGAAAACCCAACAGAGATATAGAGAAAGTCAGATTGCATGAACGGGTACTTGCTCAACATCCCAACTGGCTTCTTTCTCAAGAAAGAAGACGATATAACTGATGATTATCAATTGAGATGTAAAATCTATGGATTAAGTCATGATAATCTCCAAAACAATCAGAAATACATGGAAAAGGATGATATTTATGTGCCAGACTCTAGTCTGAAACATCATTTGATGTTATAATCATCAAAACAATGTCAATCTTGTTGCACTAAGCGCATTCTTTTACAGAATATACAGAAAAACTTCATTAAACCTTCAAAATTTTCCTCTTGTAGTGTGTTTATAGTACTTTCATAAGCACAGCAACATTTGAATTGAATTATACGACTGAATGTAGCAAATATAACTCCACTCCACCATCATGATGACTTCTCTCTCTCTCTCTCTCTCTCTCTCTCTCTCTCTCTCTCTCTCTCTCTCTCTCTCTCTCTCTCTCTCTCTCTCTCTCTCTCTCTCCTTTAGAAAGTTAAAAAAATAACATAAATCAGAATTTGGGTGTTAACACTAAACAGCATATATAGACTCCAAGGCCCTTACAGCATATCATATTTAATATCTACGTCAACAGCAGACCTCTCCAACAAATAGAAGTTATTAACACCATTAGTCTCTTTCCCCAAAAAATCAGACTCAAGAAGATGCGCATACTCTATCGACTATTACATCAATTTGTTTTCAAGTATAACATATTACCGCTTCTTTGCGTACCTTATACAGAGATTAAACAAGTATTATTTGAGAACTCGAGTTACCAACAAAAGGAAATCAAGGACTAATGTACCTCACAATAAAAACATGTTGCTTTATTGTCGCAAGAAACTCCTTGACTCCTCCACTATAGAAGTAAAGAGGAGGATATGCAAGTCCTGCAGATTACTGTCAATCACACAATGCATACCAAGAAGAGTCTGATTTTGCTGGACAAGGTCATTTGTTGGAAAGAAATAGAACATCATCAGGTTTGTTGAGACCAATTTCTCCAAAACTGAATACTGCTTTACAGAGTTAAAATTAAGATATTCATGTCAAAATCGAAGATCATCTTGAAGAAGCAGAGTCTCTCCTCCTACATCGAACAACAGCATGCTTTCTTTACTAGCTTAAACGAGCGAACATAATTTTCAGACAGCAAAAACCCTCTCAAGCTGTCTTATTGCTTTGACATCCTCTCTGTGTCATGCTCAGCTTATAAGGAATGCTCAACAAGGACATACTATTTGGAACCAAAAGATGACCTCAAGAGAATGAGTGAATCATTGAACAGCTCTCAACTTCAGATTTCTAATAATAAAAGACGACGTCTATGGACAAGCTGAAAAATAGTCGACAAACTGTGCAAAGCCACAAATATACACTATCCGCATTCTTTGCAGAAAACAATTTTGGTAGATTTGAAGATCATACTTTCCTTGACATTTTCGTCTTCACAATGAAATTTCACCAATAAAACAGACAGGAAAACCAGTTATTCAATTGCTTTCCATGGATTTTCCCCCAAGACAGAAATTACGACGCATCAGGTCAATCAGATACCAAAGCTCCCTAATGTCGTCAATAGAGCGTTTCCTGGCGTGGCAATTACATTAGCCGATCCGCGAATAAGAAATTTAAGGCAGACACTGCATACTTGCACGGTTCTTTACCTGAGGACATAACGACGATGATGTATTGCCACCCGAGCGTCGGGTTGTGGCGACGGATGGACCTGATATCGGAGAAAGAAATCCCCTTGATCGTATAAAGATTCCTATCTGCACAACAATCGACAAGGAAACGGTCTCAGAAACTACATCCCCATGCATAATGAGATCACGAAGACCCAAAAAAAGGGAAGTTGCACAGTACCTTTCTCAGACAGCCTAGCGTTCGAGTCCTGACCTTTGTAGGGTATCCAGGTCTACAGCGCACAGATTAAGAAAAAAAAAAAAAGACAAGGAATCAACCGCCCGCAACAAGAAAACGATCATTCCCGACGATCGACACGACAAGCGAGACCGATCGACCGAGCTCACCAGCAAAAGAGACGGCCCTTGCTTAATCAACTTCAACCTCCCGCTGATCCTCTCGGAGGCCAGCTGCGACGGGTGAATCGACACGTAATCCTTCGCATAGACCACCTCCGCGCCCTCCGGCTCGGCGGACGAGCTCGTCTTGGCGCTGTCGCTCCGCTCCATGCTCACCGATCCCTGGGAAACCGCAAAAGCAGACCGAGAATCATTCAAAAGACCAACCGACGATCCGTCCCGATTGGCAGAGCACGGCGATCGCGACGCCATATGCGGGCGGCGATCGAGCGACGGCCGTCGAGAAAACGGAAAACGGGAGGAGGAGGGGGATGGATTGATTGCCTGGAGCTGCGAGGCGGCCGAGGCGTAATCGGCGTCGTCGGAGAGGTCGTGGAGCTCCGTCTCGTGCATCGCGCTTAGGGTTTTCTTGGCAGAAGGTTCTTGTAGAAGGGAGACCGATGGATGGATCGGGGGGCGGGGGAAGAAGAAGATGATGAGGAGGGAGGGAGGGAGCGCGGTTGCTTAGCGAGGGAGAGAATAATGGTGACGCGGACGATTTGTTTTTTTTCTTCTTTTTTTTTTTTCAATTTTTTTATTTATATATATGTTTTTATTTTTTTTTCCTCCGGTAATTGAGCGAGTCGAGAGAGGAAAATGATTCCTTGGTACCGTTTTTCCCCCCCCCCAATTTGATTATTGTTCTCGATTATTATTTGTCCTCGTCGTCTTTGAGAGAGTGAACCCGTGTGCTATCTTAGCATACAAGTTGATGACACGCGGCGGCGGCGGCGTCCGTGTCACGACTTTTGTAAAGTGCCTATTTTGGTGATAAATTATTAAAAAAAATTATAAATCTATTATACTTTTTGGCAATTCAGTGTTAAGCATTTTAATTATACCGATTGACTCTTAAATCTTTTCGCATTATATCTATTGAGTCCATTTGGCCAATTTTGAACGTCGGTCATCCTACGTGGTACGGACGACGCTAATATAGATAATTTTTAATAATATTTTAATATTTTATAGAATTATATTTTTTATTTTTTATTTTTTTTCTTGTAACTCTCACCGGCCGACCATTGCTAGCCACAAGTAAAGGCCACGACCCTCACCTCCGGCCCACCAGTGGAAAAAAAAAAGGAAGGGAAAAAATAAAAAAAATATTATTAAAAATTATCCATGTTAGCACTGGTCGTGTCACGTAGGACCGCTGGCGTTCAAGTCAATGATTTCCGCTAAAATTGATCGGATGAACTTAATTGGGAAAACGTAAAAATGTTTAGGACTCAATGTATAATTAAAAAGTTTATGATTTTTTGAAGAATTTTTCCTCTATTTTAGTGCTAAAACTTTTGGATTGCGATCATTTAAGTGGCTCTGCGGCTCATTAAAGCCACTTAAATGGAGGTCTCACTGAATTGGCCGTTCATAGAGTTTTGGTATTAAATTCATCATTTATAAAATTTTAAGTCTGAAATCTTAAAATTAGAAATTTGTCTAAACGGCGACACGAGCCAAAAGCAAAAATCACAAAGCCAATATTCGACTTTGCCACTATTTTTCTCTTTCTTTTTCTTTTAGTTAAACTCAAAAGCAAAATAAGAGAATAAACATTCTCTCCAAATTATTTCATTTAAAACAAAAAAAATCAAAAAAGAAAAGAAAAAGGAAGTAAGTAAAATTTTCTTCAACTCTGGTAACTTCTCTGACCTTGCTCTGTTTTGAGACTAAATAATATAGCTTGGAGACTTGTGGGAAAGGATTGCTTCTCTTTGATTAACTAGGAGAATAAATGCTTGGAATGTTTGGCAAGCTAATCTGACCCCAATTTCCCAAATTTGGAAAATTGATGCATTTAATAATCCAAAACTTTATGAATGATCAATTTAATGCCAAACTTTTTAAAAAGGCCCGTTTAAGTAACTTCATAAGCCATATCAGATTTTGCATCACCAAAGTCTCTTAAGTGATCATTATTCAAAAGTTGCGTCACTTAAATGATCGATTGAAAAGTTTTGGCATCAAAATGGACGCCGTATAAGTTATGGCACTGATATATGTCATTATGCCCGCTACCTTTTCGTCTCATCCACACCATATCAAAATTCTCTAATGTTGGGACTAATAATACAATCTAGAGTTTGGTGAATAGATTGTGTCAAGATTTTGAAACTCTTTTCATGTAATATAATGAGATGCATCTCAACAGCACCAGAAAAAGATTAAAGAATTATGCGCAAATGGTACTAATGATGCTGGTAATGATAAATGTGAAATGTAAAATACAAAGCAATTTATAGTAGTTCGACTTTTTCCTCAAATCTACGCCCACTCTTCAGAAGACAGCCTCAACACAAGTTGGATTCCATTAGTAATCTTCGAGATAAGTTACAATCAGTAAGTGTTGCTCCTAAAATCAGCCCATTAACGTCTATGTTTTCTTCGTTCAACGGTCATCTTCAGATGAACAGGTTATCAATATCAACACAATTTAGTGCTCACTACTAGCATGTGCTCGGTATCATCAATCTGGTGATGCTATCCACGGTTAATCCGTGAAAAAGGACTTGCGATTGTTTATCCAATGTTCCTTTTAAGTATATTTGCCTTCAGAGACATTATGTGGACCAAAGGTCGACCCTGCTATCTCCAAGTCTTCATCTCGTCATATTGAAATTTCTTCTCCCTTTGTTAAGATATTTGTTTTGGTCTTCATCGAGCTCATATAGATCATTGATATCATCAGAGTCCATTTTGATATTAACATTGTACTTATAGTTTTCAAATCATCAAAAACTTATAAGGATGTAATCCTAACACCTAAATCTAATGTATCCCCAGCACCTAAATCTAATCCTTCTCTCTCTCTCTCCTCCCTTTCCACAAAAGCAAACCAGAATGCTTCGACATTTGGTGTGCCCGAGCTGCTGCAACATCCATCCTCGCCACTCCATTCCCACTGTCGCTGCCGCAGCCAACGGCAAGTTCACTCCCACGGTCTTCATCCTCGTAGCCCCCGTCCCTCTTTCTAAATCATCTCTTTGGTTGAGCTCCACGCCGCCTTTCAGCTAAGACTCGGCCGGCAACTCCAAGCCATGGAAGCTGAGCTGAGCCTTGGCCAATGGATTCCGGTGTTGACCTAACCCCCTCTCTATTCTTGTCGTCGAGCCTAAGCCTCGAGTTTCCAGATCTGGCAAGGCGGCTTGTCCATGGCCACGAGGTCCGATGGCATGGCCGAGATTCTGATGACCATGGACTAGCCACCGAGAAGAGGCGACGGCTGCATGCACAAAAACTAAGAAAAAACAACAGGAGGGCGAGAACAGAGAAGAGGGGAAGGCGGTAAAGACAATGGGCAGAGATGGTGGCGGTCGGTTGCGCAGCCTAAGACGCAGCTTGGAGGGGGGAGGAGAAGAAAGAGGAGATTGGATCACGGGGTGAAGGTGAACAGCTGATCAGCATTCGGTCACGCCAAAAACCTTGTCTCTATAACTTAATTTCCTCCGTGAATACCTAGCCATTGAGTTCCTTCTTAAAACCATAGAATTTGCCTTCCTAGAGAAGATTTTATGATCCCATACTCTTTCCTCTACGAGTCACTCATATACTGATCTCGATAAAGTTTCCCAATTAGGCGATTTCAACATAGCAGCTACGTCCGAATGCGTGGATAAAGCGTTGGATGTCTTAGTTGCTCTTTTCTTGCCGAGTCCAAGCATCTTCTCCTGGTCAGAGAATAGAGTTCTCAAGGAAGAGCATCGGTGCAAATGAGCATGCTATTTTGAATGTGACATATGTTTCTTCCAAATAAATTAGAACATACGATTCTAACTTATCCTCGACGATGGCTTCACTGTCACGCCCCGAACCCCATCGAGCCCGTGACATACCTCTATGGTCGAATATCGCGACGTCTCAGGAAGTCGTCGACCCCACACATCAGATATGAAGTACCAACGAAAGCCACAAACACCCGGACAATATTTGACTAGGGATAAAAGGGAGAATGTACTTCCATTACCATTACAAACTTATACAATATCCGCCATTTACATTCCACATAATATACATGCACACCGAACTTCTAAACTATACACCACCGATATAAAAAAAATCAGTAGCCTGGGCATACCCTAATTCCAAAAATGGGACACTTCAAAAGGTTTATCTTACCCCTAAACTAGCCCCTACGCCCTCTAGACGGCGTCCACTCCGATTCAGTCTCCCCGGAATCCAAATCTGAAACTCCCTGATCATCCTGCTCCTCGGAAGACTCCGTATCCACCTCGATCTCAATCGGGTTGTCCTCATCACCCGACTCTACTTGAACCTCAATCCGCTCCTCCTCTTCAGACTCCTCTTCTGGCCCTTCCTTTGGTTCATCCTCTGGTGCCACCTCTGGATCTTCTGCTTGTTCCTCCTCTGGTGCCTCCTCAGACTCTTCTTCGGGTTCTTCTTCTTCAGGTTCTTCTTTCGGCACTACATCTAGATCCACATCCATTGGATCATACCCTGCCTGTGATTCCTCCGACTCCGGATCAGGCTTAGTCACTGAAGGTTCGGGTGCTGCAGGTGCGGGCTAATGTCCGGACTGTGTGAGACTAGTATCCAGGCTAGTCATATCACCATCGGGAGGGGGTATGGCTGACGGATCCCAATCCCCTACTCCGTCAAACGGAACATCAAAATCTCTAACAGGGCCAAACTCATCCAGCCCATCCCGAAAACACCAGGTCGTGTAAGTGTGGGCCTGCCAAAGGGGTTGCCCTATGTCTACCCAGACTACCGTAGTATGCTTAATCCAAGTCATGTTCTCATCTATCGGATACTCGACAATTGCATGGTCGGTGTGCATCGGTATACCAAAACGCTCCGGCGGTGGCGGTGGAAGATTCATGTTTTAGACCGAGGTTCTGAAATTGTTTGGTTGAAACAACCATGAGAACACGTTTTAGCAAGTACACACCCTAAACCCCACCTCGGCTAACACGTACCTCCAGACAAGTCCAAACCTAATCACATTCAACGATCACATAATAGGCACACAATTTGCACTTACCTGGGCTTTTGATACGCGCAATCTGCAGGTTAGTCTCAAATATACAATTTCCAATCACATACACATTCCAAATTAATTTCATGCCCGAAACACAAGTCGAACACATGGCATTTCCAATTCCACATTCCACACACTCGTTCATGCCTCATCACACTATTTTCACTCGACTCGCTAGTGACCCGTGTTACAATACACGCCTCAGGTCCACTGCGATCATCTCATATTCACAACACTTCTTAGCCCGCGTTACAGTACCGCCTCAGGCTATGCCTCTTGCCCGCGTTATAGTACCGTCTCAGGCTCAACATCCACCACCTACGGCACAACCCACGTTGAAGTACACGTCTCAGGTTGGCAGTCTTCCGGTAATACCGGGTATCGTCCCGCGTTAAAGTACACGCCTCAGGACGGCACAATTCCCCGCGTTATAGTACACGCCTCAGGGACTTTCGTGACTACACGCACGACATTTCACACAATTTTTCATTCATTCACTTGCTCGATTTACACACCAACATGCCAAATTACCAGCCGATTAAATTCGGCCTATGCACGCATCGAACCTCACGCATTTCACATGCTCAATTAACACCCAATCATGGCCAATTGCCAGTCAATTCAATTCAGCCCATGTGCGCATATAACAGTCCACATTTCAATCAATTAATTCACAATCCGACTAACAAACAAGGTCGCCATTGGACCCACAATCACAGCCACAATTATGGACATAAATTCAACATATTCATGTGTATTTCAAGCCATAATAAGCACCACAACCAGCCACGACACCACACACATCAAACCGACACATTTAGTCCCCGAATTGGACCATATTGCTCATCATCACGAGCCACAATTTCCAGCACCCAATTCAGCATTAAATCAGCCCTAAACCATCACAAATCTATCCACAAACCAGCCAAGTTCAACCCCAAATCAGTCCGCCAAATTAACCCCTAAACTGTCTCTAATTCACTCAAATCGGCCCCTAATTAATCCGATTTAGCCCCTAATTACGTCCGTCGATACCCGATATCCTAAATAGAGTTTAGGATGCCACTTACTTGAAAACTTAGGCTAGCTCGGCTGAAGGGGAGGGACGGCTGGCCGGCGGTCACCCAACAGGCGGACGGCGACGGTGGCGGCTGCACGGCGGGCGGCGATGGCCGGACGGTCTGCTGGTTCACCTCGGCTGGGCTGAACCGAAGGGGGCTAGTGGTGGTGTTCGGTGACGGGGAAAACAGGAGAGAGAGAGGGGGGGACGGTGAGGCGTGGTGGTGGTGCGGCCGTGGCTCCAAGGGCGGACGGCGGCGGTTCGGCTCGGCGGGTGGACGGTGGCGGCGATCGGCCTAGGCGGCTGGCCACGGTCATGGTGGATGGGGGAGGAGGTCCGGCCGGGAGGGAGAGAGGGAGAGAGATGCCGAGAGAGTAAGAGAGAGTGAGAGGAGAGAGAGAAAATGGGAATAAATAGTCTAAGGGCCAATAATTGGTGTCTAACACCCTTGGAAATGACCATCTTACACTCCTCTCTATTCCCGAATCGACGGCCACGATTTGATCTTATCCTAAGATCGACGGCCAAGATTAATTCTTGCCAAAAATATCCAGAGGCAAAATGGGAATTTCACAAAATTCCTAAGGGCAAAATTGTCCAAAAATTTTCTATTTCTAAAGTAGGTGTGAAATGACCAAAATGCCCCTCTCACATTATACTTGGCCTTAACAAAGTCTTAGGGGTAAAACGGTTATTTTCCGTTTCTCGCCGAAATTCGAATTTTCTGAAGAATCCGGACAAATCTGAGGCTGATCGGGCTAATGACAACATCGGCCAATTATCCTGTCATGACCTTCATAATTTCTGAGGCCCAAACTTGATCTCTAATTAATGATTAAATTAAATTAACGTAACTTGAGCGTATCTCGAACTAACGGGTGGCTTTCGGGAAATTCGCACATTCGACCCGTGGCCGATACTGAATCAAGCCACATGTAAGTTCACTCAGGTCGTGACGACCTCGATTGTCACTTAATCGCGAGGACCGATCGCTAGTTCCGACGGGCACGATCGTTTGGTATAAGTTTAGGATCATTCGTCAACACATCTCATGGTCAAGCGGAATTACCCGAGATCCACTCGTATGACAGCGGCGAACTGATCCCTAACTATCCTTGGATCGGCCTACATTGGCTCAAAATGTCACCTTGACAATTTTCATGGTCGAAAGTCGGTTCACGATCGAGTTCTTTGGTCGCGTGAATTTAAATCCCTAATTAGCCATTCCCTATTGGTTAGTATCCCAGGAGTGATAAGTTCCGGGCGAGATCTAACTACAAGCACGTCCATAAATCATCCATTTCATAAATTCCAAGTGGGTCAGATTTCAGAATGTCACATTCACTTCCTCCACCGCCGCCGCCACGATCGCTTCCTCTTGCTTTACCATCACCTCGAGTCCTTGACCTACCCGTCCATGCCTTCATCAGTCTCTACCACCACCATCACCATCCCAAGTGCAGCAGTGGTGGTTGACGTAACCACCCCAACTTGTCCACCATTGCCGTCCCCCACCCAGTACTTCCAACTTCTCCATCACCACCACTCTCCACAGCCACCTCCATTAGCCATGACTAGTAGCACCACCCACAAGTGATATAACACCACTATGGCCGCCACCGCCGCCACCACGACCTCTTTTACCTTGATTACTGTGTATAATTTAGTTGTAATACGTTTAATTTCCTAAAATTAATTTATGCGGTTAATTTCGAGGAAGGAAGGTACATGAGATCCCTGATTTTTTGCAAAATGTTCAATTAGGTTTGTGATATTTTTTTATGCAATCGAGTTCATGAACTATATATATTTTTTGGTGGTTCTTTTGTTAAAAAAGATAATGGAAGTGCCAAAGTGGCCCTTTTGTTATATGCTCCATTGACTTCTTGGGTGGCTACCAAAAATCTCAAAAAAATATTCTAAAAATAATTTTTTTAAATATTGAGTAAATAAGGAAATCTGGAAAAAAAATAGAAAAATACTTAAAAACACAGAGTTCACAGCTTCCGTAGCCTTCGTCTCTTTCCCGCAGTGCAGCTCAGCCCTCTCTCTCTCTCTCTTTCTCTCTATTCGATTCTATTCATTAATCCAGGTCAGCAACAACTCAAAATAATATGCTGACGTGGTCTGACACGTCAACATTACCGTTCATAATTTATTGAAAAAGGACCAACTCAAACAAAAGAATGTATAATTTAGAAATTCAATTGAATAGAAAAAATTTAGGGATTTTATCCAACATTTTTGCAAAAGTTCAAGTACACCCGGTGCCTTTATTCTTATATCTTTCGCTTGAACAATTGGTATATGTTAAATGTATAGTAAATCAAACGAGATTGCTAAACTAGATAAACATTTTCCAAAATAATTATTATATAAACAAAGACAGTAATTGTGTTATCATTGGAGAAATGTACACTGACTAATAAAAAGCAAAAATTCAAAATATATGATGTTCGGGTAATTGGTTGATATAAGAAAAGGATATATGAAAAGCCCATGTCAAACTAGACATCATTCTAGTATAGTGTTGGAGATAAGATCTATGAAAATCAACTAATAAAAATCACAATATTGTCAAACGTAAAATGGTTAATACCACGAAAAACCCTGAACTGGTACATTTGTGACAGATTTACCCCAAACTATTTTTTTGACCATAAAAAACCCCAAACTGGTACATCTGTGACAATTTTACCCCGAACTATTTTTTTGACCACTAAAAACCCCAAACTGGTACACCTGTGACAATTTTACCCCGAACTATTTTTTTGACCACCAAAAACCCCAAACTGGTACACCTGTGACAATTTTACCCCGAACTAATTTTTTAATATTATTTTTTTTTTATTTTTCGAATTTTTTTAGTTTTTCTTTTCTTTTCTTTTTCCTTTCCTTTTCTTTTTTTCTTTCCTTCATCTTCATTGGACCAACAATGGATTGTTATATTGTAATTGATACCACAATAACGTGACACGTAACATAAATGCTACATTTTGACCCAAAAAAAAAAACATAAACGCTAAATGAAAGACTTTCTTTTATATGCATGAATTTTCATGCCAACCACTTTTTTCTACATTTAAATGTCTCGCGAAAAATGCATTATATTGTTGTCGTGTCTTTCTTATTTTTGGGTGCAAGTGGATAGGCAAACTGATGGGGTCCAACGTAGGCTTGTTACCTAAGCTTGGAGTACAGCTAATCAACAATTTATATACGTCTTGCTTGCCAATTTAATTTAACAGATTAATTTACAAAATTAGTATATTTTATATATAAGATGAGAGATATTATATGTGCATGGCGATTCATAAATCAATATGATCACTTGAAATATATAATAAATAAAACGTGAGACATTTAAATGTAGAAAAAAGTGGTTGTCATGAAAATTCATGCATATAAAAGAAAGTCTTTCATTTAGCGTTTATGTTTTTTTTTTTTGGGTCAAAATGTAGCATTTATGTTACGTGTCACGTTATTGTGGTATCAATTACAATATAACAATCCATTGTTGGTCCAATGAAGATGAAGGAAAAAAAAAAGAAAAGGAAAGGAAAAAGAAAAGAAAAGAAAAACTAAAAAAATTCGAAAAATAAAAAAAAAATAATATTAAAAAATTAGTTCGGGGTAAAATTGTCACAGGTGTACCAGTTTGGGATTTTTGGTGGTCAAAAAAATAGTTCGGGGTAAAATTGTCACAGGTGTATCAGTTTGGGGTTTTTGGTGGTCAAAAAAATAGTTCGGGGTAAAATTGTCACAGATGTACCAGTTTGGGGTTTTTTATGGTCAAAAAAATAGTTTGGGGTAAATCTGTCACAAGTGTACCAGTTTAGGGTTTTTCGTGGTATTAACCCAACGTAAAAACACTCAAGCTCTGTTTATTTCCTAGAAAATAAATAATTTGAAAATTATTTTCCTTAAAAATGATCACTTGTATTGCTTGAAATAATTAGTCAATGGAAAGTGTTTTTATTATCGATAACATATCATGTTTAAATATTTCCGTGGACAATAAAAATATATTTTGTTAATTCATTTTTATAAATGATACAAGTGGTTGTTTTTAAAGAAATATTTTTCTAATCATTCATTTTTCGAGAAACAAATGAAATCTTAGATGTAGTATATATGAAAAGATTATATGAAAAACCCATGTCAAACTAGCACATTTATTCTTCATAACATTAAAAATACTACTCTCATTTCACTAACGCCATTATAGTTTATCAGTTGTAAGGAAATTTTGACTTCACAAATACAAAAGGGTATCAATGCGATTGGACCTACCTCATCCGTTGCTAGAATGTTCGGGTTAAGGCATCGGTGAAAAACCGACTATCCACTAGGTGATCCCATCATTGCAATCCCACAATGTGCGAGTTGAGAAGTCCAAGATTGGCGATACACTTAAGTTTAAACTCCTTCTTTGCAGATTAATCAAGGATTCTTGAGATCGGGGATAGACCAGAGAATCTAAGCATGATTTTCAATTTACAAACCAAGCCTTGGACTAAACTACGAACCAACAATAACAATTATTTAATTATTATTGGATGAGCAAAAATTTCAAAGGTGCTAATAGTTCTTACGGTTAGTACTACGAAAAATCCCAAAGTGGTACACCTATGATAGATTTATATCGAACTAATTTTTTGACCACTAAAAATCCCAAATTAGTACACATGTAACAGATTTACTATTCATTAGTTTCCGTTAAATTTTACCTTCAAATTGTTGAGTTGGGTGACACATAACACTTTATGGGTGTACCAGTGTGGGGTTTTACTTCTTCGTTTGTCACAGGTTTATCAATTTGTGATTTTTTGTGGTATTAATCCAATTTTATGAAGGATAAATTTGTCACAAATGTACCAGTTTGAGGTTTTTGATGGTAAAAAAATTAGTTTAGGGTAAATTTGTCACAGGTGTACCACTTTGGTGTTTTTTTTGGTTAAAAAAATAGTTTGGGATAAATCTGTCACATGTGTACCAGTTTGGGGTTTTTCGTGATATTAACCCTAGTTCTTTTTTTTTTTGGCTAAAAGTATTAACCCTAGTTCTTATGACATAGAATGAGAGGTACCGCTCCCAATAGTAATGATGTGCTATTGCCATTGAATTTGCAATTTCATTCCTTCCAAAAATTTTACCATAATTTTAAAGGCACGAAAACCTCTTATCAGTTTTGTGGCAAAGAAGAAGAATATGATTTTTAGGCTCTGTTCGTTTGACGGAAAATGTGACATTTTTGGAAAATATTTTCTGGAAAGTCATTTTCCTGGAAAATAACATAATTTTTCGGTGTTCAGCTGAAATCTGAAAGTCTCAGAAAATATTTTCCATTGTTCGGTATGAAAAAGATTTTCCTCTTTGCAATACTTTTAATATTTTTTAAAAATATTTTTAATTTTCTTTTTTTTTCTT
The DNA here is from genome assembly GCF_021117445.2 of Syzygium oleosum. NCBI lineage: Eukaryota > Viridiplantae > Streptophyta > Magnoliopsida > Myrtales > Myrtaceae > Syzygium > Syzygium oleosum. Next base: position 1,117,458 of record NW_026607528.1, read on the forward strand.
TTTCTTTTTCTTCTTTTTCCTTCTTCTTCTTTGACAGGTCGCCGGCCACGGCCATAGCTAGCGACCGGCCAGAGAAGAAGATAGAAAAGAGAAAGAAGAAGAAAAAAGAAAAAGAAAAAAGATAATGAATGAAGCGAGAAGGTGGGGGAAAATGTTTTCCTCTTTTGAAAAGAGGAAAATGTTTTCACTCATTGAGAGAAATTGTTTTCTGCGGGTAGTTTATTTTTCACCCCCGAACATCGAAAAACCCGGAAAATATTTTTCGCGAAACGAACGAAGCCTTAAATAGAAGAGATTTGTAGTCATTTCCCTCTATTAATCTAAAGTAGGAGATAATCGGAATCAACCTTTACCTCAAACCAAACAACCTCCTACTTTTTTCATAACATTTTCACTTGATTAGATAATATGTTGCAACGTCATATGAACATTTTATCTTGCGCTATGACGTTTTTATTTTAAATTACAACCACACGCCGTAATGATGCATGTTACCCCAGGTATACCATAGAAGTTTTCCATATATTTTGGCCTTTGCTACGGTTCATTGGCCTTGAGTTATATTTTGTCATGCTCAATCCGATCTGACATTTGACAAAGTTTTGATTGAACATTTAACAACACACATTAATTGGACGGTCGACTTTAAGACAGTTGCATTGGATGGCTAACAAGGGATATGGCGAAATTGCTGTGCACAATAGTATGGGATTAGAAACGACCCCGTTCCTCATATATTTTAAGAGGCTGTTGAATTATACATCACAACTGTCACGAGATGAAAAGAAGAGCAATCGATTGCATGAATTTTGGTGCACATAAATCTTGCTAATCTTTTGGAAAAAAAAATAACTTCGACCTTTGAATAATGTAGGGAATTTATGAAACTTACATAATTGGATTTTGTAGGGTACTTAAGAGCACTTGTCAACCATATCCAATAAGAGAATTTTATCAAACTAAAGATCCAACTACAAATAGAAGTCATAGGCCTGCCCGAGACCAGATTGCCGGTGGCGGACCGATTGCTTTTGGTAACGGCGGCGGTACTCGATCTTCAAGTAGATTCGCGGGCCCTTGCACGATCGGAGATGAAATTGAATACATGAAAACAGTTTCTATTTCTATTTTGTTTCTTACGAAAACACATTTGTCATGAAAATTTTATGTAGGAATTGGAATTAAGAATGCATGTATGATATGCCTCTTATAATGTATCTTAATATATCTTTTGATATATTTTCAGGCTTCGGTCTCTCTATATACTATTTGTGTTTGTTAATAATAGCAATTAAAAAATTATCTCACTAACCAAAATGATTTTTTTAGATAATCCTTCTAGGAAAATCATCTTAATGAGTGGGAAATTACTGAAGTAATAAAACTAGGGGTGTCAAAGCTGAACCGTGTGCCCAGACCCGAACCTGAACCGACCCGACTCAACCCGAAATTTCCGGGTCTTCCGGTTTGGGTTTTGTTTGTGTTCGGGTATACGGTTATAAAATGGGTATTGTCATTGTTTCGGTTCGGTTCATGTTGGTACTCGAACCTAATCGAAACGTGTTGAAATAAAGTTGCATTGCCCACATCATTTTCTGGGAAAGAGAAAGACACGATGCGTAGCAATGTTAACGAACCAGTAGAAATCACATCGACTGTTGTGCATCGGCGTCACCGCCGCTGCTGCGCCGACAGCCATCGCGGCCTCCACACCGCTCACCATAGTTTGCTTTCTCTGGTGAGACGCCAACCCCTTTGGCCCCTATCATCTCTCTCTTTGTACTCAATTTGTAACATCACTACTAAGGTTGACGGGTCCTCCATTCCCGCTGGACCTTGGCCTCGCCATCCATCCTCGATGGCCATGGAGGAGCCGTTGCCTCTCGATCTGGGAGGGTCGACGCCTCCATGGCCCATCGAGCTACCAGACCCGGTCTTCGAGCTTCAAGATTTAGACATCTCACCCGCTGATAGAATGGTCCAATTAAGGCGCCAATAAAACACCAATCTTCCACTGAGCGAGGCCATCTTTGCACTCCCACAAGGTGCGAGTGGGGAAACCAAAGACTAGCGATACACTTAAGTCCACGCCCATCCTTTGCAAACCAACTCAGGATTCTTGAGATCGGAAATAGACCGGAGAATCTAACCTCCCTTTTTTTTTTCCCCATTTGTAATTTGAGGTAGAACATTAAACATGTTAACAAAATAGATTCTACTCACGAAACAAAAAGAAAAACAATGGGTTATGATGGAATGTTATTTACAATATAATTGGTCAAAGTCGTAATATTGTAATATAGTGGGTTCATAATATCCAATAACTGATGATAAACACCTTTACCGGAATAAGTGATAATCTTGACTAAAAAGCTAAGATAAAGAAAGAATGTCAACATGAAAAAAAAAAAGTTCGACTAAAACTCAAATAAAAAGGAAAAAAGTATAACTTTATACTTATTCGATTGGGGAGAACCCATTGGCCGAGAATTTCTTAATTTGACATTGAAAGAATAAAATTTATGTTAAATGTTAAAAATTATTAATTTAAGGAGAGAGATCAAAGTGACACGGGTGAGGGAGTGATGATTAGATAATCTTTAGGCATGATGTGGAATGGTAAAATCTAGTTGCGAGAAAATTATTTAGGGGAGATTTATTTCGGGAGTAACTTTTCTAGAGGAAATCTCTTTTGAAGAAAAAGAAGAAGAAGAAGTCATATTGTGGAGGCCCAATTTCCTAAAAAACCCTCAACTTTAGCCTTTGTCCCAATTATATCTCAAACATTTTTTTGTCTCATAAAAAACCCCAAACTTTTACTTTTGTCCCAAATCTACCCAGTTAACTTTTCGCCCAATTTTTTAATATTACTTTTTATTTTTTCGAATTTTTTTATTTTTTCTTTTCTTTTCTTTTTCCTTTCCTTTTCTTTTTTTTTTGTTTCACCTTCTGGCCGGTCGCCGGTCCAGCGACCGGCCAGAGGCGGGGGCCGGCGGGGCCGAGCCTCTCCGTGGCTCGGCCACGTCGGCCGCCGGCGAGGCCGACCTCGCCAATAGCGAGGCGGGCCGAGCCTCGCCATGGTCGGCGAGGCTCGGCCCGCCGGGCATTGGCGAGGCTCGGCCTTGCCATTACCGGGCGAGGCCGACCTCGCCGCCTGCCGGCGGGTTCGACCTCGCCAATAGCCGGCGGGGCCGAGCCTCGCTAGCCACGGCGAGGCTCGACCCCGCCGCAGAACCGGCGAGGTCGGCTCGCCCAAGAACGGCGAGGTCGGCCTCGCCCAAAGAACGGCGAGGTCGGCCGAGGCTGAGCCTCGCCGTTGTTGGGCGAGGCCGACCTCACCAGTTGCCGGCGGGGCCGAGCCTCGCCAGATCTGGTGAGAACTCGGCCACGCCGGCCCCCGCCTCTGGCCAGTCGCCGGACCGGCGACCGGCCAGAAGGTGAAACAAAAAAAAAAAGAAAAGGAAAGGAAAAAGAAAAGAAAAGAAAAAATAAAAAAAATTCGAAAAAATAAAAAATAATATTAAAAAATTGGACGAAAAGTTAACTGGGTAGATTTGGGATAAAAGTAAAAGTTTGGGGTTTTTTATGAGACAAAAAAAAATTTGGGATATAATTGGGACAAAGGCTAAAGTTGGGGGTTTTTTAGGGAATTTGGCCCGTATTGTGGATTGAAAATAATAAATTTTTCTTATTTTAATGTTAAGTGTCCTGCAGACACTTGTTAACGAAATTCTATATAACATGATATTGCAGGGGGCTGAAACGGCGATGACGAAGAGTGCATTTATAGCTAATGTGATGCTACATGCACATGCAGTGGAGTCGTGTCTACAGACTCTTCTCTATCTCCTCTTTGAATGTTAAGTGTCCCTGCAAACATTTGTTAACGAAATCCTACATAGCATGAAATTGCAGAGAGAAATATCACCTTCAAATTGAAGCATGTTCGATGTTTTTATGTTCAACATCAGCACATATTGCTGTCCCCTTGTCATGTGCCAACTCTTCAATCTGCTTTGCTTTAACCACAGGCAACAGTTATAATTAAATCAAGACTCATCAAATGCTTGGAGCTGTTCAGGAGAAACCAGATGACTATATGAGGCCGTAAAAAGAGGTTCCATACACGCATCAATTGTTACGAGCAAGTAAAGAAGAAAATATCCCTTTTCAAAATCAAACCAAACATACCTACTGAACAAAGAAAAGAAATTCGACCAAAAAAAAAAAACCAAAGAAAAGGAAAAAAAAGAAAAACAGAAACCTTTTAGCCCACTTAAACTAGAAAACTTGTTCAACTAAGAAACCGCTTAGACTAAGAAACCTGCTTTGATCGGGTGCAGGCTCAAATTCAAGACAAATTCTTAACAACAATGATGGTTGAGTTCGTTTGTTTCCTCTCCGAGCATATATTGGTTATGTCTTCTTTTGCTGATACAAGTCTACCTAATGCAGCTACCTGGATCGAGAGTATGCCTTCAATGGAAAACTAAGAAACCATATGTATGTCTTTCCTTTTGGTGTGTGCCTCTGGAGTTAATAATTGGGCGTCGTCCGATGCACAAAACTCGACCCTCTATGAGAATAGCATATGGTATATTGAGTCAGTAGTCTGTCGACGACATTACTTGATGCATGTTATTGTTAGTGATCTTATATAATAGGAAAAAGAACAGATTTCCCAGTTTATGTTGTTGACAGACCATTGATCCAATAAGCCATGCTATCATCATCAAGAGGACCGAGTTCTGTCAATCGAACAACGCATAGTTATCAACTCTAAAAACATAACACCGAAAGAAAAGACATCTGATTTCTCAGCAAGCTTTCCATTGGAGGCATACTCTGGATCCAAGTTGCTACATTTGGTAGAGTTACATTAGCAAAAGATGACATAACTAATATATGCTCATTGAGAAAATAAATGAACTCAACCATCATTGGTGTTGAGAATTTGTCTTGGAAACCCGATCAAAGTAGGTAAGTAGGTTTCCTAGTCCGAGTGGTTTCTTAGTTTGAATAAGTTTTCTACTTTAAGTCGGGTAAAGGATTTTTCCTATTTTGGATCAAAATATATAAATAAGAGTAGTTGTCGTTATCCCAATCTGCCAGGACTCATCAGTACTAAGTAATTCTTCATTGCGTCGAGATCGACGTAATTCAAATGGGATGGAACCTACTTGTATTGGTTTGGGGATGAATCCAGCTTTTCGACATTCATCCTCCGGACACTTTGCCTGCGATGGCCCATCAGGGTAGCAAGCAACCGCAGCTCCTCCACTGGCAGTGAACTTTGACGCAGCGCCCACTCTTTGGGCCACCTCCATCATCTCCATGTTTAAAGCACCAAGGCATTCATCTCCAAACATGCTCCTGAATGAAACCACAAGAAAAACTTAGTTACCACAATTCGTGAGGCTGCATTCTACTCATGTAACTAGACCAGCAGCATATTTCAATTCTAAATTTACATAAGCTCATTGAAAGATGAAAGCTAAGCAACTGTACACTCAATCGATTTCAAGCAGCGATAAAATGGTTGAAAAATTAATTTCCTAGCTAGTTTATTCTGCCAGATGGTGATTAAACACCTTATAGCTAGTTTTTTTCTGCCAGATGATCGATTGCTAACGAGTGCTGAGAACTGGGAGAAATTGTAATCTCCAGTGGCCTATGTATTCAGGGGAATGAGGAAAATTGGAGGGAAAAAAAATGTAAACCCAAAATGCGAGTGCTAACCTTTCCGGAATCACTTGGATTTTAAGCATAAATGAGCTATGAAGGAGGGAGTAGACACGTATCCGTTGGAATATAGACGCCGTGCCCCAACTTCCTCATGTTTCCTTGCTGAAATCCTACCAGGAGAAAAGAAATAAGCTACAATTTTACAGTGGTTCATACAACCTATGCATGACTCTGCAAGAAGGGGGTGAACACATACCATGTAAACAAGGGGCCCATATGCCTGGCAGCCCGAAACAATTCCCAATTCCTTTTCAGCATTAAGCAGAAGATTTGGTCTAACTTCCACTTTCACCAAATGCCTGACATTATAGAAGTCAAGAAGGCAATTTAAAGCAGCAAACACTATAGCACTCGAACCTGAAGCCCTGTCTGAGAAAACAAAGTTACAGTTCAGCAATATAATTAAGAGAGAAGAATAAAAAGATGAACTTAGCTTCATTCTAAAAATGAAAGGGTCTCGTAAGAAACTCGAAAGAGAAAATCTAGTTAAATCACATGTGAACCAAACAATCTAAAACAACCAGAACAAAAGCTAGCTCATTTTAGATAACAAGAGATGAAAAGATGTGATGCCAAGCTCACGAACAATTGATACCAATGCTGAAAACAATACTACTGCTATAGGAAAAATGTAGGAATCTAAGATAACGAAGAGTAGTGGATAACACTTCACGCTCAAGCTTCTCTCTTTACAGCTCTTCCTTTTTACTTAAAATCTATATTCACATACTTCAAAGGGGTTAAGAAAGAGAGGAAAGTTCCAGGTCGGGAAAGAATACAGCTTGTACATATGCAAGATCTAAATAGCATCATTTGGTCAGCCTTATAAAACTTGGGGTAACATACAATATCTGCCCACTCCAATAGCAGTTGTCTTTTGTATGCCACTCCTATACATCGACAAAGCAACTCTCACTTTCCTTCATAAATAACTCATAGAGACGGGGCGAGGGCGAGGATATAAACTTGCTAAATGAAAACAGCAAGAAGTCACAACACTAATTAGTCAGTAACTAGAGCTAGTGTATGCATTGTGAACCTAACAAAGAGTTTAGGATAGTCACTTGTGGTTACATGCGATCGACCTTTTCCATGAAAATTCACCAATCTAATTCAAATAGACAGGAAGCATTCTAAAAAGAATGTCATAGTTTAGCAATTCACGTTGCATACAATGATTATCACTACAAACCAAATAAACATCTTCAGTAGATAAAGGTCTCGTAAGAGAGATGTGAAATTATCTCCATGAAGATCGATGTTGTTATTCTTGTAGTAACTCTGAAAAAGTTTACAGAGGGCCATGAGCAAACGAACTCCTCCACAGTATCCTTCACTTTGCAGCCGATTCACCTGCGTTCGCACCCATTTCGAATCAATCCTCTCAGACAGCAAGAACATACAAATAACTCGCAGGATTTCTCAAAATGCAATTGCAGAGACTGGACACACAATGTTGCTCTCACACTAATCATCAACTCATCAATGCACAACTTCCAACCACATTTCCAAAACTCAAGCACGAGCAAGAGAATCGAAACAAACCTAGATTGCCACAAAATACAATGCAGCTAGATTCATGACGCGATCACAGCAAAAAAGGAGTCCACATTGTAAAAACAATGAACTAACAAGATGAGAATGGGTGGCACTTGCCAATAAGTGTTTTGTGTTTCAGTGATAGAATTTTTTTGTTACATACTTCGGTTATGCAGTGTGGTATCTTTATATAATACAAGCTAGGGTGACAGAATTAATGAGGGACACAATCATGATCTCTTCTCTTTGGAAAGAATTGATCTTCACTACAAAAAAACATGTTTTTTCCGACGAAATTTCCAACGAAAAATTTGGAAAAATTCGTTGGAAAACGAATTTCCAACGAAAAAAAATTCGTTGGTAATAAGTCGTCGCAAATTTTTCCAACGAAAAATTTCAATTTTCGTTGGAAATTTGCGATAAATTTTTTTTCGTTAGAAAATTCGTTGGAAAACTCGTGGCTAAATTCGTTGGAAACGAATTTTTTTTTTCGACGAATTTTTTTCGTTGGAAATTACAAATTTTTTTTTGGTCGAGTTAAAAATCGTGGAAATTTTCTTTCCATCAAAAAAGAATTTTTTTTTGGTCGAAATTTTTTTTTTTGATCGAAAAATAGCCCTCGCCGGCGGCGAGGGCCGAGCTCGCCCAGATCTGGGCGAGCTCGAGCTCGCCGGCCATGGCGAGCTCGGCCCTCGCCATGGCCGGTGAGGGCCCGCCTCGTCGCCGGCCATGGCGAGCTCGGCCCTCGCCATAGCCGAAGATGAAGAAGAAGCAACAGCAGCAGCAGGGGCGGGAGCAGGCTTTGGGGCCGCCGCCCGTCAAGTCCGTCGTCGTCTCCTAGCCTCGCCGACCATGGCGAGGGCCGAGCTCGCCCAAATCCGGGCAAGCTCGGCCCTCGCCGGCGATGAGGCTTGGTGGCGTCAAGGGCGTCGGGGCCGTCGGGGGCGTCGGAGGCTTGGTGTCCATGGCGCGGGAGCCGGAGGAGGAGGGGGGGCGGCGGGGGAGGAGGCGGAGGGGGAGGCGGAGGGGGAGATGGAGGGAGAAGGTGAAGGCGAAGGAGAGAGAGAGAGAGAGAGAGAGAGAGAGAGAGAGAGAGAGAGAGAGAGAGAGAGAGAGAGAGAGAGAGAGAGAGAGAGAGAGAGAGAGAGTGGATGTGGAAATTGAAAGTTGTGGGAATAACGAGCGCGAAAATATTGAATAAGGAACAAGTAGGGTTTTCGTTGCAAAATTCGTGGGAAATTTCCCATGAATTTTGCAACGAAAATTGTACACACTAAAATAATTGCTCGGAAAATTGAAATTCGTTGGAAAATTCGTTGGAAATTTCCAACGAATTTTCCAACGAATATAAAAAATGCCGAATAGTACCGGGTTTTTTTTGGAATTCGTTGGAAAATTCGTTGGAAATTTCCAACGAATATAAAAAATGCCGAACAATACCGGGTTTTTTTGAATTCGTCACAAAATTTGTTGAAAATTTCCAACGAATTTTTTTTCGTTGGAAATTTCCAACAAACTTTGCAACGAAAATTTTTTCGTTGGAAATTTTCAACGAATTTTGCGACGAAAATTGTTTCGTTGGAAATTTCCAACGAATTTTTGCGACGAAAAATTTTTCGTTGGAAATTTCCAACGAATTTTGCGACGAAAAATTTTTCGTTGGAAATTTCCAACGAATTTTACTTTTCGTTGGAAAATTTGTCGCAAATTTGCAACGAAAATTTTTTCGTCACAAATTTTCGTGGCAAAAATCCAGTTTTTTTGTAGTGCTTGTTTGATGAGCAAGTGGTGGAGAGATTGTAGCTGAAACATGACACGTTATCGTTTCCTTTGACACCCCCACGCAAGTTGATGTGGCCGAACACACAGTAAGCTTGGACTGTAGAAGTTGAAAGCGAGCCATGGAGAGTCCTTTGGTGAAGATATTGGTAGGTAGGTTGATCGGTAGTGGAGATGTACTGAACATTCAATTGATTTTTGGCGATCCGTTCTCGCACAAAGTGGTAATCAATTTCCATGTGCTTTGTCCGAGCATGAAAGATGGGATTCCTTGTCAGATAGATGGCCGAGATGTTGTCACACCAAAGAACCGGAGGGCCTTGCCAAGAGACACCGAGATCGCGTAGGAGAGCCTCGATCCAAATGAGTTTAGCAGCTGTGTTGGCTAAGCTTTTGAATTCGGCCTCTGTGTTGGATCGTGTGACCGTCCGTTGCTTACGGGAACTCCATAAGATGAGATTTGAGCCAAGGAATATGCCAAAGCCGCCAACTGACCGTCTTGTGTCATGGTCCCCAGTCCAACCTGCATCAGAAAAAGCATGGAGATGGAAATTACGGCTGCGAGTAAAGAGTATTGCATGGTGCGGCGTGCCGCGAACAAAGCGCAATATGCATTTGACAAACTACCAATGGACCTCCGTGGGTGCATGCATGAACTGACAGGCAGTGTTGACAGCGAAGGCAATGTCATGCCGAGTGAGAGTAAGATACTGTAATGCGCCCACGGTACTACGATAAAGTGGCGGGTCCGAGAACAGCTCACCACAATGAGTAGATGGAATATTCGAGCCCGCTACACATGGGGTGGTGACAGGCTTCGCATCCTGCATTTTTTGCTCGGGCAAGAAGATCCATTGCGTTATTTGTCTGGTGAAGAAGAATACCATCCGAAGTGCATTGTAGTTCGATCCCAAGAAAATAATGGAGTTCACCCAAGTCTTTGATAGCAAATTCCTTTTGTAGACTCCAAGAGAGCAGACAATGGTGCTATAGGGGATCATGTAATAATGATGTCGTTGACATAGACGAGCAGGAAAATACTGTATTGGGCTGTATGCAGTATAAACAGTGACGAGTCAGCGGTAGAAACTACAAAACCTATGGAGACGAGAAAATTACTGAGACATTGGTGCCAGGCATGGGGAGCTTGTTTCAAGCCATAGAGAGATCGTTTCGGGCGGCAGACATGATGAGGATGGTGGGGATCAACGAAACCTGAAGGTTGATCCATGAATATTTCTTCGATGAGATGATCATGGAGAAAAGCATTCTTGAAATCTAGCTGCCGGAGTTGCCAACCCCGAGAAAATGAAACCGCGAGGACTGTGTGAACCATGACATATTTCACCACCGGACTGAAGGTTTCATTATAGTCGATTCTCTACTGTTGACGAAAGCCCTTTGCGACTAATCTGGCCTTGTACCATTCAACAGAGCCATCTACACGAAGCTTGACCTGAAAGACCCATTTGTAGCCAATGGGCTTACAGTGCTGAGGAGATGGTACAAGCTCCCATGTCTGATTTTTCAGCAATGCGGTGTACTCTTCAGCCATAGCTGCTCGCCAATGCGGGTCTTTTACCGCCTGAGTGTAACAAGATGGTGTAGATGGGACTGCTACCGAAGTGGTGAGTGCATAGGTGTGATCCTTTTGCACATGTCGGCGAGGAATGGTGCCATCTTGAAGTCTGGTCACCATGGGGTGGGCTGGTGGCACTGGTTGTGGTGGCGGATCGGTAGCCTGCTGGATTGTGGTATGTGGGATAGTTTCAATGGCAGGAGATGGCACTTCTAGTTGCAATTGGAGATATATTGAGCGGGAGGTGATGGGACTGTTGTGCACAGGTGTTGACATGTGGGATGCATCAGTCCTCAGCTCCTGCATATGCGAATCATCAGGTTGCAAATGCGTTAGTGGGGGAACATAAAGGGGTAACTCCAATGATGCTGGTGGGGACACATTTGATGATATGTCGGTGACGGGAGCAGCAAACGGAAAAAACAATCTCATCAAAGATGGCGTCTGCAACTGTATAGAACCATTGTTGTTGTGGAGAATAGTAGCGATAGCCCTTGACACCTGAGGGATATCCCAAGAAAATACATCAATGTGACTTGGGCTCCAGTTTGTGCTTGGCATAGGGTCGTAGGTTCGGGTACACAGCGTAGCCAAAAAACTCGAAGATGCTCAATGGATGGTGCGGTAGAAAAGAGTACTTCCTTGGGACTGCGCTGCTGCAGAACAGGAGTAGGCAATCGGTTGATAATGTGAATTGCACTTTCAAAAGCGAAATCCCAAAAATGAGAGGGAACAAACGCATGGTGCATCATGGCTAGACCCATTTCAACCACATGTCTGTGTTTGCGCTTGGCCGAACCATTTGAAGGGCTAGGTGAGGACAAGATGTCCGTTTATAAAGGCCACACTCCAGCAACAATTTATTAAAAGATGCAGAAAGAAATTCTCCAGCATAGTCACTTTGGATGGCTTTAACTCGGGTATTAAGCTGGTTTTCAACAAAGTTTAGAAAGACCACGAAGATATGTAAAAATTGATCATGAGAGTTGAACACATAAAGCCAAGAAAATTTGAAGTAATCATCAATAAAACAAACATAATATTTATTGTTTTGATGAGACGTTACAGGAGCCGGCCCTCAAATGTCAAAATGAACCAATTCTAGGGCAGCCTTGGATCTATGAAAAGTGGGAGGATGAGGATGATGATGACTCTTACTAGGTGCACATGCCGAGCAAGTTGGTTGAACAATTGATGACTTATTTAACATGCGATAAATAGTAGAATATGCAGCATGGCCTAAACGATGGTGCCAACGGACAAAGGAGCTTAACTGAGACAGGTAATAAGCTGAAGGAGAAAGCTTGGACTGATCCGACAGTTGATAGAGTCCCTGATTAAGGTTCCCTTGGAAGAGAATCTTGCCCGTACGGCGGCACTTCACAAAAAAATAATTAGGTGAGAAAATGAAATCACAATTGTTTTCCTGTGAAAATTGATGAATGGAAAGTAAGTTTTTCTTTATAGATGGAACAACTATGACGTTAGACAAATGAAAATTTTGAGAAACAAGAGTACCTGTATGGATTATCGGGAGGCTAGACCTATTACCTATGGTAACATGTTGGTTGCCTTTGTAGGGCTGAAGGAAGGACAATTGAGAATGATTATTTGTGACGTGGTGTGTGGCACCGGAATCTGGATACCACGGGTCCAAAAAGACTGACGGTGATGGTGGAATTTCAACAATGTGGAGCTGTGGTGCCGAGCCTTGGTGGAGGCCCAAGATCACGACACACATTGGCTCGGTGGCCAAAGTGATTGCAGAGTTGACATCGAACACTGCCCCTCCTTTGATTTCTGTAATTGCCTGCATTTGGTGAGTAATTTAGTGTTCAATTTTGTGGGCCAAAGTGCTGCCCACTTTGCAGAAATTGTTGCCCAGGCCGTGGTGACCTGTCCATGCGAGAAGGAAGCTGTTGAGGTGTTTGGTGTGCTGTCCACATCATGAACATTGGTGGAGGGGAGGTGATGGGCTCAAGCAAATCAAGTCGTGCCTCATGAGCCAAGAGCAGCCCGTGTAGAGACTCACGTGTAAGGGATTGGTACTGACTTTGAGCGGAGATTGACACTGCTAAAATTTGATATTCCGCTATGAGTCCCCTCAATAGGTGAGTTTGATATTCTTGTGAAGAGATGTTCTCACCAATCGAGGCAAGTTGATCAACAAGGAAGGCTGCTTGTTGTAGATATTCCGTGATTGTTTGACTTCCCTTGCGGAGAGTCTAAAGTTGCATTTGTAGATGTGTGGCACGGGCACTGTTACGTGCTGCATATGATTGAGCCAAGAAGGACCACACGGCTGCTGAAGAGCCTAAATTGGAGAGCTGTGCAATGATGTTGTCAGCTGTGGAATTGAGAATCCACCCCAAGGCAATTTGATCCGGGTAAACCATGTTTGATATGCTAGATTTTGTGAACTTTTGGTGACACCATTCTTGCTGATTTCAATGATAGTGTGTGGAGGGCATGGTTCGATTCCATCCACAATTGACAGGAGTGGACTAGCCCAGAGAAAGGGGAGGAGGCGTGCCTTCCATATGATGTAATTGTCTCCGGTTAATTTGATACCAACCGCAGGACATGTGATTAATCCAGATAAGCCCCCTGTGGGAGGGATGAGAGGACATGGTGGGACAGCATTCTTGATGAGATCAGTTGGATTAGCAACACTTGGGATTGGGTTGCTTATTGTTTGATTGCTAGCAGCTGCGTTTGGGGAAGATGGGGATGAATTTGAATCTAATTGATTTGCCATTTATGCTTTTGTGAGATATGGCTCTGATACCATGTAAAAATAATGAACTAACAAGATGAGAATGGGTGGCAATTGCCAATAAGTGTTTTGTGTTTCAGTGATAGAATTTTTTTGTTACATACTTCGACTATGCAGTGTGGTGTCTTTATATAATACAAGCTAGGGTTACAAAATTAATGAGGGACGCTATCATGATCTCCTCTTTGGAAAGAATTAATCTTGCTTGATGAGCAAGTGGTGGAGAGATTGTAGCCGAATCAGGACACATCATCGTTTCCTTTGACACACACAACTTCTCAGCGTCAACAAACGCCAATGCAAAAGAATCAAACCAAAACGTAGATCGCACATAAATCAATACAAACCTCAGAAGATTGAGAGAATTAAAGTGGACGAGATCGTGGATGGGGTGAGGCATGACGACGAGCTCGTACGGATGCCCAGAAGTTGCCAAGACTGAGAGAGATGGTGCAACCATAGTAGACATCGCTAGGGTTCCCCAAGAGACTGACACGAGCATAGACCTTGTGCTCGATCACCCCAACAGAAATAGCCGGGGATTTGGCGTTTGTCCATGGTGCATTGGTATGATCGTGCAAGAGAGACAGAGAGAAGTCAGCTAATGAATTGTAGTTGCCATTGGGGCTTTGGAGGCGACAGCGGAGGCGGAGGCGGAGGGGCTTGGACCCAGCAGCTTTGACTGGTGGGGCCTTTTGGGGAGAGGCGATGGGGATGTGACGGAGAAAGAAAGAGTCGGCCTTGGTCATTATTTGGAGGTGAGAGAGGGAGTGAAATTTGAAATAAAGGAGAGACAAAAGAGACGTAGGTCTTTAACGGGGAGAGAGATCCATGGATGACACGTGGCGCCACGTGTCGTTTATTTTTTTTGTTCAAAACGTGTCGTCCATTGAATGGGCCAATCAATGCAATATTTTCTCGTCGGTGGTTCCTAGGTGCGACAATGATGTTCCCAAATCGGTTTTCTCCTGGCTGTCAGGTGACTATTGCCACAAACAACATCCATCAACTTCGCCACCAACGTGCAAACTTAGGGCGCGTTTAGTAACGTTTCTATTTCTCAGTTTTTCTGTTCTTTACTTCCCTGGAACAGAAAAAGAACATAAATCTGTTTGTGTACGTCAGTTAATTTTTCTATTCCCCAGAATAAAAAAGTGGCCGGATAATAGATTTGGAACAGAAACAATAAGTAAAAAAAATCTACTTTTCTGTTCTCAGGAACAAAACGAGAAACAATGTCATTTTATAGAAACAATTTCATAAACCATTAAATCCCAAAATCTCAAATCCTAAAACCCAAAACCCCAAAATCCCGAACCCTAAAATCTTAAAACCCCAACCCCTAAACCCCAAAACCCAAAAATCGAAACCCTAAATCTTAAAACTCTAATTCCTAAACCCTAAAACCCAAAATCCTAAAACCCTAAACTCGAAACCCTAAAACCGTAAATCCTAAAACCCCAAAATCCAAACCTTAAAACCCAAACCCCGAACCCCAAAACCCAAAACCCAAACCCAAAATCTAAACCTGAAAACCCAAAACCCTAAATCCCAAACCCAAACCCCAAAACCCTAAAACCCTACCCCAAAACCAAAAATCGAAACCCTAAATCCTGAAACTCTAAACCTCAAAACCCCAAACCCTAAAACTTGAAATCGTAAAACCCTAAACCAGAAACCCTAAAATCCTAAAACCTAACACCCGAAACCCCAAAATCCAAACCCAAACCCCGAACCCTAAAACCCAAACCTAAAACCCGAAATCCAAAACCTCAAAACCCTAAATCCCAAACCAAATCCAAACCCCAAATCCTAAACACAAAACCCTAAAAACCTAAATCATAAATGTTAAACCCTAAACCCCAAACCCTAAACCCCAATTTCCTCGAATACCACCCAGTATTTACTTTGTCTATAAGGAATAATTTTTTTTATGATTGTATTAAGGTCATCCAATTCTATATCTTGATTCTATTTCTAGTTTAGTTTTATCAAAATATGAATTGTTAAGTCTTCACTGACATTTTTATAATTAAATGAAAAAAATCGGGAATAGAAAATTTTAGGATTGTACCAAATGCATTTCTGTTCTTTTTCTATTCCGGGAATAAAAATTTTGTGTAGTTACCAAACACATTATTCTATTCAGAAACTCATCTAGGGAATAGAAATAAAAAAAAACTATTTCTGAACAGAAATTGTTTCTAGGAACAGAAATATTATCGTACGCACCCTTAGGCTACGTTTAGTTACTGGCCAAATAGTAACTGATTCTATTCTTTTGGTCCCAATATCAGTTTTAGAACAGAAATCCGTTTGGTAAATTTTTTATTCCCGGGCACAAATTTGCACAAATTTGTTCCCAGAATCATTTTTGAAACAGAATCAAGAAACAAAAAAAAGTTGCTTCTTAATTCTAGGAACAAGAATAAAAAATGAAAAGAAATTTTTTTTTTGCTTCTTCTTCTTCCTGGCTTGTGGCCGGTCGCTGGTCGCCGCTGGCGAGGGCGAGGGCTGGACCCTCGCCGGATCTGGCGAGGACGACGGTGAAGGTCTAGCCCTCGCCGGCCCTAGCCTGTGGCCGGTCGCCGGCGCCGGCGACCTAGCCATGGCCAAGGAAGGGGAAGAAGAAGAAAAAAAAAGAAAGAAATATTAAAAAATTCAAAATATTATTAATAAAAGAAATTTTGTGCAGTTACCAAATGCATTTCGGTTCTTTTTCTATTTCAAGAATCGAAAATTTGGGTAGTTACCGAACGCCTTCAAATGCTTAGAAATTATTCCCCGGCACGGAATCAAAAAGAATAATTTCTAAACATAAATTATTTCCAGGAACAGAATGGTTACCAAACGCACCCTTAGTCATTTTATTGTTTTGGTTGTTATCTGAATTACGAGGCTTCACTTTTGGCTTCAACAATTTTTTTTTGGGTCAAATCCGTCCGCAATTTACGTGCTTCTTTTCAATGCTACAACGAGTTACAAAAGATTTGTTTCCTTTGGTCACTATGACACGTCTCATCTATTTTTATTTAGGGTTAATATCACGAAAAACTCCAAATTGGTACACCTGTGACAAATTTAGTCTGAACTATTTTTTTTATCACAAAAAATTTCAAACTGGTACACTTGTGACAATTTTACTCCGAACTAATTTTTTGACTACCAAAAACCCCAAATTGGTGCGCCTGTGACAAATTTACCCTCCGTTGTACTATCAAATTGCTAAGTTTGATGATACGTGGTAATTGATGGGTGTACCAGTTTGGGATTTTACCCTATTGTTTGTCACAAGTTTACCAATTTGTGATTTTTCGTGATATTAATCCAATTCAACGAACACTAACAGAGGGTAAATTTGTCACAAATGTACCGATTTGGGGTTTTTAATGGTCAAAAAATTAGTTTAGGGTAAAATTGTCACAGGTATACCAGTTTGGGATTTTTGGTGGTCAAAACAATAGTTCAAGGCAAATTTATCACAGGTGTACCAGTTTGGGATTTTTGGTGATCAAAAACTTAGTTCGGGGTAAAATTGTCGCAAATTTACCGATTTATGATTTTTCGTGGTATTAACCCTTTTATTTACGGGGAGTCCAATTATATTTATAATTGCAGGCTGTCATGGTACCTTGTAGCATCAGGGCTTTCCTGATTAATTACCGTGTAAATTGGAAGAAAATGCTAAATTACATAACTCATGGAGATATTTTGTTTAGTAACGTTACTGTTTCTTTGTTTTTCTGTTCTTTTATTCCTCGAAATAGAAAAATAATAGAAATCCGTTTAGTAAAATCAGTTAGTTTTTTGTTTCTCAAAACAAAAAAGTGATCAGGAAATATATTTGGAACAGAAACAAGAAGAAAAAAAAATTTACTTTCTATTTTTGAAACAAAAAAAAAAGATTTTTTCTAGAACCCTCTAAAGCAAAATATCTCTTTCTCACTCCTTCGCCTTTCCAACTCGTGCTCTCCCTCTCAGCTCGCCCCTCCAAAGCATCGCCTCGGTCTCGCCGTCCCTCTCCGGTGGCATCACCTCCGTCTGGTCGGCTCTCTCCAGTGGTGTCGCCTCCGTCTGGTCACCTCTCTCTGGTGGTGTCGCCTCCATCCGATCGCCTCTCTCCGATGGTGTCGCCTCCGTCCCGTCGGTTCTCTGTAGTGGCATTACCTTTGTCACCTCTCGTCCAGTCCAGATCTACACACAACTCTCCTCTGGCGGTCGCATCAGTTCGGTCGCCCTGTCCAGTCGCGTTGCCTCTCTCCTGTCTCCTCTCTCCAGTTGCCCTTTCTTCGCTCGGTTGTCGATTGCTCCAATCGTGCTCACCTCTCTCTCGGTTGCTTCTCTCGATCGCCCGAATCCAAGTTTTTCGCTTCAATTCCTTGTGGTTGTACATTCTTTAGTTGTGCTTCTCACTTCTTGAAGTTGAATGGCTGCATTCTGCATATGGATTTGCTGTGATTGTTTATAAATTTGAAACCCTAGCGTCGACTGATGCTGTAGCGTTGATTACATT
Source organism: Syzygium oleosum (assembly GCF_021117445.2). Classification (NCBI taxonomy): domain Eukaryota; kingdom Viridiplantae; phylum Streptophyta; class Magnoliopsida; order Myrtales; family Myrtaceae; genus Syzygium; species Syzygium oleosum. The sequence continues at coordinate 1,135,389 of NW_026607528.1, forward strand.
ATGCTATGAATCTCATGTCAAGCTTTAATTTTGGTTCAAGTTTGGAAGCTTCCGCACATTCTTATGCTATTTAGTATCTTTGGCCGACCGTTTACAGATATTCTCTGGCTGTATCGGACTAACCTTGCACTTCTGGTGGTTAAAAATATTTCTCTATTTTTTTTTAATTAATGAATTTGATACGAGTCCTTTTTCTTTTAACATTAATATGGGGAAAGCCTTTTGAGGATGTGCTTTTCTAAGCAATAGTTTAGACTAGGCTTCAGGTGGTTTAGTAGAAAGCGGCATTTGACTGCCTTCTGAATGGGAAAGGCCAAAGCTATTGTGTGCATCAGATAGAGCGTTTTATATATGATTCAAAGTCCACTTGTTCTAGAGCTACTACTTGTCTGGCATGCGACTCGCTTTGTGGAAAGATTTACTTAAGGGTACAAATCTCATGTCAAGCTTTAATTTTGGTCCAAGGAAACAATGACAAACGCATTATTTTGACGAGCTTCTATAGAATGTCTTATTGCTTTACAAGAAGTTCCTGATCATCTATGTGTTCATGTTGTGGTGTATTAAAGTTTATAGGATATCTTGTTGCCTCTGGATGATCGGTCTTTGAATTTAAAAGACTTGCTTGAAAAAATGTGGACTGAAGAGTGTTTGTCTGAGATAATGGAGGAGTTTACAAGTTTTCAAGGCCAAATTTAAGAGGTTCAATATACTTTACGATAGTCCAGGTTGAAGTACCAAAAGTAGCCCCATTTATTGGTCAATCTTGTGTATTCTCTGTTTTGATCATCAGGATAGTGAGGTCTTTGTGTCATACTAAAAAAAAGTGGACAAAGCTTTTGTTTCGCTGTTAGTATATGCTTGCAAAGGTTGGTTTAAGGTGTTTACATATCAATTCACGTATTCATTTATTTATTGATGCTAGGTTGTATTCATGCTTGTGGAATCAAATTGGACTTTATAATCTCTCGATTTGGAATATTGTTTTAGGCTTTTTTTAATATCTAGTCTTTTTTATGAGTAGCTAGACTGGTTGGAGTCATTTGGCTATATGATTTCCTGATAGATAAGTGCTTGGTGACATTTCCCTAACGAGAGGAAGGGAGGGGAGGGAGGAGGGCAGGGTGTTGTTGTGGAGTTGGGTGGGGGTGTTGTAGTGGGGTTGGGAAAAAGGAAAAGGAGATGTAGTTGGAGAAGCATAATATAGCGAAAGGAACAAAAACAGGGCTAAAATCGAGTTGATTGAATTTGGAACAAAGAAAGGTTATTCTCGGGGTTATAAAAGTGAATGATGTTTACTAAATGAGGAAAACTAAAGACAAAGTTACCAAGGACTTGTGTAAAAACAAACTATATATATTTTTAGGTCTTCTCTTTTTGGTTGGTTTTCATTTACTTTGCATGGTATTTGGTGTGGCACTTTTTGTGCATCTTTACTTTAAAAAACAATGCAGAAAGTGGTTTTCCATCTATATGATTATCATGAACTCATATGATGTTCAACTAGTGAAGGTTAAATGACATCCCAGAAAGAGGCATTCAACACAAAGTGGACCGAGTCTTTAACCAACTTGTATGTCAGTTTGTTGGTAGAAGAGGTCAAAAAGGGAAATCGCACCTCTTCTACTTACAACAAAGCAGGGTGGACTAACATACGGACTGAATTTAATAAACGGTCAGGACTCCAATATAATCAAGTGCAGTTGAAGAACAAGGTGGACAAACTGAGAAAACAATATGGTAGTTTTAATAAGCTTCTTTCACCATCCAGATTTGGCTGGGATAATCTAAACAAAACAGTTGTTGTTGATGATCCAAGTATATGGGAACGTCATGTCAAGGTATCATTTAATCTTTGATCATTTTAAAATCACTGTACGTGTACATGGCAAGAGGTTTCATTGTCTTGCTGACGTATGATGAAAATTGTAAGATAATAGTGAGTGGGCAAAATTCAAGAAGGATGGGTTTCCTCAGTATCCCGACTTGTGTCTTGTATTTGGTGATACATATGCTACTAGGGAGCATGCAGTAGGAAATGCCAAAGATTTGATGGTGTCGGACGAAGGTGACACTAGTGGTGGTGATGCAGACGGTGGTCGAGAGGATGTAAGTGAACACCATATTGATGAGGGAGTATTTACATCTGACAAAACTGCTACTCAAGTTCATGATAAGCACAAGTTGGATAAGACTCCAAATACCAAGAGGAGAAGACAGAGTCACGTAAATGTTATTAGTAGCACCTACAAAGCCCTATAAGATTTGATCAAAATTAGGGCAAGTCAATCCGTGTCTGGTTTTGTCACCTCACAGGTCGCATCACCACCTGTAGACCCCTACTCTATAGCTGCTGTGATTGGAGTCCTGGTAAGCATGCCTGAGTTGGAGCAGGATCTTTATAACAAGTCAGTGGAACGAGCTTGCGTTAGTGCCGCATGGAGGGAGGCTTTCATCTTATCACCGGTTGAAAGGAGAAATGGACTTCTCCAATGTCTTTAGTAGATGTTGGGAAATGTACTGTGAATTACATGGGGTTTCATTGACTGTATGACTTATCTTGTTGGTTTTTATTTGGTTTTTTAAGGTTTTGGATGTTCAGACTCTTGCATTTGTATGGTGGCTTGGGTACGATAGATTGTATGCGATTTTTATATTTTGTTTGTTTCACTTTATGACTTATGTTATTTGTTATTAGTGGGTATTTTTTTCATATATCTATATTGATATTCTTGTATTTGTGTAATGGCATAGGTACTATGGAAGGGGGACAAAATAGTATGTCCAATGGGCAGGTAGCACAAGTTGAACAGGTTTTGGATGACATTGATATTGACGTAATGATAACATGGTTGAATATTCTTGCAGTGGACATGTCTGTTCATACGAAAGAACCTATTAGGGACAGTAAATTGTCAGGACCCGAATGGGTAAGGGAGATTGTTTATGGACATTCAGATAGGATATATGAAGCCTTCAGGATGGAGAGACATGTTTTTCTGAACCTATGTAGTTTAATGAGCGCAAGAGGTTGGTTGAAAGATAGTCGATATATAAAGGTAGATGAACAAGTTGGGATATTTTTATCTTTGATTGGTCACAAAAACTCCGACGAAGATTTATGTGAGAGATTTCAACGTTCGGAAGTAACAATAAGCAAGTATTTCAATATAGTGTTGAAAGCAGTTATCAAACTGTCAAATGAGGTTATCAAACCACCTTCCTTTAATGTTTTCCAAGAGGAGATTCTTATGGATCCTAACCATAAATGCTATTTCAAGGTATGATTTTCATATTAATTATACACAATCAAATACATGTAGTTGATAATCATGTGTAACACTAGACTTTCATAAAATCTCAGGGCTGCGTAGGTGCTATTGATGGCGCTCACATTAATGCTTCCATCCCTATGTCGCAGCAAATCCCACTATGTCGCAGCAAATCCCATTTAGAGGTAGGAAAGGAAGTATCACACAGAATGTGATGTGTGCTTGTTCGTTTGATATGAAATTTACTTTCGTGTATGCTGGGTGGGAAGGATCTGCCAACGATTATTGGGTGCTCTCAGCAGCACTTGAGACTCCTCGACTGCAATTTCCTCGACCACCACTCGGTATTTTCGTTGTCTACAAAATATAATTTTCTTTATGATTGTATAACGGTTGCATATCATAACAAATTTATGTGTACCTTCTTATAGGCAAATATTATGTGGTAGATTCTCGTTATGCAGCACTTCTAGGATTTTTAACTCCGTTTAAAGGTGAACGGTATCATTTGAACGATTATAGGGGTAGAGAGAGACGGCCCAGAACAGCGAAAGAATTGTTCAACCATAGGTACTCTTCACTCAGGAATATCATTGAGAGGTCATTTGGAGCATTAAAGAATCGCTTCTTCATTTTGAGACACGTGCCTCCATTTTCAATTCGAAAGCAAGCACTTATTATAATTGCTTGTTGTGCTCTCCATAATTACATTCGTGAGGAAGACAAGATGGACAAAAACTTTTTCCTATATGGAGATCCGGAGTACCCGTTCGGACCTACACAAATGGAGGTTGCAGACGATACATCACTTACGGGGGTAGCTGAGATAAACATGATTAGGAAAAATATTGCAAATAAAATGGCAAGGGATCACAATATGGATGAGATTCCATGACTTTGTATTTTCAACTTTTGTGATGTCTTTGTAAACTATTATGAATACATTTCTGTTAATCGTATTAAGGTCATCCATAACTTTTGTAATGTGTTTGTAAACTATTATGGATACATTTTTGTTAATCGTATTAAGGTCATCCGATTTTATATCATATATATTATGATTTTATTTGTTAGGCCATGCCACTCTCATAATGACCCCATAAAGGTATTTTTTTTAAACGTAAAAATCATGAGTTTATGAATGTTGAAGTGATTAAAAAATACCAAAGAAGTTGTCTTCTTCAAAAACTTTAAGTAGATAATCATATGAAAAAATTAAGAACAAATTTTTTTTTTATTTCAGGAATAGAAATTTTGTACAGTTACTAAACGAATTTTTTTGCTCAGAAACTGTTCCAGGAAATAGAAATAGAAAAAAACTATTTCTGATCATAAATTATTTTTAGGAACAGAAACGTTGCTAAACAGACCCTTTGTGGTAACCTAAAGGTTTGATATGCATACCTAATCCCAGTAATACCTCTCCCATTATGTACAGTCATAAATTGATACTGTGATGTTAAAGAAGTATCTCTTGTATCTCTATTTCTTGATGGGCTTATGGTTCTTGAGTCATATTCTTGGCTGCCATTATCTCAATTTTCTTTTTGATGCTACCTGGAAGATATTGTCTAATAAGTGGGTCCGCGACCATTCATATATTTCTGTGATTCGGAGAGCTGCACTTTGGGGTTTTCCGCCGATTAGGGATTTGCAATTGGGGGCCTTTTTTGTCTGAGTTTTTGTAACATTGGAGCAAAGGACATCATTTTCTAAGCAAAACGGAGTCTCTTTCAAAATATATGTCCACGTTGTTATAATATCAATAATATCTTCAAGTCCTTTAGAATTTTCTAACACACGTTAGACTGCCGATTGTGATGTGTAAGACGGCTGGCAGCAACTAGATTGCCGAGTTTCAAGCAAACTTGGCTGGAGGACTTGATTGCATATTCACTCAAAGTTATGTGATCAAGTCATGATGATACACAACATGTTAACATGTTATGATGCAATATTATATGACAATATAGTTGGTCAAAGTCATGTTATTGTAATATAGTTGTTGGTTCATAACATCCAATCACTAATGACACACCCCTTACTGATATAAGTGAAGATATTGACTAAAATAATAAGAAAAAAAAGAATGTCAACATGAAATAAAAAGTTTAACAGAGAAAAAGTATAGAAGGGAAAAAAAATGTCGCAGTATAATTATTCGATTGTGGAGAACCCGATGACGGAAACATCTAGACACTAAAAATTATTAATCTAAGGACAGAGATAAAAGTGACTCGGGTGAAGGGTGATGATTAAGTAATCTTTAGACAGGATGTGGCATATCGAAATCTACCTTTTTTTAGAGAAATCTCTTGGGAAAAAGATCAGATTGTGGATTAAAAACAATATACTTTCCAGTTTCCATATTTGAATATCAACTGTCTTACAAACAAGTCTTATATAATCTGGGCCTGGCCTCTGAGATGTATCTATTATTGACTAGTGGATTAGCACGAGGAGCATGTTTGTACCGGGTGGTCAGATTTCCATTCTATTTTTTTCTTATTAATAGAAAAGGCAAGTGTTAGTTAAGTCAAGTCGTGCTGGATCTCTCAAGTATCTATCAAAGCACCGCAAAATTTCCACGCACCTTCCGCATAATGCCGTGGAAATTACGCGTAATACTCAAAAATATCAGTAGAGCACCTGCGGGTTTGCTCCTGTCCTGATAAAACACGGATTTGATCCAGAAAAAGACAATTAAATTAATGTACCTGCAAAATTTCCATCGCTCGTTGGTTTTCTTTTCTATTTTTTGTTTATTAATGGAAACAGCAAGTCAAGTCAAGAAGCAACCGCGTGGGTTCCACGCACCTCCAGTGATTGTCCTTTCCTTGCAGCATGCATGCATCGCAGCGATTGGATTAGCATAAAGGGTCTTGGATCGGTAGATGGCAAGTACTACCCATCAGCCAAGACCGCACGGCTGAGAGTGTTGTGTGGGGGTAAACCAAAGTCGAAAGGCTGAGAATGGGCGGAGATCACAGCAGGTGGAGAAAGTGGGTGGGTTGTGTGTAGAGTCAGCACTCCTCAGGTAATCGATACTCCTTGCTCTTCTCTTCTCTTCTTTGGTTCCTGTTTTGAGTGCTCCATTTTCTTCTGATTAAGGTGTGTGAGAATTCTTTTGTTTTTTGTTTGAATTGATGTCGCTCTGAATTGGGTTCTGAGAGACATTCTTGCAATTAGCAGATCTCTGGACAGTGAAATCTTGCTTTCTTTTAGGGCTATGCTCGATCAATCTCCTAATCCCTGCGTGATGAATTCGGAAGAACAGAATTTCGAGGCGTCTTCCTCATCGACCCCTCCGCATGGAGGAGATAATGAAGGCGGAGATGAACAGAAGAGAGGGATTGACTACGAAGTGTTTTTGAGTTTTAGAGGGACAGACACTCGTACAGGCTTTACTGATCATCTCTATACAAACCTTATAGAAGCAGGAATTCACGTGTTCAGAGACGATGATGAGCTCCGAGTTGGTGACGAGATTGGTCCAGAGCTTATCTCTAGTATTACGCAATCTAAGATCTCGATTCCAATTATCTCGGAAAACTACGCTTCGAGCAAATGGTGCCTCCGTGAGCTAGCTCAAATATTGAAGTGCAAGAGAGGCAGAGGGCAAATAGTGTTGCCCATATTTTACAAAGTGGAACCTTCACAAGTGCGACATCTTACGGGGGGATTGAGAGATGCTATCAATGCACATAAAAAGAATTTAGACAAAATGATTGTGAAGGAATGGGAAGAAGCACTCAGAGAAGTTAGTTCCTTGAAAGGATGGGAATCAGAGAAAATTGATAACGGGTACGTTATTTTCCTCCAATACATTGTTTACTTTTTCATACATAGATCTTACTTGAAAATGAATATAAATATTGCCATCATATATCAAAATTTATATTTTCATTTGACAGGCATGAAGCAATATTAGTTAAAATGGTTGTTGGAAGAGTTATGAGTGAGTTAAAAAGACTTTTTCAACTAAATGTTCCCGAACAGTTGGTGGGAATTGACGATCATGTAGAACAGATTATGAGCAAGATGGACTCTAAATTCAATGGTACATGGATTATCGGAATCTATGGAATGGGCGGCATCGGTAAGACAACTCTTGCAAAAGTATTATACAACAAACTCTCTAGTCAGTTTGAGGGTCGTAGCTTTGTGGCAAATATTCGAGAAACATCTCAGCGTGAGGGTATTAAATTCCTACAAATGCAACTCATTTCTTCTATAACAAGGAAACCGTGTGACGTGTCTAATGTTGATGAGGGAATCGGTATCATTAAATCCCAATTTACAAGTAAGAAATGCCTCATTCTTCTTGATGATATGGATGATAATACTCAATTGAAAGCTTTGGCTAGAGACGGCAGTTGGTTTAAAGCTGGAAGTATAGTCATCATAACAACTAGAAACAAGAGTATTCTTGACGAGGCTAGGGCAAGCTACATGTACCAACTCAACGAATTGCCTTTGGATCAATCATTGATCTTATTTAGTCGACATGCATTTGGAGAGGATTCTCCTCCGAGTGATTATGAGGTTTTATCTCATGATGTCGTATCTACTACTGGAGGTCTTCCCTTAGCTCTTGAAATTATAGGTTCATCCTTATGTGGAAAGGCAATAGAAGCATGGAAAGATGCATCAAAGAAATTGAAGAACGTGCTTGATAAGAAAGTGCAAGAGTCATTGAGGATTAGCTACGATGCATTAGATGAAGAGGTCCAACAAATATTTTTGGATATTGCATGTTTTTTTAATGGATCATCTAAACAAATTCCGACTTATATGTGGGATGCCTGTAACTTTTTCCCGGGGAAGGGGATAGAAGCATTAAGTCTTATGTCCCTAATCAAAATTGACAAGGACGGCAAAATAATGATGCATGATCAACTAAGAGATCTCGGAAGAGAAATTGTTCGTCTGGAAAATCAAGAGAAGCCTCAAAAGCGTAGCAGATTATGGAATAAGGAGGAAGCCGAAGATGTGCTTGACAACAACAAGGTAAGAGTTTTCTCTACTTGTCTTAGTCGATGAATGTGAGGCCACCTTCTCTTTCTTGTTTGAAATAAAAATTATAGTCAATCCCAAGTCCCCAAAGCTTACCATTTCTACTAGCAAATGAGCTCTTTCGATTAATTGTTGTCATTGCCTAATCTTAGGACATAATTGAGGAGCAATTTCTTGGTTATTGATGATACAAGTGTTGTGATGAGGACACTCTCCTTTAGTAACTTCAATGGAACAACAAAACTACAAAAACATAATTTGTGACAAAGAACTTTTAGAGAAAACTTGACATTTATAATGTGTCAGAGTTCATGCTTTTCCCATGCATCTGTTTGATGCACATATTTGATGTTTGGATTCTTTCTTTTGATTTCTTGTGAGGTGTTCTCTTCCTATTTTTTTACCGAGTATTGACTTCTGTTGTCACGATTAGCAATCTTGGTTCCTGTTTTATTCAAGTTGGGTTAAATACAGATTTAGTACCTTAAGTATCACCGTTTGCGCCCCTATCTTTTTTTTTTTTTTTGCTCAAGGTAGTCTGATCAGATTGAGTTAATCACATATTTACATTCTAATTAATCCTGGAAAATTACGAGATATTACATTACAGTAGAAAATGCGAAGTAAATATTAAATATCGTGCATAGCACAAAACTTCTACTACCATAACGGTCTACAGCACTAGAAAAGTATAGAATGTAAACATTATTTTCATGCAATATAAAAGAAGACGTTGTATCGGTTGTCTAAGACAAGTAGAGAAAAAAAGGAACCAAGATTGAAGAAAGGAGTAAAAAAAAAAGAAAAAATATTATTAAAAATTGTCCACGTTAGTGCCGGTGGTACCACGTAGACCGGCCGGCATCCACGTCAGCCATATCTGGCCAAGATTAGCCGAAAAGATTGAATTGGCACAAAGACAAAAGGTTTAGGACTCAATTGGCACCAAAAAAAGGTTTATGACTAAATTGGCACCAATGCAAAATGTTGAGGACTTTTCTAACACTTTTCCCCAAAGATGGAGGTGTTTGATGAATACCCATGTTCTAATAATGAACCTCTAACTAGCCTTAATATGATAATTTTGAAAACATTAGTGGCTATTTTATGACGCGTGGGCAAATTTGAAACTAGCATGAAAATTGGAGATTTCTTTTTAGACAAAAAAAAAGTTCGGGCAAAATTGAATTGAACCTAAAGCTGGAGGTTTTTTTAGAGAATTAGATCAATCAGTATAACTTATATCACCAAGAGTAAAGAAAGAAAGCAACAAAACATAGAGTATGTTCGGTAAAAAGAAAAAAAGTCATCAATTAACTACGCCACTGAAAATGCAAAGAGTAGTGTCTGGTCCAAGCATATTTCTTCCTACAGAGGTATCTATTCATCATAATATGAATAATACTATTTGTTAAATGTCGTTTCTTGGAGACAAATGTCTTTCCATGCAATAATATAGAAAATGACACAAATCGTGGGGTCCTACTATCTTGAATTTGAGAAAGAAGAGAATCGTAAGTCGCATAACAAACGAACCAAATCAAAAATCAATTGAGTCTACCTTATCCTTGAAAATGTGAAAACTGATGCATATTTAAATGCACTATTTTGAATAGAAGTGTTGGTTACTGAGAATATGTTTAAAAGCTCTATTCATCTATGTTATTTAAAACATATATGGCTCTTTCTTGATAGAGAATCATAAACGTTTATATTTTAGTGATCACATAATACTACCTTTACAATTTCTTTGGAATTCAAAACCATATGCTTACATAGAAGTAATATTGACTAAATATATATATGCACACACACAATTTTTTAATCCAATCGACAAATTTAGGATAAGAAATAATGTTGATCCTAAATTTTTTAAAATAAATTATCATCATCAAATAAGTCTTAGAACCATGCGTTTACGTAATAACAACTAATAATATCCTTATGTTTTAAGACGATCAAATGCACAATTAGAGATAGCCCTTATCACTTTGTAATACTTAATTTAAGTCAAAAGGTTTTTGTTTATTATTAGACATAAATGTGAAGGCTATCCATCGTCGCGTTAATTTTACAAAGAATATTTATTAGTGAAAAAAGTGACTGATGAAATTTTACTAATGAGAATAATATGCGTAAGATTAGTAAAAATGGGGTTAAATTCAAAGCAATGGCTCATTCCAATACTTCTAAGTTTAATTTTTCTTGTCATGTAAATAAATATGGTTTTGAATTTTGTGTGATGATTAATTTTCATTATTAGCATGAAAGCTTAAAGGTACGCAGCTAAAGGCGATTATAACCTATGGATGATTTGTCCAAGCACGTGCAAAACATAACGAAGTAACAAAATTATTTAAAAGCATGCTACCGAATAGAACATTGCTTTTCAACGAGCATATTTTTGCACAAATAAAAATGTAATAAACTGAATAGAACATTGCTTGGAACTGACAAAGGGGGTATTTGTAAAGTTTTTGACCAAAATACAATAAATATACTAGAATGTAGAAACTTTTGAAGGAAAGATAAGTAGTGTCTCCTCAGAAAGAATAAAAGTTTGAAGGAAAAATTCAAACCACCTAACAAATCATCCATGTACCTGAAAAACACTCACGGGAGAAACACATGATAAGAAAGAAATATAAAAAACAATCACGTACTTTTTGCGGCGACATTCCTGTGTTCATTTTACTATCAAGAATTGCTAACAAGGTACACCAAAAAATAGAGGGGATTGTACAATTGGGATTCTTAACTCTGATACATATTTTAATGGCAAGTTTGATGGATGTAATTGGATTGTAAGAATCGTGTTGCTTTACATATAAAGGATGTGAGTTTGGGTTGTGTTGTTTCACATGTAAACGGCTTGAATTTTGATAGATACATGTGAAGTACTGTGTGCATAAATAGAGACCTTTTAGAAAAAAAAAAAAAAAAAAAGGGTTCTGTTTTGGGAATTCAAAAGGTGCAAATGGCGAAAGGCGTTAGAAGAGAAACATTCCAAAAACACCCTCTTAAGCTTCACATTTTTACATAAATAAGATATGCAACCACAACCTGTCATGTGATTAGCCTAGACCATAATAGTATGACAACAAATTGAAATTAGTCCATCTATTTTTATATACAATTAGCCTCACCTCATCATGCAAAATTTACTGTCCATAATGTTTCCGAATTGTAGGGCACTTGCAAGATTGAGGCCCTCCAAATTGGCAATGGCTGGGGAAAAAGCTACACATGTGAACAATTTAAAGAACTGGCCAATTTGAGATTCCTTCAAATGGAGTTTGGGGGTCTCACTGGAGATTTCCAAAACCTACTTCCTAATTTAAGATGGCTTCAGTGGCAAACTCCTTGGAATTTCGCAGCAGCTAATTTTCAACCAAAGAAATTAGTGGTGCTCGATTTGTCTGGGAGTGGGATTTCGGATGACTGGAGAGGATGGGGTCCACTCAAGGTAAGATGTAGAGAAAGCATACCTTATAAAATAATAATGTGTTGTCGAAGGTCCAATAGGACCAAGTTCTCTTTTCTTCTTTCGAAAAGAAACATTTATACGATGGTGACGTAGCCAAACGCTACTGCTTAAGAAACATTTAAGTAAAACAAACATGAAGTAGTGGGGCATCAGAGCAATGATAGAATGGAACCGAGCTATGAGACATTTATATAGTTTTTAGAAAGTCTAAATAAAAGGAGTACTGGCGCATGTGTATTTTTTACGAATTTTTAAAAGTCTAAAATTGAACAAGGAGTAGTGGAAAATCACACGTTGCAGTGGTCCAATCTCATTGAGGTATCCTCTCTTTCTTTCAGATGGCAGCCAAGCTCAAAGTTCTCAACCTTTCAAAATGTCATTACTTAAGAAGAACTCCTGACGTTTCTGCTTTCAAAAGCTTGGAGATTTTGAATCTGGAAGATTGTGGGAATCTAGAAGAGATCCATCCTTCTCTCGAAGACATCGGGACCCTCCTCTCTTTGAACGTCAGGAGATGTCGTAGACTGAAGGAGATACCGGCAGGAGTTGGTAGAATGGAAGAATTGAGGGAGCTTTTCTTAGATGGTACTGCTATACAAGAGATTCATATTTCAAGAGGTTGTTTGATGAAGCTGGAGACTCTAAGTGCCTCATGGTGTAAACGACTTGCTCAACTTCCAGAACTGATGGGCCCCATTGTATCGCTAACTCAGCTGAACTTATCTATTTCAGGGATTAAAAAATTACCAGAATCCATGGGTTCTCTTATATCGTTAACTCTACTGGATCTATCTCAGACAAGGATTAAAAGGTTACCTAAATCTATTGGTTCTTTGAAGGAGCTCGTGACTCTTGATCTCTCTGATTGTGCATCGCTAGTTCGCCTACCTAGCTCCACAGGCCATCTAGCATATCTACAGTGCTTGTTGCTACGAGGATGCCTCTCGTTGACAGAAATTCCCGATTCAATCGGAAAGTTGGCATCATTAACTAAGTTGAATTTAAGATGGACATCAATTACGGAATTACCAGAAAGCATTGGGAATTTGCAGAATCTGAGGATCTTGGACATTCGTGACACTCGCATAACGAAATTGCCTGGTGCCATCGGAATGAGAGAAGGCTTGTTGGCTTGAGCTAGTGTTGTTCCTGCAGTTGAACGATCCACAATGACAATGGAGACAACGCCTCCAGCATCTTAACAGAATCGCCTAGTGCAGTCGCAATGTTGGCTCATTTTGTGTTATAATTTCAGGCCTAGTTCACCCTAAGATCGCCGTGCTTTCTCTTCTTTGTCAGGTGTGTTTTTTCACTGCAAACTTAGGTGGAAAACGAATGTTGCGAACGCTATATATGGACCGTGTCGTGAGGCACTAACTCTGTCACTTCGACTGAGTATAATATTTTCCAAGTGGTTCGCGAGTGAGATTGAGATTGAGATTGAATGATGCATTTGCATCTCTTATTTGATGGAGTGGAATTGGTCAATTCTATGATATTGCCTAAACGGATCACGAGATGGGAGTGGAATATTGTGATGTTGTATGCTCGTACATGTATTATTTAATTATTCATCAGTTGGAATCTTCTTTACATTAGTCTTACTTTGGTTTTTCATCTATATAAATAGAATTGTTATACATAGAGAGCGCTCTACACCATCTGCCATTGGATTGAGGAGGATGATTTTGATCATGAACTGTGATATTGCAAATTCTTTATTCTCTATTATATTCAGTTTGTAGATTATTCTAGCGACAGACCAGAACATTTGACTATTCGGTATTCACTCAATCGAATCAAATATATATAACGAAATGTCAAAAAGTTCATATCATGTTATGTTAGTGTCGTGGACAAGCGATCGAACATAAAATAGACTAAACAAGGAAATAGATCGGACACCAAATTTATGTTGTTCGGTTGGTGTAACCTAAGTTCATAGAAAGAGCGACAAAAGATTCTACTATAAATCAAGTGATACAATAGTTATTACAATCAAACTTGAATCACTCAAACACATTTTCAGTGTTTCTCAGCTTTCAATTACACCCAATAACTAACACAGCATTTACCTTCACAAATTCTGATGAAATAATATCTCAATCTCATAAAGAATTCACAAATCTATCACAAGGTTTATTGGCTTCAACACTTTCGGATTACTCCAGTGTGCAATTCACAAAGAAGTTGCCTCTTAAACACTCTTTACAATGAAGACGCTTCTTATAGATAGACAAGACTTTGATTCAAAATAGGAAATTTCTTTTAGGAATCCTATTTAAACTAGAAAACCACTCAAATAGGAAACCCACTTGAATTAGGTTAGTTTCATTTTTGGGCTCAAACTCGATACATAGTTTCTAAATTATTTTTCACCTAGATAGGCAAGCTTCTATACCCACATGAACAGTGTCCCGTCACCACGGGCAAGACCGGCTGTGCACCCAATCCTCACCGAGAAGTGCCTGTTGACACCTAATTTTTGCCTATCCGTTTTAGGTTAATTACATATAAAATTAGGGGTTAATTTTTAACCCCTAAACAAAAAATATTTTCATTAAATTGCATGGCATATAGACATTAGGTGCATTTGCATTAATGGGGTCTATTAGGCATATTTTTCTTTAAAAAAATTCAAAAAAATTCAAAAAAAATCCGGGCCGGTCCGACCCGGTTCAAGTGAATCAGATCAGCCCGGCCGGGTCTTATTCCCCTTTCCCTTTTCTCGCGCTGGCCGGCCCAGCCCCTCTCCCCTTTAGCCCGGCCCGGTCCACCTCCTTTTTCCTTCGCATTTTCTCTGCAAAGAAGCAGAGGGGAGAGCTGATACGGGGGAGCAAAACGGAACGCGTTGCAGAGGGAGACGTCGCGCAGCGGCAGGGGACGTCGTGCGATGCCGACAATGTCAGAAGTGTAGCCAATGGTCCCGAAGAAAAAGGAGCGACGTCCAGGGATAAAGGGGGGGAGAGTGCTTGAACAAGGAACAGAGAGAGAGAGTTTGAGAAGAGAACGAGGTGGAAAAAGAGAGATCTTGAGGGCGAGAAGAGAGACCGAGAGCCTCGCCCACTTGCCGGAGGGCCGTCCGAGTCGCCGCTGAGCCTCCAGCCGTCATACCTCGCCCCGGCCAGCCGTGAACCAGGTGGGTCTTCTTCGTTTTCCCCTGTTTTGGTCCCTCTCCTGCCTCTCGGGTGCCGGGCACACCGAATCTATTCGGTGATCGGCCGGCCCCACCTAAGGAGGATAACGCTTGTTTTACGTTCAAAGAAGTGTTCTTAAACGTTGTATGTCGAAGAGAACTCATGAACCGTGTCCAAATCGACCCTGTAGCTCCCATCTTTAGTCGCCTACTACCTGTTCGATGAAACGTCCCAATGAATCAACGTAGGTTTAAAACGCCGCGATGATTTTCAGTGTTTTCTTACGAACTAAGACGAATTTGTTACGAAATATGGCCGTTTAGACCTTTAAATATCACGTTTGAGTCAAAGAATCACACTGAATCTCAGTCTTAAGCCCTTGTTTGAACTAGCACATCACATGTTCGGGGAAATGTCTAAATGGAGGTCCGAATCACATTTTTTTGGAATCAGTGCTTGGAACTCGATTTTTATGCTTGATTAGTTCTCATATATGTCGAATGGTTTCTGACTTTGTATTTTTTTCGTTGTGATTTCTTTCGGTTTTGTGGCATATCTCTCGTCGTTCGAGTCGGCCATGGACGAGACATTCGCTAGAGATCTATTCCCCACGCCGGCGTCGCCCGCGGTCTGATGCCGCTACCGTCGGTTCACTATCCCCATTTCATATGGGTGTATGTCTGTTTGTTTGCGTTTTAGCACGTATTGTTGCCGTGGGAAATCTAGTGATCGAAAAGTGAAAAAATGGTCATCAAAGTTGGCGTTTTGGTGGCTGGTGGTGCTGGATTAAGGATGGTGGTTCGGTGATGGTGTTGTCGTGATTCTGGTCGGAGCAGATTCGACGTTGGTGCCAGTCGAGGAGGCCAGTTTTGGTTCGGTGTGGCGGTCGCCGGTGAACCACTGAGAAGAAGACGTTCTCAGTGGGAGTTCTGGGGAAGAAGACGTCCTGGAGATGAAGACGTCCAGAAGGGGAAGAAATACAGATAAAAAGTACAAAGAAAAAATAGAAAAAGAAAAAGAAACCAAAAAAAAAAAGAAAAAAGAAAAGAGGAAAAAAAATTAGAAAAGAAATAGGAAAAGGGGAGTCCTGGGCGGGTGGGAGAGCCGGGTCAGGTAATCGGGTAGATCGGGTCAGGGACCCGGTCCGGAGTTCTTATTTTATTAATAAAAATATCAAAATATTTAAAAAAAAATAAAAAAAATTCAAAAAAAAATCGAAAATGTTTAAAAACTCAAAAAATATTAAAAAGTCTGAAAAAATAAAAAAACATTAAAATTTCAGAAAATTAAAAAATCCCAAAAAATTCAAAAAATTAGGAAATGTTTAGAAATCAGTTTTTGGCTTTATTTCACTAGATATTAGTGTTTATTTCATTCTAGACTTAGTTTAAAACTTATAAAAATTGAGAAAACCCTTTAAAAATTTTCCAAAAATTTGAATAAGCTATTAGGACTTTACTTTAAGGCTTTTGATTGCCTTTTCTTTTTTAGAGACAATACTAGGTCACTGGTTGTCTATTTTCTTTATGATTATTTGATTGCGCACATTTAATATATTGGTTGTTATTTTCTATTTTTAGAACAATTAGGTAGAATCTTAAGCTTTTTCGATAGGCTGCCCGGTACATTGGTTTGCGAACGTTGAAGTTTAGGTACCGAAAAGGCATTAGTTAAATCGCTAGTGTAATCAAGTCTCCGATCTTTAGAATCTCTTATTTTTCCACATATCGAGACAACACTCCCACATCTCGATTAGGGTTTCTAGCCAACCCTTGACTATGGCTAGTGGCGACTCCAATTGAATGCTTAGTTTAGATAATTCTCATTGCATGAGGTATGAGGCTTGAGAGTGTCTCGGTCCTTCGATTAATGAACCATTTGGTTTGTTTATCAAACGAATCGATTAATGTTCACATCCATCGACAAATACCTCCAAACCTCACCCGTCAAATATTTATTCCCCCCGATTGGGATGGGTAGGTTGCGCCGGTTTGGCGACTTCGTTGGTGACTTAAGGATTTAGGCCTAATATAACTTTATTGTTTGTTAATTAATTTGGTCTTATGGCAGCGCATCGTGAAGGCTAAGGTAAGCCCGCTAATGTTGTGTTAAATGGTTTTGTAGGTTGGGAGTTATAAGGGGTGGAGTGTTTGTTGACATGTTTGTTTGCAGATTGGTGTAAGGGGTGTATGTGTATGTGAATGAAAATAGAAGTGCTGTTTTGATACCAATTGTTGCGTATGTTTTTACCTGCTTTAGCACTACACCTCACACACACAACCCGCGATCTAAAACCCTGATCGCCTTAGGAAACCCATTGGAGGTGCCAAAAGTGTGAAAACCGTGCGGGGAAGGACCCATGACTATCCCCTTTTGGTTCCGCCCATTTTCAAATAGTGATAAAGAGGACTGTCAAACGCAAGTGCGGAGTGGGGAAAACTCTTTTGACCTATTTGGGATGGAGACCGTAAGCCTTTAGAATCCCACCTTTAGTGAACCTCACAAGCGCATCCGAGTGTCTTTGTGATTTGAAAAAACGATCGTCACTCACTGTAAGTATGATTTATCTCATTATTGGTTCACTTTGAATTGAAATTTTATTTTCGCAAAATCCATGGAAATCAATTGAATGCCCAACATGATTTAGGCCCATAATAAGAAAATTCCTACATGCAACGTTGGCTAATATTTCTCATCTGACCCCGTAGAACAATTGGTTTGTTGGAATTTTCAATTGTGGGTCTAAGATCAATTTTTGTCACTAAATTTTTCAAAGTCAACGTTGCCATTTGAGATGTCGAATTGAAATTATATTGGATGTTTGGATCTTTCAAAATTGAAATTTTTTCAAAAGTAGATTCACATTTTAATGGGTGAACTTTTCAAAATTAAAGTCACAAATTTGTAGGAAAATTTCTCGAACTTAAATGATTGAAACTAATTTGGTTTGCAAAATCTGAATGGGCGTTTGATTGATAAACCATGGAATGATCTTTCAATGATGCTTTCTCTTACAAGTGAAACGGTGGCAAAACACTTAACCCTCGTAAGCGGGGATTCGGGGGCGAAGTGTTTTTGCCTCGCTTTCATTACAAGGGACGGCCTCAATGAGAGATCAATTTTTTCATTCCCATACTGACATTGTCTTCCTTTTGCAGGTTATGCATAACAGTCGTTCCTTGAAATTCTCTTGCTTAGTCATGCGAGGGAGTGGACTTCGAAGCTAGGACGAGAATTATTACTGCATTCCTCTATGCAAGAGTCTTTTGTACTATGTTCTTGTCTTTATTTTTAGTAGAAACCATGTTTTGCATTTTGGATTTCGATTGCAGACCCAATCGAATGGTTTTGTAAATCATGCAACTCACATTTTTGGGTAAAGAAATTCTGGTCCATAAATATCGTTTTGCTTTGAGGGCAATTGGAGATATTGCAAGCTAGCCATATGGGTTGAATTTTCATGGAAGCGTGGGAGAAGCATTCTAGGATGGTAAATTGTGATCGTTCTAATTAAATCAATTTATTCCGAAACTGATTTGTTCATACATTTTCTCATTAACAGGTGACAATGGAAAATTTTGAAAATTGGTATTTATCTCTCTTAGAAGACAGAGAATTTAAATCATCGCCAAATGTTGTGCGCAAAATTTTAAAAGCCAGGCCAAAGATTGGTTGATATAAGGAAAGCATTGAGTTCGACAGATGCCGAGTTATCTACTGATGAATCTATCATTCATCCATATTAACACTAAATATTGTAAGATTGGTGGAGCCGTCCTAAGCTCATGGATGAATGGCAGCGAAAATTCTTTACATCCAGCGATTGATGAAGAGAGTGTTCATGGACTTCACATCCTTTGGGGACTTGTGACTTGAGTATCAAATATCCCATAACAAATGGGAAGGGGCTGCCTCATTGTTAGACTCAATGCCTTAATCCGCGACAGGTGATGGAAGGTTCTAAATCATTTCTGGTAATTCGCTGCCTAGCACAATAGATAGACACATTTGAATTGGATTGGAGAGCGCATCCCATGATTCATTGCTAGAGGATGTAGGCGATGTAATCTGAATGTTATAGAGATACTCGCCAACAATTATCTAATTAGCGGACCTATGGATGATGTTATGAAGACAGCCACTGACAATTTTGATGAGATTGCAGAAAAAGGACGAGAATTGGCTGCTATTGCAACTCTTGTGTATGCCTATATCCCTATTCACTACTCTTGAGCACAGACAGTGCGAAAGGACAGAGTACTTCCTCACAATGGCCATTGGAGAACCTTCGACTTAGCCTGCAACATTTTTGAGCTTGGTGGAGCACCCATGTAGGGGCATATTTAGAGCAAGATGTGAATTGCAATTTTCCTGAAAGTAAAGTAAGAAATGTGTTCAGATGTTCAGTTTTATCAGGCAATTCGAATGTTACCTTGCTGGTTTTCCAAGGTCGTGAGAAGACTAGTTCAGCTACACATCCCAGGTATTGTTGGATGGCATACATACATGTGGTAACTGGAGCATATATTTCTCTTGGCCTCTAGTGATCGGGGAGAGGACAATGGACTCACTGATGCCCCACGAAGTTTGGAGTTGGATCATTTGCACCTTTCTTTGTCACAACTGTTAAGGAAAATTCCCAATAGTTTTTGAAGTTGACAAAACTGTCCATGAGTGTTTTGTAAGTTTGATAAATGCTTTGAAGTATTTTGATTCAGGAAGTTATTTTTGGAAGAAAAGCATATGTCAATCTTGATCTAGTTCGTGTTCAGATTGTGAAAGAACTTCAAGCAAAAGAGATTCAGACTCAGAACGAGAAGTTCAGACTCAGAACGAGAAGTTCAGACTCAGAACGAGAAAGTTCAGACGCAGAATTTCTTCGCACGCAGAAATTCTTAAGATGCGCACGCTGAAATTATTCGGACGCTTGACGCTAAAATTATTCAGACGCGAATTCGAACGAAACATAACAAGCTAGTGATCCGGTATGGATTTCACGAAGGAAAGTTTTGATTGTCTCAATCTAAGGCTATAATTGATTGACAATCAAACATTACGACAAGTATACATTACAACGGATAAAGCTCTACTTATGGAAACCAAGATTCTGATTGTATGAGCGACCAGAATCCCGGATTCGATTTTATCAACCAACGGCTACTCAATCCATTTTATACAAATCTGTCCAAAGGTGAATATTGGAAGATGATCCTCTGAAGACTGTCCAACGGCTAGTTTGGAAGTGGAGGAGTATAAAAGAAGATCAACGAGAAGCAGAAGGTACAGAACGAAATCAAGAATCAACAAGTCCAAAGTTTGAGCATACTCCGATTCAATCTCTTGTCTTTCGTGAGCTTAAACGTGTAATCATTTGAGAGGTGTAGACAGTGTTATAAGTGTGTGCTTAGGTGTGAGATAGTGTGATCTATCGGCTTGGTATAAGCAAGCACCAACTTCGGGAGAAGTGCTTGGGTTTAAGCAAGACAACTTGTCTGTAACTTCTCATTGATTTGATTAGTGGAATCCGCCGTAGGGTCATGAAGCGTGGGAGAGTGGACGTAGGCTTGCTATAAGCGAACCACTATAAACTTGTGTGATTCTCTATCCCTTATCTCTTACTTTACATTCTGCACATCAAGAGCACAGTCTATATAATCTGTCTTGAATCTGAATTTTATTCAGACTCTTCTGCGATTTATTTTGTTTCCGCATAAATTATTAAAACTTGTTTTAGATCACCTATTCACCCCCCTCTAGGTGATCCTTGCTAGCTACATCAATTGGTATCAGAGCAGGTTGCTCGTTTATTGAAGTGTTTTACTTCTGAGCTAACGATCTATATGGCTAGCATGAGTGCTCCAGGTCTTATTGAAGGACAAAGCAATTCCAGGCCACCATATTTCGATGGCAAAGAATATAGCATCTGGAAAAACAAGATGAAGGCATTTATCAAATCAATTGATCACATGCAATGGGATGTTGTCATCAGAGGAATCAATCCAAAACATTCCGTATCTGCTTCAAACGAGAAGCAAGAAGAAAGCAAATCAGCAGATCCTTCATTATCTCAAACTGAGATAACAAAAAGAGAAGCTTTAGATTCAAAAGCAATTTATTCATTTTATTGTGCTTTATCACCTGTTGAGTATAAGAAAATTGCTTCTTGTGAATCAGCAAAGGACATCTGGGACACCCTCTACACCACATATGAAGGAACAGATAGAGCGAAGGAAACACAGATCAATCTGTTGCTTGGACAATATGAATCGTTCAGAATGAAGACAGGAGAATCAGTTGCTGATATGTATGACGGATTTGCTGACATAGTAAACGGTCTTGCATATCAAGGACAACCAGTCTCAGATGCGATGAAAGTCAACAAACTTTTGAGAGAACTGTCAAAGCAGTGGGACAACATCAAAACCTCACTTCGAGAGACTGAAAGGATCATGCCACTATCAATGAATGAACTGATTGGAACTCTTCAGTCATATGAAGTAGAACGTATACATGAAGAAGATCCAGAAGGTAAGAAGTTAATTGCCTTAAAATCTAACATTGATTCTGATGAAACAGATTTTGAAGGAGATGAAGAAGACGACGATGAGGAGATGAAGTTGCTGATCAAAAGATTTCAACACCTTGTGAGAAAGAGAAGAAACCCCAAAGAGAAGAAGCCAACAAAGAAATCCGGAGAAAGAAAATATCTTAAGAACAGAGACGACAATGAAGAGTCTGAATCCAGCGATGATGAAATCCTTGAGCAGGGAAATCTATGCTTAATGGCGGACATTGAATCCGAAGAAGATGAGGTGATTTGTTCAGATCCTATTCTCGATGATGATGATCTTTTTGAAGAGTTAAGCACGGAACATGAGAATGCGTTGAAGAAGATCTCCAAGTTGAAAAAGGAAGTCTCTAAATTGAAGCAACAAAATATTACGAATGAGAAAAGGATCATTGAGCTTGAAAAGGAGAATTCCTCTGTCAAGGAAGAAAAGGATATTTTGCAAAAAGAAGTTGATTCCTATAAGGAAGAAATTCCGAAGATTTGCAAAAAATTTTCTCTTGGCTCAAAGACATTAGAGCATGTTCTATCCATTCAAGTCCCCTATTACAACAAATCCGGCCTCGGTTTCGAAAATGAAAGTAAGATCAAGAATGACTTTCCGAAGGTCAAGGAGAGATTAAAGCGCAGGCCTTCAATCCAGCATTATAGAAATCATTTTGGGAATAAGGAAAGAGAATTTGGTAAGTAAAGGTATATTTTTCAAATTCTAAATTTGCTTTGGATACGTACTTTAAATATCTATGAATTCTCTTTGGACTTAACATTTTATCTTCATGCTCTGCTTTATTTTGACTTGAAATGGTGTGTTTTACATCGTTGGTTGTGTTAGAAATGTCCTAATAAAAGTCAAGTTTATTTTGATGGATTTTTTAGATGAAATTTTATAAAAGAGATTGTTTGATATCTTATTAGAAATGAAATTTTTTTTATGGACTCATTATGTGTTCTCCGATATTGTCATGCCTTACAAAGAAAGAATTTATTTTTGCGAGATATTGTTTTATTATGCATATTTCCCTTAAATACTCTACTGAGATGAGTTGGGAAAGTATCCTTGGGCTTCTATGAAAGTTTCCTATTTTGCGTCTAACAAAAAGAAAGGATCCAAATACAAGGATACTAGAAAGGAAATGAGTTTATTGCAGACAATTATACAAAGGAAGCATGAATGCAAGCCTACGCAAGTCATGATGCAATCAACGAAGGATCTCAAGTGATGAATTCTTTTCTAAAAAGGAAAGGTATATTCTGCACATGCATATTGGGATATGAATCAGTAATTTCTATTGCCATGTGTGTCAAATATTGCATAAATTTAATACATCAAAATATCTACATTCCTTTTGCGAAATTCGTTAATGTCATATTATCTTTATGCATCTAAGATTCATGCTTAAGGAAAATTCATACAATCTTGAAAGATATTATTGCATATTTTGGATACACTTGGTATATTCTTGGAAGCACTATTATAATTGGCATGTTTGATCCGCAAATCGGAGAAAGGTATGTACGTGACATTCTCTATATTTTGCAAAGATTATTATCTCTCTTACAAGTATTTGCAGGATGTAAAAGAATCTTTCCTTGTGAAGTTTGGAAAGCTTGATCCCACAATTGGGGAGATTCTGCAACATTTCCGAAGGATCGAAAATTTCTCCTTTATGCAAAATTCTGACAAATTATTGGAGGCATGTCAAAACACGATGAGCAAACGCTTACTGCGTCGTACGAAAGGATAAGTTGCTTCAGGTTTAAATATTTGATATTATTTTAATTGCTAAAGAAAAGGCATTACATATTATGTGAGATATTATATCTTTAATTTGTGCAAAAAGTTTGTTGAGTTTATGCAGTTTGAATCCGAGACGAGCTTGATGGAAGAAAACAAATTTCTTTCTCGAATTTCAAAATACAAACAAATGTGGTGGATGTTGCTGCTACAAAGAAAATAGAGGAACAACAATTTGTTCAAAGTGCACAAGCTGCAATGAAAGTTATTTGCAAAAGCTGTCTTGATGACAGGGGGAGAAAAACAAAAAGTGGAAAAATGCAAAAGAAAGGGGGAGAATCATCTCAAAATGGTATCAAATTGAGGGGGAGCGTAAATCAAGTATGAAAGTCAATTTAATTTCTGCCCACTCTTGATTACTATGAAAGAAAAGGTAATGTATGTTAGAACTTGCTAAGTTCTACACAATCCGGGTTAGTATCTCTTACTTTTTGTCATTAACGAATCTCTTATTTATATTATCGTTTTTTCATGACAAAAAGATTGTGAAATTTATTATGTGCATACGTGTTCGTTGATATATATGATATTTGATTCTTCAGAACATGAGCTATATTTAATATATGTTATGTTCGCGAAAGATGATATTTTTGAAGGTTGTGTTTCATGCCAAATATATTTTGAAGATAGTATGTGAAGATGAGTTAAATTTATATTCTCTACGTGATACCCTTTCCATTACTATCACTTTTTGTTTATGACAAAAAGGGGGAGAGAATGTAAATATGCATATGTGCTTAGTGGTTAATTCTACTTAATTGATGCATAATATTGAGTTGTGATTATACTTCCATATATTGTCATAATCATTAAGGAATTTTATGCATATATCTTTTTGTGATGCTGACAAAAAGGGGGAGAAATATGCAGATATGATTTGGTTTGATATGCAGATTATTGGATTCAAAGAAAAGGAGACAGATTGTGATTTAGATTTTTTTTTACGGTTCATATTTTGTCATAATCCTTGTCTTATTCAAAAACTGAGTATAAAAAAATCTCATATCAAATTACTCTGATCATATATGATATCTTGAATATCTGCTACATTATATGCTTGATCATTTTTTTTCAAAATTATCTCAAAATCTATATATCTGCATGGAAGTTTTGTCACCATCAAAAAGGGGGAGATTGTTAAGGAAAATTCCCAATAGTTTTTGAAGTTGACAAAACTGTCCATGAGTGTTTTGTAAGTCTGATAAATGCTTTGAAGTATTTTGATTCAGGAAGTTATTTTTGGAAGAAAAGCATATGTCAATCTTGATCTAGTTCGTGTTCAGATTGTGAAAGAACTTCAAGCAAAAGAGATTCAGACTCAGAACGAGAAGTTCAGACTCAGAACGAGAAGTTCAGACTCAGAACGAGAAAGTTCAGACGCAGAATTTCTTCAGACGCAGAAATTCTTAAGATGCAGACGCTGAAATTATTCAGACGCAGACGCTAAAATTATTCAGACGCAGAATTCAGAACGAAACATAACAGCTAGTGATCTGGTATGGATTTCACAGAAGGAAAGTTTTGATTGTCTCAATCTAAGGCTATAATTGATTGACAATCAAACATTACGACAAGTATACATTACAACGGATAAAGCTCTACTTATGGAAACCAAGATTCTGATTGTATGGGCGACCAGAATCAGCGGGATTCAGATTTTATCAACCAACGGCTACTCAATCCATTTTATACAAATCTGTCCAAAGGTGAATATTGGAAGATGATCCTCTGAAGACTGTCCAACGGCTAGTTTGGAAGTGGAGGAGTATAAAAGAAGATCAACGAGAAGCAGAAGGTACAGAACGAAATCAAGAATCAACAAGTCCAAAGTTTGAGCATACTCCGATTCAATCTCTTGTCTTTCGTGAGCTTAAACGTGTAATCATTTGAGAGGTGTAGACAGTGTTATAAGTGTGTGCTTAGGTGTGAGATAGTGTGATCTATCGGCTTGGTATAAGCAGCACCAGCTTCGGGGAGAAGTGCTTGGGTTTAAGCAGCACAACTTGCTGTAACTTCTCATTGATTTGATTAGTGGAATCCAGCCAGTAGGCTGTAAGCGTGGGAGAGTGGACGTAGGCTTGCTATAAGCCGAACCACTATAAACTTGTGTGCAGATTCTCTATCCCTTATCTCTTACTTTACATTCTGCACATCAAGAGCACAGTCTATATAATCTGTCTTGAATCTGAATTTTATTCAGACTCTTCTGCGATTTATTTTGTTTCCGCATAAATTATTAAAACTTATTTTAGATCACCTATTCACCCCCCTCTAGGTGATCCTTGCTAGCTACATCAACAACGAGTCACATTTTGTAGAGGACCTTCCACAATATTTCCCAACAATTTTTGGGCACGAGGCGGTGGGGATCATGGAGAGTCTTGGAGAAAATGTCGACAAGGTAAAATGAAGGGTTTGTTTGAGATTTGCATATACCTCTTGATAGACAAAATGTTGGCCCTTTGAACTAGAGGCACATGCAACGCGGCATGATCGTCGATTGAATTGCACCGTGGGGGTATCAGTGCTCGTGATTCTAGTGGTACTTGCTAGATGGATAACGGAAGAAAAGAATCATTATTCACAATGGGCAAACAACGAAGTTGGCAAGCCTAGAAGACATAATTTCTTGAAGTTTCAAAGTATACTGTCCGTCTTCTCAAAGCTCCATGTACAATCTCTTGGAACACATATTGGATTGATGCTTGATTCATGATTTGCAAACATCAGCGTAATGAGAGTGGCTGGCTCTTCAATGGCGGCTTCACAATTACAAACTTGGAATTTCCGCAGCTTGCCAAGACAATGTTGATTCATGTTCGCTAACAGAGTTACCTGTTGCTGCATGCTTCCTAGCAGTGAAGAGAAGAATTAAAAAGGTTGCTCCAAAGCATTTGGACAACTTGAATATCCCTGGGAGTGAGATTCCACGATAATTTTCTCATAATGTTTCTCATTTTGTTGCTCCAAAGAACCACAAGGAAGACATGTTGGCTTCTTGTTTTGATGATAAACCTCTTCAGTCCCCTTTGCCCCACGGGAATGAGAAAATAATAATAAGAAAGTCAATGATGCTGATTGAGACAC
Source organism: Syzygium oleosum (assembly GCF_021117445.2). Taxonomy (NCBI): domain Eukaryota; kingdom Viridiplantae; phylum Streptophyta; class Magnoliopsida; order Myrtales; family Myrtaceae; genus Syzygium; species Syzygium oleosum. Next base: position 1,161,751 of record NW_026607528.1, read on the forward strand.
TGCTTGTCTAAACATCTGAAGGTCTCCAAGTCCAAGAATGTTCACTTCTCTTAGTCTACCGCATACTAATCGCCATTGCTTGCGAAGCTGTGCACCTTTTGGTTTCATCTGGCAATCAATGTCAAATGGCCTTATCCATAATTTCTTGAGTGCCTATTCTATGTTCCAGTTGTTGATCTATCTTGGTGACCTATCTGCTGAAACGATGGAATGTTTACTCTCTTGCCGAAATCAGAAGCCTTATTCTTACGGATAATGAAGACAGAATGAAGTTATGCTAGTGGACACGGATTGAAGCCGACGGCACAATAAACCAGGGAAGCAAACTGTCAAAGTCGCCCGACTTTAAAAAAAAAAAGATGAAATGATGAATGACTCGAGCAAAGCATAAATCCGTTAGTCGGCTATGATGGGATTGCACGAGCCAAACTTATCCAGTTAAATGTGGAATGCATTCGACCGACGAGTGGAAGTCCACCAGGCAAGCATGATAGGGCAGCATGTGTTGGATGGGAGTGCATCATGGGGCAACGCCTCTTGCCAACAAATCACAACAAGGCATTCAATTTTGTACAAAAGGGTGTATCGTTCCTAAATTAGTCCAATTCAATTTTGGAATGGAACTAACATGTCTCATCTCTTATAGACGAAGGCACACATTGACTACGGGAGCGACACCTCCTACCAAGGAAACATGCAATAAATGGAGCAAAACACCCAAGGAACAATGCCCTCAAAATGTCGAGAAAGGGAATGATGAAAAGTCAAGTGAGTTGTTCTTTACCAAAAAAAAAAAAGGTCAAGTGAGTTGTCAAGTACCCAAAAAGGCGAATTCAAATGAGGATAAATTGTATCGTTTCCAATTGTCCATTTCGATACCATCTTTTGACATGTTTCTCTTTTCCTTTGATAGGAAGCATTAAAGACCCAAAGGACAAATGCAAGTGAAGGGTAATGATGTATCGTTTCCAATTATATTGTTCAATCAATAAAGATTCATGCACTAACACATTCTTTCTTATTCTTTACAGGGTTACCAAGTCGCCGTGCCGCAAGTGAGTACCCTTCTTCCAAAATTCAAATGGAAAACAAATGAAGAATTTTCATTGCAAAAAAAGAGTTTTTGACGTATTTGAGAAAAACAAGCATGAAAGTGGAAATTGAAAAAACAATTTTTCACAAAAATTTTGAATATCGTCTTTATCTAAAAATTGTCTTGTCCGCTTGTGAATTATTCATTTTGAATCAAGATTCCTCGTGGAGATTAATCTACTTAGATGATCTCAACAAAATGAAAGTGAGATGTTAATCATGCCAAGTGAGAAATACTTAGAATGAGGAAAGGCAAGCCATTCCCAAACACGTCCCGTCAACACTTTGAGAGTTGAGCGGAAAAGAAAACCCGTGTTGTTTAAGGATGAGGGATTCATTCGCGAGTAGTACGTGAATCAAAGTGAAAAGAGGCATTTCTTTCATATATCCTACACACTACAGGTGATCATAGTTAAGCCCATTTGAGCCTTTAAATGTGAAGAATTCACAAAATACACCTGTCAAGAACTACCCCACAATGGGGCAAATTTGGAGATTTTGATTGATACTATTTGGTAAAGAAGATGGGAAAGACTTCTTTGCTCTTATATGCATTAATCTTTTTGTGGTAACTTCAGGTGAGTCCTTATGGAAGCTCGAAGCATCCCGAAATGAATAAGAGCGTTTCTTTCTATACCCAAACACTCGTATCATTTGCTTAGCCAAGTTGAGCCTGAACATTCATTTCAAAAGTCCGAGTGGCGATTATCTTCCCACACTAGGGCAAGGCACATGATTTATCAAAGCAATTGGTGCCTATGTGACAACGTGTAAAAAAAATCTCGAAAGTCCTAGGAGCTCAAAAGTTTCAAATGAGCAGAAGTCAAATGAAAGTTAGGGGGCATGAAAAAGCAGTGTGCTTGATAAAAGTAAGACCAATGCCCATAAATAAAAAAATAAAAATAAAAAGAGAAAAGTCGCATCAAGAGAAAAGTTCTCATGTAAAAAAAGATGTCAAAAGAAAAATGCTAGCAAGAAAAGAAAAATTATTGCAAATGCAAAAGCCATTAGAAAAATAGCAAAGCTCTTATGCTGAAATGATTAGCCGATGGACTTTCGAGACAAGTCAAGGAGTCATGCGCCTTTTAAAAAGACTGGATGATATGGTAATGATGCCATGATAATCACCCGCTCTTAAATCTCTTTTGAAAAACTTGAAGCCTTTTGAGCCTTTCACCAAACCAACGTTACAACCCTTTCCAAAGTCTCTTCTGATTGGGATGGTTCAAGCAAAAATTTGGACTTCTAAAGAAGCTACCGCTTGAAGAAGTAGGGGCAAAGTTATATTATCCCATCTTAAGGTTTCTTGACTTGTAAACCTAGCGGAGATGCTGATTGACAATTATTTCATTTCTCAGCCACTGATGTTCATCCATTGTTGAAACCATGACCAAACCTACACTACAGTCCTTCAAAAGACCTCTTAGATTGGTTGATGCATACTTATCGTGAATGATTCTCAAAGCCTTCGACATTGGTAATGCGAAGTATACTAGAAATCAGACTATTTTCCACATCAATGAATGGGATTAAACTGCCTTCTTAAGAGTTGTGAGAAGCCATTTCCAACTATGGAGCTCTTGTTTGGCATATTTAACAAGCCCTTTTCATGAGTCAAGATCATTTTGACAAAAACCTTTCTCTTAAGGGAATTTGATGATTAATGACACTTCTCAAGCCTAATGGCAATTTTGTGATATTGAATGATGCAAAATATTTTTCAAACAATTGAAACTAGCTTGAATTGCTCATGCAATCAACACTTTCTCAGTGATGATATTCTTTTAATATTGTCTCTCAGGATGTGTACTCAAATGACAATGATTTCGCCTGGTATGCCTTCGCTACCAAGGCGTTTGTTATGACACATCCCGTTAGATTGTGCAGTGACCACTTCGAAAGATTCCAAATTGACAATTGCGATAAGCCTTAACAGCCCAGAATCATTGCCATATGGCAAATTCCCCCTAGTGAAGTTGACATACAACAAGCTTCAACAGCCGCTTGAAGCACTTTCTCTACACGGAGCTTTATCGTAGCCCGTAAAGTTGCTTTTGGCCTGTTCATTGTTGGGATCCTCCACATTTTGAATTGGAAATATTGGCCTTTCAAGGTTTTATTCCCCCCATCTTAGCTATTCATAGGGTCTTAGTCCCTAGGCGGAGTCTTTGACGTTCATAGGGCTTTAGTCGCTAAGCATTCCTTCAAGGTGTTATTCATATTGCCGATCATAGGGCCTTAGTCCCTAGGCGGGACCTTTAAGGTTTGTGGTCCAACCTAAAATCATGATTCAAAAGGTTTGTGGTACAACCTAAGACCAAGATTCAAAAGGTTTGTGGTCCAACCTAAAACCACATTTCAAAGGGTTTGTGGTCCAACCTAAAACCACACTTCAAAAAGTTTGTGGTTTAACCTTAAACCATACTTCAAAAAAGGTTTCGGGTCTTCCCATAAACCCTGATTTCAAAAACGTTTCAGGTCTTTCTTCAAACCCTGATTTCAAAAGGTTTTCTTTTTAGTCAAAACTCATTCTTACATGATGAGACTTCATTTAGCCAAAAACCCGTTCTTACACGGTATGGCTTCCTTTTCGGTCAAAGTCCGTTCTTACACGGTACGACCTCTTCATTTAGCCAAAAGCCCGTTCTTACACGGTATGGCTTCCTTTTCAGTCAAAGTCCGTTCTTACATGGTAAGACCTCTTCATTTAGCCAAAAGCCCGTTCTTATACGGTATGGCTTCCTTTTCGATCAAAGTCCGTCCTTATATGGTACGACCTCTTCTTTTGGTCGAGACCCATTGTTACATGGTGAGACCTCTTTTTGTCAAAACCCATTATTACATGGTGAGACATCCTTCTCGGTCAAGACCATTTTTATATGGTAAGACCTTATCGAATAAAAGGATTCTCCTGTTAGGTGGGCATCCGCAAAATATATATATCCAATCACCCCTCATGTCTTAGCCATTGTGCCATCCCCTGCAATACGCCAGCAAAATTTAGGTGTCTTTTATCTTTGAAAGGAACCTCTTCGAGCTCCCATTCAAAGAGGGGCTGTTGTTGACACCTAATTTTTGCCTATCCGTTTTAGGTTAATTACATATAAAATTAGGGATTAATTTTAACCTCTAGACAAACATAATTTCATTAAATTGCATAGTATATAGACATTAGGTGCATTTGCATTAATGGGGTCTATTAGATATATTTTTCTTTAAAAATATCAATAAAAAAATCAAAAATCGAAAAAAAAAAATTCAAAAAAATCTGGGCGGTCTGACCCGGTTCGAGTGGACCGGATCAGCCCTGCCCGGTCTTATTCCCCTTTTCCCTTTCTCGCGCGGACCGGCTCTGCCACTCTCCCCTTTAGCCCGGCATGGTCCACCTCCGTTCCCCTTCACCTTTTCTCTGCAAAGAAGCAGAGGGGAGACGTTGGTACGAGGGAGCAAAATGGAACGCGTTGCAGAGGGAGAGGTCACCCAGCGGCAGGGGGCGTCACGCAACGCCGACAATGTCAGAAGTGTAGCCAGTGGTCCTGAAGAAAAAGGAGTGATGTCCAGGGAAGGTCGCGACAGTGCCGAAAAAACACTACGCTCAAAAAATTGAGGGATTGTATATGCAGAACAAAACCCTTATAGCAACCAATCTAACATCTAGAAATCACAACATTAATCACACCCCCCGAACAAACATTGCATGCCCGGAAGAAGGAGGAGGAGGAGGAGGAAGCTATGGCCGACTTCTTCTTCCTCTCCCGTGCCGACAAGCGACAACTCCCTTGGAAGACCTCATTTCCCAGGCCAAGGACCTCTACGTCCTCGAGCAAATCTCCACCATCAACTTCGGCTTCACTACCACAGCCTTCGCCTTACCCTTCGGCCTCGAGCCCTTCGGCCTAGCTACTCCCCCTCCCCTTCTTCCTTGTTTTGCTTTTTCTTCTTTTGGAGTTTGACTTTCAAGTCTTTTTCTAAAACTTTGAACAGCATATTTTAGGTTCTTTAGTATCATCTAGGATGCCACTTGTGATGCACATTAGCATTTAACCGCCAAGACAACATCTTTGTCTCGTTTTTAAGGATCAACTTGGAAAACAAAAAATTGTATATAGTTTAGGGACCTAATTGAACAAAAAAAGAATCAGGGGCCAGATTGAACATTATGAGATTGTTCGGGGACCTCCGGAACCTTTATCCTTAATTCCTATGATGCACATTTTTGTTTCTTAAAATTCTTAAAAAAAAAAAAACATACATCACTTTTGAGTTGATGATTACTTATGTGCCTCTATTTTTGTTGATGTCACTCACATAACTCTAAGTAAAATCCCACGGTGAAAGAACCATATCTCCTATCCTTGTAAACTCATTTTAGCATCTTAGTTAGGATTTGGATGGTTTTCTTTTTAGATGGGTTTTAAAGTGTTTTGGGTGAGTATTAAAATTTTAGGATTTGGGAATTGTCATTTTTTTGAAAGAAAATGACATTTTCGCAAATAAGGACACCAACATAATAATCGTGAAGGTCCAAAGAACTCTCCAAATGTAACACTTATATATGTATTTAATTTTTTTAAAAGGTATATAGTTGTCATTCGACAAAAACTGAGATATGTATTTGCTGTTATCCTTTCTTAGTTTAATGAAATAAAATAATTTTGTATGTTGGTAACATGAAATGGGATTTGGTTTAATCTGTATCCTATTTGGTCTACCACCACTTGTTCCCAAGTTATTCATGATGCAACATCGGAAACCGACCAAAAAATACATTTTTATTTGTTATTTGAGGTGTATATTTGTTTTGCACACGATACAAAATGGGCGTTTATTCCATTTCTATCAAACTACCCCATTTTGCGAAACTCTCAAATAGTTATGATAAATGTTATATTGGACTGTGTTTTTGTTATAGGGAGTTATTATTCTATCCATGCCCTTATACCATTAATCAATTAAAATGTGCCATTATGTTATCATCGAACATATAATAAAATGAGTTTATTTTTAATAATATCTACTAACTTTTTTCAGGCCAAACCCACTTTCTAATTCAATCCAACCAATACACCAATCCCAAAAATACGGTAAAAAAACACATCCCCCAAGAAAAGCAAGTCTCCACCAAAGGAAGAATTAGTTTTTTAAAGCAAAATCTGCCATGCAAAAGGCCAAGATCAAGAAAAGAATCATGGAGTCCCAATGGGGACCAACCTACTCTACGTGGACCCCTACATCCACTGTCCACCGCCACGTGTCAGTCACCCTCTCACTCTCTCTCAAATATGCCCTTCTTCCCCTCTCTCTCTCTCTCTCGCTCTCGCTCTGTCCTTCTGTTTGTGCTTGTGCCAGTGCTTCTTCTTCTTCTTCTGCTTCTTCTTCTTCTTACCAAAGACCATCTCTCTCGCTCGCTCTCTCTCTCTCTCTCTCTCTCTCTCTCTCTCTCTCTCCTTTCTCTCTCAAACACGCACACCGTCATCATGACGAAGGGTCACGACATGATACCGGTGACCGATCCTTCGTCGAAGACCTCGTCGTCGTCCGCCATGAGCAGGAGAGGAGCTTACGCTGCCGCCTCCTACATGGCCTGTGCAGGTTTATCTTCGGTTCACCCTCTTTAACTTTACTCTCCCCTACGTTCTCCTTTTTTGCTCTGCAGAAAATGCTTAAGTGGTCACTCACTAGTGGAGCTTCGCTTTACTTTACTTTTCCGCTTCACGTGCACACAAGTGCTGCATATGGATAAACACGTCATGTATATAACTACTTTTCCTGTACCAACGCACGTCGGTTCACGGGGAAATGGAAGAAGGAGAGAGAAACGCGCTCTTGAGATCGGTTCTCTTCCTTATATTGGGTGTTTTCATTCGGAGGCTGAAGTGCCTCCTTGTGTTTTGAATCCGCGTGATCAAGTCTAACGATTTTGAGTTTTCCGGGACAAGCCAAATTCAACAATGGAATCTGTAGTTTTCCTACCGCTGACATAGGTAGCCAGTTTACCTGTTTGTACTGACTTCCTGTGTGATTGTGCTCGTGAATGAGCCAGTCATGCTCGAACTCGAGCAAAAATATCAGGATGTACGATACGCGCCTGGGAGATGATAGCGAGTGTCACAGTCACTTTACATTACACCAGTTTCCTTTTTCTTTTTCCTAAAAATTGTATATGAAAAAGTGGTATATGAATAGGAACCAAATTTTTACTCTTTTTTTATGCTGGTGTTTTTCCATCCAATGAATTATAGCTGCTCCTTTTGTTTTCTGAATTATGTGATAAGGTTGTGAATTTACACATGTTGGTTGTTCTTTCCAAAATTTTGTAATTGTACTTAGCCTGCGTAGTCTTGCTTTGTGAATGGGAAACTCGAGCTGTATGATCTTATGTTCCCACTACTAGTAGTTATCTTCCTGGGAAGTCCGATAATGTGGTTTTTCTACTTGTAAATTGTAGTGAAGCTACTTCTTGGTAATTACATAACAGTTATATCTTATGCAGTTCTCTTGGTAATGTTCAACAAAGCGGCCCTTTCTTCATACCATTTCCCTTGTGCAAATGTGATCACACTTTTTCAGGTACATTGCATGCCTTGACTAGGATTGTGTGTCAACTACGCAATCCTGGTCTGTAATTTAGCATATATTTAATAGGTATGTGAGTGGAGAGGGAAATGAAAGAATCAAACTCATGAACTCTTTGTTCTTGGCGTATAGCATTTTACTAGTCCAACTAGAAGGGACATGTGACAAACAATTAACCTGGTATTGGACTTTTTCTAGACAAGCTTTGATGTGAAGATACACTATTCTCGGAAAAATAAATTCCTGTTGACTATACTTTTACTCTTCTTATTTGTCTCTGTTTCTCCTTGTTAATTATTCTACAGTTGAATTAGAGATTCCTCCCAAAGCATTGCGTTTTCAAATAAACCAGATATATCATTTGGTCCATTGCGGAGGTTAAATCATATGAGATGCTCAGTGAGGCATAAGATATTGGTTGGACTTTCTTTTCTTTGAAATTCTGATTACCTTCTTATAGCATGCTATTCAAATGTGACAATGCTTTGGGGATCTTTCTCTAAACTTAGAAGTCGAGAAGCAGTCGTCATGAGATAGCTGGAGGTATTCTCACCTTGTAGGTGGGCTTTAGATTGTTCAGGAAAAGGATGTAGCCTGTGGAAGACCTTTGTTCGTGTTGATCTCCTAATGCTATGTCAGTGGGTTCTTTCTGTGGAAAGACCTGAGGTCATGTTAATCTCCTAATACCTTGGGAAGGATATGATTTTAGACAGGGTGAATGGCATGAGAGGATTTGGGTGAGGGGTGCATGCTCTTCCTTAGTCAAAGGTTTTGAATAATTTGAGGCAAGAAAAGAAGAATACCTGCCAGTTTGCCATTGATCTCTGGAAATGAAGTCTGATTGCAAGAGTGTACCATGAAGATAGTCACTGTTATGAAGTTTACTCTTTTATTATCACAATTTCATGCATTTATTTTTTTGAATTGGGTAATTTTAATGTATCAAATATTTTATCCTTGCCTTTTATATGGTCTATTCCTTTCAGATGGTATGTTCTTGTTTGTTACTGTATGCAATGAGATGCTGGGACATCATTTCTTTCTCTGCTGGAGAAACCCAGAGCATCAGTTACAACCCTGCAACACTGATTCCCCTTAAGACATTGCTTCGCACTATTCCTCTTGCGGTGTCCTATTTGCTGTATATGGTATGACTTTGCCTAGTTCGCTTGTTGTTTTTTTTTGGCGGTTTCTTTTGGTATACCTGATTTATTTTCCTTCTGGTTAAAGCTGGTCTCCATGGAGTCCATACGCGGTGTAAATGTTCCCATGTACACTATGCTCAGACGGACTACGGTGGCCTTCACAATGGTTGTGGAGTATTTTCTAACAGGACAGAGATATTCACTCCCTGTTATAGGCAGGTAAGGAACCTTCTCGTCCTGCTAAGACCTTTCCATTTTTCCTCAAGATATAGTAGGATTAGGTGACACAAACAGCTACACTTTACTGGAACGAAAAATATATCTGCTACTGAACTATCTTCCATGTACGCCTATGAGATTGTCTATGGAAGAATGAATTCACAAGACAAATAGGGAAAAGATCCAATTCATTTTCAGCCCACTGAAGCTTTTAACATTGGGAAGTTCCTTGATTCCTTCTTCCTTGGTTGAGAGGTGAAGTTTTATGGAATCGAATGTCTCATATATAGTAGCCCAATATACTCTGTTACTCGTAATGGAAGTGTCATAATTGACTGCAGAACTATTCAAGAAATGCTATCTAAGAGAGCTTAGACTCTACTTCCCTCATCTTCAATATCTGTTCACGCTCTCAAAGAGTTGCTTTACTACTGCCATCTGACTCAGATATGCCTTTTGCCAGCTTTATGGGATGTAGAAGAACTAGACAACATTTGAGGCTTTTCCTCTCTAACATTACTTGTCCGAACTTTTTGGTAAAAGAATCAGACAAGAACTGCGTGCAATGGAACATTTATTCTCTCTCTCTCTCTCTCTCTCTCTCTCTCTCTCTCTCTCTCTCACTGAAAATTAGATATTCTAGTGGAAGGGTGTTGATTTTTGGCAATCTGACAGAACATGTTATGCTCGTCTAAAGGCTTTCATCGTTCTAACCATTCTTATTGGATTATTTCCAAGGGATGCATCAGTGTGGGGATCATTATACTGAGCGCTTTTATTGCTGGAGCGCGAGACTTGTCATTTGACTCATATGGATACACGGTTGTGTTTATGTCAAACATCTGTACTGCAGTATATCTGGCTTCTATAGCCCGAATTGGTAGATTTTATTATCGCTTCCGCAATTTCTTTGTATATGATGATGCATTGGAGAACTTCTGATTCCTTTTCATTCTGTTTAGGAAAATCTAGTGGACTTAACAGCTTTGGCCTTATGTGGTGTAATGGTAAGATACATCACTAGCACAATGATCTTCTTCCCTGGTTTCTGCCACGAAGTGCCTGCTGGTCACCAGGTGTTATTGGCACATGTTTGTTTCAAATTTAATTGTCCCCCTGGACATTATGTAGGCATAATATGTGGACCAATTTTGCTGATCTGGACTTCAATCAGTGGTGACCTAGAAACGACAATGAAGTTCCCAAATTTATTTTCTCCTGGCTTTCAGGTGATTTTTTAAACAAATGAAATTCATCAACTTCTCCACAAACATGCAAACATCATTTACTGTTTTTGTTGTTATCAGAATTATAAAGCATTTACTTTTGCATTCTGCAATTACACGTTTTTTTCCCATGCTACAATACATTTCAAAAAAATTTCTCCTTTAGCCACTATGATACATCTCATCCATTTTATTTACGGGGAGTCCAATTAATTTATAATTGCAGGCTGTCATGGCACTTTCCTGCATCATGGCTTTCCTGATTAATTACTGTGTATTTTGGAATACAATGCTAAATTCAGCGCTCACACAGACAATTTGTGGTAATCTAAAGGTTTGATATGCACACCAAATCCCAGTATTACCTCTCCTCTTATGCTCAGTTATACATAGCTATTCTGATGCTAAAGAAGTATATCTAGTATATCTACTTCTTGATGGGATTATGGTTCTTGAGTCATAGTCTTGGCTGCCATTATCTCAATTTTCTTGTCAATGCTATCGGGAAGGTATTTTGTAATAAGTGGGTCCACAGCCATTCAAAAAATGTCTTCCCAGGATATTTTGTCCCTGTTGATAGTTACTTCACCAGAATAATTGCTATTTGGTAGCACTGTTCATACTGGAGTTTGATGTCATGGACACTTGTTCTCGCTTCACTTTCTTCCTTGGAGTGCTTTTGCTGGTAGTCGAAATCAATGCACTGTAAGATTTTCAATTAGGTGACTATACTCGACCATATCTGAAATATTGTAAGGTTATTTCTCCTTATGCTTTGACTTGAACCATAGTTTGTTCACAAGGGATAAGCAAGAAGATTCGAATCGTAATTTGCATTTCCTGTGAGTATACTGAAAGATGCTCACAGACTTTCTTTTTTCTTAATGCCAACTAGAGTCAAAATTGTCATTCTTGCACTATCAGACGTCTTTAGATGTTCTACTCTTATCTTTTTCTTTCTTTTCTTTGTTTGTAAATTTAATGTATTAATAACTTCTGCTTGATAGGATCTTTTCACAATTGGACTTGGCTGGCTAATGTTTGGTGGGCTCCCATTTGACTTGGTAAGTATAAAAGCCTCAACTGCATTCCTTCTTTGCAGTTTTCATAGTTTTGATTGTACAGGAGCTAATTTCCACCGTTGCTTCCAGTTGAATGTCGTCGGCCAATCACTTGGTTTTCTAGGGTCCTGTCTGTATGCCTATTGTAAACTTCAAGGGAGATAAGGTGATAAGCAGCTTGTGAGATTTTTGTTTTCTCTGATGTAAGTCTATCAAGTAATCAACAACCAAATTTTGGGACGAAGGTTACAAGTATAGTTGAAATTCGAACCGAAACCTGAAGACTTCTCTAGCATTCATTAAAGAAATTCACAAGCTAATATGAGAGCTGAGCTTTCCTATAAGCATTTTCAGTAAATTTATGAAACTTCTCTATTTGGTCGTAGGCGGTATGTAAATTTTGTATGATTCTAGGGTAATGGATCATTTGCCAACTCGGTTGGTGGAGGTGTGGTGGCACACTTCATTTCCTCAATGAGAGACCCAATTCTAATCGTTGTAATATCCCAATGTTGCCTGGTTCACATTTGGCTATTTGCCTGAGGAAGTTACTTAGAGAAGAAGGGTTGATGGTTGAAGACTAACAGTCAGTGGGCAGCACACCCTGACTTTATTTTTGTTTTTGGCTTTATTTTTATTTTTTGGGCAAGGATCCTCCCTCTTAAATCTTTTGAAAGGCTTGCCTTCGCTATCCAGCTTGTTCGTCCCTACCGCGGTGCAATTAGTGCGGCAAACTGAATTATGTCCTCACGAGACAGTACACATCTAGTGCAAAAGAGACATTGTTGTTACCTGGCCACTGTTTTCTTCCCTTCGACATAAGTGATGTGGTCCTGCTACAATTCTTTTGAGATAGACAAGACATTAAGGATAACCTGTGAGGGAAATTCAGAAGTGCACAGAAAGGTAGAATTTGAGCCATTTCAGACCAAGTACGAGACGTGATTAAGAGGAGAATGATAAGTTGAACAAATCGCTACATCTGACTAGCATGCAATAGTTAATCACATTGTCCTGTCACGGTGTTAGACACGGTCCTGGCATGCTCATGTCCTGTTCACCCTTAGAAAAGGAGATCCCATTGTCAATCCCTCGTTTTGCTCCCATCTTTCTCCCCTGTCCAAGAAAGTGAAAAGGCGCCTTTTACCCCAGTTATGGCAAAGAAGATTCTTCTGTCACTTTTGATTTCTGCTGGATGGACATTAGATATCATGGTGTCGGCATTGTATGGTGCTTCGAATATCGTCTCTTTGGATGAAACTGTTTCCTCTTCCCTCTCCTTGCATTCTAATTCCATCGCCATCTCTGCATTTGCTGATGTATGCATTGTTCTGTTTCTCAGCGTACTATTTTTGTGCTGGATTTCCATGTGATGTTTTTCCCAAAGTAGCATTCTGTCTGTGTAAGGTCACGTATGTATATGCAACTGCATGAAATGCATTGGTCTCAGATACTCGTGTGTGAACGTCAAGAGTCTCTCTCCCTAGAAAAAGGTGGCTGTAGAGAGAGAGAGAGAGAGAATGTGGGGGATAGGGCGTGTCTGTGCTGTCTCCGGAACATGACAATGGACTTTGCCCTGATTGCTGGGCATGATTGAGACATATTCATCAAACTTCAAGTTCAACAACTTTCTTTCTTTCCTGCTTAGCCCAAAGAAAGGGGGCTACAGAAAACTCTCTCTCCTCGGTTCTTTCCCTCTTCACGTTCGAGATGAGAAGTCGAAATCTCGTACCGTGTCTCTACCACGAAGCGACCATCGACTGTGATCTTTGGTCTCATTTAAGTCTCCGTCATTGTCTCGGCCGTTCAAAAGCAACCTTAAAGTAGCCGTGTATTGCGTGAATATTGCTGCATCTAACGACTCTAAATTATTAGCGGCCGCAAGAAAATCGATCAACATGTCATGTGAAAGCATGTTCGCTTTCCTACATCGTTATGTTGAATGCCGCCATCAACTCGACATGTCCCTTACTCCCTTGACCTTCACGAAGCTTTTCAATTAGGGAATGAAAATGAAGGCAAAAGCTTCACGGTCTTTTCAACTAGCGCTCCACATACCGTGCAACTCGGGCAAAACTTCACTTGGATACTCTAAAGCCTCTAAATCTTTATCGCGGCAGATACCTGCGATCGACCAAATGATATGCAAACTTCATATTTTCAAAGGAGAGTTGTAAGCAATAAGCATGGAGTTGCTAAGCGCTTATTTCCCTTAATTTCGAATCGCCGATTAACAGGCGGGCCAAGCAAACAAAAGAGCGAAGAGAAGTTCATAAAAAGTTAGGAATAACTTGTTCCATACGAATAAACATTGCGATGACTACTAGATGGATTGATGGATGGATTAGAAAAAAGTGGCGCAATTGCAACTTGCAACTTTGGAGAGAAACAATGAAAGCTTTTAAAAGAAGGAATGATGGCGGTGGGGAAAATACCAAGCTGAACCCAAAATCATGGAACTAGAAGCTTTTTTGACCTCCCAGCTTTTGAAAGAGGTGTGTTTGTGTGTCTTGTCGTTTGAAAGAGAGGTAGGGGACACATTCAAGGGGATGAGAAGTCCCAGAATCTAGTGAAAATAGTAAAACAAATGGATAATATTACAAATGGTCTCTAATCTTTGATCTAATGAGTAATGTCGTCCCTAAACTTTTAATTTGTGCAGTGCAATGCAATCCCTGATCTTTGGCTCAATTACGATTTCGTCCATAGACTTTTAATTTGTTTAATATGACCCATGAACTATTGACAATTGTTCAATGTAATATCTAGATTATATGAAAATGTTTAAATTTTCGGGAACTGCATTGAAAATTGGACCAAAGTTCAAGGACAACACTGGATAAATCGAAAGTTTGGAGACAACATTGCACATTGAATCAAAGTTTAATTCAAAGATCATTTGTATCATTTTCCTAGAAACAGACAAGCAAAGAGTTTGACAAATCCTGAAAACTGGTCTTGTCTTTAAGGCGTGGGATGAATCTGCCTGGGGGTTGTGGCACGCGAACTTATCGCGCTAAATCAGTCTCGAGAGAGAGAGAGAGACGGGGGCCTTCATCTTTTTTACGAAAAGGGTCTTTCACGATTCCCCAAATTCTTCAAAGAGAGAGGATGCATTGAAGCTTTGAAAAGATTAAGAGTTCGATTGGAGTGATTTCATACTTTGGCCCATGACTTTTGGGATCTAATTCGTTTTCCTGGACTGTTGTTCTGGTCGTGAGTTCAATTAAAGTTTCAGTGTTTAGGAGTCGTTAATTTTGTCAAAATTTGTCATAATTTTAGCATCAAGAGAAAGTATTGGTACTTAGATGGCATGGTGGCAATTCGACTTTGAAAATGGTTTTCATCTGTATCCCGGATAATTTCAATTTGAATCGTACGTGACCATTAATAAATCATTTAAAGTTCATGACTTTTAAAATTCAGGTATTGCAATTCTATTGGTTCCATATTTTCATAGGAATATTATATCCTAATCCTACCTCCCAGAAAACTCATACTTATTGAAAAGATGATGTGACAAGTTGAATAGTGCCCGAAGAAGTGAATTAATCTAATATGCATGAAAACTGACCCGGACATCACCCAACAGCTAAATACAAATAATGGAAAGAACTATTCCTACAAGTGATGGCAAGATCTTTCACATGTCTAGTCAAGTTTTATGCCAAGAGTTGTAGAGTGTGCCCTTTGAGTTTGAGATCTATTTATAAGAAAATGGAATTAACACTACACAAGCAAAAGATTTTAATTTAGATAATAATGGAAGAATTTATCCATAATAAATTTCATATACATAGTGTTAAAACGTAGCCACACGTATATTGAAAGTTCAATCATTCTATAAAATAGATTTTAACTACACATCTTATCATATCTTTACATATCGGACGTAAAAATAATTCTTTTTTCATGGTAGGTACATAGAGTGAAAAAAAAATCCAATTCCCTTTTTCCACCCGTGGTGGACAAAATAAATGCTGATTGAAACCACAAGAGGGACACAACATGCAACAACAACAAAAAAATAATAATGAAGTGAATCGATCAAAGTGGTCAGCAAAACCCAAGAAGAGTGTCCCCTAGTGCTCATGCAAGCTCAAGGCAGGGCTACTTTAACGCCGGTGTCTCCGGTGCTGGGTTGCCTCTGCCTCTCTAGGCCTCCACTGTTCGCAAAGTGCTTTTGGTTTGTGTTCCATATCAGACTTTGTACGTACTCCTTGGAAACTTCTTTCTAGACAAACAAACTTATATAAATAAACCTGTTCAGCTTCGCTGACATTCTGCACTCCTGTTCTCAAGAACTAAGATTCTCTCCTTTCTCCCTACGCACTCATGTTATTTGACCCACGATATCTCTTAATTTAAGTCTCCCTAGGCATCAGTTTCTCCAAATTGTTTATAAGGTTTGATGTGTGAATATTCGAGCACTGGAAAATACCTGAACAGGACTGCAGAAAAAGCGGGTCCATTACCTTACCTAATCTTGCTTACTCCCTTTGCGAATTTTTCGGATTTTAATACTCGGTTTTCTTGACCACCTGTGATGGAAGAACAATTCCTATCTTTCAGTATGATATTCGAATCTGGCCATGTATGTAACACCTCTGCATTTACAGAATGTTTGGCTCTCGAATACGCAAACAATCAGATATTGATACTGCATGTGCTTAAGAAGTCCTACTTGTCAACACATACGAAATGCAAGTTCAAAAGATGTGATTACATTAGACTGCCTGCCTCTAAGCACGCTAGCCACTCACTATAGCCTTGGTAGTTAATAAACTCAAGGGATGTCAGTTTCTGTACTTGTCTGCTTCTCCAATCTGGCTTTTTGGCTAGAGACGTAGCTGCTATATATTCAATAAGTTGAATAGTGGGTGTTCCATTTAGCAAGAATTAGGTCATCTTAAAATCACAAACACAAAAGTATGTCAACCACTAGTATCATAGCGGTGATACCGCAATGGATACGTTGCGCATGACATAGAGCCAATTGGTGTTAGGTGATCTCAAGATTAGTATATCTTTCCAGGTATTTGTAACAATGTTTTAGCTAATGACATATTGATTGCTGATTAGAGTTTTAGATAAAATTCCTATATCCCGTCCCCATGGGTATTGAGATTTCTTTATTTTTTACGCGTTATCTTTTTCTTTTTGTTATCGCAATTGCTTTGACCCTTTTAAAACCTCCTCGTGACCAAGATGGAAACCTCAGTCAAAAAGTTCATTTAATTTTTCTAGACAAGGCGAGGCCCATGGAATCAAAATGAGCAATTCTCTCTTTCCCTTCACCAGGAAAAGCATAACCTAATCCTACCACTTCAACATGCTGTCAGGGACATGCATTATTCGGTAAAAGGACACCATGGAATGTTCTTGATCATAAAGTGTCCACCCCCTCCTTTATAAGTATTCAAACATAAGAATGTCCCTTTCTGATAATCAAAAGAGTGGGTTCTCTTCATTCTTCTTTATGATTAGTGTCTAAATAAGTAACAGTTTAATGATGATTCTGCTTACAGAGCGTGCATGTAAGCCAACCATCCAATTCTCTTTCTCTCTCTCTCTGTCTCTCACCCAAAAGCATTTCAATCAAATTAATGCAAGCATGAACAAAAAGTTGGGGTGTCTTAAGACTTTCAATAATGATAATGTGGACGGGGAAGGGAGAATAGTACAATGAAAAGGAGTTATTTTGTGGGTTTCTTTTTTGGGGTGGAGAGAATATTTCAAGGTGCATGCGGAGAGAGAGTTTTTTTTATGTTAATTTTTTGAGTGCAAACTAAGCATGACAAACCCTAAAAGTGAGGCTTGCTCCCTCTTGACATCATTCCACTCACCTTCTTCCCCTTCTCATCCCGAGGCAAATCCTTCCAGTATACATTCCCCCTCCTTCCCTCACTTCCTCTTCAACACAATCTCTCTTTCTCTCTCTCTCGCTCCCTCTCTTTCTCCCTCCCTCATCACCTATTATTCATTGCATGAGTTTTTCCTTCGTGTTGGTCATGGGTATGGAGTCTGTCGATCACTTTCATAAATTTCTTCATGCAAGGAAACCCTACCCTCTTTCAGCCAACCCAAAACCTTACTTCTGAGTCAAGTTTTGCTAGGAACTCCTTATTTTCGATGGCTTGATATATTCATTTATATAGCTACTGTCATGCACTTGTGTTGTGTTTTTATCTTTTCGTGTTTCATCAATCTCTAGCAATTTCCTCTTTTCATTTTTGTTCGAGCTATTAGGCGATTTCAGGCACGTATTGATCACCAAGAATACTAAACTTATTGAAAATGAGTTAGCTAAATTCATTCCATCTGCTCTTATTTCTCTTTTTCCAAATTATCGATCTTGTACTGACGCACAAGATTAATTTTAATAACACAAAATAGTGGCAAATAGAATGTTTTTATACATGAATACCAAGAATATGCAATGATTCGGGTGATCCCCACTTCACCAGCAGATAATTCTTCTAACCACCAACAAAACCCATGAATCGACTCCATCAATCCAAAGAGACCTTTTTCCCTACCAAAGATGCCTCAGCTCATAATTATGTTATCGTGCTTTTGCAAGCAGCATGAGAGCATTAGTCTGAAAGCTGAAACCAGCACAAGGCTCTTTATTCACATGGTGCAAAAGAATGTTGGGGCAAACGTGTGTCCTGCTAATGATGGAAGTTAAGTCCTTGACTTTTTGCATTTGGCTTTTATCTATGGACGAGTTTGACAGGTATGGGTGGGAATGAAGCTACAGCGGCGAAAAGACAGCGATATTGGTGAGGTTCAATCCGAAGACGGATTTACATATAGGGTTGTAAAAGACGATCTCAGATTGAGCCGCGCCAATATCACTCTCTACATATCGAGGTTCATTGCTGTTCAGTCGGAAGATTACTTCTCCTATCAGGTGCGGTCATATGTGGCATAGCTGATCGAGTACACTCCATCTTCATCTGATTTTTCTCTCAATGCGATTTTGTTTCTCATCTGATCTTCAGTTTTACTTGCATGAAAGATATTAGAGGAAGCACGTACCGAACTACCCATTTGGATTTCTGCTCACATCTTGCACCTTATTTCCATCAGATCAACGAAATACTTCTTGAGTTGTGAATATATCCATAAGGTGAAATTCCTAGATTGAACAACAAAACGCTAGACAGCATGTTGGCTTTCTAATAGAACCATTTCTATATGCTAAATTATATGTTGATTTATTAGTGAAAAGGGTATAACAACTCTCTCTCATCTATGCTACAACTATTCTGTGAGCTTTTACTTTGTTGGTCATTGGTCGACAAATGCATCCTATAGGTCATCTTAGACGACTGATATCTGTCAAATTCGAAGACTTTATCTATAATTAGCAAAAAAGTAGACTTACAAATTGGACTGTTTAGCAAAGCTAGCGTAATCTTCGGATTGATTGCACAATTTATATCTCTAGCACGGTTGATTTGGAATAGTTGGTTTATTCCCAAAACTGTAATAGTTGATCTCAACGGTGATGGAGACGACGACATATGCAACAGTCACGCATCCCGTGAAGCAAAATAAGTCCCATATTAATTATGTGGTTTGCTTTCAGAGTTCCATTTGTACATTAATGTTCTATTCCGGGGCCCAGAGTTGAAGCTTTTGGCTTATAAAAGCTTGAGTACGTTCCCTCCATGGAAACAGACAGGTACGTAAAAGTTGCACTGTCAATATCCATTCTATCAATACATCATATTTCCATAAATAATTATGTAAGATTTATGTATTTGATGGGTAGATACATATCTTTTCTGATCTTTAATTCTTAGGTTATTTTAGTTTTTTCCTGTAGCTACTAAACTTCAACCTGTATCATTGCAATTACTCCTTTTTAATTACTACTTTCAACATTGTTTCCATGTCACTACTCCGTCATTTTGCCATCACAACTATTTATGAAACTTCGATGCGGAAACAAGTTCTCAATGACACTTCACTTGAAAGTAAGGGCATAAGCGATCTCAACAGTAAAGTTGCAGAGTTTAAACAGTGAAATACAGTAGTAAAAGTTGATAAGTTGCGATGATACAAATTATAAGTACAGTAATGAAGAATGAATCACCTCCTGTTTAATGACCAGCAAAAGAGATTTAAGGGGTCTTTTTAATGTGACGTGAACCTATGAACTTATCGATCGTTCGATAAGCATGTTATCTGCGATTGATTGATGTAAAAGATGCTGATCGAGTACATTCTGGAAATAACATACAGTACAAACATTCTGTCTACGCCCATATAAAACACTGTAAACATGTTGCTCGGTCTGCGTTGTGGAAAATGCATGAGTACAGCTACTTGTTGAAGGAGCATATATCATCTTTAGCCGACAAGTTCCTCATCAACTTTCCGGTAAGAAGTACCATCGCATGGCCGTTTCTTCAATAAAGTTAGTCAATCAGTTGATAGACTCTTGTACTGGTGCGTGCGAGTCACATAAGTCTAGATTTTACATCTGATGGACTTCGCCACAGCACAATTCGCCGAATTCAAGGATGCAAATGTATTGGCTGGCGTGCACCAAGAACATGCGAGAAAATTTTCAATTGTTGGCAAATCAGTTCATGCATTGTACTGGTGAAATTTGCACTTGGGAAGGAGGCAGCTCGATCTGTGAGGCGAAAAATTAGCTGTGTAATGTCTCTTCATTCTCCGATGATCAATGTACTTGTACTTCTCCATTTTCTGCAAATGATAGGGTTCTCTCTGTTCATCTGTTCTGTTTGATTTTCTATAGTTGTTGTGATAGAATGATGTAGTGTGTTAGAAGTCCCACACAGGAATCTAAGACACGATCTTGTTTCGAATTTATAAATGATGATGCAAGATCCGAGTTTAGCTGGAAGACAAGTTGGAGGGAAAATACAAATTATTTATATTGCAAAGTCAAAAAGGGCAATTGGAGGAATACTATACTATATTTTTTCTTCTGTTTTTTTTTTTTGGGTAAGTAATTTTTTTTGGGTAAGAATCTTTTTTTTTTTCTGTTTTTTCGTAGAGGTATAATCCAACTATGTGTTGGTAAGTGTCAAATTTTTGTTGATAAAGTATGGTCAATGACTGTTCTTTCAAAGTAACTTGTTGGTAACACTTTCATGGAATTATCAATTTTCTTTATAATTTGCAAATTAGCATTTTTTTGTATTATCTTATAATTTTAATTTACATAACTTACCAATGCCCCGAAAGTTAACTCTTATACGAAATTACTAATCGTAATTAGAGTGATTTATTAACTTTTGTCTTATTAAATTACTGTCTAGTTTTGGACTACCAACTTTTTTTTTTTGGTCGGAAAGAAATTGATACCATCCACTTAAAAGAGTTTAGTGAATACAAGTCTAAAACTTATGAGCATATGTATAGAAATTACCAAACTAAATTAGTCTGACTCATGCCAACTCACATTTGATTTATTTAACCATATTTATTTGATTTTTCTAGCTTGTAAACTTCTTCGAGTGTCATCAAGGAATATTGCTCAAACTAGAGGTCTGTCGCCAATAGGCATGCAGTCCTGCTGATAAAGGGATTGAGGGGTGGGGCCAGAAAGTATCAGGTTTGGGGTTTTACTCCCATGAGCACCACACACACATATACATAAAAAAGAAGAGTAAGATAAAAAAAAAAATTGGGGGTCCATCTATATGGGTGCACATAATCGCTAATATAAACGGATCCTCGAGAAGTAATTGGGAGTTTATATATTGTTAATTGCGGTTCCATCTCTCTACTTCATATACTATATTTTCCATAGTCTTTTTTTTTTTTTTTAGCAAAAGAGAGAAAGAAAAAGGGGGAGTAAAAATTTCTTTCCTATTTCTTACTTGTTCATCCACTTTTGATCCTCCTTTGAGTTAGTTTATTAAACTTCTAAAACTATCAATTAAGTGACATATAAGTGATTTCAATTTCGAGCATATCACTATGCAAAGTAAGGTACTCATATGCTATGCCATATGCCGCGATGCCAAATGCGACATCGCTGAATAGTGAGTGCCACACTAGCTTTCTATTAAGTTTTTTTTTCTAAGTGGTTGACAGAGTGACCTAATTAAAAAATATCGAACACACAATATGACTAATTTCTTATCTCCAACGGGAAAAGAATTAGTATGCAAGTCAAATTGCTCCCAAAAAAAAGACAATGATATGGGGTTGGCATATAGTTAATGTATGCTTGCTATTAACTTAACCTCCCAAATTTTACCACTTTTATTAGATTGAATATGCTAGC
Source organism: Syzygium oleosum (assembly GCF_021117445.2). Taxonomy (NCBI): domain Eukaryota; kingdom Viridiplantae; phylum Streptophyta; class Magnoliopsida; order Myrtales; family Myrtaceae; genus Syzygium; species Syzygium oleosum. The sequence continues at coordinate 1,183,349 of NW_026607528.1, forward strand.
CATCTAGCTTTGCAAGACGCGCTCCTTGGGTAGCAAATGGCTTTGAATTTTGTCTTTAATTTCATCTACAACCATTAAATACAAATATAATATTTTCTCTTTAATACTCATGTAAGTATTAATACCCTCTTTGTAATTGAAATATTTAGATCAACAAAAGTATATTCGCTGCAAAACCTGACCAATTGTTCACAGCTCTTTTAATGAGAAAATTGTTCAATGAGTTCTCAACATATTGTATGAATGTCAATTCAGTTCTAAACTTTCCAATTTTGCCAATTTAGTCATAAATCTTTATACAAAATTCCAATATAGTCATTCAAGTTAATTTTTATAAAAAATCGCTGATGTGGTAGTTTAGTATTGCCGGCCATCCTATGTAATATATTGTCATTTCAACGGTTCCCAACAAAAAATTGTCAAAATGACTACATTAGAATTTCATGCAAAGGTGTAGGACTAAATTAGCAATATTGAAAAATTTAGAACAGAATTAGCATTCATACAATAAATTTATGACTGATCATACAATTTCCCCACTAATATGCAATTCGTGAGTAATGTGTTGTCAATCTTGGTATAATAGTTTTTTTTTGTTCAACATTGGTATAATAGTTCAAGTTGGGGAAAATTGTCTAAAAAATCCTAAACTTATTGTAAGAAGGCAGTACTAAATCTTTCAATTGTATAAATTTAGTCCTAAACCTTTTGATGATTCACCAATTTAGTCCTAAGTATTTTGACGATTTGACAATGTAGTCCTTCTGGCCAAATATTCAAATAATAGGTTTAGAACTGAATTGGAAAATCATTAAAAGGTTTAGGACGGTTCAATTAAAAGGTTTAGGACTAAATTGGTTGCCTTACAATAAGTTTAGGACTTTTTGGACAATTATCCCTAATTTATAATATAACTTCACATAGGTTAACTTGTCTAAAAGATGTGGCGCGAAAGAACCGGAAAAGTATTAGTCTTATGTATGTCCATAGATATTGCTAATATTAAACAAGTGGATTTATATTATATATATATCTACTAAATTTAAAGGCTACAAATAAAGAAACACTTGTGCGATTTTATAGACGAGACAAATGCTAGAACCCAGATAAATGTATATTTCATTGATTGTTCTAGTACGGTAACGACGACAGTTCTATATGCAGCGTACCAAATTAATATCCTTATGAAAGAATTACAGATGTCGAATTGATATTTTAACAATGACCTCCAAGGTTAGAAGTACTTAAATTTGTTTGTGAAATTTCCAAACCAAGAGAAGAGTGAGAATTGGCTTTTTTTTTTAATATTGACTAAAAACCTAAGAATTAATATAGAAAACTAAATTTCCGTGCATGCCACATCATCATTTTACTATTCATCACGCCAAACACTTACATATTTATAGAATATGGAGAAGAACATGCACACACCATTTATATATGTGTGTGTGTGTGTGTCACCAAAAACCTGTGGTAGTTGGCATATGAAAATGTGAAACGTACGGGAATGGACGTTAAATCTCTTCTTCCTACGTAAAATTTGAGTTTTGGTTCTTCTTCAGTCAGCGTTATGATTAGCTGCTTTAGTTTATGTAGTCCACCTTCACCGAGAGCAAGTGCACTTCATTGAGATTCTCACTGAAGTTCATCTTCTCAAGAAGATTGACAGCTTCAACACGAAGCAAAGACGCAGGATTGTCTCCCGAGATTGAAGAAAAGACGCCGTGTTTGCACGCATTCGTAGACAAATCTCAAAGGGTGCAGTTTCTTCAAACTCTGAGCAATTGACATCAAGCTTTTTTTTTCGCTTTTCTTTTCCTCGTTTTTCGTGCCGAAGGACATCGACATCGCGTTGCTAGATGCACATAAACAATTGCGGAGAACAACGGGGTTCGTTCATCTAATTACAGATGTAAAACTCAACTACAATACAGAACTCGCGGGGATATCCCAAGGTTAGTTTCTCTAGCATGAGAGATCGTGGAAGAAGAACCGGAAAGCACTTTTCCGTCTTCCTTTTTCTTTCTCAATCCGGCACTAATTAGGACCAAACATTCTAGTACAAAAACCAAACTTACAATAGTACTCGAATCAATCAGAAGGAAAGGGAACAGCTGACTCGTCACTTCGAGTTCTGCTTGCCGGTGTTCAGGGGAGAATCTCTAATGCTTTTGGTCTGGACGTAACTCCGCTGCTGAATCGGGTCCGGCTTTTTTTTGCGCCTTCCTTGTTGATATGACCGTGAGTGGCAAGACAAGATTGCGAGGTCGTTGAGGTCTTGTAATGGGGTGAGCACCTTGACGATTTCGTCCATCGTGGGGCGGCACTTGGGATCCCTGCTGAGGCAGTGGTAGGCTAATTGAGACACCTTCTGGACTCCTTTGATTGAGTAGTTCAGTTCGAGGCGCGGATCAACCAGCTGGTAAAGCTTCCTCTTGTCCCCCAAATGGGGTCGGGCCCACGTGACGAGGTTCTGTTCTCCGCTGGGACGTTTCTTGTCCATTGATCTTCTACCCGTTAGGATCTCGAGAAGCACAACGCCAAAGCTATAGACGTCACTTTTCGACGTCAAATGACCTGTGGGAAATGAGAACAGGACAAGCATCAGCATAGGGCTTTGATAGTGCGGAAAAACTCCGAATCTTCTCAATGCCGCCAATGTTTGTCTCATGAGAAAATCAGTGTGACAACTTAGTTCAGATAAGAGATAATTTCTCTTGTGCAACTTTGGTGAATCGGCTCATGACTAATAACTCGGTTACTCAACCGCTGAATAGACTAATATCTAGAATGAAACTCGCTTTTTCTGGTGAATCACAACGCTATCTGACAAAGCAACGACAGTTCTTTTTCTTTTTTGAGCTACAAGCAATGACAGTTGAAGACAATTTTGGTCAAGGCACAAAAAGAGTTGTATGTTTCTTGAAAATGATCATACATAAAGCTTTTGGAACCAATTTAACAAACCAGATATCACAGGAGTACCTGTCATTACATATTCTGGAGCAGCATAGCCATATGTCCCCACAACTCTAGTAGAAACATGAGTTTTGTCTCCCTGTGGCCCGGCTTTCGCCAAACCGAAATCCGAAAGCTTTGCATTGTACTCCTGCAGAGCAAAGGTTGCTATAGTTCTTAGACTGAACAGATATTGGCAGTCCAGTATAGTGCCGGAGTATGTACCGAATCAAGCAAAATATTTGAAGTCTTGAAATCTCTGTAAATGACAGGTTTGCGGTTCCCGTGCAGGAAGGCCAATCCTTTTGCTGCGCCGAGGGCAATCTTTATCCTGTTGGACCATGGAAGAGGCACAGCTCCTTCAAGAATTACGACGTCATCAGTATATTTTAGTGAGTGACAGACATGGAGCCACTATGACAAAAGGGCAAACAATTTCGCAATCAATTGGAAGAACCGCAACTTGGCTCACGACAGTGCTTTAGACCATTTTGGCATATATTACATAACCTAGCATTGCAACTGGTCAGAACACCATAGGACTTAGATATGATGCCACAGCCATGCAAAGGAGGCAGTGAGCTCATCAGAAACATTATGTTGAGCAGGAAAATTGTGCATGCAATAGGCATGCCACCTAACCAGGTACATAGATAAACCCAATGTGGCAAATTCATGTCGGGTCTCTAACGAGTAGGCAAACTTCTCATCTGTTGGAAGCATTCTCAATCAAGATTGCAATTTGATTTTCCATTCTGTTGGGGCCGCTACATCGAACTGTTGAAAAAGGCAGAAATCAACACTTACTTCTGAAAAGATGATTTTCAAGACTTCCCCTGGTCATAAACTCATAGACAAGCAACCTCTGATCATCTTCGATGCAGCAGCCAATGAGCTTAACAAGATTGGCATGGTGAAGCTGTCCCAAAAATTCGACTTCGGCCTACATTAACGAATCTGTCGATTATGACTCTATTCTCAGCATTTCGGCGAGAAACATACTTGAGACATCAATTTTGCTAGCCAGAGTTCTAGAATGTGCTCACCATCCATTCTCTGTGCCCCTGGAGACCATCTGGCTTCAAGCTTTTGACTGCAACTGTAATTCCTGAACCAGGTTTTGCGGGCGCCGTACCGTTCTCCTCAATCCACCCTTTGAAGACATAACCAAATCCCCCCTCCCCAAGAATACTATCCGGCCTGAAGTTCCCAGTCGCAGATTTTAGCTCCTGAAAAGTGAACTGGAGAAGCTGGCACTTGGGTTTATTATCTGCCACTGGTGGCTCGGGCATATCAGAGGATAAGCGAGCTTCATTAGGAGGATACATCTCGCGGTTGCTCGCATTGAGGTATCGTGTCTCAGCTGCTGCATCAAAATCAAGAAATTGCCTCCCGTCAATTTGCAATGTTGATTTTCCCAAAATATAGAAGTTGAAATTTGAACAAGTTCAGCTGGGACATCAGCTGAACTTTGGAACTTGAATTTGACTCGGATTCGCCCTCAGGTAGATGCTCATTACAATTGCTAGTCTAAGCTCAGTTAAGTGCAATGGAAGTCAGATTCCAAATGCCAAACAAAAAAAATTAGGCTTTAGGGCATTGAATGTTCCAATTTCCAAGTTTGACTGAAACCCTGGATGACTACTTTCCTGATGCAAAACCTGAGCTATGCAAGTAATCACAGACAGTCTACTAAATGAAAACAAAAGAAATCAGCAACCGGAAAAAACAATAATTTAAGCAAAAACTCAGCCAAGAAAACAAAAGAAGGCAAGAAAAAGAGAGAAGCCTTTTGCTGGTTGCAAGATTGTCTTTAGCCAATACCAAACGGATGGCTCGGATTCCAATTAGATTTGTCGAATTGGTATCTGTTAGGGATTATTACATCCCAAAATCAGCACACAATACACTCCTCCAAATTGTAATACCCAATGAAAACATGATGATGTGTTCATGAAACGGGTCCAAAGCTTGGAGCATCAAAATGCTTCCAACTAACTAGCAACTAATTATACGCTCAAGGAATACATTCGGAAAAAAACAAAGAGAGAAAAAGAAAAGAACAAGCGAGATGCTATGAGGAAAAGAAAGTGACCCATTTTGTTTCTACATGAAACAAAGATTGAGTTTTACAGAAACTCAAAGGACACGATCATGTTAGTGCTGTTACCTGCATCATAAACTGTGCTGGTACGAGGAATGGAATTGGCAGAGTCTCTTGAGGCAGAGGAGGTGCGTCTCAGAACAGCCCAGCAACCACACCTGCTCTTCTCCATCTCTTCTTCTTCACTACCCCTCTTCCCTTTTCACTTTCATGGGTTGGTGTTAACTATATTGAGTTCATGAGATGAGAGAGGAGACAGAGAGAGACAGAGAGAGGGGCGAGGACAAAAGGAGATTCAACATACTTATGAGGTGTGAGAAACAGAGGAGAGAGGCAGAGGAATATGAGCATGAGAGAGAGAGAGAGAGAGAGAGAGAGGAATTTGGTGTTCTTTTGCTGTTGGAGATTGCAGGCATCATCATCACCATCATCGCGGTGTGTACAAAAAGAACTTTTTTTCCCTCCACTTTTTGCTTGTGGGGGATGGGAAGCAATTCTCTCTCTCTCTCTCTCTCTCTCTCTCTCTCTCTCTCTCTCTCTCTCTCTCTCTCTCTCTATCTCTATCTCTTTCTCTCTCTCTCTCAAGAGTAGAAATTTGGCCAAAATTACTAAAACGACTATGAAAATAACGAGGCCAAACACAGTGTGATTGATGCAATGCCGGTTGTCCTAGACGTTCTTGCTTTAACAGTTGAGGCATTGTCTTGCTTGAAAACGAGAAGTGCAAGCAAAGACTTGCAAGAAGATTTTCTGCAAGATGATGCATCTTCAACTATAAACAGGAAGTTTAGGTTATGATTCTCACTAGCATACAAAAATAACTTTAACTTGTCTAAAGTTCCTCCAACAATGCTAAAGCGCAAATTAGATGGAACAAAGTTGTAAGATCTACATCTACTCAATTCGACGGTCGGTGAGGTCTAGCTAAATCCAATCTTTATTAAATCGGTTTTGAAATTTTCCACGAAAAGAGATAATTCACTTGTACATTGTCATGTTGCAATATCCAGACGTGCTTGGATGTGACATTGCCGGCCGTCAAGAAAATCTTAGCCAGCAGATTGTTATTAGCAAGTAAGCAGTAGTGTATAGGGTATGTTGCAACTAAGCTTAACAAAAAGAGTTAGAAATAGTTCCGTAAATTGTTCTTGGCCAAAATAGTGTAAAGGGAATGATTTTTATTAGGTCTAGTGGCAGAGCTACCTTAATTCTACTCGAGCATCCATGTATCATAAGGTGACTATAACTAATAAAGAGAGATGGGAACAGAGAATATCAAAGCGAGATTTGTAGCGATTCAGCTTTACTTTACTCTCTCAACTCTAGCAGTTCGATCAAGTCGTATCAATTACTATCGGCAAGCATTATAAACTGCTTCGACGCAAAACAATTCTACTACCGTTCGCCTTCTACCAGACTAGTTCCTCTTCACGGCGGAATCAACCCTTTATTTTTACCGATGCCCTCCGCCGATCTCATAGCCGATTTACAAAATTCCGTGTTTGCATAAGTTTGCGAAACAAATAACTTCTACAAACATACTTAGGGAAAAGTGCCAAAAAAGTCATAAACCTTTTGCATTAGTGCCAATTTAGTCCTAAACCTTTTTTTGGTGCCAATTCAGTCCTAAACCTTTTTTTGGTGCCAATTAAGTCCTAAACCTTTTAAATTGATGCCAATTAAGTCCTAAACCTTTTGTTTTTGTGCCAATTTAGTCCTTCCGGTCAATTTTGACCGGAATTTGCCGACGTGGACGCTGCCGGCCGGCGGCCGGTCACCGGCGCCGACGTGCCACTGACGTGGACAACTTTAATAATATTTTAATATTTTTTTGAATTTTTATTTTTTTTCCTTTTTTTTCAACTTTTTTTTTTGCCCCCCCCCCTCCTTCCTCTGGCCGGTCGCCGGTCCGGCGATCGGCCAGAGGCCAGAGGCCGGCGAGCTCGACCTCGCCGGCCACTGGCTCAGGCGAGCCTCGCCATGGTCGAGCGAGGCTCGACCTCACCAGATCCGGCGAGGCCCGACCTTGCCGGATCTAGCGAGGTCGAGCCTCGCCCGACCATGGCGAGGCTTGCCCTCGCCGGATCTGGCGAGGTCGGGCCTCGCCCAGCCATGGCGAGGCTCGAGCCCTCGCCGGATCTGGCGAGGTCGAGCCTCGCCCGACCAAGGCGAGGTCGAGCCTCGCCCGACCAAGGCGAGGCTCGAGCCCTCGCCGGAGGCCGCGGCGAGGGCGAGCCTCGCCATGGTCGGGCGAGGCCCGACCTCGCCGGATCCGGCGAGGTCGAGCCTCGCCCGCCGACCTCGCCGGAGGCCTACGGCGAGGGCGAGCCTCGCCTTGGTCGGGCGAGGCTCGACCTCACCAGATCCGGCGAGGGCCATGGCGAGGCTCGACCTCGCCGATCCGGCGAGGCCGACCTCGTCGGATCTGGCGAGGTCGGGCCTCGCCCGACCAAGGCGAGGCTCGCCGTCGCCGGGCGAGGCCGCCGCCGTCGCCAGTGGCCGGCGAGGTCGAGCTCGCCGGCCAGAGGAAGGAGGGGGGGACAAAAAAAAAAGTGGAAAAAAAAATAAAAAAAGGAAAAAAATAAAAATTCAAAAAAATATTAAAATATTATTAAAGTTGTCCATGTCAGCGCCACGTCGGCGCCGGTGACCGGCCGGCAGGTGTCCACGTCGGCAAATTCCGATCAAAATTGACCGGAAGGACTAAATTGGCACAAAAATAAAAGGTTTAGGACTGGATTGGCACCAATTTAAAAGGTTTAGGACTTAATTGGCACCAAAACAAGGTTTAGGACTAAATTGACACCAATGCAAAAGGTTTAGGACTGAATTGACACCAAAAAAAGGTTTAGGACTGAATTGGCACAAAAAAAATGTTTAGGACTTTTTTGGCACTTTTCCCAACATACTTACAATGATAATAACCCTTATTCTCTCTCACATTCAGCCAAGTGTAAGTATATAGAGAAGATCTACAAGTAAGCTTTCATATCTAGACTAGACATCACAAATTTGAAACCCTTGAGAGTAATGTAGCACATATATCTTTGGCACTTCTTATCTTCGAATTACATCAATATTATGTCGTGTATATGTCTGCTTGCTTCCTCTTTCAATGATTATCAGGTAAATATAACATTTAATACATGAATATCTCCACTTAATATCTCCATAAAATCAGATCTCGTGAGGTACCTCGTAGAAAATCTTTAAGATGCGCTATTTCTTCTACATTCATTAAAAAACACCCATCAAGTACTTTGATAAGTTTTTGTGATCATCAAAATAACCTAAGAGATTTTGACATCGATTTTCAAATTGTCCAACAATAGTAGTCTAAAAACTTGATTACACAAAAAGAAAACGTCCAAAGATATCATTGAACAATTAAAAGAAAGTTCAAAGATCTATGATATCTCCATCCCTTTCTTGAGGAAATATTTCTCTCACTTAGGCTCCATTTGTTTCGCGTAAAATAAATTATTTGAAAAACACTTTCTTAAAGACAATCATTTGTATTTCTTGCAAAAATGAATGAGCGAAAAATATCTCAATCGTCCACGGAAATGTTTAGACAATAATGAAAACATTTTTCATTGGTTAATTATTTCAAGCTCCATTCATTTTGCAGAAAATGAATGATTTGGAAAAATTTCTCATAAAAATGATTACTTGCATCGCTTGAAATAATTAGCCAATGAAAAATATTTTCATTATCGACTATAATTTATATTTAAACATTAAATTTCGTTCATTCGTTTTTGCAAGTGATATAAGCGATCATTTTTTGAAAAATGTTTTTCAAATCATTCATTTTCTGCCAAAACAAATGGAGCCCTAATTCACTTATTGTTTGCTTTTGGGTTCACTCATCACCATCCGCGTCCATAATCTATCTCAAACGCTTACACAATCGTAATAGCCTGCTCTAAGCTTATGAAGTTTATAAAAATTCTAATTCCAAAATGTTAGGTGCATGTGTGAGCAAATTCGGGAAAAGAAACCCCACATTGGGTAATACGTGATGAAATATTAGGTAAAGTGAACTTGGAACTGAAGAACAGGAAAAATAAGATAAGTAGGACCTACATTAAGAATAACTGATTCCGAAGGATGTGGAACTAGCTCTCAGACAAGTTAGAAATGTTTGAACCCAAAAACTTAAATCATTAGCTAAAGGAAAGTTACGTGCATATAAGAGTCGTACCTTTATGTTTTCATTTTTTTCTTTGAAATACTCCACCAATAATTATTTACCATTTACTCGTGTTTCTTCTTGCACGTTATTAATCAATTTCTTATTTCTTCTATAGAATAATTCGGCGTAGCGCGAACTGAACCGATTAGCCCGTTTATTTCAACGGCTTAAACTATGAAAGAGGGGTGATAATGAATGACCGGAGTGTAACTTATAACCCTAGGCACTTGTGATCTACAAACATAATGCACATAGAGTAAGCATAGAATAACTTTTAAAGTTCGAAACTGGGGGCTTTTGGCAATAAATTATAAGTGCATCAATCTCGCACCTAAAAAGTTTTAAGTGGACCGGCCCAAGATTTTCTCCACAAGCTGTGTCTGAGACAGTGATTTTCTGAGTAATTTAATTATATTGCTGCATTATTTTGTTCTTCTTTTCTTTTGGGCAAAACAAGGTTGAGAGCCAGTTCTGTGGTCTCGACAGGAAAACAAGGGAGCACCATGCCTTTGAGGCATGATGATGCACCCTATTATTGTCCTCTTATTGCATTAAAACTCTTATAGAAGGCCATTGGGTGTTTGAATAGCTATCTAGATTTCCATAACTTTGCCAAACTATTTGGAACTTCTCTCTCTCTCTCTCTCTCTCTCTCTCTCTCTCTCTCTCTCTCTCTCTCTCTCTCTCTCTCTCTCATGCTGAGACATATTCACATTCGATGTTGATTTACCTAAGCTCGACACCATTTACTAGATAAGTATGCAAGAAAATCTCATATCTGTTTGCATGAGCTGCAAAGGCAATGTCCAAAAGGGTTACCTAATTTAGAGGGTTCAAATTGCTCCCACTTACTAATGATTCTTTATTGCTTCAAAGACCGCAAATAAAATCTAAACGATTCTTGGGCCTATAATTGTGTGGTCAAAGCTGGAGGAATGGTCAAGGAGCATATTTTTAGTGCAATCCCATCAAAATCTCTCTCTCTCTCTCTCTCGCTCTCTCTCTCTCTCTCAATTATTCCATTCATGGATGGGAAATGGGAGGGTTATGATAGGGTGGGCTTCCATGGTTAAGGGTTTTTTTTTTTTTTAAAAGAGAGACGGGGAAAAAGTGAAGTGGGGGAGTGGGAGTGGTGTGAGTAGTGCTTGGTGAGGAGTCATCTCATCAACCACCAAAGAAAATATATTCTATGATGCTTTGGTTGGACAAAAGCATTTTCCGATCCTTATTCTCCTTTCCCTTTTCCTTTTTTTTATCAATACGAATCATCGACCTAACCATGTCTCAATACCAAACTGTATCTCAATAAGCGTGATTACGGGTTGAATCTTAATATAAACGACTCTCTCGAAAGCCGTCCTCAAAGATCTCTCCGTGCCCGTAATCACTCGACCGGACGCCGAATGGAGAGACCGTCGCCGTTCGACGCTATCGGGTCTAAGAAGTATGAACACTCGACCCAAAAGAAAAGAAAGAAGAAAGAGAGAGATCATTATTCTTTGTTTTTTGGTTTTAAGGTGCCTTCTCTAGACTGTGCTGAGCAACTTGACAAAGGCCCCTCGTGGAAAAGGAGTGATACCCATCTTCCCCCACCTAGGCACTCACTACATGGGCCCACGGCCCACCGAAAAGAAGAAGAATAGAGAGAGAGAGAGAGAGAGATGTGTGGGGCACCACAAGCTCAATCATCATATGGGGCAAGGCAAGATATTCCATTCTTGGAGGTGGTAAAGTTTCTCCCCCAGCCATGCTGCTTGGAGGAGGAGGAGAGGCCCATCTGTCCTGCTGAGACAGGGACAAGAGAGAATGCAGTGAACATGTTGTTACTCATCACTCACAATTCTCACACTTAAAATCACTTTCCTGTAAGCATCTTGATGAAAAGCACCAATTACATGCCGGGATTTCTCAACATAATCATGAAAATTTTCCCGAATTATTTGCTGGAGGTGTAGCTCGATCATTCGAGGAAATTATGTGACACTAGAAATCGGGCCCCACGAAAAGTAAAAGAGACGCCAGCCGGTGATTTTTGTACGTGAGGATTCATTCTAATTATTTCCCCGCAAAGCAAGATTAATACTATGGTAAGGAGAGGGGGGGAAATTCACAGAAAGTTTTTGTTAGAATATCCTATAGTATGTAATGCAAGAACCCTGCTTTTTAAGATGAGTTTGAGGATTAGCAATGGTTCATAGATGTCTTCACTAATTTGATGAAACTGTCTCCTCGAATCAAGATGGGGCATGCCAGCATGGATAGGAGTTCTGTCTTCTATTGGGTCATGTTAGGCTAGATTTCAGCCCATTCATCTTGAACTTTTTGGGCTTTCTTTGTTTGTTCTCTTGTCCTTCAATTGCTTTGCACCGGTGACCCATTTTATGGATGTGCGCTGTGGGAGTCAGAACTGGCTCTGAACCAAGGTGCTCTTGGCTTCATCTCTCATGGGATTGGTGGAGAGAAAACCCTAATCTTTGAAATCATGTCTGGAAGAATTAATTTGTCTTTTCATAAAGCTTTTGTCTTTTCATAAAGCTTCTAACTACGGGTGTCAACAGTTCGGTTCAATTTGGGTTTCCGTTCGATTCGATTTGGGTTCTTTGAAAATCCAAACCGAACCGAACCATTAGGGTATATGCTTGAACCGAACCGAATTTTGAGCCAATCCGAATATGAATCGAACCCTCGGTTCGGATGAGAAAGCCAGATATTATGGTTTTTCATGGTGATTTTGAGAGGGCTAAAAAAGAGCATTTAGTTTTTTTTAGAATATCAGTTCGGTTTGTTTAGAATCGAAGTAAACCCGAATTGGAAGAAAATAATAGTTATTTTTTCATTATTTGAACTAAAACCCGAACCGAACTGAAAATGCGCAAAATTTCAGCTCGGTTCGTTTTGGTTCTGATTTAAATTCGGTTTTCGATTTGGTTTTTGACACTCCTACAGTTCTAACAAATGAATATAATCATATAAGTCACACATATCGACCCTCCTCCATTCGACCTTTTCTTTTACTTTTTATGCCATTTGCTAATGCTAGTTGACAAAATCGATTTGTTTAGTGAGATGACGGATTGCAACAGTGTGTTATTCAAGGGAGTCAGGTCGAAGCCGTCAAGAGAAATCTATCACACAAGCTCAATGAATTTAATCTTCAGATCCTGCCTTGGTATCTCTAGCATCGTTATGCACATGTAAGTATATCAATCGGTTTGTACACATTTCTTCGAGAGAAATGGGAACTCGAACAATTGATGAGAAGATAAGCATTATGTGTGTGGAAAACGTTTACAATACTGAGTCTCCAACATAACCATAGACCAAAGGCTCACGATGCCGAGGTAGAGCTACGCGTGATCATTGGGCAAACTCGAGCTAAGCTCACCTGACCCGTCATAACATATACATATTTTTTGGGCGGCAAATTGGATGAATGACCCCAAAATCCTTCGTAACCCGGCCCAGGCTCGATTACTTGTGTAAAATTCTTGGGCTTAGGATGGCCTGAAAGGCATCGGTCCATGAAATAAAGGGTGGATTGGGATTTTGATTTATGGCACCCTACATCGTAAACAAGAATAGTGTGCTCATGTCATAAATGCGATAACATAAAATGTGGTATCCATCTATCGGTGTCAACATTATGATATCGGCAAATATATGATTTATGAACATTGCAATTTTTTTCAGTCTGAAAAGCTTTAAAATTCTCATTAAGAAGTAGTTCGAAAATACATCAAATTTGCTTTACAACACAACAAATTCGAAAGGTTAAGGGGGAATAAGAGACTCAATTCGAGGGTAAGGTTTTGGTACGATGGGTTTCCACAACTTAATCCGCAATCTAATTACTCTCTCCCTATTGCAATGGGCTATATGGAGGTGAATGAACTTCTTCACGTGGGCCTAGGCTTCGATAATAAGAGCAGTTACTTGCCAACTTGCTTGATATTTAGTACCGATTTATTGCAGCTACTACTGTCTTGAGTTCCAACTTGAGTTCACTTAGCTTCACTTCGCCAAGGCTTACAAAGTATTTTAGGGTTTCCAGAATCGCCGTTGCTTTAGCTTGAATCACCAAGGAGACGGCCACCGAGCGGGCACAACCGTCAATCAATGTTCCATGGCAGTTACGGCACACAAAAGTTATAGCACCTTTCCCTGTTTCTGGGATGAACGACCCATCCACATTGATTTCAAGCACGCCGATAGTGGACACAATCCTTAGATGATACGGACCCACATAATACATTTTCATCACATCTCGTGATTAAGATCCGTTTGAAATGACTTTAACTTTTTTATTTACCTTTGTCAAATCTTACCAGCATTGTAATTTCCTTTTTTTATGTACAATATTTGATACCATTGAAAATGTCCTTATATGTACCTGTAGATTTCATATAATTTTTTAATAATTTTTTAAATTCGAACGATGATTTAAATTTTGACGAAAAAATAAAAACATTACTCTACATTGATGTCCAAGCAAACCAATTCTTTTTTTCCCATTGATTTTTTTGTTTTGGTGAACTGCGGCTTAGTCCTTGTACGGCTACGCAACACCATCAGCGCAGCACAATGCAGTGTCAGTAGATGCAGGGTGTTGCTCGTGCACCTGACTTGTCATGCATCAGTCTTATCAAATCGCATGCAACACATATCACAAAAAGGCAAAATCGAAGGCATAATTCCCAAAAAAATAAAAAAAAATCAAACTTTATATTAAGTTCCAAATTTATCTTAAATTTTTTCTTATCTCATAAAAAATCTTAAATTTTATGTATAGTCTCAAATTTGCCTTGAACTTTTTTTTTGTCTTAGAAAAAACCTCAAACTTTAAGCCCAGTCTCAAATCTGTCCCGAATTTTATTTTGTGTAAATAAATCACCATAATTCAATTTATTTTCAAAAATATACCCCGTAATCCAGTCCCAACTTGACACGACACTTCTACATCAATAACAAATCAATATCAACAAAGTAATAGGGCTTTTTTTTAGACAAAGAAAAATTCGAAACAAATTTGGACTGAACCAAAATGTTAAGTTCCAAATCTAACTTTTTCTTATCACAGAAAAAACCCCAAACTTTATGTATAGTCTCAAATTTACCTTGAACTTTTTTTTTGTATCAGAAAAAATCTCAAACTTTAAGCCCAGTCTCAAATTTGCCCCGAATTTTGTTTTGTGTAAATAAATCACCAAAATTCAATTTATTTCAAAAATATACCCCGCGATCCAGTCTCAACTTGACGTGGCACTTCTACATCGATAACAAATCCATATCAACAAAGTAATAGGGCTTTTTTTTAGACAAAGAAAAGTTCGAAGCAAATTTGGACTGAACCAAAAGATTAGGTTTTTTTAAAATAATTTTTTTTGGATAGATTTGTTATTGTCCCTAACTTTCATATTTTACAATATTTTTATTTTATAGAATTTCAACAATTTTAATTGGGTTGGATTTGTTATCCAAGTGGAAATGCAACATCGGTATGTACTTGTCGCCCATTACTTTGTTGATGTGGATTTGTTATAGACGTGGAAGTGCACGTCAAGTTGGGATATGATCACGGGGGTATATTTTTTAAAATAAATTGAAATTTGCTGATTTTTTTACACAAAACAAAATTCGGGGTAGATTTGGGATTGAACTTAAAGTTTGGGGTTTTTTCTAGGACAAAAAAAAGTTCGAGGCAGATTTGAGACTAGACTTAAAGTTTGAGATTTTTTCTGAGATAAAAAAAAAGTTTGGGGCAAATTTGGAACTAAACCTAAAGCTTGGGGTTTTTTAGAGAATTCACCCCAAAATTGAAAAACGAAAAATACATATTTATCATGCTTCATTTTGAAACCTATTTATTTTACATAAAAGGAATTAAAACAATCGCTTATATAACTTACAAATACAAAGATATTTAGACATAAATTATTGACAATAATAGAAACATTTTCTATTGACTATTAATTTCAAGGGATACAAATGATCGTTTTCGAGAAAAGTGTTTTTTAAATCATTCATTTCCTGCGAAACAAATAGAGCTTTGATGGCACGACGGATGAACTCCTATAGTTGGAACAGGATTTGAAAACAGAAATCGATCGTAATTTTGAACACTTTCTTTCCATGACCCCCCTGATTGAAATATGAGTCCACTGTTTGAAAGTCCAAATCAATTTGATTCCACCACTCGGGGACTGGCCCGCTTCTAGCTAGTTTTGATTTTCTATATTTCTAAGCACGAAACGACGGAATCATGTCGACAGAGAAAGCTTTCGACGAAGAATTTAGCTATGAAAGATGTCTTCAACGATGGAAATGACTTTACTTCTCTACAAGATTAGCTTCGATCCGAATGATGAGAAAACCAGCAACTAATGCTATAAGTGTAAGGCTTCTTTGTGCAATGAGAAAAGTAGTTGAGCAATGAAGTTTGTTCTGCATAGAAGCTTTTGTTTCATTGAATAGATGCAAGGCTTTTGCACTAATAGTGAATTCCAGGTTGATGAATATGCATCTAAGTAAGGGTGGGTATAGTTTCAAGTTTCCAGGTCTGCAGGTAAGTTTCAAATTTAAAAAATTGGAGAATCGATATCGATTGGTAGATTTTAAGTTCTGAGTAAAATTTGGACCGATCCTAAAACCGCTCACATCTACGTCCAAGAGTAAATTGTGCCTTGACCCTCTGTACTTTTAGGTCAGTGAAAGACCTCATGCATTTGATTTTGGCAGCATCTCTGTTGTACTTTCAGAGTACAAGTGCGAGACGCTTCACTTCGATTCGATTTCCGACTACATTTCATCGGTATTTACGAGTTTGCCGCCGCTGATTTCGACCCGAAGGCAGTTACAATCAACCATTCAATCACCACACGAAGGATCCTAAACCACTAATTGCACGGCAGCCGCACGGAGCTATAAACACAACAATTCGAAGATGTTCCGGTTTGTGAACAACTTCGGTAGCAATCACGCGGCTTGCCATCTACCTTCGGAGGGGGGCCGCTCCCGCTCGCCTGCCCCCACTCCGCCTTTCTAACTCGCGAAAAGAAAAGAAAAGAAAGGAAACGACACCTCTAGGGTTCTGCAAATTTCGTGCTGCACCGGGTCCTCCATGGAAGGTGGGTCAATCCACGGGCTTGCAGGGTTCAGGGCATGCAGTGGGGAAGTGGCGGAAGCTGAAATTACGCCGGCGGAAACTGAGCAGCACCTCTCGCTTTCACTGACGGAGACAACCACCAATTATTTTTCCCCAATAATTGGTCCAACATCACCTCCTGTCAGCAGCAGCCTCACCGTTCTCCGAGCCATCGAATCCAATCCCTCTTCTTTTGGATCCTTTTCACCAGATGCATGATACTCGAATTCGGACATCTGATGTCTAAAACC